>NC_068920.1:29016788-29638931 GCF_023091745.1 Budorcas taxicolor
GGCTTTCTAGTTTTATCTAAGATTCTTTACATGTTTGGTGGCGGCAACTCTCCAGTAAGGGAACAATAGTTATCTTTTTTTTAATTTTCTCTTCCTCCTGGATTTTAAAGAGGCTTTCGTCATTAGATTTTTTTTTTTTAAGAATACAATCATCCCAATCTCCTGACTCGTTTTACAAACTAGACTTGCAAAGTTCACAGAATTCTGTGTTCAGCCTACTCAGTCTTCTCACTGGTGCGGCCACATACTATGAAACCTGTCTCTTAACAATCTCTCCAGTCCGTCCGGTCACCTCGATCTTCGGAGCCCATCCCCCTATCCTGCTTCCAGTCCTCCCCGCGCTCAGTTCAGAAAAGGCAGCTATCCTGGTGACAAAGAAGAGGAGTCCTCAGGGCCGGGTCAGAACGCAAACAAGGAGAACTGTGGATGTAAAGATGCTTTTTAACGTTGTGAGCCAAATACCGAGGTTTGAAAGCCTATGGTTTATGCTCAAGAGAATAAATCCTGAAAGATAAAAGGCAGGACTCTTCCTCATATTTCTGGAAACTGCAAATTAAAGGGGTCCTTTTGGAAGTTAGGAATGAAGGGTTCGGTTAAGGGCACCTCACCCACACATGGAAATGCCAAATCCACCCAAGAACTGCTATTATTGTTCTTTAGAAATAATCCTAGGTGGCCTCCCTGGCCAGTCTATCCGAGCTCCCTTTTATTGTCTCAAAAAGGTAAAAAAAAATATATAAGCACAAGGATACAAACCAGTTTATTTTCAGGTTGTCAAATTACAATTGCTCTTGGACTGATTCTGATCACCTTGCTTTGAGTTTGAGGTGATACTGAAACTCTTCTGTTCATAGTGAATTTGGTTTCTATTCCAGAGTCACCGTGGGGGGCTTTATGTTTCATTTGTGTGTGTGTGTGTGTGTGTGTGTGTGTTTTAATTTTACCTGCTCACAGCCTTTGGATGATCCCCCATCTCACAGAAATAAAAAAATCTATGCTATGGCCACAAGCCCTGCAAAGTCTGGCCCTCATCTCTCTCCAGCCCAAACGGAAAGGATTTCTTTTCTCTCTATTTTTGTCTTGTGTTTCTTCTTTTTTTTTGGGGGGGGGGGGGGGGGTTCCCACCAACCTCCTTCCCCTACATCCTTTAAACTGTGGGACTCTTTCTCCAGTCTCCAGGCTTCTGCAGTTATTCTTTGCCTGAAATGTTCCTGATTCCACATGAATCCCCAGCATATACACAGTTTATTGACCAGCAACTCCAGTTTCAGCCTAATGACTACATCCTTGGGGAAGCTGAACTCCACTGTTTAAGGCTCTCAGAGCCACAAACAACTGGCTGTATACCCACCCTCACCTCCCTCCCTCACATTATTCAATACTGAGGGACTTGGGTGGAATCAGAACCCCATTCCTGAGACTAAGAGAGGGACTCTGCTTTTCCTGGAGCACAAAGCAGGGAGAAAATGGAGACCTTAAAAAAACTGAGATTGTATTAGTAAGGAAAGAGGGCAAATGACCTTTGAGATGGCACATGCACTGCCTGATGTAAGAACCTTCTAGACAGAAGGTACATCCACCAAGTTCCTTGTACATTCAAGTCCCAAGAGCTGAATTGTGTACTGAATCTATAAAAAACTTGAGTATACATCAAAATCACCAACATGGCTTGTTAAAGGATAGATTGCTGGCCCCATTTCCAAAGTTTCTGTTTCATTAGCTCTGGGGAGCTGTGAGAATTTGGCTTACAAAAAAAATTCCCAGCAAATAAAGATGCTCTTTATGTAGTAAGTTTTGAGAACATCTACTATATGGTGAAGAAAAAGCTAACACAGGAGTTTCTGGGTGGTAAAAATGAGTTTATGGCCTGGAAACAACTCTACTTAGGACAGAGCTCCATGTATGGCCATTATCTTGTTACCTTCTCTCTTGGGCCATCATATTTGATTGATGTAGGCATCTGCCCACCTGGATTAATCAGATTTGTTTTCGTAAAATTGAAAAAAAAAAAGGGACTGAAGAAAAAGGCCTAAGTGTTCAGTAATTCCTTAAATATAATCAGCAAATTTAACTTTCTAGAAAGCTTTTTTAATTATCTGGAATTATTTTTTTTATGTTTAGATACAAAAGAAATTTCTTAAGAACAAATATAAACTATATTTGTTAACATATACATAAACATATTCCTACGTTATTTCACTCAATCCTCACAAAAATATGAATTTACTCCTACATTACAGATAAAGGAACAGTGGTTAGCAGTTTGCTAAAGCCCACAAATATAGAAAATGGTTATTCAAGACTTCAAATGTATGTCATCATGGTTCAAATGCCACTTTATTTTTCTCCGTGTCTCTTTGATGTCATGAGAAATAAGAATACCAATAATGCAAATAACAACACCCAAAACATAGAGCATTTACTATGTGACAGGCAGTGGCCGAAATATGAAGTACTATTTAATGTCATCCACCCCTGAAACTATAAGATAGGAATTAAAGTTATCTCCACTTCACAGATAAGGAAACAGTAATACAGAGGTTTAAACGACTTATCCAACGAGAGAGAAAATAGCATCCCTGTGCACGAGATTTCCTTCTCCTTTTCATCTCTGAGGAACGGTATTGAGATTATTTCTTGAAAACGTAATAAACTATTTATTCAATGGCATAGATTCAGTTCAGTTCAGTTCAGTCGCTCAGTCGTGTGCGACTCTGCAACCCCATGAACCGCAGCACGCCAGGCCTCCTTGTCCATCACCAACTCCCAGAGTCCACCCAAACCCGTGTCCATCTAGTCAGTGATGCCATCCAACCATCTCATCCTCTGTCGTCCCCTTCTCCTCCTGCCCACAATCTTTCCCAGCATCAGTCTTTTCAAATGAGTCAGCTCTTCACATGAGGTAGCCAAAGTATTGGAGTTTCAGCTTCAACATCAGTCCTTCCAATGAACACCCACGACTGATCTCCTTTAAGATGGACTGGTTGGATCTCCTTGCAGTGCAAGGGACTAGATTATTAAATATTTAAACTCTAAATATTTAGAGCCAACATAATAACAACTTTGTAAACGCGTGCAGTGTGCTTAGTTGCTCAGTGGTGTCCAACTCTTTGCAACCCCATGGACTGTAGCCCACCAGGGGCCTCGGTCCACGGGGCTTCTCCAGGTAACAATACTGGAGTGGGAACATAAACCTGTATTTTTTGTATGAAGCACTTATATCAACCTTAATGAAAGGTTCAATTAAGAGATCCTTTGGAATGGGAGGACAGTTCAGAGAAGCAAAGACAAGTCAGTCTGTCTCCATTCCACTTTAAAACTCAAGAACCCTAACTACTCTCTATATAAATATAATATACACAGTCGACTTACAATCTTAATTACCAAGTAGTTTTCTGTAGTAGAATTTCACAGTCTTCAAAATATTTTACGATCACACACTCCCTTTTATTGTTATGTCCGAGAAAGCATGCTGTTTTTTCAGTTCAAAAATGCCTATCTAGGTTCTCCCATTTTCCTAGCATCAGACTTTACCTTTTATTTCTAGACGCCTTTCAGCTTTTCACTAACGGCTGTGCAGTCTACCGCATTGAGCTGGCCTCTTAACTACAACCCGCTAAGTGTACAGTTCAAGTATATTAAATAGGAATTCAACTTCAGGTTGTTGATAACCTCTGGTGGTCTGCAACTAATCGGAAACGCTGGGTGGCGGGAGAAGATGGGGTGGTAATGTAAGTCAATGTAAGCCTATGGACTAAAAGCAGTGGCAGCCTAAACATCTCTGTACCGTATCATAAAGTGCAAAACTCTTTTAAGTGAGTGGGTAAGTGGCCCTGAAAAGGGCCTTTGGTTTTATTAGCCTATGCCAAACGGCTGCCTCGAACTTAGCCGCCGAAGCCGTAGAGAGTGCGTCCCTGGCGCTTGAGCGCGTAGACCACGTCCATGGCGGTGACAGTTTTGCGCTTGGCGTGCTCGGTGTAGGTGACCGCGTCCCGGATCACGTTCTCCAGGAACACCTTTAGCACCCCGCGAGTCTCCTCATAGATGAGCCCAGAAATCCGTTTAACACCGCCACGACGTGCCAGGCGACGAATGGCTGGCTTAGTGATACCCTGGATATTATCTCGCAGAACTTTACGATGGCGCTTAGCACCACCTTTCCCGAGCCCCTTTCCGCCTTTACCGCGACCAGACATTATTGAGCTGCAGATTAAACAGTGAATAGGCTTAAGTGCCTTTTAGAATATTTATAGTAACTGAACGGACCTGTTTGAAAACTGCAAGAGCAGGGGCGGTAACCACATTCGGTTCCCGCCCTTCGCTTATTTGTCGCTTGGTCACAGCTTAGCAGCTAGACAAGGCGCCTGTTGCGACTGGATCATGGAGATGGAATATAAATTTTTTTCCTATTTATGGATATCTGTGTTTGTGCGTGCCTACAAAACGGGCAGTCATTAAGTGAGGCAACAGTTCATACACTTTCCCGAAAGCAGCCTGATACTTGTATTTCAGACTTCTTAGAGTATGAAATAATCAGATAGCTCATGCTATTGTCATTTATTAAGTGCTTTAACTATGGATTTAAACATCCGTTGAGTGCTACACTGGTGATTTATAAATATGTATATCCGAAAGTGAATTTAAAAAAACTTATTGGGCTGTAAGCCTAAAATTTGTGGCATGATTATAAATTAATTTGCAAACAGGTTGTATCTGGCATTATATCTGTAACCACATTCTATTTCTGCAAGCCGGTGGCATTACTCCAGTCAAGCTCTGGAGACAGACTGCTCCACGTACTGGTTTGTGACCTTGAGCAGTCTATACATTTTTTTTTCCTTTTAAATGTATAAGAAAGTGTAAATTATAGAGCACTGAAATTTAAAAGAGACAATACAACTTTTTTTAAACATCTGCAAAGTGGCAATTACTCAGCATTATTTATTATGACATATTACAGTATCCTGTCTTCTTTCAACTCCACTCAAAATTCATGCCTCTAAAGTGAAAGTCTAAGTAATTAATTTACTAAAATCTTCCTTTGAGGATTCCACAAAATAACATAAAATTTTGGATTTTTTTTTTAATGTGTTAGTTGCTCTGTCCTGTCTGACTCTGTGACCCCATGGACTATAGCCCGCCAGGTTCCTCTATCTATGGAATTCTTCAGGCAAGAATACCAGAGTGGGTAGCCATTCCCTCCTCCAGATCTTCCCCACCCATGGATCAAGCCCCAGTCTTTTACATTGCAGGCAGTTCCTTTACTGTGTGAGCCACCAAGGAAGCCCACATAAAGATTTAATGAATGGTTAATTCCTTTGAGTTCCAGATGACTTAGATAGATTTTTTTCTTTTTTGCTTTTTCTCCATGATCTGTGAGGAGGACAAAGTTTATCAAAGCTCTATGGTCTGTGAGGACAACCAAGATTATCAAAGCTGCTCCATGAGTGTACAGTGCACAGAAACAAATTCTAGAATAGAGTTCTTAACGTGGGACATATAGATGGATTCAGATCATTGTATAGAACAAAAACTCCAACTTTTTTATTATACTACAACCAAACCTTAGCATTTCCTCCTATTCTGAATGCAGGCAACAAACAGTGTGGGTGATAGGACCTGAGCTATATTCATATCAAGTCGAAGTTTCAGCTGTCAATCTCCATCTCTCATATTGTTTAAATATATTACACCTTCTTAACTTGGTCGTATGGGTAATCTTGTTATGTGATGAATTAATAAAGAACACATGCATACCTCACCAATTTGGATTTTTTAATAAATTTGATAATGATATTTTATTATAACTGTTTTCCTTTGTAATCGTATATGAATTAAGCACTAAAAAGCACTATTCAGGAAAGGGGCTCATAAGCTTTATTAAAAATACAAAGAAGTCCATGGCAGCTTCAAAATAAACATATGTTAAAGACATAGTTTGAGAAGTGAAGAAGAAAATCAAAGCTCTTTTTACTTTTTACCACCAATCTATTTCCTATTGAACAGAAAGTATAAGCTACAATGTGTTTCCTATAAACTTATATCCTTGATTAAATAAGAAACATAGTAGTGAATATAAATGCTTTTAAATTTCCCTCTCTTAACGGAATTATGTATGTGTGTGAGTGTTGTACATGTGTATATTCCTCAATTGTTACTTACTTTCCCAAAGTTATCTTCCAGAAGCAGGACAGAAGTCAGAACTCAAGAGCTTGTGAACATTTTAATAAGTGATCCTTCTTCGTAAAATCAATGTAAATGAAATAATTTTTAAAACCCATAAAGCAGTCTTTACATGAATCTTCTCTGCCATCAGCTAGTGCAACACAGGCACAACTATCATGACAAGACGCTCATTGGTTATTGCTTTTGCCATTTTCCTAGAAAGATTTTGAATGCCTAAAGTCCCCAAATTAACTAACCCTCTAAATAGTCACAAGAAGCTATGATAAAACTTTTTCAAACTAAATAATGAGTTTTCTTATCAGATATTGCTACTATTCCAAGGAGCCTTTACTACAGCTTTTTGTAGAGAAGTGAAAGTGTCTGTGTTATTTCTCTTGATATGAAACAGATTTTCTGGGCAAATCTCACTGAGAATCAAGCCAGTGTTGAAGGCATGAAAAGCCAAGAATCTATAGAATGTTACCTGAGAGTATGTTATTGAAGACACAAAGAGAAGATTTGTATTTTAAAAGAAAATCAAAAAGTTGTCCCTCTGACCTCTGAATCTGCACGAATGTTAGGGGCTTTTGAAAAAGGCTTTAAAAGACGTGATAAAAACTGGAGGAAGTAACCACAAAAGTCTCAAACCTTGAGGTGTCCTGGTTCATTGTAGAATATACTTGGTGTGATGCCTCCACAGGAAATTTTTTATATTTTGCTTTCTTGAATTGTAACAAACACAATTCCGGGACAGAGCTGAGACTAGGTTGTTGTCAAGATGAAGACAGCTGGGAACCAATCAGCGAGCAGTGGCGCTGTGTGTATAAATACAGAGACGCTCCGAGGCCTGGCTACTCAACCCTGAGACTTTACTTTTTAACTGTTAGGCAACCAAACCGACAATCATGTCTGAAACTGTACCTGCCGCGCCACCTGCTCCTTCTCCTGGGGAGAAGACACTTGTGAAGAAAAAGGCCCGCAAGTCCACCAATGCTGCGAAGCGTAAGGCGTCCGGGCCCTCGGTGTCCGAGCTCATCACCAAGGCTGTCGCCGCCTCCAAGGAGCGCAGCGGCGTGTCTCTGGCTGCGCTCAAAAAGGCACTGGCGGCCGCTGGCTACGATGTGGAAAAGAACAACAGCCGCATCAAGCTGGGTCTCAAGAGCCTCGTGAGCAAGGGCACCCTGGTGCAGACCAAGGGCACCGGGGCTTCCGGCTCTTTCAAGCTCAACAAGAAGGCAGCCACCGGGGAGACCAAGCCCAAGGCGAAGAAGGCGGGCGCGGCCAAACCCAAGAGGGCTGCTGGGGGGGCTAAGAAGCCCAAGAAAGCCACGGGTGTGGCCACCCCGAAGAAAACCGCTAAGACGACATGGAAAAAGGCGAAACCTGCTACTGGGGCGAAGAAAGTGGCCAAAAGCCCGAAAAAAGTGAAGACAGCCAAGCCCAAGGCAGCCAAGAATCCAGTTAAGGCTAAAGTTCATAAGCCCAAGGTAGCCAAGGTTAAAGCTGTCCAGCCGAAAAAGGCGACCCCCAGAAAGTAGGAAAATAAAAGGATTAAGTTTCTTAAAGGCTCTTTTCAGAGCCATCCAACTCTTCTTACTAAAGAGCTTGTAATAATACCTCTTGAGGTAAGTTTCCTCTTTGCTCGAAATGGAGATACAACTCCTTACCAGAAAATGTAGTGGCTCTGAGAAGAGCCTTTGGGTTGAAATTCGGTTACTTATCGGGGAAAAGAACATCTACGCCCTCTCCCCGCGGATGCGGCGGGCGAGCTGGATGTCCTTAGGCATGATGGTGACGCGCTTGGCGTGGATGGCGCACAGGTTGGTGTCCTCGAAGAGCCCCACCAGGTAGGCCTCGCACGCTTCCTGCAGCGCCATCACCGCCGAGCTCTGGAAGCGCAGGTCGGTCTTGAAGTCCTGAGCGATCTCGCGCACCAGCCGCTGAAACGGCAGCTTGCGAATCAGCAGCTCCGTGGACTTCTGGTAGCGGCGGATCTCGCGCAGGGCCACGGTGCCGGGCCGGTAGCGGTGCGGCTTCTTCACGCCGCCGGTGGCCGGCGCGCTCTTGCGGGCCGCCTTGGTGGCCAGCTGCTTGCGCGGCGCCTTACCGCCGGTGGACTTGCGAGCGGTCTGCTTAGTGCGAGCCATGACAGATTTCCCAAAAGCCGCTAACTGATGGGAAAACGAAGCCCTGCCCCTTTCTTCCAGTATATATAAAGAGAGTCTCGTTCTGATTGGACAAGTCAGTTGTTCCTTATGGCTCGCAGTGAAGGTATTGGTACACAAGTTCACTCCCCGATGACGTGAGCCTTCTTTTGAATCGCTATTTTTACAATGTTCTGTGGCATTTAACACAAATTACCACAATGCTTAATGTTGTTCATGGAATAAAATTTTTCAAATCTGGCACTTGAGGCTGGCTTTCTTTTGATCACTTTCTGAAAAGGCGCATGTTGCACGTGATTGGTCAAGTTATTTTTATATTCTCATTCAAGTTTAGTAAGGCTAATTCTGTATCAATTTCTACATTTCTCTTTTTTAACTCTTTTAACAGATACCTTTTATTTTCTTTTTTATATTACAGTTAAGATATGTATTGGTAGATTATATTATCTATAAATTCCACTTCAGTATAAGTATAGGAAAAGAAGTAGTTACAGTATTTGTTATAGGAAGAGTGTTGTATGTGATAGGATTGAGCACCATCACTTTAGGGGTTCAGAGATCATATGAAAGCAGAAGTTGGAAGTTCAGTTCAGTCGCTCAGTCGTGTCCGACGCCGCGACCCCATGAATCGCAGAACGCCAAGCCTCCCTGTCCATCACCAACTCCCGGAGGTCACTCAGACTCACGTTCATCGAGTCAGTGATGCCATCCAGCCATCTCATCCTCGGTCGTCCCCCTCTTCTCCTGCCCCCAATCCCTCCCAGCATCAGTCTTTTCCAATGAGTCAACTCTTCCCATGAGGTGGTCAAAGTACTGGAGTTTCAGCTTTAGCATCACTCCTTCCAAAGAAATCCCAGGGTGACCTCCTTCAGAATGGACTGGTTGGATCTCCTCGCAGTCCAAGGGACTCTCAAGAATCTTCTCCAACACCACAGTTCAAAAGCATCAATTCTTTGGCGCTCAGCCTTCTTCACAGTTCAACTCTCACATCCATACATGGCCACAACAAAAACCATAGCCTTGACTACTACTACTACTACTACTAAGTCACTTCAGTCCTGTCCGACTCTGTGCGACCCCATAGACGGCAGCCCACCAGGCTCCTCCGTCCCTGGGATTCTCAAGGCAAGAACGCTGGAGTGGGTTGCCATTTCCTAATGCATGAAAGTGAAGAGTGAAATTGAAGAGTGAAAGTGAAGTCGCTCAGTCGTGTCAGCAAAGTAATGTATCTGCTTTAGAATATGCTATCTAGGTTGGTCATAACTTTTCTTCCAAGGAGTAAGCTTCTTTTAATTTCATGGCTGCAATCACCATCTGCAGTGATTTTGGAGCCCCAGTAAATAAAGTCTGACACTGTTTCCACCGTTTCTCCATTGATTTCCCGTGGAGTGATGGGACCAGAAGTCATGATCTTCGTTTTCTGAATGTTGAGCTTTAAGCCAACTTTTTCACTCTCCTCTTTTACTTTCATCAAGAGGCTTTTTAGTTCCTCTTTACTTTCTGCCATAAGGTTGGTGTCATCTGCATATCTGAGGTTATTGATATTTCTCCCAGCAATCTTGATTTCATCTTGTGTTTCTTCTAGTCCAGTGTTTCTCATGATGTACTCTGCAATGCCTGAAATTTTATTGTAACTGCCAAACCAGGCCCCCAAACCCACCCTTCTCTAACTTCCCCATAAGACCTAAATGGCTTTCCCTTGGCAGTCACTGGATGGACTCTTGCAGTTCATTCCAAGCCATCATGTACCAGTATCAATTTTTTGCTTGGAGTGAGAGCTGTGGCCATAGGAGAAAGGAATCCCTAGAATTACAGTGCAATCTATATTAATGATATATAAAAGTTTCAGATTTTACACCCATATAGGTTGTGATCTGATAATATCTCTAAGATATTAGGAAAAGGGAGACTAAAGACACGTGGAAAGACATAACACCTTTTAGAAACTATTAAGGAGTGAACTTGGAAATGAACAGAGATCATTCTGTCGTTTTTGAGGTTGCATCCAAGTACTGCATTTCGGACTCTTTTATTGACCATGATGGCTACTCCATTTTCTCTAAGGGATTCCTGCCCACAGTAGTAGATATAATGGTCACCTGTGTTAAATTCATCCATTCCAGTCCATTTTAGTTCGCTGATTCCTAGAACGTCGACATTTACTCTTGCCATCTCCTGTTGGACCACTTCCAGTTTGCCTTGATTCATGGACCTAACATTCCAGGTTCCTATGCAATATTGCTCTTTACAACATTGGACCTTGTTTCTATCACCAGTCACATCCACAGCTGGGTATTGTTTTTGCTTTGGCTCCATCCTTCATTCTTTCTGGAGTTATTTCTTCACTGATCTCCAGTAGCATATTGGGCACCTACCGACCTGGGGAGTTCCTCCTTCAGTACACCAACATCCACTGGATCTTGGAAACGTAAAGAGAGTTCCAGAGAAATATTTATTTCTGCTTTATTGACTATGCCAAAGCCTTTGACTGTGTGGATCACAATAAACTGTGGAAAATTCTGAAAGAGATGGGAATACCAGACCACCTGACCTGCCTCTTGAGAAACCTGTATGCAGGTCAGGAAGCAACAGTTAGGACTGGACATGGAAAAACAGACTGGTTCCAAATAGGACAAGGAGTACATCAAGGCTGTATATTGTCACCCTGCTTATTTAACTTCTATGCAGAGTACATCATGAGAAACGCTGGGCTGGAAGAAGCACAAGTTGGAATCAAGATTGCCAGGAGAAATATCAATAACCTCAGATATGCAGATGACACTACCTTTATGGCAGAAAGTGAAGAGGAACGAAAAAGCCTCTTGATGAAAGTTAAAGAGGAGAGTGAAAAAGCTGGCTTAAACTCAACATTCAAAAACTAAGATCATGGCATCTGGTCCCATCACTTCATGGCAAATACATGGGGAAACAGTGGAAACAGTGTCAGACTTTTGGGGGTGGGGGGGCTTCAAAATCACTGCAGATGGTGATTGCAGCCATGAAATAAAAAGAAGCTTACTCCTTGGAAGAAAAGTTATGACCAACCTAGACAGCATATTCAAAAGCAGAGACATTACTTTGCCAACTAAGGTCCATCTAGTTAAGGCTATGGTTTTTCCTATGGTCATGTATGGATGTGAGAGTGGGCCTGTGAAGAAGGCTGAGCGCCAAAGAATTGATGCTTTTGAACTGTGGTGTTCGAGAAGACTTGAGAGTCCCTTGGACTGCAAGGAAATCCAATCAGTCCATTCTAAAAGAAATCAGTCCTGGGTGTTCATTGGAAGGCCTGATGCTAAATCTGAAACTCCA
The DNA here is from genome assembly GCF_023091745.1 of Budorcas taxicolor. Taxonomy (NCBI): domain Eukaryota; kingdom Metazoa; phylum Chordata; class Mammalia; order Artiodactyla; family Bovidae; genus Budorcas; species Budorcas taxicolor. The sequence continues at coordinate 29,028,428 of NC_068920.1, forward strand.
GTACTTTGTCCACCTCATGTGAAAAGCTGACTCATTGGAAAACACTCTGATGCTGGGAGGGATTGGAGGCAGGACAGGAAGGGGATGACAGAACATAAGATGGCTGGATGGCAGCACTGACTCGATGGACATGAGTTCGAGTGAACTCTGGGAGTTGGTGATGGAAAGGGAGGCGTGGCGTGCTGCAATTCATGGGGTCGCAAAGAGTCGGCCACGACTGAGCGACTGAACTCAACTGAACTGAAGGCGTTAACTACTATAACTGCCATGAATACAGACTGGGTTAACAGTGAAACGTTCTGTGGGTAACTACATCCCAGTCTGGATGGTCTGGTTACCTCTATCTCAAATGAAACCCCAGCTCTCGATCTCTGAACTCCTCTACCTAGAAGATGCGAAACCCAACTATATTAGTTAGATATTCTTTCAAAGAGGAGGACTTTGTCTTCACGGGAGACAAGCGGCTTTATGAGACAGATAGCAACCCCAAATCACAGATTGGGGCCTGTTCAGGGTTCAATTCTTATTAGAGATTCTTAATATTTCTTTGTACAGAATTATCGAGAATGCACAAAAAAACATTAAACATGGAATAATTTCACACTTCCTATTGTATTAACCCAAGTGTAACTGTTTGCTCCTTGAACTCAAGGTGACCCTGTATTAATCCCTACCTAAATGAATTTTAAATCCAGGCTATGCAATACTGTATGCTTATTCACAATTAACTAGGGCCCAGCTTAGTAGAGACTGGCTATTAAAAGTGAAAGTGTAAATTGCAGAAAAATTTATCCCGTTATAATGCAAAACAATTCCTTTCAACAGGGGATAAGTACTAAAGGAGTGGCTTTAACAACCTGTAGGTCACTAACTGTACCTCCATGTCAACTTTCAGTATCTACTCTTCATTATCTTATTGCAACACTTTTCTCAAGATTTACAACCCTGAGGACCTGTTGAATTAATCAAGTTATTTGTTATACAAGGCTTCTGTAGATCACATACTTAGAAGAGGAATTCTTTTTTTCTAACTTTAAACTGGGTGATTAGTTTGGCGTTTTAAAGTGTAAATACTGACATCAATATTTCAGCACTTCCAAGATGGACAAATTGCCCTGATAAAGCATTCGGCTTAAAAAAAAAAAAAATGTAAGCCCTTTTAATGAATACGTGGGTGGCTCTGAAAAGAGCCTTTGGCTAAGATTGAATGTTCAAGGAACAAGAACTTGGAATATTCCAGTTTACTTGCCCTTGGCCTTATGGTGACTCTCGGTCTTCTTAGGGAGCAGCACCGCCTGGATGTTGGGCAGGACGCCGCCCTGAGCGATGGTGACTTTGCCCAGCAGCTTGTTGAGCTCCTCGTCGTTGCGGATGGCCAGCTGCAGGTGACGTGGGATGATGCGCGTCTTCTTGTTGTCCCGGGCCGCGTTACCCGCCAACTCCAGGATCTCGGCCGTCAGGTACTCCAGCACCGCCGCCAGATACACCGGTGCTCCCGCCCCGACCCGCTCGGCATAGTTCCCTTTGCGAAGCAGACGGTGCACTCGGCCCACGGGAAACTGAAGTCCAGCCCGCGAAGAGCGGGTCTTGGCCTTAGCTCGAGCCTTGCCACCCTGTTTTCCGCGTCCAGACATTTTAAGTCTAACCAACACAACGAGCAAAACAAAAGAAAATGAAACACGAATTATCTTAACAAATCAGAGGCAATTATACTTGTAAGCCGAATTGTCACTTACGCCGTTTGATTGGCTGAAGTGTCTTCAAGGTAGCAACCAATTAAAAACGAAACCTGACAGCACGTAATTTGCACACCGCCATATTAATCAGCAAAACGTATCCAATCAGATTGCATAATTTTACATACCATATTTGCATACAACTTCTACAAATATCAGGACCAATGTGACAACGGCACCGTTTTTACTTTGATTGGACTTTAACTCGTTTGTTAGCTATGCCTGAACCAGCCAAATCTGCTCCTGCCCCTAAAAAGGGTTCTAAAAAGGCTGTGACTAAAGCCCAGAAGAAGGACGGGAAGAAGCGCAAGCGCAGCCGCAAGGAGAGCTACTCCGTGTACGTGTACAAGGTGCTGAAGCAAGTCCATCCAGACACCGGTATCTCGTCCAAGGCCATGGGCATCATGAACTCCTTCGTCAACGACATCTTTGAGCGCATCGCGGGCGAGGCGTCTCGCCTGGCACATTACAACAAGCGCTCGACCATTACATCCAGAGAGATCCAGACCGCCGTGCGCCTGCTGCTGCCCGGGGAGCTGGCCAAGCATGCGGTGTCTGAGGGCACCAAGGCTGTCACTAAGTACACCAGCTCCAAGTGATCCCGAAAAAGGGGCGTTTTTCATATTTGATTCCAAAGGCTCTTTTAAGAGCCACCCAGTTTTTCAGTAGAAGCGTTGTAACAACTACCGGTTGCCAAAATTGGTTTTTCTTGGCTTTTTTTTTTTTTTCTTCACTGCTCACTAGCTCAAGTCTAGCCAAATGTGGACATGCAAGTATCATCTAAACATCTGAACTGGTGTGATAGTGGGACTTACAAACTGAATTCATGAAAAGAGCAGCTTTAGTTTTACAATGCTGCTTTTTTATCAGTGTAAGGTGGGCTTGTCAGGTCCGTAGTGGACAAGGTAATCGGAGCGTACTGGACGCAGGGCCGAGCGGTTCCAAACACCAGACCAACCAAGGTGCGTGCAGTGGGGGAGACATCCCCGCTGTGGGCAGAGCCTGTGACAGGCTGACCAGGGTAAGCGGAGAGGCACCGCTGTCTGCTGCAATCTCCCAGGAGCTAGTGTACGCATCCATTTTACAGGTGAAGAGATGCGATTTGGTGGGGAGCAGCACCTGCTCACAGCCCAAGAACCGGCAGGCTTCCCACTCCCAGAGTGTCCAGGCGCTGAAAGGTCTTGCTGAGCAGTAGCGAGCTAAAGCTCCCACCCTCACCTCACCCAGCAGTCCCACCTCAAACCCAAAATTTCCAGCCAGTACAGCACCTGGGAGGCAGTTCTGGGCCCTTTCCAGTCAAGGAAGCAGAGCATGGCAGCGGAAGGCCAGGCCTGCCCAGGATCTGAAGGCTTGGATGCAGAACCCACCCACCAGCTTCTTCTGCCGGAGGTGCCCTGTGTTCAGGGTGTGGTCCTGGCTGTGACACCAGGAGCAGGCTGACCTCATGTGGCCTGTGCTATATAGGAGATGCAATGCAATGCTTCTTGTATTAGTGTTGTGGTAAGAAAATGTACATGTATTCAATTTATTTGCTTAAAGCAATATAACTTTTCAAAATATTAATGGCACCAAGACAATTAATGAACATACTGGTTGAAAAGTGAGTATCACGGTTTCCAGAATTCAGTTGTAAAGAGAATTTGTCCAAGGTTTCTCTAATGAAAAGTTAGACCATTGCCAAACTACCATATTGGGTTTCATAACACTGGCAGTTCAGGAAAGAAATGCCCAGAAGGTATTTTGGTGCATCCTCTCCCTTAAACTATGTTACTTTCTCCCAAGGTGGATTTCATATGATTTTTTTCATCTCTGTCAGCAAAAAAATTAATGGAAACACAATTCATACGTCATTCCAGTTACCAACACTCTCCTGTCATGTGAACACACATATAACAGTCGTTATAACTTACCCTTTTTCATAATTACAAACCTGGGAGTGTGTGTGCTTAGTCACCAGTCATGTCTAATTCTTTTCGACTTCTGGACTTTAGCCCACCAGGCTCTTCTGTGCATGGGATTCTACAGCCAAGACTACTGGAGTGGGTTACCATGCTCTCCCTCAGGGGTTCTTCCAAGACCAGAGACCCAACCCTTCTGTCCCAAGTCTCCTGCCTTGCAGGCAGATTTTTTACTGCTGAGCCACCAGAGAAGCCCCATTTACAAACATGCTTAAGGTTATAAACCGCTATAAATGACATCCCATATTGAACAAATGCTAGGAGTGTATTTTAAAATACTTTAGGATTTCAACCCTGGTAGGAAAAAAGCCATAAAAGCCTGATAACATTGTGTAAATTACTTTCTCATGAATCGCAGGCTTCCCACCCAAAGCACAACACTTAAGTTTACAACACAACATACACAAAAATGTATGCAAATATTCAAATAACACAATATACATAAAGAAGAAAAGCAACTATATATATTACATAATATATTAAATAATAAATATAAATATATAATATATACTGAAAGAATGAAAACTAAACAATATAGCTGTGCTTAAGACTTCATATTATTGTAAATAGCCAGTTTTTGCTTTCTGCAGTCCCAGCGGTAAATATCTAAAGCAGGCCTACTCCATGAGCTTTAGTGGAGTATACAAACTCCCAGAAATTACATACATAGTGTGTCCATCTGTTCCTCCTCCCACCAAAAGCAAAATATATAGCATTCTGTCAAATTTTAAAAATACTCTTATTTACTGTGCTAGATACAATGATGCCTCCGCAATTTTGTCTACCTTTTAATCTCTGTAGTCTATGAATATGTTGGGACACATAACAAATGGGAATTAAGGTTGCAGATGCCATGTAGGTTACTAGTCCTTTGACTTTAAATAGGGCTACCCTAGGGAATACCCTGGCGGTCCAGTGGTTAGGGCTGCATGCTTCCACTGCAGGGGGCAGGGGTTTGATTCGTAGTTGGTTGGTAAACTAAGATCCCACATGCTGGGTGGTGAGGCCAAATAAATAAATAGGTTATCCTAGAGAACCCAAGTGAACCTAATATAATACAAGGGCCTTAATCAATGGAAGAGGGAATCAGAGTGCACATCCAGAGAGAAGACATCATGAAAATGATTTGGCCAGATATTGCTTACTTTGAAATCTAGGAAAGGTGTCATGAGCAAAGGAACAAAGAAAACTCCAGGTGTCGCAAAAGGCATGGAAACAGATTCACTCTTAAAGGCCACAGCCCTCTGACAGCTTGATTTTACCTCAGTGAGATTCATTTCTCAATGTTGATCTAAAGAACCATAAAATTATAAATGTATTGTTTTAAGCCACTATAATTGTGATAATTTGTCAGACCACCAACCAAAAATTAATGCATCTACACATGTTTAAGAATTATTGATTAATGTATTTATTCAATGATGTTCTATAAGATTATAACTACATAACCAAAATTTAGAAGGGTAAATATGAAAATGACTATAGATACTAGTAAATGCTTCCTAAATGCTGCAGACTCACATAATTTTGATATTGCTTTAACAGAAACAGTTTACATTTCCTTTTGTAGATAGCGTGTCTAGGTTTTAACAGCAGAAATGTTAATTCAGTCTCCTGTGCCCAACGCACAGTGAGGCCAAACTGAAACGTTGGCATTGGGAATAGAGAAAGGCTTATTCTAAAGCCTTGCAATGAAAAGTGGTTCAGGCCCTAAAAAGCCTCAAGCTTCTGGGTTTTTCAAAGGTGGCTGAGGGAAGTTGTTTCCCAGGGTACTTGATTAGACTATACAAAATTCTGGCACTGACTTATACAGAGTAACAGGGTGGTGTTACAAGTGTTACATTGATCAGATCTTCAGTTCCAGGCTTCTCTGGTGGCTCAGAGGGTAAAGGGTCTGCCTACAATGCAGGAGACCCAGGTTTGATCCCTGGTTCAGGAAGATGCCCTGGAGAAGGAAATGGCAACCCACTCCAGTATTCTTGCCTGAAGAATCCCATGGATGGAGGAGCCTGTTGGGCTACAGTCCACGGGGTTGCAAAGACTCAGACGTTACTGAGCCTCTTCACTTCACTTTAGGCTCCAGGAGGCATATAGCTAGGTGGTCATGGTCATGAAGTAGTTAACATCTTCCATTCAGTGGAAGGGTTTTCACTTCTGCAAAAGAAGTCAGAAAGCTTGCATCAAATGTTGCTACCTCAGTGAAAGTCTCTCAGTCGTATCCAAGTCTTTGTGACCCTATGGAATATACATGTCCATGGAACTCTCCAGGCCAGAATACTGGAGTGAGTAGCCTATCCCACTCCAGCAGATCTTGCCAACCCAGGAATCAAACTAGAGTCTCCTGCATTCCAGGCAGATTCTTTACCAACTGAGCTATCAGGGAAGATACCTCAGAGAGGATCTAAAACAAGGGTTATGGGGGAAGGCCCCATCAGTTCAGCTCAGTTGCTCAGTTATGTTCGACTATTTGTGACACCATGGACTGCAGCACACCAGGCTTCCTGTCCATCACCAAATCCCTGGGTTTGCTTAAACTCATGTCCATAGAGTCTGTGATGTCAGCAAACCATCTCATTCTCTGTCGTCCCCTTATACTCCTTCCTTTAATATTATCCAGCATTAGGGTCTTTTCCAATGAGTCAGCTTTTCACATCAGGTGGCCAAAGTATTGGACCTTCAGCTTCAGCATCAATCCTTCTAATCAATGAATATCCAGGACTGATTTTCCTTAGGATTGACTGGTTTGATCTTGCAGTCCAAGGGAATCCCAAGTGTATCCTCCAACACCACAGTTCAAAAGCATCAATTCTTCAGCACTCAGCTTGCTTTATACTCCAACTCTCACATCCATACATGACTACTGGAAAAACCATAGCTTTGACTAGATGGACCTTTGTTGGCAAAGTAACGTCTCTGCTTTTTAATATGCTGTCTAGGTTGGTCACAGCTTTTCCTACAAGGAGCAAGTGTCTTTTAATTTCATGGCTGCAGTCATCATCTGCAGTGATTTTGGAGCCCAAGAAAAGAAAAGAAAGCCTGTCGCTCTTTCCATTGTTTCGCCATCTATTTGCCATGATGTGATGGGACCAGATGCCTTGTACTCCTTTTCCAATTTGGAATCAGTCTGTTGTTCCACGTCCAAACTAACTGTTAATTCTTCACCTGCATAAGATTTCTCAGGAGGCAGGTAAGGTGGTCTGGTATTCCCATCTCTTGAAGAATTTTCCACAGAAGGCCCCATAGGGTCCTACTGAACAAAGGAATATCTAATTTCATGGAGCAGAACTTTCCTCACTCATTATAGTATTATTACTTCTGAGTATAATACTACTTCAAAAACTTGTCTTTTTTATATGTAAAGTGTAGGAATGATGGAAAAAATTGACTTCTTAATGTCCATAAATAACTTCATGAGTTGTGTATCTATCTAATGTTTGTGTTTATTATAATTATTGCATTTTTTTTCACACAAAAGTGTTGTCAATGGAGTTGGCTACAATAAATTTTGGGGGGGGGGGGGCGTGGGGGGGGGGTTGCCGGGGCGCTTCTCCACAGGGCTGGCAGGATCTTAGTTTCCCTCCCAGGGATTGAACAGGCCAAGGCAGTGAAAAGGCCGAGTCCTAACCTTTGGACAACCCAGGGAACTCCCATAATATTCTCATTTTTACAGTAAGAAACTGAGGCTGTGAGAACCAAAGATTATTTACCTCACAAAATTCAAATTCCAATGTTCTTCTGAGGCAATGTTCTTTCACAGATGTCCAGATAGAATTGAAAAACATTGCACATCTACAGATCTCTTAACACATCAAGAAGTCTTTTTACAAGAATAACCTCCTCTCCCAGCATTAGGCTACATCTCTAGGTGAATTTGTTCATTTTTTATGAACTCTCCCGACATCTAGATTAAGGAAAATGTAATTATTATCAAAGTGCCTAATACTTTTAAACTAAGTGAAACAAGGAAAATCAAGGGAAGACTGGCACCACTTCAGTGTCCCATCAGGAAACTAGAAAACTATTGGTAGTTTTAACAAAGGTAATCAAGGGGTCCTGCCATACGTAGGCGCGGGGCGGGGGGGATGTCGGGGGAGAGCATCTTTAACTCTGGAGCAGAGGCCTGTCTTAACTCCATGGGTCAGGCTGATGTGGGAACATAGAATCTGGCCTGAAAAAAGAGGTTGGGGGTAGCTGGAAACTACAATTAGCCAGCCGCCTTTGGTTTCCGTATGAAAATGAGACCAAAAAAAAAAAAAAAGAGAGACCTGGACGTTTTAATACAGAGCAGAAGTTTGGGGAAATGTTAGATTAAGAACCTTCTTCTCAAAATAAAAGCTTCTCACTTTATCTCAGGCAGCAAATATAACTGCACTTTAATGCCCAGCCATATAGAAAGAGCACACAACTCCTTAAATGAAAATATAAGTGGCTCTGAAAAGAGCCTTTGGTTTAACAGCGGCTAGGCATATTATATTTATTTTGAGCTGGTATACTTGGTGACAGCCTTGGTGCCCTCAGACACCGCATGCTTGGCCAGCTCCCCGGGCAGCAGCAGGCGCACGGCGGTCTGGATCTCTCTGGATGTAATGGTCGAGCGCTTGTTGTAATGAGCCAGGCGCGATGCCTCACCAGCGATGCGCTCGAAAATGTCGTTGACGAAGGAGTTCATAATGCCCATAGCCTTGGATGAGATGCCGGTGTCCGGATGCACTTGCTTCAGCACCTTGTACACGTACACGGAATAACTTTCTTTGCGGCTGCGCTTGCGCTTCTTGCCGTCCTTCTTCTGAGCCTTAGTCACAGCCTTTTTAGACCCTTTTTTAGGAGCAGGAGCGGACTTAGCCGGTTCAGGCATGCTTATAGTCACAACACCCAACAACACAGAAAGATTTTGAAATGCCTGGTGGCAAGTAGAATCTCGTCTTTTATAGGCGGTCTATGCAAATAAGGTGCTTACGAATATTCATATCTGATTTGACAATGCATTCGTGACGAGATTATGTAAATTTACCTCCACCAGATCTCTTTTCTTACTGGTTACGCAAAAAACAGAAGATTTTAACCAATCCTATCTCGCATGCGGCAATTCCACCCAGCACTATAACTGCCATCTTGTTGCTGCTTTTAGAGCACTTTTTTTCTGCTTTTCCTGTGGCTGTTCCTCTTGCTCAACGTTTACCATGTCTGGGCGCGGAAAGCAAGGAGGGAAAGCCCGTGCCAAGGCGAAGACCCGCTCTTCGCGGGCCGGACTTCAGTTCCCTGTGGGCCGAGTTCACCGGCTGCTTCGCAAGGGTAACTACTCCGAGCGGGTCGGTGCCGGGGCCCCGGTGTACTTGGCGGCGGTGCTGGAGTACCTGACCGCCGAGATTCTGGAGCTGGCGGGCAACGCGGCCCGGGACAACAAGAAAACCCGTATTATCCCGCGTCACCTACAGCTAGCCATCCGCAACGACGAGGAGCTCAACAAGCTGCTGGGTCGTGTAACCATCGCTCAGGGGGGTGTCCTGCCCAACATCCAGGCGGTGCTGCTGCCCAAGAAGACTGAGAGCCATCACAAGGCCAAGGGCAAGTGAAACGTTTAGCAGTATTACATTCCCAGTTCTGAAAATCAAAGGCTCTTTTCAGAGCCACTCACTTTTTCTAGAAAGTGCTGGAATACTTAACTAACTAGGAAGCGTGTTCAATGAAAACGAATGGATTATCTTAGCTAAGTTTTATTAATGTTACACTGTTAACTGTTGTCTTTAAAAAGGGAAGACCATCTCCCATATTTGCTAAAAAGGTGCTAAATTGTTACTCATTGGTCACTTAACGCGCCATAGAGTCTTAGAAAAATTTGTTAGTAGGTTTCTACCCTCGCCTATAAAAAAACAGGTATATAATTTGTAAATTCAAAAGAATCCATGTTGAGAAAATTCCGTATCAGAACATAAATTTGCGCTTGTAGGCTATCAATGACGTATATGTAGGTAGATAACAAGACCGTAATGCCTCATTGAGAGGTTTTGCGTGTATTGTACACGATATATATGTCTTTACATAAATATGCATGGTCAAGTGAATTTTCTGTCAAAAAGTATAATATAAATAAACAAGAGAACAAAGGAGGAGTAGCTGGCCAATGACATGTCAGGGCGGGATTTTTAAATTTTCCGGATGACGAGATTAGAATTGTTTAGTCCATTGATTATTTCTCTGTTCATAAAATGCAATGAATGAACTACATTAAAATCAGTACTGAATGAAACTTCACTTATATTACTGTTATGGACTCATTATACTGGACTATATAGATTCAGGATAAAAGTTCGATTATACTTTTAATTTTTAAAGGAAATCCCATCATATTTCTCCGAAAGGCAAAGTGAGAACCAATTAGATCACAGCGCAGGACCTAGGAATCAAACTGATCTGCTCCTATAAATAAGGTCAGAAGCAGCACCAGCAGCATAACACTCTCCTGCCAGTTTTCTGTTAGCCTCATGGCTCGCACTAAGCAGACCGCTCGCAAGTCCACCGGCGGTAAGGCGCCGCGCAAGCAGCTGGCCACCAAGGCGGCCCGCAAGAGCGCGCCGGCCACCGGCGGCGTAAAGAAGCCGCACCGCTACCGGCCCGGTACGGTAGCTCTGCGCGAGATCCGCCGCTACCAGAAGTCCACGGAGCTGCTGATCCGCAAGCTGCCGTTCCAGCGGCTGGTGCGCGAGATCGCGCAGGACTTCAAGACCGACCTGCGCTTCCAGAGCTCGGCGGTGATGGCGCTGCAGGAGGCGTGCGAGGCCTACCTGGTGGGGCTCTTCGAGGACACCAACCTGTGCGCCATCCACGCCAAGCGCGTCACCATCATGCCCAAGGACATCCAGCTTGCACGCCGCATCCGCGGAGAGAGGGCATAATCCAAAGCTGCTGCTTTCTCTGTACTGAAAAAGGCTCTTTCAGAGCCACCTACTATGTTGATAAGAACTGTTGTAATGCTTTCCCTTATTTTACCTCCCTAGGCAGTTAACCGGAGAAGGCGATGGCACCCAACTCCAGTATTCTTGCCTGGAAAATCCCATGAACGGAGGAGCCTGGGGGGCTGCAGTCCATGGGGTCGCTAAGTGTCGGACAGGACTGAGCGACTTCACTTTCATGCATTGAAGAAGGAAATGGCAACCCACTCTAGTGTTCTTGCCTAGAGAATCTCAGAGAGTGAGGAGCCTGATGGGCTGTCGTCTATGGGATCGCACAAGAGTCGGACACGACTGAAGCGACTTAGCAGCTGCAGCAGCAGGCAGTTAATAAGCAATAATGGCAAGAAAAAGCCCTCTCTACTCCTCTTTTTCTGCCTTGCTGCTGCCAAGTCGCTTCAGTAGTTTCCCACTCTGCAACCCCATAGAATGCAGTCCACCAGGCTCCGCCCCCCACCCCACCCCCCCCCCCCCGCCCCCCGCCGTCGCTGGGATTCTCCAGGCAAGAACACTGGAGTGGGTTGCCATTTCCTTCTCCAATGCATGAAACTGAAGAGTGAAAGTGAAGTCTCTCAGCCGTGTCCAACTGTTAGCGACTCCATGGACTGCAGCCTACCAGGCTCCTCCGTCCAAGTGATTTTCCAGGCAAGAGTACTGGAGTGGGCTTCCATTGTCTTCTCCTTTTTCTGCCTTAAAGCAAGATATAAATTCTATTCTGAAGACGTCTGTAGACATGTCGGAGTAGAGAGGCTTCACAGAAATTTGCTAGCAAACCTGGGTTAGTTTGCTCCCATATATTTACCTTCTCACAGTTTGCTGCCCTTAGAAGCCTGAAACTGCTTTTCTTTGCACTGTCATTTCTTTACAAATCAATTCTTAGATGAAGACAGTATGTAATCCGAAGTTCTAACCCACCTCTTTAAGTTAGTTTTTCCTGGGTCTCTTCTCCAAGGAAAAGAAGTGCAAAAAGGCAAAATGATTGTCTGAGGAGGCCTTACAAATAGCTGTGAATAGAAGAGAAGCAAAAGGCAAAGGAGCAAAGGAAAGATATACCCATTTGAATGCAGAGTTCCAAAGAATAGCAAGAAGAGATAAGAAAGCCTTCCTTAGCAATCAATGAAAAGAAATAGAGGAAAACAACGTGAAAGACTAGAGATCTCTTCAAGAAAATTAGAGATACCAAGGGAACATTTCATGCAAAGATGGGCACAGAAATGGTATGGACATAACAATAGCAGAAGATATTGAGAAGAGGTGGCAAGAATACACAGAACTATTCAAAAAAAGATCTTCATGACCCAGATAAACACGATGGAGTGATCACTCACCTACAGCCAGACATCCTGGAATGCAAAGTCAAGTGGGCCTTGGGAAGCATCACTGTGAACAAAACTACTGGAGGTGATAGAATTCTGGTTGAGCTATTTCAAATCCGAAAAGAGGATTCTGTGAAAGTGCTGCACTCAATATTCCAGCAAATTTGGAAAACTCAGCAGTGGCCACAGGACTGGAAAAGGTCAGTTTTCATTCCAATTTCAAAGAAAAGCAATGACAAAGAATGTTCAATTGCATTCATCTCACACGCTACCAAAGGAAATGTCAAAATTCTCCAAGCCAGGCTTCAACAGTACAGGAACTGTGAATTTCCAGATGTTGAAGCTGGATTTAGAAAAGGCAGAGGAACCAGAGATCAAATTGCCAACATCCAAAAGAGTTCCAGAAAAACATCTACTGCTGCTTTATTGACTATGCCAAAGCCATTGACTGTATGGACCACAATGAACTGAGGAAAATTCTGAGAGTTGGGAATACCAGACCATCTGACCTGCCTCTTGAGAAATCTGTATACATTTCAGGAAGCAACAGTTAGAACTGGACATGGAACAGTGGACTGGTTCCAGATAGGGAAAAGAGTATGTCAAGACTGTATATTATCATGCTGCTTATTTAACTTATATGCAGAGTACATCATGAGAAATGCTGGACTGCATGAAGCACAAACTGGAATCAAGATTGCCCGGAGAAATATCAATAACCTCAGACAGGCAGATGACTCCAACCTAATGGCAGAAAGTGAAGAACTAAAGAGACTCTTTATGAAAGTGAAAGAGAAGCGTGAAAAAGTTGGCTTAGAACTCAATATTCAGAAAACCAAGATCATGGCATCTGGTCCCATCACTTCATGGCAAATAGATTGGGAAACAATGGAGACAGTGACAGACTTTATTTTGAGGGGCTCCAAAATCACTGTACGTGGTGACTGCAGCCATGAAATTAAAAGACGCTTGCTCCTTGGAAGAAAAATGATGACCAAACTTGACAGCATATTAAAAAGTAGAGACATTGCTTTGTCAATAAAGGTCAGTCTGGTCAAGGCTATGGTTTTTCCAGTAGTCATGTAAGGATGTAGGAGTTGGAGTATAAAGAAAGCTGAGTGCTGAAGAACTGATGCTTTTAAACTGTGGTGTTGGAGAAGACTCTCGAGAGTCCCTTGGACTGCGACAAGATCTAACAAGTCCATCCTAAAGGAAATCAGACCTGAATATTCACTGGAAGGAATGATGCTAAAGCTGAAACTCCAATATTTGGCCACCTAATGCATAGAACTGACTCATTTGAAAAGACCTTGATGCTGGGAATAATTGAAGGTGGGAGGAGAAGGGTACAACAGAGGAGGAGATGGTTGGATGGCATCACTGACTCAATGGACATGAGCCTTGGTAAACTCCAGGCGTTGTTGATTGCCAGGGAGGACTGCCATGCTACAGTTCAAGGGGTTGCAAAGAGTTGGACATGACTGAACGACTGAACTCAAGTGAACTGCATCTCTTCCTCTGTATGTATGAAATATACATTTAATAGTCCTATTTATTTTTCCTTTGCTAATCCGAAATCAAGATGCATAGAGGACATATTTACAACCTCCATTACCACCACCACCACCATCACAATCAGGGAAGGGAAGAAGGTTGAATTAAAGTGAAAAAATCAATTTAGATCAAAAAGGTTTACTGAATTATATTATAACCTTTATCTTTTCTACTAGATAGAGATAATCTTTCTTTTTAATGGAAAAAAATCTCCCACCTCCTTTTCCTTTTGCCTTCAGACTTTCCCAGCATCAGCGATTTTTCCAATGATTCACCACTTCTCATCAAGTGGCCAGTGTATTGTAGGTTCGGTGTAATACATATTTAAACAGAAATAGCTTCCTTTAGAAAAAGTAAACAACACATCTGCAGACTTTTTAGACTATATTTTCATATGACAACGAAAGGAAATTCAGTCCATTCTTTTACCTTAATTTCACATTTAGATATATCTTAACAGATTTCAGAGGTTTTTCTGTAGTAACCAGAGCATTTCCTTGGTCCACAATGAACCCATGCTTGATGCAGAATCTACTTTCCTGTCTGCAATTTCCAACTTACTGTGTGCTACTTATCAATGATGATTTGCCACGGCATTGAGAGACCAGTGTGCAATATCCCAGGCCTAAAGATGAAGATGACTTTATTTCTAATCTCACAGTCTCCAGTCACAACCATATAATACTCATTTCATTTTTTAAAAACCAAAAAAAATCATGATCAACAAATAAAAATGAATTTGTGTCAAAGAGATTCACATTTCAATAAATGAACCAACAGGCAAAATGCTGTATTAAGTTCAAAGAACATTTATGAAATTAGAATATTTATAGACAATGTAAGAAATGTTAGGATAAGATTATTTAAATTATTTTATTAATCCAAGAGGTTAGAAATCGTTGGAGTTATATCTGTTTCACCTGACCAAAGTGATTTGCCTTTCTACTAAATAAGGGCTTTGCAAGTTAAGTAAATTTACTTAATTTGGTACTTACAATCAATAGTAAATAGATGATCAAAGTACATTTTCACAGAATCCTTCAGTGGCCTTGTATATTGGACATCATGGACTCCTTTTTTCCTTGCTTCCAGTTCAGTCCAGTTCAGTCGCTAAGTTGTGTCTGACTCTTTGCAACCCCATGAACCACAGCATGCCAAGCCTCCCTGTCCATCACCAACTCCCAGAGTCTACCCAAACCCATGTCCATCCAGTTGGTGATGCCATCCAACCATCTCATCCGCTGTTGTCCCCTTCTCCTCCTGCCATCAATCTTTTCCAGCATCAGGGTCTTTCCAAATGAGTTAGCTCTTCACATCAGGGGGCCAAAGAATTGGAGTTTCAGCTTCAACGTCAGTCCTTCCAGTGAACACCCAGAACCGATCTCCTTTAGGATGGACTGGTTGGATCTGCTTGCTGTCCAAGGGACTCTCAAGAGTCTTCTCCAACACCACAGTTCAAAAGCATCAATTCTTCGGCGCTCAGCTTGCTTTACAGTTCAACTCTCACATCCATACATGACTACTGGAAGAACCATAGCCTTGACTAGACAGACCTTTGTTGGCAAAGTAATGTCTCTGCTTTTTAATATGCTGTCTAGGTTGGTCATAACTTTCCTTCCAAGGAGTTCAGTTCAGTTCAGTTCAGTCACTCAGTCGTGTCCGACTCTTTGCGACCCCATGAATCGCAGCACGCCAGGCCTCCCTGTCCATCACCATATCCCGGAGTTGACTCAGACTCACGTCCATCGAGTCCGTGATGCCATCCAGCCATCTCATCCTCTGCCGTCCCCTTCTCCTCCTGCCCCCAATCCCTCCCAGCATCAAAGTCTTTTCCAATGAGTCAACTCTTCACATGAGGTGGCCAAAGTACTAGAGTTTCAGCTTTAGCATCATTCCTTCCAAAGAAATCCCAGGGCTGATCTCCTTCAGAATGGACTGGTTGGATCTCCTTGCAGTCCAAGGGACTCTCAAGAGTCTTCTCCAACACCACAGTTCAAAAGCATCAATTCTTCAGCGCTCAGCCTTCTTCACAGTCCAACTCTCACATCCATACATGACCACAGGAAAAACCATAGCCTTGACTAGACGGACCTTAGTTGGCAAAGTAATGTCTCTGCTTTTGAATATACTATCTAGGTTGGTCATAACTTTCCTTCCAAGGAGTAAGCGTGTTTTAATTTCATGGCGGCAGTCACCATCTGCAGTGATTATGGAGCCCAAAAAAATAAAGTCTGACACTGTTTCTACTGTTTCCACATCTATTTCCTATGAAGTGATGGGACCAGATGCCATGATCTTTATTTTCTGAATGTTGAGCTTTAAGCCAACTTTTTCACTCTCCTTTTTCACTTTCATCAAGAGGCTCTTTAGTTTTTCTTCACTTTCTGCCATAAGGGTGGTGTCATCTGCATATCTGAGGTTATTGATATTTCTCCTGGCAATCTTGATTCCACCTTGTGCTTCCTCCAGCCCTGTGTTGCTCATGATGTACTCTGCATATAAGTTAAATGAGCAGGGTGACAATATACAGCCTTGACGTACTCCATTTCCTAACTGGAACCAGTCCATTGTTCCATGTCCAGTTCTAACTGTTGCTTCCTGACCTGCATACAGATTTCTCAAGAGGTAGGTCAAGTGGTCTGGTATTCCCATCTCTTTCAGAATTGTCCCCAGTTTATTGTGATCCACACAGTCAAAGGCTTTGGCATAGTCAATAACGCAGAAATAGATGCTTTTCTGGAACTCTCTTGCTTTTTCAATGATCCAGCAGATGTTGGCAATTTGATCTCTGGTTCCTCTGCCTTTTCTAAAACCAGCTTGAACATCTGGAAGTTCACGGTTCACGTATTGCTGAAGCCAGGCTTGGGGAATTTTAAGCATTACTTTACTAGCGTAAGAGATAAGTGCAAGTGTGCAATAGTTTGAGCATTCTTTGGCATTGCCTTTCTTTGGAATTGGAATGAAAACTGACCTTTTCCAGTCCTGTGGCCACTGCTGAGTTTTCCAAATTTGCTGGCACATTGAGTGCAGCACTTTCACAGCATCATCTTTCAGGATTTGAAATAGCTCAACTGGAATTCCATCACCTCCACTAGTTTGTTTGTAATGATGCTTCCTAAGGCCCACTTGACTTCACATTCCAGGATGTCTGGCTCTAGGTGAGTGATCACACCATCGTGATTATCTGGGCCGTGAAGATCTTTTTTGTACATTTCTTCTGTGTATTCTTGCCAACTCTTCTTAATATCTTCTGCTTCTGTTAGGTCCCTACCATTTCTGTCCTTTATTGTACCCATCTTTGCATGAAATGTTCCCTTGGTATGTCTAATTTTCTTGAAGAGATCTCTAGTCTTTCCCATTCTGTTGTTTTCTTCTATTTCTTTGCATTGATTGCTGAGGAAAGCTTTCTTATCTCTTCTTGCTATTCTTTCGAACTCTGCGTTCAAATGGGTATATCTTTCCTTTGCTCCTTTCCTTTTCACTTCCCTTCTTTTCATAACTATTCTTAAGGCCTCCTCAGACAGCCATTTTGCTTTTTAAAATTTCTTTTTCTTGCGTATAGTCTTGATTCCTGTCTCCTGTACAATGTCACATACCTCCATCCATAGTTCATCAGGCAATCTTGTCTATGAGATCTAGTCACTTAAATCGATTTCTCACTTCCTCTGTATAGTCACAAGGAATTTTATTTAGGTCATACCTAAATGGTCTAGTGGTTTTCTCCACTTTCTTCAGTTTCAGTCTGATTTTGCCAATAAGGCGTTCATGATCCGAGCCACAGTCAACTCCCCGTCTTGTTTTTGCTGACTGTATAGAGCTTCTCCATCTTTGGCTGCAAAGGGTATAATCATTGTGATTTCAGTGTCAACCATCTGGTGATGTCCATGTGTAAAGTCTTATCTTGTGTTGTTGAAAGAGGCTGTTTGCTATGACCAGTGCGTTCTCTTGGCAGAACGCTATTAGCCTTTGCCCTGCTTTGTTCTGTACTCCAAGACCAAATTTACATGTTACTCCAGGTGTTTCTTGACTTCTTACTTTTGCATTGCAGTCCCCTATAATGAAAACGACATCTTTTTTGGGTGTTAGTTCTAGAAGGTCTCGTAGGTGTTCATAGAACTGTTCAGCTTCTTCAGCGTTACTGGTCGGGGCAAAGACTTGGATTACTGTGATATTGAATGGTTTGCCTTGGAAATGAACAGGGATCATTCTGTCATTTTTGAGATTGCAACCAAGTACTGCATTTCAGACTCTTTTGTTTACTATGATCGCTACTCCCTTTCTTCTAAGGGATTCTAGCCAACAGTAGTAGATATAATGGTCATCTTAGTTAAATTCACCCATTCCAGTCCATCTTAACCTTACTTCCAAGGCTCAGACAATTTTTCTCACATAGAGGCAAGAGATAGATGACACCAGGCTGAGTAGTTGGAGTTTGTTCCCTGTGGAATATACTCCAAAACAGTAGAGTAGTCGCAGAAACAGAGAGGAGTTGAGCCCTGCTTAGATAAAAGATAAAGATACAACATATTCCTCATTCTCCAGGTCAAGACCTTCCATCTACACAGACTCAGAAAGACTACTCCGAGGTGAAATGGGGAAGGGACACCCCATAGTAAGTAATGGAGATCTCAGTGGATACCGCTGGTTCAACTGAGGGAACTATATATAAGTCGCAAAGAGCTGGACACGACTTAGTGACTAAACAAGTGTCTAGCACTGACTTCTTAAATAAAAAGTTTGCACACCTAGGGATGTGGAAGTTATAAAAGCAACTAACATAGGCCCAGATTACAAAATACCAGATTGAGAGATTGAAGAATATTGGGGAGCGGGACTTCCCCACCTTTCCAGTGGTTAGGACTTAACAGTTCCACTGCAGAAGTCGGTTCAATCCTTGTTGGAGAACTGGATCCCACATGCCGTGAGGCAGCGGACACAAAACTAAAATAAAGAAAAAGTTAAACATAAATTAAAAAATAATAATAATACTGGGGAGAAAGTCAATCTCTGGAGCAAGAAGATGAAATTTCCTCAGGTAATTATAGTACTCAAGAAGAAACATTTAACCAAAAATTAACTTGTTGATTTTCCAAACACGTTTATGATATCGGAATTAAAATTCTCATCCTGCAAATGGAAAAAAAAAAAAAATTGAAAACGAGAAAATACCTGTCACAAACCTGATCCTAAACCATATAATGTGAAAAAGTAGCAAGTAATGAGGGCGCAGGCAATAGAGTGATGTCTCCGAATAAGACACATCAGCGAGAAAACCTTGTTTCCCAATGGATATCAGCAATTTCCTTGCTCCCGAAGATCAGTTTACCACAATAGTTATTTCACTTTCATTTAAATTGTACAAAAATGCTTCCCAGGGACTCGTTCGCATTTCAGAAATGCGTTTGAAGAATGAGGCAATATAAAATCTCGGTCAATGACTAAGCTTCAATATTCAAAGTTGAAAACAGATGTTGCCTTAATAGGTACTATCCCTTACTAAACAAAAGAATGGTTTTAAACGCCCTTAAACAAGAGTCTTTCAGGTGAAATTCAGGGAATGAGCAAATTTTCTTTCCTGGACTCCGCCCCACAGACTCTCAGGGTGGGCTGGGATATATTTGGTTACGAATGAGCCCCTCCCCTACCCGCCTTTTTTGTAGTTTTCAAATAGGTCCGCGACCATACTATAAATAAGAATTTCGGCACATGTTATCTAGATTGCTACATAGGCTTCCTGATCTAAGTTTAACAATGTCTGGACGCGGTAAAGGTGGGAAAGGCCTTGGGAAAGGCGGCGCGAAGCGTCACCGTAAAGTTCTGCGGGATAACATTCAAGGTATTACTAAACCCGCGATCCGCCGCTTGGCTCGTCGCGGTGGGGTCAAGCGCATCTCTGGCCTCATTTACGAGGAAACTCGCGGGGTGCTGAAAGTGTTTTTGGAAAACGTGATTCGGGACGCGGTGACATACACCGAACACGCCAAGCGAAAGACGGTCACGGCCATGGACGTCGTCTACGCGCTGAAGCGTCAGGGACGCACTCTTTACGGATTTGGCGGTTAAGCCAGAACCCACAAACAAGCTTTCTGTATCAGCTTATCAGGCCCTTTTCAGGGCCACCTATCTGTTCACTTGAGAGAGCTCGTAGCATTCAGCTGTTTTTTTTGTTTGTTTGTTTGTTTGTTTTCTATTGCGAGAAAATGGGGCTTAGTGAACTTGTGATCTCAGGTTGTAAGTAACTGCTTTAATATAACTCATCTTTCTGTGAAAGTGAAGTTGGTCAGTCGTGTTCGACTCGACCCCATGGACTGTAGCCTACCAGACTCCTCTGTCCATGGGGTTTTCTTGGCAAGAATACTGGACTGGGTTGCCATTTCCTTCTCCAGGGGATCTTCCCAACCCAGGGATCGAAGCAAGGTCTCCTCCATTGTAGGCAGGCGCTTTTACCATTTGTGTTCCTGTGCATTAAATGTTTGCCCTATGTTGCAGTTACAGTGCAACAATGGCTTTTAAATTGTGCAGCTCTTACTAGGAACCCTTAGTCTGCAAAGTTGATGAATTTCATAAGTTTTTAAAATGAGACATTGATAATCCGGAAGTTGCATTGGTGAGCAAAGGCAAGTACTACTTTAATAGTCTCCTCACATTTCAAGAAAACCTGATAAACAGCTGCTAGGAAAGAAATTCAAGACAAGGTACAATGAAAGACTGAACTAAAGGAAGTGAAGGCACCCGTGAGGAGGCTTACGTGGCACGAGGGCCATAAACTACCGGGTCAACTTTTTTTTTTAATCTAAAGAGAACTTGGGATTTGTTTCCTGCCTTGTCAAATCTACTTCCTGGTAGTCTATAATAAAGCAACAACTAATTCACCTGATGAACCCTCCGGATCCGTTTCTCGTGTATAAAACGTCAGAAAGCTAGCTGTAAACACATGGACATCTAGCCCTGTGCTGGGACTCAGCTACACCAGGGTTTTTCATATGTCAGCATTTGCAAAGAAAAGGGGAAAGGAGTGCCCAACGTAATAACTAAACAAAGTCATCTGTCTTGGCTTCAAGACAAAGTAACTGGCAAAGGCCTGTTGAAAAGGACTTCAAGGTATTAGATGCCCTTTCCTTAAGTAGATTTCCTACCTGCAGGCCATCTGAACCAATCCCAGTACTGTGGGGGCAGGTGTGAGGGGAAGAGGGAGAGAAGAGACAAGTGTTAGGTAACTGCTTTTTGGTCATAGGGTCCTGTGATGGTCTTTTAAGGTGGCCCACACGATTTCTGCTCTTAAAGTTCACCCTTATGTGATCAAGGCCCTAGACTGTGGATGTGACCTGTGACCTCTTTTTACCCATCAAAGCATGTGACCATAGGTGACAGGATGTAAAAAAATTTGTGATTATGACTAGGTTATCAATAAGATTGTAACATCTTCCAATCTCTTGCATGCTGGTTTGGTTTTTTAATACAAATTTTATTTATTTTTGACTGCAATGGGTCTTTGTTCCTGCATGCAGTCTTTCTCTAGTTGCATGGGCTTTTCATTGTGATGGTGTCTCTTGTTGCAGAGCATGGGCCCTAGGGTGGGGGGCTTCAGTAGCTCTGGCTCAAGGGCTCAATATTAGTTGCCCTGTGGCATGTGGAATCTTCCTGGACTAGGAATCAAACACCTATCGCCTAATTTGGGAGGCAGGTTCTTAACCACCAGGGAAGTCCTACATGCTGGTTTTCACAAGCCGAGCATCCCTGTTGTCAGGTCCAAATGACAAGAAACTCAGAGGGCTCTTTAGGAACTAAGGGAAGACTAGCAGCCTATAAGGGCTTCAAGCCAACAGTCAAGAAGAAAATAAGATCCTCAGTCCTAAAAGTACAAAGAACCAACCACTAAGTGAGTTTGGAAGCATATATTTCCCCCAATCAAGAGACCACAACCCTGCATAACACCCCAACAGTATCCTTATAGAGGACCCAGATAAAACATGCCCAGACTCACAGAAGCTGTGTGATAATGCATGTGTGAAGCTAATAACTTCAAGGCAATCTGTTATCCATCAATAAAGACAGCCAGCACATTTGGAATCTTCATCTAAGATTCTAAAGATTCTACCATGTCATCTAAGATAACAGATATATTTAACTAAAACTACAGTCTTTATCTAAGGGGAAAATGAAATTTAAAACAAATAAAAACTTTAACAAACATTGTTCCACAGTTAGATGAAACTCCATACTCCACACAAAGACACAATACACTCTGGCATGTATATTCGTAGTGCCTGCCTGATGTACCAAATAGCAAGTCTGTAAGTTGAAAAGTACTGAAAACAATTTTTCCATGTTATTTTACTTTCAGCAATACAGAAACTATCGAATTTTCAGGGAAACTATGCATTTCTTTCCATATCCTCTGTCCTTCCTGCACTTCTACATCTGATTTCTGTTTCTTTGATTTTTTTTTTCCTCACCTGTGTAAATGAATACAGAACCTACCGCTGACTGAAGGTAGGGAATATAAAAATTTAAAAATGTCTCAAAATGAGGGTTTCAGACCCTGCTTCAGCACAATGTAGGATTAATTATATCAATAATAGACTCAAGGAAAATAAAGTGAATTTTTTTTATGTTTAATATAAATTTGAACAATCACCTTTGAAATAGTCTACCCTAGTGGTTGAGATTAAACTCTTGAGATTCCACTAAATACTCTAGGCCTATACACTGTTTAAATGACATTTTGATCCTCTTTGTACAAACACGTTCTCATGACTAGTATTTGTGAAACACATAAGATTATTTGAAACAGGGACCCCAAACACAAGTGTCATCATTAAACAATTTTAAGTCCACAGGAACTCACCAGAAAAGTTTTAAATCTAAACAATGAATGAATATAAGAACAATTTAAAAGATTTTAAGGAACAAAAACCTAAAAACCAGAATACTAGAATTCCCTAATACTTATTACAATACACAATTATTTCAAATTCTTTGCTGCATTAAAGAACAAAAATTTAACCTCTCATATTGAATTATGGTTGGTTTCCTGCGTTTTAAAGAATGTTTTAAAAAATGTAAAAAGCTGGAAAATCTTAATATTATAGCTCTCATTACATAAAAATTGGTAGCTCTATAAAGAGACATTGAGGAATGCTAAAGGTAGAGAAAATTTTTACTTGCAGTTGGTGTAATTTGGTGATAACCTTGGTGCTCTTGAACACTGAGTCCTTGGTCAATTCCATGTACAAAATCAGGCACATGGCGGGAATGTGATGATCCAGCAGTTTGTGATGGTAAAGCACTTAAACGCCAAGCGCGACATCTCGCCCCCCTCATATCTCGATGTTGTGGTTGACAAACGAGCTCTTGATGCCCAAGTCCTTTGACAAGATGCCAGTGTCAGGAGAACCTACTTAAGCATTCTATAGACAGACCTATACAGAACAGGGCTTTTCTGGTAGCACAGAAGGTAAAGCATCTGCCTACAATGCGGGATACCCGGGTTCTATCCCTGGGTCGGAAAAATCCCCTGGAGAAGGAAATGGCAACCCACTCCAGTTTCCTTGTCTGGAAAATCCCATGGACAGAGGAGCCCGGTAGGCTACATTCCATGGGGGTCGCAAAGAGTCGGACACGACTGAGTGATTAATATTATTTGAGGCTGGGGCGCATCTAGCTATCTCTGGCGTGAAAAACAGCATGAAAAATGGGGAAACAAACCCAAGGAGAACAAGATATCACAAGTATTAAATCATGGATACAGTCAAAGACTCACAAATCTGATCTTTAATTGGACGTAAACTGACCAATAGATAAATAGTATGTAAATTAAGGTTCAAAACCTGCTTTCTTTATTGGGTCAAAAAGAAAGGCGTTCATGTATTCCTATAGGTTGATTAAGAATAATGTTACATGACATAAATAATTAAAAATCGATTTTATTTACAGGAAAGTCTTCGCGTTTGAATGTGAAAACTAGGTAAAGAATTCCTATTAAGTAGCCGAGTCAAGTCTTCATAAAAGCGCTGTGGGTTTGTCTCGGACACCTTGAGACTCTCAGAATGACTCCCGAGATTCTAGCCCATTGCAGTGTGCTAAAGGCTCTCGATCGCCGCCATCTTTTATTCAGGTTCCGCATTGCAAACCTTTTGTTGACGGATGTCGCCATTAACCCCAGATTGACAGTTTAAGTGCGTCAAAACCATAGAACACAGCCAAATTACCAGTTTTGAGTCAAACAGGAAAATAAACATTAGAGGTTCCAGAATATTTGGATTTTGCTGCGTGTCCCCTTAATACAAAATTCTTCACATCTTAACAGTATGTACTAAAAGACCATGTTACCGGGAATGAGACATTAACTGTAAATGTGGAATACGACTCGAGAGGCTTAGACGGTGAATTCTTAAATAGGGGACAATTATCAGGATTAGAACCCTGATGAAAAAGTTAACTATGCATAAAATGGCAGGTGTATGAATTCTAAAGGGCTTTCACGGACACACTGTATTTTTTATATCCAAACAGGGGGAAAGTTCAACATTACTGAATGATTAATGTGCTTGTGGACCATACTTGACAGTGTAGTATCAATAAAGCACCTTGGGAAATGCTTCTTCTTTTTTTTTTTTTAAGGGGGAAGATGGCTGCTGATTGAAATGAACCAATCCGAAATTTGCACCGGATGGATGAACCAATGTTAAATAGCTCGAAGCACTTCCGGAATTAAGCAGCCCGTAAGTAACAGGAATTGCCCACAATCCAATCAGAGTGATTCCGGTCCTTTATAAATACGGGAGCAACCCTCCTAGTCTAATCCCATTGTTTTGGAGGCTAGCTATGGCGCGGACTAAGCAAACGGCTCGCAAGTCCACTGGCGGTAAGGCGCCGCGCAAGCAGCTGGCCACCAAGGCGGCCCGCAAGAGCGCGCCGGCCACCGGCGGCGTGAAGAAGCCGCACCGCTACCGGCCCGGCACGGTGGCCCTGCGCGAGATCCGCCGCTACCAGAAGTCCACGGAGCTGCTGATCCGCAAGCTGCCGTTCCAGCGGCTGGTGCGTGAGATCGCTCAGGACTTCAAGACCGACCTGCGCTTCCAGAGCTCGGCGGTGATGGCTCTGCAGGAGGCGTGCGAGGCCTACCTGGTGGGGCTCTTCGAGGACACCAACCTGTGCGCCATCCACGCCAAGCGCGTCACCATCATGCCCAAGGACATCCAGCTTGCACGCCGCATCCGCGGAGAGAGGGCATAAATTGGCTTGTTGACTGATAATAACTTAAACCCAAAGGCTCTTTTCAGAGCCAATCACCTAATCTATGAAGGGTGCTGTAATATGTGAGTGGAACGTAAGTTTGGCAGAGGTTGAAGAAACCTATGTGTGTGCAGCAGCTTAGGAAGTCCTACGTTCTCTGTAAGTTATCAATGTAGCAACTACCTGCACGACTTAAATTACTCCATTTTGCCTTATTGTATGTAGGTTCTGCACATTTAGGCGTGGTACATGGGGTGTGTGTGTGTGTGTGTGTGTGTGTATGTGTGTGTGTGTGTGAGAGAGCTGTTTTACCTCGGGACTCACTGGAAAAACAAGAACCAGGTGAGAAGTTTAACAGAAAAAAGTCTGTAAATAAATGCTCAGGCCAAGTTAGCCATCGTAAGAAATAGAAGTTTATGCATGAAGTAATTGTTCTTGGAAGTCTGTCAGGTATTGAGACTTGGATGCTGAGAAATGGAAAGCCTTGACCCTTGTAAGGAAAGAAAGTATATTCATAACTCCAATAATGAAGTAAGACATTTTTAGTGCCAAATAAAAGCATTCCATATTAGAACTTTGTTTCCCATGTTCTGTACTTTGAGATTATAGCACGGTGAGTTTTTTAATGTCTGTTTCTGTCTCATCAGATGATGGATGTCAAGAGATGAAGCCCACGAAGGCACGAAAAATATCTAATATTAAATCCACCAAAACATCTAGAATAGTTCTTTGTATTAAGTTCTCAAGAAATTTAGTGAAATTAGAATTTAAAAGTTGTTGGACAAATAGAAATTACCATTCAGTGTTGATTATAAGAGTAAAAGATTGATAGAGTTCATGTTAGTTTAATACTAAATAGTTTTTTCACATACAAATAAACTGACTTGCATGGAGTTTGCCAGAAGTCATTATTAGTCTGAAAGCTCCATAAATAAGGTAAACTCAATAGTTATCTCCTAATATCTGTTATTATTATTCTGTTAGTGCTTTACAAATGAGACTGAAACAAAAAATTGTAGATAAAAAGTAGTAGAACCAAAAACATTTCCCCTTTAAACATTACTATTGTTAACAACAGTATTAGGGTGATCCTCAGTAGCTATCCCTGAGGCTTGATTCCTAAGATGAGCCGTCATAAGAAAACTGACATGTTTATCTAAATGTTTTCGTATATGTTAAAGGAAATGGGTAGATTTTGAAAATGTACAGGGTCACATAAAACTGTTCAATTATACTACAATTATTACAGCCAGTTGCACAGAAATAGAATTGATGAACAGCTATAAAAATAAAACACTGAGTTTTTAGCCTTTCTGCTCATTAAACAATGATGATGCTAGCTGACAAACAGAATTTAAAAAAATTTTTTAATACATTGAAAAGCTAGTGCTTAATATGAGACCTTTTTTAATGAATTATTATTTTATTGGGAAAATGTCACAAATGTAAATCACATGACATTTTATAGGTACCTGTTGGAACACTAACTTGTATAACCACTTCAAGCTTACCTGGTTGCCTATAACTACATGTAAACTAAACACAAATATATACTCTCTGAATAATCAGTATCTTTATTTTATGGAAATGATAGCTAAAAAATCAAGATGATTCAGAAATACCATTTCATACTTTCCCCATTTCCTGCCTACCACATGTGCACACAGGTAAATTTTTATATTCTACATTTGAAGACTTATTGCAAAGGTGTTATATTTAAGGGTTTTTTTTTATTATTTGCTCTTTTGTTTTCATTTGGGGATGTCTGTCTTTCTTTTCAGAAGCCCCAGCACCTTGGATGGAAGTAAAAGAGCTAGTACAGTGCCTAAGTTAAGCCATTGGGAGGAGAGTGATAGAAGGGGCTGAGATTTATTACCCTTAGTCTCATACAGAAAAACAGTAAATGAAATCACTGAATCTGATTATCTGGAGATAATCCCACCATCTGACAGGATTTTAAAGACTGGTCAATTAAAAACACACCTAGACTATTGGGAAAAACAAGACAAAGAAAACTAATGACCTAGGGTTTAGTTTAATGAGAAAAGATGCATTATAAATATTCCCTTGATAATAATAGTACTGAAATATTACTATCATCAAGGCACATTAGCAGGGAAACTAGATTTTTTTAATTAGGGGAACTTATTCATTGAGATGGAACCTGAGATGAAATTGGAAAGCTTATTCCAGGTAGAAAGGAGAGAATTACAGATGAATAGAACTGTCAAACAGAAAAAGCAGCAACAACAAAAGGCAATAAAGTTCCCACTTGAACCAAAGGCTAATAGGGAGCAACCCACTCCAGTGTTCTTGCCTGGAGAATCCCAGGGACGGGGGAGCCTGGTGGGCTGCCGTCTATGGGGTCGCACAGAGTTGGACAGGACTGAAGTGACTTAGCAGCAATAATTTTTATATGACAGATGATCAGAATTTAGGAATTAGGGGCTGGATAAACTAATTAGGAAGAACCAGTTAGGAATAACATGGCTACAATACTAATTAGGAAGCAATGGAACCATCCCAGGTGTAAGAGGACAAGGAGAGAATATGAGAGGGGAGAAAATGTCAGATTATATAAATATCGGCTTCCCTCATAGCTCAGTCGGTAAAGAATCTGCCTGCGATGCAGGAGACATGGGTTTGATTCCTGGGTCGGGAAGATTGCCCCGGAGAAGGAAATGGCGACTCACTCCAGTATTCTTGCGTTAAGAATCCCATGGATAGAGAAGCCAGGTGGACTACAGTCCATGGGGTTGCAAGAGTCGGACAGGACAGAGTGACTTTCACTACTACTACTATATAAACAGTTCTCCTGGGTTCCCTTACCCTACTGCTCTCCACCTGGGTGCACTTTCCCAGTGAAATCTCTTGCTTAGCATATGTGTCTCCTTGGACAATTCATTTCCGAGTGTTAGACAAGAGCCCAGTTTCGGGCCCTGGAAGGGGTCCGTCTTCCTTCAACAAATGGCGACTCTGGTGGGGACTCCTCTTCGCTGAGACTGACTTCCTGACCACTTGGGATACTCAGGGGCCAGCTTACCTGCCAATGGACCAGACCAAGCGGCCGCAACTGGGACCCTTTTGTCCCTGGTCTCCTCCTGACACAGACAACTGGCCAGAGTGCCCTGACCAGTAAAGAACAAGAGACTTTATTGACCTCTCTCCCCTTCCCTCTCTCTTTGCTCTCCTTAACCTTTCCTATCCTTCCCTGTTTTTCTAGTCCCCCGGTCCTGGACACAGGAATCTGGTCGAAGGGCCCTCAGCCTGAGCTGAGGATTGGAGACTGATCACCTCCTCTTGACAGAGAACTCGAATTCTGGTTCTGGTCTGGTCTGATTTCTGGTAGGGCCGAGTTCTAGTCCTCCCTTCTCTGGAGGCCCAGGGAAAAGTCCCAATTCGCCTGGGTATCTGTAGGTGGCCAGAGATGTCTGTAAGTCCACCCCTTTCGCCCCCCTCTCCTGACTCCTCCCCCTTCTTTATTCAACCCGGCTTCCTTTCCTCCCTTGGAATCTTTGATGTTAGTACTTGGATTCTTGTATTTAAGGGCTTCCCTGGTGGTGCAGAGGTTAAAGTGTCTG
Organism: Budorcas taxicolor; assembly: GCF_023091745.1. NCBI lineage: Eukaryota > Metazoa > Chordata > Mammalia > Artiodactyla > Bovidae > Budorcas > Budorcas taxicolor. Next base: position 29,056,758 of record NC_068920.1, read on the forward strand.
TCTGCAATGTGGGAGACCTGGGTTCGATCCCTGCGTCAGGAAGATCCCCTGGAGAAGGAAATGGCAACCCACTCCAGTATTCTTGCCTGGAGAATCCCATGGATGGAGGAGCTTGGTGGGCTACAGTCTACAGGTCGTCACTATATAAACATTTACCTGCTTTAGTGACTGAGTGACATGAGTAATCAAGGCCTCCACACAGTGACATGAACTCAGTCTACCTCCTGCAGTTATAAGGAGTCAGGTAATTACTAAGCAGAAGTAAGAAAATAGTAACTTCAGGCTGGTTTGAAAGATTATTAATACATTTGGCTTAGATTTATGTCATATGCCTAAGTACCCTCCTGCATTAAGAAAATATGCCCATGCCCTTCACACCTTCCAAGCTAAGAAACCTTTTTTTCCTTTTAGTATATTTTGCAGACAACTACTCATACAGGTTCCTGGCCGATATTTGTCATCTTTAAATGTCGATCTGTTGTTTTCCTAAACCTGGATATTGCCACTGTACCTGACAGACCACCTTTGTTCACCAAAAGAATATCAGAACTCCAAGGATGAATGTTGCAGAATGCTCTCCTAGGGATGTGGCTTTGGGACAGGAATAAGCTTTCTGATCTTTCATCTTCCTGGTGCAGAATATCAAGCCATCTTTGTGTTCTTTACCCATTCCCAAGTTGTTCATTTTAAGCTGCTTTAAGTGCAACAAAACTTGGGAAGATGGAGTAAGATTTAAACAAGTTCTGATTTCCTTGGAAATTAGAAACTGTCCAAGGGAAAGGAATATGAATATTAATTTACAGAAGCCAGACTAAAACTAGAAGAGCATTGAATGAATGATGTTTAATTGCTTCTGGTACATTCTAAAGGGATTGTGAATTGGATAGGTCACGAAGGATCTCAAACAGAAATACATGAATGTTACGTCTTTCTAGATGGGCATCAAAATGAAATAGAGAACTCATTTTCCAGTAGGCATAATAGATGGGGAGCAGTGCACAGAAAATGACACTAGGAAGAAAGAAACTTTGAGACTTTGGGTTTGAGACTCAGGTGCACTGTTTACTGACAAGATGATGCTGGCCATTTCATCTTTCTAAGCCACAATTTTCAGAACTGTAAAACAAACAGCATTGGGAATTCCCTCGTAGTCCAGTGGTTAGGACTTGGTGGTTTCATAGCAAACACTGGGTTCAATCCCTGCTTGGGGAACTAAGACCCCCAAAGACATCTGGTACACACTAATAATAATTAAGAAGGAGTTTAGCTATACCTACTGCAAGAGCTTTATAGTGAGGTAGGCATAGAAGAGCTTTGTAAAATGTAATTACAGATACTGTATAGTACCACTCTTATTGAATGTCACATTCCCACATAATTCTTATTCCTCATCATTCTTCATCAGAAGCGAAACTCATTCTGGTATTAAAGACCTCACAGGTCTCTTCCCTCTTAACTTTCCCTCTTGATGCAATCTATTATATTCAAAAAGACTCTTGAGTAACCATTTCACATTTTCCCATTTATCCAAATATCCGTCTCAACCAAACCACTGTTCTAAGAGACGGGATTTGGGGCTCTTTCCAGAAAGAAGAAAGTATGGAATGCAACTGCAATGGATGAAAAATAAAATCTCATTTAGAAAAGCTAGAAAGATAATCAAAGATTTTTTTTTTCTTTAAAGTTGAAAGACTAAAATTTAATAAACTATTAACCAGTAAGGTGTATGTAAGGGGCTGGCGGTGCGGGTGGGGGTGGGGTGGGGGGGCGGAATACGCTGTAAGCAAATAAATAAGATGAAGCCTTTTAACCATGAGGTATTTGCCGACTGACAATCTGCTCAGGGACTCATGACTTGTATGGTGGACTCTATGGACACCCTGGGGAACCTATAAACACCTTTTCAATATCATGTTTTAGAATACCAATACAGGATAAGAAAGGCATATTAAAATATAATTTCAAAATGTATTTACGTACATATAATGTGCTTCATTAGTCATATCAAATAACAAAGAGCAACTGGTGGAATAACAAATGTCAGTTTCAAGGACTCAGAATGATGTAAACTTTATTTCAAGATATCTTCATATCTTCAAAGTGATATAAAAACATCTGTGACAGCCACTGTTGAAAAACTCAATAAGGTCTGCAAAATCCACTGTAACTGCTTGTGCTTACAGACATACTAAAAGGAAATGCTTAACTGAATTTAGTTTGCTAAGATGTAATTTTTCCCCAACCATGCTTACAACTGCCTAATGGTCTACAAAACTCAGATTTTTGTCAAGATTCATCAGTAAAACACAGTGGCATTCCCCTGAAATTAAAAACAGGATAAAGTGGAAATGACGAAACATCCATCTTCCTAGAACCATTTATTTTGCCCTGGTTACTGCGGCTCGAGGAGCTAAGCATTCTCCTTGCGTTTCCCAAAGCTTAATTATTTCTATCTCCCTATTTATTACTTATCCACCAAAAGATATGAGACTGCCAACCATCTTAGCGGGAAAGAATTTGATAAACGGGTAAATTATAAACAGCCAGGAGTGCTTTCTACACTTTTTTTTTTAAACAATTTTTTTACTATACCTTAGTGTTATGGTTGGCTCCCCCAGTGGCTCAGCTGTAAAAAATCCGCCCTACAATGCAGGAGATACAGGTTCGATCCCTGGGCCGGTAAGATCCCCTGGAGAGCGAAATGGCAACCCACTCCAGGATCCTTGCCTGGAAATCCCAAGGTCAGAGGAGCCTGGCGGGGTGCAGTCCATGGGGTCTCAAAAACGTCGGACGACTGAGCAGTTCACACTGTCAGCATAGTAGGAACAATTATGCAGACTCAGGCAGAATATCAGTAGTATCAAAGTCCCCTCGAGTAGGACTACATTCATTAAGCGGGAAAAAAATACAAGCTTTTCAACTGTTTCCAAGCATACACAAATCCTTGTTATTTCAATCTCTAATTGACGCAGTATTTTGTCCTAGAGACCAAGCAAATAAACCCGGGAGTGCGTTCTGATTGGCTAATTCTCCTTAGACACTACAAACCAATGAGAAAGAAAACCTTACAAACATCCAGACTGTAATAATCCATTCTTTAGGTTGCACTTTTTCCCTAACAAATATGGAGGATGAAAACAGGGCGGCAGAGGGCGAACAAAGGCCAAAAACCAGCTCCTCCCGGGCCAGGCTCGTTTCCCAGGGGCCGCATGCATCGTCTGCTTCCCAAGGGTAACTACTCCGGCCGGGTCCCGGTGTACGAGAGCGCGGTGCTGGAGTACAAGGAAGAGATACCGGAGCTGACGGGGAACGGGGCCCATCACAAAGCGTACACTAGCCACCCCACCCCCCGAAGCTTAAAATCCTCAACGAGGAACTTCGGGGTCGCGTTACCATCGTACAGTGCAGCGTCCTGCTCAACATCCCTGCTAAGACCCAGAGCCGTCACAAGTGGCTCCTTTCAGAGGCACTGAGCTCGCACTACAGCACTGTGACCACCATCACGGTACTGATCCTGTGGTGCGCGCGCACCCGGACGCACACTCAGCTGTCCAATCACAGTAGAGCGGCAAATTTAAAAAAATTAATTACCTTTATTACAAAACTCGTTGGTAAACTTAGGGATTTATGTCCGGTTAAGCTCTTTCACCTGAAATTAGTGGGTGGCTCTGAAAAGAGCCTTTGAGATTTTCAAAGCAGGAGGTGCCGCTTAAGATTTACTTCTTTTTGGAGACCGCCTTCTTGGCCTTTGTAGCCTTGGGTTTGGCAGCTTTAGGTTTGGCTGCCTTGGGCTTGGGGGCTTTGGCCTTGGCCGGACTCTTAGTCGGCTTCTTCGGTTTGGCTGCCTTCGCCTTCTTCGGGCTCTTGGCTACTTTCTTGGTCCCAGCAGCCGCCGCCGGCTTCTTCACTTTCTTAGGAGTCTTCTTGGCAGCCTTCTTCGGAGTGGCCGCACCCGTGGCTCTCTTGGGCTTCTTAGCCGCCCCAGCAGCCTTCTTGGGCTTGGCCGCGCCCGCCTTTTTCGCCCTGGGCTTGGCCTCCCCGGTGGCCGCCTTCTTGTTGAGCTTGAAAGAGCCGGAAGCCCCGGTGCCCTTGGTCTGCACCAGGGTGCCCTTGCTCACCAGACTTTTGAGACCCAGTTTGATGCGGCTGTTGTTCTTCTCCACATCGTAGCCGGCGGCCGCCAGTGCTTTTTTGAGCGCAGCCAGAGACACGCCGCTGCGCTCCTTGGAGGCGGCGACAGCCTTGGTGATGAGTTCGGACACCGGGGGCCCGGAGGCCTTGCGTTTTCCAGCGGCCGCGCCCGATTTCTTCGTCTTCTTCTTAACAGGTGTCTTCTCTGCAGGTGCGGGAGCAGCAGGAGCAACCGGAGCCGTCTCCGACATGCTTCTGTTTAGCCAGGAAAGACAAAATAATAAGGGTAAACTGTCAGAACGGCGTGTCCCGGGCGTCGCCGGCTGGGGGTTTATATAGAGAGTCGCTGAGTGATGATTGGTTGCCTGGTCTGTGCGCCGCGCGGCTAGGGAGGACTCCTCGGCTCTGCCGAGTGGCTGTGTTTTTTGCCCCTTAAAAAAGAAGAAAAATATAAGAAATCTGGGCACGAAATAATTAGGCATGTGGGGGAAACTGATCCGAGACTCTTCAGGCTTCATTCCTGCCTTATTTGCTATACCTAGTTTCAAAACCGGCTCCCTGAAACTTTCCTGATTCCCCCAACTCTCTTGGAAACTTCAGTCAAATTGAGACAACTTTCAGATTTTCCTTAAAATTACTAGTTCTCTCTGTTTCCTTTGCAAATCTTTCTTCCAGGGCATTGTCATACACATTGTTTTCTTTTCAACTCTATATAAATAACCTCATTTTTACTGAAATATACAAGGAAAATCGGTTTTTTCGCGAGAGCAATAGCACAGCTCTCCTGCAACTTGTTTGCACTAAGCACTGGGAATTGGCACTGGGATAGAAAATTCTACGTACAAGATAGATAACTATTTTAGCAAAAACTGACTTTTAAAAAAAGTTTATGAGTGACGAGACTATAAACTGGGTTTCATTGCAGTGTTTCGTGATTTACACGGGTTTTCTGGAAGGCTGGGGTGTGGGGCTGCTCCGTTTGTTTTTCTAGATAAAGAGCTCCAAACACAGTCTTTAAAACCTTCTTTCAAACTTAGTATAATAGATTTTTTAGACCCAAAATGGGCATTAGAAATCCCTCATGCCATCCTCAATGAAGAAAAGTGAATCATGAAGCCCCAGAATGGCAGTTCTATAACAAATAACCAGCTCTAAGCTCAAAAAACAGACACCTGGGTTAATATTGTAAATTGCTTAGTGACAGTCTGTCCATTAGCCTTTTTTTTCCCAATATTTAGCATACAATTGTGTACATATTTCCTGTATTCCAAAATGATACTTAAAATACATATTTGATTTAACTGTTTTCAACACTGCAAATAGGCACACAGGGCGTTAGAAGAAAAAATTCTCCTTTAAATCATTTCCTGAGTCTTCATAACTTTCCTTGAGTTTTTACTAGCAAAATACAAAGCTGACTGTCGCAACCTAAATTAATTGGCTGAATATGTTCACCTGAGGAGCTGAACTAACATTTCATAGCAAATATGGCTGATTTACTACTCCATCTCTTTGTAACATGCAGAACTAATGGAATTGAGTAAATATTGGATTATTAAGCACAAAACTAGTATCTATTAAATAATCAAATACTGAAACTAAGTCTCATGTTTGTCAAAGTAAATAAACAGGAAAGATATTTTGGTGTTGTGTTTTTTTCTAGTAGATATCCCTACTTTCAAAAATCTAATTCTTCTGGCCTACATTCAATAGTAACTTGAGAATTTTCTCATATAACTCCAAGACAGGATAATCAGTTTTAAAGATGTCATCTCTCCATACTTAACAAATTACATAGACATCACTTGGTTTGTTTTTCAATAGTTATTTTGGACTCGTACTGTCTAAAAGTAAATCTCTGGGACTTGAGACCATGTTATATACCAAATACAAATACAGCGTATAAAGAGGGAAGGTTAAAATTTTGGCTACGGAACATTCCAATTTTCCCAGGACAGGTATTTTATGAGTCTGGAAAAAAGGGCTACTTGTCATCCTCAATAATATCACTGTCAATAGCAACAGTAACAGTAATATAGGCCCCTTTCCTTTTCAAGCACATTATAAAGGCCCTTTTCCTTTTTGGGCCAGAGCCTAATACTATCAGTCCTCAAGATACAGGTAAAATCCAGATGTTTAATACTTTACTATTTTGGTAATCATTGTAGTCATAATATCAGTTGTTAAATACATGTTCAACTTGTTCCCTAAGTTATATGTACTCAGTTTAAGATAGGTGAAAAGTACTTCCTACAGCAGATGTCACAATTTCGTTCTTATGCAACTACTGTTGGTACCATGGCTTTTTAGGTACCAAATAAGGGAGAAGACACTGGGCTCAGGGCCATTCGCTTCATTGTTTATAGGTCTCTGCCTTTCCTAGAGGATGATAATTGAGACATGCTTCCACCTGAAAAGTTCTTCCCCAGATATTTATAGAATGATGGAGCTGTGCTGCATGTAGATACTGTTATTGCTTGAGACCCAAGTACTTACACTCTAACTGTAGTGTGGACATGGTTCTTGAAAGCAGGATCATCCCCATGGGACTGTAAATTTGGAAAGTTTCTCCTATTACTTATAGCCCACAAAAAAAACCTGTGTTTAATACTTTTGAATCCTAAATCTACATAGATCCTAAAACAGTGTATTTTTCTGCTAGACTAAGAATTCAACTATTTTTACCTTATAGATGTAAAAAATAAATAAGAAAAACTAAAGTGAGACAAGTGATGGACATCTCACAACTTCATGTCCTCTTAATGTTGGTGTCAACACCCTACTCTACCATAGCCAGTGACTGTAAAAGATATAGGTAGTATGCACCAGGGCAAGCCACGGGGACTGTATATAAGCATTCTAAAATTCATTAACTTTCAAAACTGTAAGGAAAAAAGTGACTATGTTCACTAAATAGAAAAAAGGCCAAATTAAAAAGAAGAGCTATATAACAAGTAGAGCATTGTGTTATAATCATGTGCTCAGAAAGGTAATGAGAAATCACATCCATTTTAATTTTCTGTCAGATGGTCTCACCTGAGGACCAGGTGAAACTCCTGGTTGAAACTCCCCTCCAAGCTCCTGCTTGAAACTCCCCTCCAAGCATAACTATATATTATTAATTTAATTTCCTAAAACAACTTTACTACACTCAACTTTCCAGTTTCCTTCTATCTGTAATATCTGGTACATCTAGAAGTTAACTAATTTCTATTATACTTCAAAAATACGCCAATCCTCAGTTCCAGCAGCAAATCTCAGTCTCATATATTTACCACATTCCATTTCTCAGGCTGGGCTAGAAGTTCTCCATAAGAAATTTTCTATCAAAATACAGCCTAAAACAACCTACTACAATGATAGAAGTGTTTGTATCTGCACAACCACTATGTTTACCTGTGGTTATTGAGCATCTATTAAATAGTAGTTACTGACTGAAGAAATTATTTCTTTAATTTGATTTCATTTTCACTAATTTAAATTTAAATGAACACAGGTGGCTAGTGGCTAATGTAGGACACCACAGCTCTAAAACAACTCTCTCAAACCGGCCAAGTGGTTGGAGCAAACTACCCACTTGGAGATATTGTTTAAAATGCTGTATCATTTCAGTAGACTTGGGGTTAGTCCTGAAATTCTCAAAGTCTAAGCTCCTGAGCCTGCCTACTCAACTGTTCATGTCTGACTCTTTGCGATATCATGTACTGCAGCCCACCAGTGTCCTATGTCCGTGGGATTTCCCAAGGCAAGAATTCTGCCATTGGGTTGCCATTTCCTACTCTAGCAGATCTTCCTGACTCAGGATCAAATCTGTGTCTCCTGCGACTACTGCACTGTTTGTACACGGGTACTTGGAATATAATAAACCCTGAATTGTTGAAAGGATGAATCAATGATTCTTGTTAGTGCCTCTCTCAAAAAGGAGAGCATGGGAGAACAAATTGTCTAAATCCAAAGGTAAGCACACCTGAAATAAAACTCAAAACTTTGTGACTCAGGAAATAATAATCCTCTAACTGCCTATGCAGTAAACACCAGCAAAGAAGGGAGTTGTTTCTCAATGACCTCTGTAGTTACATAGAAGGCATTCAATGTGAATATGTGGAATGTGAGTAAATATTGGCATCAGCCTAGTAAACTTATCAATACCTATCATCGGTGTGTAGAATACCAGTTATCCTTTTAACATGAACAGCATTTCAGTCAATAATTTTTAAAATGCGGTTAATTTGCAAATTCCTATTCAGTGGCAACCCACAGCATTATTCTTGCCAGGGAAATCCCATGGAGAGGAGCCTGGAGGGTTACAATCCATGGGGTCGAAAGAGTTGGACATGACTTAGTCACTAACCCACCACAATTCATCATGCTGTATCTTCAATACTTCACTGACATAGGTGGCAAGGACATTACACCCCAGAATCAGAAAGCATCAGTTCTAACCCCAACAATGCTACTTATTAGAACAGAATTAGGTTTTCAAGCCTGCGATTCTACATGTTCACAATGTAAATAGTGCTTTTCCAGCATAGAGTGGAAATTCAGTTAACTTTATCTCACCTTCCTGAAGTTCCCGCTTTATCAGGAATGTTGAAACGATGTATATCTAAAGCTTTGCCAAACGAAAACATTGACGATCAGCCAAGTTTGAAAAGTATTGCTAGGAATTTAAGAAATACATTTTTTAAAGTATCTTCACATTTACAATTAGTTTTATTCTGCTTTCTGTCCCTTTTTATAGACAGATGTGGCAAAACAGCCTCCTTTTATTAAATAATAAAAATGGTGAGGAAACTTGTACAATATTAATTGAGAAAACCCACAGGGACCTGTCTAGAGACCACAAAACCAGCGACTCTGGACCCCAACCAGGAAATAGGAGGGTCAGACACCCAATAGCATTTCCACGCCCCCTTCCCTTCTTGGCAATAGCAAACACCCAGTAAGATAGGGAAGAGGCGGGGGCAGAAGTCTAGTTCCCGCCCTCGCTGTTTCAGTTTCCTAAAAGGTCCGCAAAACTGATATATAAAGGGCTGCAGCTGGCTCTCGGGTACTGGAAAAGAACAACAGTTGCTTTTCATCATGTCTGGTAGGGGCAAAGGAGGAAAAGGGCTCGGAAAAGGAGGCGCGAAACGCCATCGCAAAGTTCTGCGGGACAACATCCAAGGTATTACCAAACCTGCTATTCGGCGCCTGGCTCGTCGTGGTGGTGTGAAGCGCATCTCTGGGCTCATCTACGAGGAGACCCGCGGGGTCCTAAAGGTGTTCCTGGAGAACGTGATCCGGGACGCGGTCACCTACACCGAGCACGCCAAGCGCAAGACTGTCACTGCCATGGACGTGGTCTACGCGCTCAAGCGTCAGGGCCGCACCCTTTACGGTTTCGGCGGCTAAGTTGCCGTGTAGTTAGAAGTTTCTGCTTACAAAACGGCCCTTTTCAGGGCCATCCACTTGGTCATAAAAAGGGCTGTTACTTATCAGCGAATAAGCCAGAGGTACTACGCCTGATATCTAATGGTAATAGAAGGTTTGCGGTGTTACTGCAAGCTAGTCATTGTATTTGTCCTTCACTTTTTTTTTTTTCAACTTCGACTCTCAAGATGGCGGTTTTCAGACATGTTAATAGGACAAGGCTGAAGGAAATCTCAGGCAGTGGGACTGCTAGGTTATTTTTTTTCCTCAAGAGGAGTGGATTGTAGCTGGAAATGTAGTTTTCTAATTTCATAGTTTTCTAATTTCAATGTGTTTAAATTCATCTCATTACACAAAGGTTAAAATTAACTGCTAGAATGTCCCACTGACCTAGCTCCTAGTGTCCTGTAGAGGGCACCTGAGACTGAAACAGCCTCCCTCCCACAGGAAACATTACAGATAGCTATAGGCAGATGGATCCATAGCTAATAAACCCGGGTGGGAGGAACATTTAAAAGTTCAGTCTTACCCAGTGCAGTCTTGAAAGACCCTTTGGAAATGTAGCATGATTAAGAGGTTATCAGTCATCTTAATACTTAATTGCCAAAATATTGATAATGTGCCTTAAATTCCTGTGTTAGGTCAATCTATGGCATTCCCACCTCATCTGACTATCCTTACTGCTCCATTTTCCCACTAGACAGGAAAGATTGTCTTCAGACCTTCTCCCTGCCACCTGGTTTCTTTCACTCCCTGAGGACTTGTATTTGTATCAGTGGAAATACTGGAGTGGGTGAACACATCCAGGGACAGTTTCATTCTGTGCTTGTTTTCTCAAGATATATATTAATGGAGCCCACTTCCACTATCAATAACTACCTATAACTTATTTGATTGTACAACGAATTACTTGGTCATCCTTATTTAACAATAGTGATGTCCCAGATTAAGGTTTTAATATTCCTCCTTCCTGTATATGTTTTAGTGTCTGTCACTTACTAGATCCTTCCCATTTATGAAATCTCCAAGCCTTGGATAATCTGGAGTCACTGTGTGCATATCTTTTCATGATTATATGTGGTGGCTCTTCTAGCCCGTGGGATTTTCTAGGCAAGAAGCAAGAATACTGCAGTGAGTTGCCATTTCCTTCTCTAGGGGATCTTCCGGACCCTAGGATCGAATTGGGGTCGCCAGCAACTCCTGCCTTGGCAGGCAGATTGTTTTACACTGAGCCCCGTGAGAAGCCCAAGGGAGGAAGGGACGCCAAAGGATGAGCTAGTTAAATAGCATTCTACGGGACACAGTGGTGGTCAGAGAACCCTGGAGTCCTACGGTCCGAGAGGTAGCAAAGAGTAGGACACGACAGCAATGGGACTCTACCCACTATTCCCAGGTCTGTGTAGGTTAAGAGGCAAATTTCCTTAGAAAAGGGTTGTCTGGCCTCCTAGGCACCAAATAAAGTGGCCCATACGGGGATCGAACCCGCGACCTTGGCGTTATTAGCACCACGCTCTAACCGACTGAGCTAACCGGCCCTGCTTTTCACTTGCGGAAAATATCCTCCCCATAGTGCCTAGAGACCTCTGAATGGGCAAATCTAAACCTATATTTCTAATCCTGCTACATTAGACTTTGTTTATTACTCCTGACTTCATAACCTTCTCATAGTGTTTTGTTGTACCTTTCTTCCTCACCAACATCCTATGATCTCCGTGATGTTTCTGTTTGCTTCTTTGGCTCCTATTCCTGGTTTGTGATTCCTCCCAAACAACAAACTCTTGTTCTCCATTATCAATTTGTAAACCCTCCTTGAGCCATCTCATCCAGAATGTGCCATAAATGGTAAGACACCAAACAAACAAACAAACAAACAAAAAATGGTAAGACACGTGGCATCCAAAAAAGAATTGAATAACAACTATAACGGAGACTATGCTACCCCAGAATATGCCGCTATGGCATAAAAATTATTTTCAGCAAAGGAACTTGAAGAACAGCTGATGTAAGAATGGGGCTCTGACTTCCCTTTTTCTTCCCCAAAGCAGGTAATTATTCCTTGTGAAAGGTGCCTTCCCTTTCCTAACAGGAAAAAAATTAACAGCTTTGTCACCAAAAAATGCAGAGTCCAGGATAAGAGAAATCTGTACAAACAGACCTTGTTAAAATAATCCTTATTTTTCTTTAGCCTCCTCATGTCTGTTAGCTTCTATTTCACAATTACTACTCTTTGTTCAAACTAAACATTTAGGCCTAACTGCTTTTTAGATCATCATTTTCCTGTGAGTTCAGTTCAGTTCAGTCGCTCAGTCGTGTCGGACTCTTTGCGACCCCGTGAATCGCAGCACACCAGGCCTCCCTGTCCATCACCAACTCCCGGAGTCCACCCAAACCCATGTGCATTGAGTCGGTGATGCCATCCAGCCATCTCATCCTCGGCCGTCCCCTTCTCCTCCTGCCCCCAATCCCTCCCAGCATCAGAGTCTTTTCCAATGAGTCAATGAGCATTACTTTACTAGTGTGTGCAAAGAGTGCAATTGTGCGGTAGTTTGAGCATTCGTTGGCATTGCCTTTCTTTGGAATCGGAATGAAAACTGACCTTTTCTAGTCCTGTGGCCACTGCTGAGTTTTCTAAACTTGCTGGCATATTGAGTGCAGCACTTTCACAGCATCATCTTTCAGGATTTGAAACAGCTCAACTGGAATTCCATCATCTCCACTAGCTTTGTTCGTAGTGATGCTTTCTAAGGCCCACTTGACTTCACATTCCAAGATGTCTGGCTCTAGATTAGTAATGACATCATCATGATTATCTGGGTTGTGAAGATCTTTTTTGTACAGTTCTTCCGTGTATTCTTGCCACCTCTTCTTAATAGCTAAGACTCCCATATACATATAAAAAGATTAAATAAAATTCGCATTCTTTTCTGCTATTAATCTGTCTTATGTCAACTAAATTTTCAAGCCTGGCTAGAAACCCTAAAAAGGTAGCGGAAAGTTTCGCTCCTCCTACAAAGTTTTCCAATCCCTATAGTGGCCTGAGGGGTCTCTCTACCTGCATTATTCCCAATCTATGATCACTACCTCCCACAGCAGATTTCATTATCCCCTGTAGGAAGAGAGATTCCGAGTCTGGAGAGCCTAACTTTTATTCCAGGCCTGACCGTGCCACCGAGAGGAGCAGAGAGCCAGCCTATCTCTCTCTCCCCACTGCCACCCACTCCCTCCCTCAGCTCCCTTCCTGCTCCACCTCCTCCGCCTGCTCTCCTTCTTCCTCTTCTTCTCCTTCCCATTCTTCTTCTCTTTTTGTCAGAAACTGTAAACAGTCTGAGATCTTACCCTACTTAGAAGATAATAAAATAACCTGTAAGTTTTTCACGACTGCTAATAGTAGACACAACACCTAGATCAGAGAGCAAGAGGCTTTATTATTCACAGCACAGCAGCAACAAGGTTGCATTGGTTCACCATGCCCACCAAGTCCCATAGGGGCGAACTGGAGGGGCCTAGGTGGATGCTGCATGCACAGTGGGTTTGCATCACAGCCACAGGACAGCTTGGGGGACTGGTGGCTTAAAGTGAGTGTGGCAAGTAAACCTGCTGTTTGTCTGGGAGCAACCACCACCCTATTCTTTAAGGTCCCTCAACCCTGATGAGTAGCATTCTTGACACAGCCTCTAAGAACAGGTAAGAACTCTCAGGGCAGATTGCCTATTACAGCACTGTGTTCAAAAAACTAACACTGAATATATTCAAGCAGGGACACTGATGGTGAAAATTTTTATTGTTAGAGCCATTTGCAGGCAAAGCAGCTATGAGGGTATGAGGAAGAAGGTCATTTGGGTGATGAGCCCAGAAGGAGTAGCAAGTGTTAGGCTGAGGAAAGAGCAGAGAGTGGAGAGGAGGCAGGGGATTCACTATGTTATTGAAGAGTATCCAGTTCTGCAATGGATACTAAGTATATGTTGGACTCAGAGACTAGAGACAAACGTGTTCTAAACACAGAGGATGGGATTGAAGGACAAAACAGGCACCTCACACTCATGAGGCACATAAAGAACTCAGCATCTATGAGGCATCTCATATTTAAGAAACCTTCACAGTCCCTTGGACTGCAAGGAGATCCAACCAGTCCATTCTAAAGGAGATCAGTCCTGGGTGTTCTTTGGAAGGAATGATGCTAAAGCTGAAACTCCAGTACTTTGGCCACCTCATGCGAGAGTTGACTCATTGGAGAAGACTTTGTTGCTGGGAGGGATTGGAGGCAGGAGAAGGGGACGACCGAGGATGGGATGGCTGGATGGCATTACTGACTCGATGAACGCAAGTCTGAGTGAACTCCGGGAGTTGGTGATGGACAGGGAGGCCTGGCGTGCTGCGATTCATGGGGTCGCAAAGAGTCGGACACAACTGAGCGACTGAACTGAACTGAACTGAACTGATAAATCGGCCAACCTCTTACCCCACACCCATGACATGCTGATAAAAACCCATTGGTGAATGACAACTATAGACCAAGCAAAACTCCCCGCGTGATCAGACCCAGCTACCTTGGACCTGCTCAGTCCTCTTGTTCAACTTAACTCTGATCCTCAGAAGCCCATCATCACACAGGAAGGCTAATGAGGCAGAACAAAAGATGTATGAACACTGTGCTAGAACAAAATTCATCTAACAGGACCTCCCACCTGTTGGTCTTATCCTGAGGATGGTTGTGCAACCCCATCTCTTTCCCTGTGCTTTTTGCAACATTGATTCAAAATCCTAAAACATTTTAATGACCTCTGGGAGAGGTGTGTGGTGCACTTGAAGGTGAAACTGCCACCATAAAATTGCCATTTTGGCATGGAGATAAAAGCACTTGAAAAACAGGTGGAAAAGGGCACTCCTACCTCTCATTTTTGTCCTACTGCAATGTACCAGAGGAAAAACAGCATTCTTATGACCAGAGATATACTTAAAGCATCTGCATTGGTAACTTAACCCTCCTCTTTCTACCATTAACTACCATAAAAGTTCCTTTACTGTCACTTTCATTGCCATCTGTATTGCATCAGGCTAACCTACAGAGCACCCAAGTGCAAGCTCTTTCATAGAAAAAGTAGGTGGCCCTGAAAAGGGCCTTTGCAACAAGAACCTTGCAAAGCTTAAACTTAACCACCAAATCCATAGAGAGTGCGGCCCTGACGCTTGAGCGCGTAGACCACGTCCATGGCAGTGACAGTCTTGCGCTTGGCGTGCTCGGTGTAGGTGACAGCGTCCCGGATCACATTCTCTAGAAACACCTTCAGCACTCCACGGGTCTCCTCATAGATGAGGCCGGAGATACGCTTGACTCCTCCACGGCGGGCCAGGCGGCGAATGGCCGGCTTTGTGATGCCCTGAATGTTGTCGCGCAAAACTTTGCGGTGACGCTTAGCGCCCCCCTTTCCAAGGCCCTTTCCACCCTTGCCGCGTCCAGACATGTTACCTAAGTGCTGAGCACTAATGCCGAAGGTGCCGAGTGCAAGGCCCGCCGCCTATTATGTAGCGATAGTGCGGACCTTTGTGAAAACTGGAAGATCAGAAAGGCGGGAAACTGCACTGAGTCCCCGCCCCTTCTAAAATCTAAAGTGAAACAGGCTAGCGAGATTTACTCGTATTTAGAAAATGGCTCAGAGGTAAAGAATCCGTCTGCAATGCGGGAGAGGAGGGTTGGGTCGGTCGGAAAGATCCTCTGGAGAAGAAAATGACAACCCATTCCAGTATTCTTGCCTGGGAAATCCCATAGATAGAGGAGCCTGGCGAGCTACAGTCTATAAAGGGGCAAACAGTTCGACAAGACTGACAACGCACACACTCCATTAATCTATCTGAATCTTAGTAGCTTTCTTCGTAAAATAGGATATATGCTATTAATAACTGAGTTGTTGTAAACAAAATAGCATCTAGTTCGCGAACAATAAATTCCTGGAATCTGTTACTGAAAGCAAAGTATAATAGCTAACACACGTTGAAAGATTTCAAAACTTTCTAATATACTGGTTTGTACAGTGTGCTTTAATTTATACAAATTGAGCATATACATTTACTCAGTGAAGGATTGCAAAGGAAAAGAATATAAATTGTCAGGGGCTAATAACCTGTTCTTGTATAGAGGTATTTGGTGCATGGAATTCAAGCAAAGATATCATAAACTCCAGTGGTGGGCAAAGAAATTTACACAAGTGCCAGAAATAAAAATGTGATCTTCCTTAGGTTTTTATATTATTTTAAAAAAAAAAAATTTTTTTTTTTTTTTTTTTTGCTGAGCACATGGGAGAGCTAAGATTTAAATGATGCCCTTAAAAGAAATAGAATGTTCAAAATAGCTTTTTTAAAATTCACACTTATGATACACCAAGCACACTGTCCTAAGGAGTATAGATTAGCTCAGCCAAGTGCTCCATCCGAAAATTTGAGATTATGAATGTCAAATTTCAGAACAATTTATTTTGAGGTAGCAGCACCAACAGCTAAAAAAATCACACACCAGCATAAATGAACCAAATTTAAATTCAGTGGGCATATCATCACTAAAACAGGAAGAAGAAAGGAAAACATTGCTGTTTAAGAAAAACAAAACAAACACATCCAAAAAAGAACATTAATTTGTTAAACAAGCCTTGAAATCCACAGGAATACACAATAGCAACTCCTAAAGAATTCTCACATCTTTTTTTTTTACATTGTCAAATAAAATATACATTTTGAAGTAACAAAATTCACAAAAAGTTGCTACAATAGTATCTAGAGTTCCTCTAGCCAATTTTCCCCTAATGGTGACATCTTATATAGCTATATCATAATATCAAAGGTGGTAATTGACACTGACAAAGTACTGTTAACTAGCATACAAGCCTTATTCAGCTCTCACAGATTTTCATATTGCCCCCATGTGTGTGTTTGTGTGTGTGTGTCTGTATGTGTAGTCTTATGCCATTTTAAAAGATGCATCAGTTCATGTAACTATCACCTCAACATGGACACAAAACTATTCTATTATTACCAAGGAACGCTTCAATGTTACTGTTTCATAGTTACAACCACCCACATCTTTCTTGTCTTGGGGCAATCACCAATCTGTTATTCATCTCAGTATCATCACTTTGAGAATGTTATACAAATGGAATAATACAATGTATAACTTTTTAAGATTGGCTTTTTTACTAAACATTACCCATGTAGACAGTTGTATGTATTAATATCAATAGCTTTTCATTTTATTGCTGAGTAGGATGCCATTGTATGGGTGTCTGAGAATTAATATAACCATTGACCAGTTGAAAGATATGAACTTGTTTCTAACTTGTAAATGCAGCTGTTATTAACAGTTTTCTTTCTCCCCAGCCACCCCCACACCATTTGGTTTGCTTTTAGTATCTCCTGCATGCCCCCCTGAAAATTACATATTTTTTAAGTGGCAGAAATGCTGCTATGATGACTGGGAGGCTAACAAGACTTTCAGTCATCACATAGAAATCACACAGCATTGTCATTATCTCTTGAAAGTTTGTTTCAAGACTCAAAAACATTGCACTGAGCTATTCCAACTGTTTCTGAAATCTGACTTCTGGTTTCTGTAGCTGAGGATCTGCTCCACAACAGTCTGTAATGTTTATTAATTAAACTGTTGGTGTCCAGATCCTTTGGTTCCTTCCAGGGGAATAATGTTTTCACTTCTATGCAGAACTATTCAGTTAGGGCCTCGAGAGCCTCCAGTGTTGCTTAATCTCCCCAGGCTAGGAGTAAACCCAGCAATAAGGCTGAGAGTTCCCATTGCTAATGTCTATAAAACCTGACAGAATCCAGAAATCTTGCATTGCTCCAGGGTTTATCCTAGGATTCTGCCTTTGTTGGAAGAAAGTTGGGAGCTGTTGTCTCATCGGCTCTTTTACTGAGGGTTAATAATAAATGATGACTGCAAACTCTGCCTTAGTGACTACATCATGGTTTTCTTGTAGAATGCAGACACATTCTCCACAATCTGAGTTTTCAGTAACTTGCTGCAACAAGCTCTAAATTCCTGGAGTGTTGAACATACTTACTAGTCTGGGCCCCAGATTTGGTGAATTTATGCTCTCCCCATCTGCATCATTAACTGCTGGTGGTGCTGCTGGAAACTGATTTCTGGAAATCCCACGGAACCAATGTTTTGGATACCAGATCTCTATTTTTAGTACAGAAAAGATGATTACATTTACCAAATGATGTACTGTTCAGCACAAAAACAAATGGATTAGCAGCAAACTGGTCTCCAGTAGTACTCAGCATGGGTCCTTGAATATCCGTGTGTGTGCATGCCACTTTGCAGCTGCTCAAGGACCAGTGCTTTTTATCATATACTACATCATCCCTGGACTTTCTGTCTCAGGGACAGGACAATGTCAATTATTTTGCCTGATCTAGTAATTAAATTACTACAAACAAAGCTAGTGAAGGTGGTGGATTTCCAGCTGAGCCATTTAAAATTCTAAAAGATGGTGCTGTTAAAGTGCTGCACTCAATACGCCAGCAAATTTGGAAAATTCAGCAGTGGTCACAGGACTGGAAAAAGTCAGTTTTTATTCCAATACCAAAGAAAGGCAATGCCAAAGAACGTTCAAACTACCACGCAATTTCACTCATTGGCAAGCTAGCAAGTTAACGCTAAAAATCATTCAAGCTAGGCTTCAAAAATACGTGAACTAAGAACATCCAGATGTACAAGCTGTATTTAAAAAAGGCAGAGGAAACAGAGATCAAATTGCCAACATCCACTGGATCACAGAAAAAGAACAAAAATCCCAAAGAAAATACCTACTTCTGCTTCATTGACTTCGGTAAACCCTTTTTGTCGATTACAACAAACTGTGGAAAATTCTTAAAGAGATGGAAATACCAGACCACCTTACCTGTCTCCTGAGAAACCTGTATGCAGGACAAGAAGCAACAGTTAGAACCGGATCTGACCAACAGACTGGTTCAAAACTGGGAAAGGAGTATGTCAAGGCTGTATATTGTCACCCTGCTTATCTAACTTCTGTGCAGAGTATATCATGTGAAATGCCAGGCTGAATGAAACACAAGCTGGAATCAAGATTGCTGGGAGAAAAATCAACCTCAGATATGCAGATGATACCACTGTAATGGCAGAAAGCGAAGAGGAACTAAAAAGCCTCTTGATGAGGGTGAAAGAGGAAAGTGAAGAAGTAGATTTAAAAGTCAACATTCAAAAAGCTAAGATCATGGCATCCAGTCCGAGCACTTCAAGGGAAATAGATGGGGAAACAATGGAAACAACGACAGACTTTATTTTCTTGGGCTGGAAAACCACTGCCAACACTGATTGCAGCCATGAAATTATAAGATGCTTACTCCTTGGAAGAAAAACTATGACAAACCTAAACAACTTATTCAGAAGCAGAGACACAACTTTGCCAACAAAGGTCCGTATAGTCAAAGCTATGGTTTTTCCAGCAGTCACATACAGATGTAAGAACTGGACCATAAAGAAGGCTGAATACCTAAGAGTCAATGCTTTTGCACCGAGGTGCTGGAGAAGACTCAAGAGTTCCTTCAGCAGCAAGATTAAACCAGTCAATCCTAAAGGAAATCAGTCCTGAAAATTCATTGGAAGGACTGTCACTGAAGCTGAAGCTCCAATACTTTTGGCCATCTGATGTGAAGAACTGACTCACTGGAAAAGGCCCTGATGCGGGAGACCGAGGACAGGACAACAGAGGATGATATGGTTGGGTGGCATCACTAACTCAATGGACATGAGTTTCAGCAAACTCTGGGAGATAGTGAAGGATAGGGAAGCCTGGAGTGCTGCACTTGATGGGACTGCAGAGTCGAACATGACAGGGACTGAAAAATACAATTAAACTAAGATGACAGATAAGGGGGTGGGGGTGAGGGTAATTTACACAGGTAAGTCACTTAGAAATAAGACCCAAGACGTAACCAAAGCAGGTTGTATATACATATATGATTTGTACTTGAAGTAGCAAAATTATTTGCTTATGTAACTTTCTTAGCATTTACTTCTCATAATGCATCCTATTACACTGGTCTAAGAATAGCTTCACACTGCTGCTGCTTATAGAGGAAGAGGACCACTATCACTATTTTCACGGTTTAAGAGGATCTCATTACGTTTCTTGCTGTTTATCTTTACGGATTGCAATGGAAGCTTCAGGTGTCAATGTCCTGGTTTTTACATGAAAGAGGTTGCAGGTAACTCTTTTCCTAGAATTGGTACATGGAACACGTGGAGTTATGCCCTGCTCCCACTTTGTTTTGTTAGGTTTTTCGGGAGATGATCGACTCCTTTGTGATACAGTTCTTCCAAATGAAGTTGTAGGTGGCTCTGAAAAGAGCCTTTGGGTTTGGTATTAGCACTTGGTGTCGACAATTTATGCCCTCTCCCCGCGGATGCGGCGGGCAAGCTGGATGTCCTTGGGCATGATGGTGACGCGCTTGGCGTGAATGGCGCACAGGTTGGTGTCCTCGAAAAGCCCCACCAGGTAGGCCTCGCACGCCTCCTGCAGCGCCATCACCGCCGAGCTCTGGAAGCGCAGGTCGGTCTTGAAGTCCTGCGCGATCTCGCGCACCAGCCGCTGGAACGGCAGCTTGCGGATCAGCAGCTCCGTGGACTTCTGGTAGCGGCGGATCTCTCGCAGGGCCACTGTGCCGGGCCGGTAGCGGTGCGGCTTCTTCACGCCGCCCGTGGCCGGCGCGCTCTTACGAGCAGCTTTGGTGGCGAGCTGCTTGCGCGGCGCCTTGCCGCCGGTGGACTTGCGGGCAGTCTGCTTAGTACGAGCCATCGCGATGGATTGGATAGACTGTTGCAACTCAAGCCCGGCTCTTCTTGCTCTTATTTATAAAGGCGAAGTCATCCTGATTGGTCCGAATCTTCAAATTTCGCGCGGTGAAAGCAGAAACTGGATACGCCTTGTGATTGGCTACCAGTTCTCACTTTCGAAAACCTTTATCTTTTGATGTCCTGTATTTTCTCTGTAAATTGTCCATCTATTCACCCTGTACTTTATGTGCTTTATATTTACCTTAGTGTTAATCCCTTTGTTCGCGATTAAGTTTGGGAAGAGACAAAAAAGAAAGTTCCACAGATCCGAGCCCTTTCAAAAACTCCGTTTCTGAATGTTATTGATCGAGTCCAGCTTCGTCATTTATCAGAGGTTATAATTTTGAATAAATGTTTTATTTTTGCAATGCAGGTATCGTATTACAGAATTTCCAACTCTTCAACAAACATTGCCATCACTTCCAGACACTCTGTTCCTAAGAAACATGAAAATACTACCGCTGTTGAAATGTGACGATGCTGCTGCTGCTGCTGCTGCTAAGTCGCTTCAGTCGTGTCTGACTCTGTGCGACCCCATAGACGGCTGCCCACCAGGCTTCCCCGTCCCTGCGATTCTCCAGGCAAGAACACTGGAGTGGGTTACCATTGCCTTCTCCGACGATACTGAATCTTGGTAAATCTTAAATGTTTGGTCAAGCCAAACTGTAAATGCCAATGGCTTAATTTTTAAAACATTTCAGTATTTAGCAAAATTTTATGTTCTTTTTCCTACAATTACTAACTCGGTAACTTAATTTTGGCCGAAAACTAGAATCATAAATTTATATTGGGCTTTTGTCTCTTTAGGTCCACATCGAGGAAGAAACAAGGCTCACAAGTAGATATTTATGTACAAAACATTAATCCTTTGCGCTGTTTTGAAACGGAAACTTTTTTTTCTTATCTGGTGGCTAGGGATATCCAGGGTTCTTTCCAGTTCAACAGCCAATCAAGAAATAGAATCTAAATCGCCTTATTTGCATACAACGTTTCTACTGGCTGAATTGATCCAATCAGCGATTTTGATAGATTAAGCATCTATTTGCATAGAAGCCCTACAAAAATAGGCCGGCACGATAAGCAGCATTCTTTCAGTTTTCTCGGTCAGTTTATTCTGTCTGACGTTCTTCCATCATGCCTGAACCGGCTAAATCTGCTCCTGCTCCCAAGAAGGGGTCTAAGAAGGCGGTAACCAAAGCGCAGAAAAAAGACGGCAAGAAGCGCAAGCGCAGCCGCAAGGAGAGCTACTCCGTGTACGTGTACAAAGTGCTGAAGCAGGTCCACCCGGACACTGGAATCTCCTCCAAGGCGATGGGAATCATGAACTCCTTCGTGAACGATATATTTGAGCGCATCGCAGGCGAGGCATCGCGCCTGGCGCATTACAACAAGCGCTCGACCATCACATCCAGGGAGATCCAGACCGCCGTGCGCCTTCTGTTGCCTGGGGAGCTGGCCAAGCACGCCGTGTCCGAGGGCACCAAGGCTGTCACCAAATACACCAGCTCTAAGTAAATGTTTCTAGGAGCTGTCAGAGCCATTTACATTTTCCCAAAGGGCTCTAATACTGGATATTGTTTTAACCTCTAGGAGAAAAGTAGTGCTGAACTTCAAAGTTGGCTATGTTAACGAATTTATAATTTTAATTTTTCAGAAAATTTCCCTTTTTGGTAGTTATAACTACGTAACTTGATCAGCTTAAAAGAAATCGGCTATTTCAATACAGAAAGGCAGACCATTTCTAACTAGTATGAACTATAAACCTCCGGAGACTGAGGCACAACAGCTACTAACCTCTTTGCCCTGAGCAAATAGCAGTTTTCTTTGTTTCCCTTGTAGTTAGATGTGGCCTCTGGTTGAAGTCCTAACAATGGGACAAAAGTAAATTTTTACATTTGTGGGTCTGGGGCATGACGATAGCCTCCCAGAAAGACTTTACACACTCTTTCTCTTCCCAGGGTAAAGGTGTTTTAGAAACTGAACAGGGCCAAACTAATGCTAACCCCAGTGTTACCAGACCAAGGCTTAAGTACAACTTTGGCTTCTCTAGAGATAGAATCTTTACTGTTCAACCAGAAATTGGCTCGTCACCAGTTAGATAATCAGACTAACAGACCCCTTTCATCCCCTAAAGCAGCAGTCTCCACCGTTTTTGGCGCCAGGTATCGATTTCATGAAAGACAATGTTTCCCCATACCGGGTGGGGGGATGGTTTGGGGATAATTCAAGCCCATTGCTTTTTTTTTTTTTTTTTTTGGAGGCGGGGAGGGGATGCTGTGTGCTCAACTTTTTTTAATTGCTCATTTTTTTCTTTTTTAAAAAATTATTTTAATTGGAGGCTAATTACAATATTGTAGTGGTTTTTGCCATACATTGACATGAATCAGCCATGGGTATACATGTGACCCCCCATCCCGAAACCCACTCCCACCTCCCTCCCCATCCCAGCCCTCAGGGTCCTCCTAGTCCACCGGCCCAGAGCACCCTGTCTCATGCATCAAACCTGGACTGGCCATCTATTTCATATATGGTAATATATATGTTTCAGTGCTATTCTCTCAAATCATCCCACCCTCGCCTTCTCCCACAGAATCCAAAAGTCTTTGTGTCTCGTTTGCTGTCTCGCATGTCGGGTCATCGTTACCATCTTTCTAAATTCCATATATATGGGTTAATATACTGTATTGGTGTTTTTCTTTCTGACGTGCTTCACTCTGCTCCAGTTTCATCCACCTCATTAGAACTAATTCAAATGCATTCTTGTTAATGGCTGAGTTTCCATTGTGTATCTGTAGCACAGCTTTCTTATCCATTCCTCTGCCGATGGACATCTAGGTAGCTTTTATGTTCTAGCTATTGTAAACAGTTCAAGCACATTACATTTAGTGTGCACTTTATTTCTATTATTATTACATTAGTTCCACCTCAGATCATCAGGCATTAGATCCTGGAGGTTGGGGTCCACTACACTAAAGAATGGCATCCTTGCCATAATCAACCCACTTTTCTTCCTAGTATAATTTCCCTGTTCCTGCTCCTTTCTGCCTAGAAAAACCTTTCATTTCATATAGCTCCTCAGAGCTCTTTTCTGTCTGCTAGATTGGCAGTTGCCAGATCCATGAATCACTGAATAAAACCAATAACATTTCTAACATGTAGTCCGTGGAATTCTTTTTTTAACATGTGAAAGCAATGTGTTAAGATAATTGAGATACAAAGATAAAAGGACACAGGGGTGGGGGCATCATCTTTGGTGGGCCAATGGTTAAGGCTCCATTGATTCCACTGCAGGGGGCGCAGGTTCTATCCCTGGTCTAGAAGTTAAAAATCCCATGGCCAGGGGAAAAAAAAAGGCACATGGGCTCCAGAATCACTGCTTGGAAGAAAGAGTTGCCTGCTAATCTAGAATACCCTTTTGGATCTCACAAAAGCAGAGAATAAACTTGCAATAAGCAATTAAGGTTATCAGTTAAATAAACCAAAAGTTGAGAATTATGTTTTATTCAGCAGGTATACCAAGGACTGAAACCCATGAGACAGCCTCTCAGAAAGCTCTAAGGGACTGTTCTGAAGAGGTAAGGGAGAACCAAGATATATAGGAGTTGGGGGTGGGAAGAGGGAAGCAGGTACTTCAA
The DNA here is from genome assembly GCF_023091745.1 of Budorcas taxicolor. Lineage (NCBI taxonomy): Eukaryota > Metazoa > Chordata > Mammalia > Artiodactyla > Bovidae > Budorcas > Budorcas taxicolor. The sequence continues at coordinate 29,080,800 of NC_068920.1, forward strand.
ACATCAAAAAATGACTGTTAATTAAAGAAAACAGACATTTCAAACTAGTGAATTTTTCATACTTTTCTATGTCTGAGAAGATCCAAGAGTCTGGGCTCATTGAAATCATTCCTTTGATATGTAACTTAACTACCTAGGGCCAGTATCCTATTTTTCTTCATCCTGAATCCACTCAGGGTACACAGTTGTGTGGATGGGGTGGCAGTTTCAGAGGCTTAAGTCTAGATGGCTGCCAGATCCTTTGTTTACTGATACAGCAAGTGACATTCTTCATCCACAAAGTTTGGAAATTTATCTTAATATACCCTCCATCCACCATGATAATCTCTATTTTCTAAAAAGAAGTTCAGTCACTTGTTGCTGGATCTCAAACCTTGTAGAACCAGATGGCTAGCAACATTCTTTAGTTGGCAAAGGACAGAGAAAATTTTCTTCGAAGATAATTTCATAGTTATTTGGCAAAACCTGAACAACACCAGTTTCCTGTCCTTCCTTGAACACTACTTCTAAAAAATGAGAGTAATTAACAGCCTATACACCCTAATGAAAGTCTCTGCATTTGAACTGCAGTCTCTCCCAATAGGAAGGGTTCAGAAGATACATGATATCTTGGTTCAATGCCAAGATTCAGTTACAGCTTAGATCAGCACTTGATAACATGCATCATTTTTATCATAAATAAATAAAATTTAATTTTGTTTTCTTTCAAAAAATCATGGGTTTGGCCATCAAATCACCACCATTTTGAAGGTTTTTGTATGGAATTCTATTAGCCATGAGCCAAAAGATGAACAGTTTTGTTTATATTTGGAGACTCATTAGTAATTATCCAATATAATCTTAGAAGATGTACTTTTACAGTGTATAAAGCCTTTTTAGAAATATTACATTTGAATTCTCTTTATTCTGAAAAGTAAAACGATGGTAGTGATTATTTGGAACCTCAAAATATCTTACTTTTGGGACTTCCCTGGTGGTCTAGTGGCTAAGACTCCTTGCTCCCAATGCAGGGGGCTCAGGTTCCATCTCTGGCTGAGGAACTAGATACCTCTGCTGATAATAAAAATCTCTCATGCTGAAGCTTAAAAAAAAAAGAAAAGAAAAGAAAAAAACCACCCATGTGCTGCAACTAAGATCCATTTGGTTAAATACCCTTTTTAAATCTTACTTTTCATTTTAAATAAATTGTCACAGAATTAGTACTCTCCCTAATGACTAGTATTCTTGAACTGGCTGGCAGTCATCTCCCTGGGGTTAGTACTCATCTATTTCTGCTCTGGCCTCAGTTTATTTTCTGTGTTGGGGCCAGTGTGAGGAAAGCAGGAGAGACTCCATCTTGAAGCCTGTCATCTGTCTTACAAACTGGATATGACCTGGGCCTGAACCCTGCCCAAGAGTGAGGAAGCCACGGCTAGTGAAAGCCAGGTCTTCTGGAGACTTCCCTCCCTACAGATGACAAATGGAGATTGTAGCTGGGGTCAGGTTGCCCCTGTTAGATTAACCATGCAGACATGCCCCCTGATGTATAATCATTGTTCCCCCTCTTTAACCTTAATTGTTTGTTTTCCTAGCACCTACTTGTAAAACTCAATCATATACAACAAAGAGGTTGCTAACATGCAACCAGTCACATAGTAGGGGGTATAAAACTGGACCTCTCAGAAACATCAAGGTCCTCGTTGGGAACTGATTCCTCTTGGACCCGCTGGCATAATAAACTGTACTCCAATGTCTTGAGTGTCCTCCGAGGTGTGTTTTGTAACTCCAGATTCCACAACATCTGAATTGAATGTATTCAGGAAACTGGAGTAAGACTTTTGGTGGGGGGGAAATGTGTAAACTCATTGATGAGCTATCCAGAAACTCCACCTTGCGAAAGAAGAGAAAGTTGGTTCTATCTAGTTGGACCTGTGGCCCTCATTCCAAGTAATGCTTCCAACATGGGACCTTCACAGTCATTGTTTCCTTTGTGAGGAATGATCTTTCTACAGAAGTATGATGATCCCACTCCCTTCCAGATTTCATGCCACTGGCTTTCATGTCTCATCTCAGTTGTGAAGTCTTCCCCACTTACCCTATTTAAAATGGTAACTGTCCACTACTCATCTCCCACTCTATGACAGTCCCTAATCCCCTTGGACTCTTTATGTTTTCTTAATCCTCTTGACCTGCCAAAATACTGTGTTTGTCTTTGTTCATTTTCTGTCGGTGAGCTCCACACAGAAGGATCTCTGCCATGTTATGCACTGTTGTTTCCAGCACCTAGAACATTCTTGAGCACACAGTAATCACTCAAAAAGGTTTTGATAAATGGATGGATGAGGTAAAAGGAAAATATGCACGTAACACAAAATACCTTCCATTCTCCAGCCCCAGAGATAAAATCCATGACAGATTTAACAAAATGAACCACTATAGAAGGTATTCCCCCTCACTATGCTTCTGTTTCTTCATCATCGTATTTGAGGTAACATGGCCCCCCCAACCCACAGAGTTATTGTGAGGATTAAATTAAGTAATCCATGCAGAAACTCAGTTAGACTTTGACTTTATAAAGTCACAAATCTTTTACCAGCTGGACAGCTCCAAAGGCCATTATTGTTAGCATCACTTTTTGGCAACTGACATAACAATCAAGAGTGCTATATGGAGCACAGCTTGTGTTCAGCCAGATCTGCTACCGACTGAAGGACCCAGTAAAATAAAGCTGGAGAGCTCACCATTTTACCTTATACAGAAACTCTTTGCCTGGTTCTGAAAGACATTTGAATTCACAACCCAAATAAATCAAGTTTGGTATCTGAGAGCAAACAATTTGCCTGTGGTTATAAAACTAGTAAATTGAAGTATTACGCTATGAATCAACTTTAACTCCAAAGGTTTATATTTTATGAATAATTTTCTCTTTTCTCCCTAACTATAAATCACCCAGATCAGCCTCTATTTGCAAGGTCTGAATAGCACAAAATGAAGAAAACTGGGCTTTGATTTTTGTGCTGGAGCGCAATTGAGCCAACTAAGAACCACTCCAGTATTCTTGCCTGGAGAATCCCATAGACAGAGGAGCCTGGCAGGCCACAGGCCATGGGATCGCAAAAGAGCTAAACAGGACTGAGCACACAGGCAGTAAGAATACAGCAGAACCTGGTTAAATGAGAGAAAAGGACCCAAAAACTCCTGTGTTCAACTTCTCTCAAGTTCTTCCACATCACTCAGAGCAAATGCTAAATTCTTTACAGTGGTATACAAGCCCCTACAGCATCATGCTTCTCTTCATTTCTCTGCTTTTTAATCTCCTCCTCCAATGCCCAGCCCTTTCCACATAGCCACCATAGCTCTTCAGCATTTCTTCCTCCTTTTTCCCCAGCTTGCCTCTTCACCTTTCAATGCTTTGCTGGGATAACTAGCTTCTTAGTGCCATCTTCATTGATTACCTTATCTAAATTTCAACTCTCCATAAGAATCCTTATTCTTGCTTTATTGCACTCACTTATTACATATGATATTTATCTAATTTATTGTTTATCCCAGAGTCAAATATAAATTCCATGAGAGCAAATAATTTTGTCTATTTGGGTCTCATCTGAGTGTATTTCCAATGCATAGAACAGCATCTGGTACTGTTATAAACTCTTATCAATCTTAGATGTTGTTTGTTGAGAGTTATCATGACATCATAATTAGGTTTTAAAATGGTAGATGTATATTAAAATGCTACCAGAGGAAATGATATAATTTCCTCAACAGTCATCAAGGCACCAATCAAGGTAGAAGAGGTATAGATAAAACATATTTGCCCAGTGTTGGTGATGTTGAGGATGGGTAAACTTTTATCTAGTGGAGGTGATGGAATTTCAGTTGAGCTATTTCAAATCCTGAAAGATGATGCTGTGAGAGTGCTGGACTCAATATGCCAGCAAATTTGGAAAACTCAGCAGTGGCCACAGGACTGGGAAAGGTCAGTTTTCATTCCAATCCCAAAGAAAGCCAATGCCAAAGAATGCTCAAACTACTGCACAATTGCACTCATCTCACACACTAGTAAAATAATGCTAAAAATTCTCCAAGCCAGGCTTCAGCAATACATGAACTGTGAATTTCCTGATGTTCAAACTGGTTTTAGAAAAGGCAGAGGAACCAGAGATTAAACTGCCAATATCTGCTGAATCATGGAAAAAGCAAGAGAGTTCCAGAAAAACATCTATTTCTGCTTTATAGACTATGCCAAAGCCTTTGACTGTGTGGATCACAATAAACTGTGGAAAATTCTGAAAGAGATGGGAATACCAGACCACTTGACCTGCCTCTTGAGAAATCTGTATGCAGGTCAGGAAGCAACAGTTAGAACTGGACATGGAACAACAGACTGGTTCCAAATAGGAAAAGGAGGACGTCAAGGCTGTATATTGTCACCCTGCTTATTTAACTTCTATGCAGAGTACATCATGAGAAACGCTGGACTGGAAGAAGCACAAGCTGGAATCAAGATTGCCAGGAGAAATATCAATAACCTCAGATATGCAGATGGCACCACCCTTATGGCAGAAAGTGAAGAGGAACTCAAAAGCCTCTTGATGAAAGTGAAAGAGGAGAGTGAAAAAGTTGGCTTAAAGCTCAACATTCAGAAAACGAAGATCATGGCATCCGGTCCCATCACTTCTTAGGAAGTGGATGGGGAAAGAGTGGAAACAGTGTCAGACTATTTTGGGGGGCTCCAAAATCACTGCAGATGGTGATTGCAGCCATGTAATTAAAAGACGCTTACTCCTTGGAAGAAAAGTTATGGCCAACCTAGACAGCATATTGAAAAGCAGAGACATTACTTTGCTGACTAAGGTCCGTCTAGTCAAGGCTATGGTTTTTCCAGTAGTGATATATGGATGTGAGAGTTGGACTGTGAAGAAGGCTGAGCGCCAAAGAATTGATGCTTTTGAACTGTAGTGTTGGAGAAGACTCTTTCGAGTCCCTTGGACTGCAAGGAGATCCAACCAGTCCATCCTAAAGGAGATCAGCCCTGGGATTTCTTTGGAAGGAATGATGCTAAAGCTGAAACTCCAGTACTTTGGCCACCTCATGCGAAGAGTTGACTCATTGGAAAAGACTTTGATGCTGGGAGGGATTGGGGGCAGGAGGAGAAGGGGATGACAGAGGATGAGATGGCTGGATGGCATCACTGACTCGATGGATGTGAATCTGAGTGAACTCCGGGAGTTGGTGATGGACAGGGAAGCCTGGCGTGCTGGGATTCATGGGGTCGCAAAGAGTCAGACACGACTGAGCAACTGATCTGAACTGATACTTCCATATATTCTCAAGTGTCGTGTAATAAAAAAAAAATTGAGAATGAAATTATATGGGCGATGGGAGATAAATTGATAAATAAATTTTTTTAATACTATGGAAAAGTCTTTAAAAGACCATCCGAAAACCCAAATAGGACATTGTGCTGATATGTACAGGAAAGATCCAATGTGAAGACAGAGTCAGACACGACTGAGCAACTAAGCACAGCACACACCACAGGTCTAGGATAATTCTCCTTGAAATATCCCTGAAAACCTGGTAATGTCAACTGCTGAAAGCAGCTCCATTTCTCAATATGCTGTTGGCTGTGAAAGTTGCTTGATCGTGTCTGACTCTGTGACCCCAGGGACTACATACAGTCCACGGAATTCTCCAGGCCAGAATACTGGAGTGGGGAGCCTTTCTCTACTCGAAGGTAGTAAGCTGGCGTCTGTCTAGGGAAGTAGAATATGAGTACCTTCTACTACCAACCCAGGGATTGAACCCAGGTCTCCCACAATGTGGGCAGATTCTTTACCAGCTGAGCCACAAGGGAAGCCCATTTCTCAATATAGACTCACAATCTTAATATAGATTCAGGTGTTATGTGCAATTGCTTGAGAGAAATTTCAATTTATATAAATAAATGTAGTTTGCAAATGCTTACTCCTGGTAAGAGTTCACAGTATGCTTTTCTTGAAGAAACCAAAAATACCATCCCTCACCCCACTCCAGGCTTTCATTTTTTTAACATGACTGACAAATAGACTTCTGAAACTAGCATTCATAAATCACCTTCGGTGAACTTTGTACAATGGAGACTGTGACTCAGTAGACCTGAGAGGGGTCTGAAAACCTCCCATTTCAAGCAAATTCCCAACTGATGCTCATGCTGCTGGTCGCAGACACTTTATGAGTGGTGAAATTGTATAAGTCAGCATGGCTCTGGCCTTGAATATTGGCACCAATAAGCTTATCAGAAATACTGATTGGGTGATCTTTTATATGTCTCTGTCAGCAAAACAGTGTCCTGACTGCTCTCTGTGTAAACGACCTTTTCCTTTTATAGGGAAGCCAAAACTGTCTCACTTTGAACCTGGCTGTGATTGGAACTGAGCAAATTGACACACTACCTATCGACAGTACATAAAGCCAACCAAAGGGAGCATTTAAAGTTAAAACCGAGATCTTTTTGTATGTCCATAAGGTACCCCAAAGTAATAAGCTGATCATTTGAAACTGTCCAACTTTAAATCTGCTTGCATCCCGAACCAAAACACTCAAGACGCTCAATTTTAAATGACAGCTGTTTTAAAGAAATTGTGGGTGGCTCTTAGAAGAGCCTTTTTCATTGGAGTGAGGCAGTTGTGGAAGCTTTACGCCCTCTCCCCGCGAATGCGGCGGGCAAGCTGGATGTCCTTGGGCATGATGGTGACGCGCTTGGCGTGGATGGCACACAGGTTGGTGTCCTCGAAAAGCCCCACCAGGTAGGCCTCGCACGCCTCCTGCAGCGCCATCACCGCCGAGCTCTGGAAGCGCAGGTCGGTCTTGAAGTCCTGCGCGATCTCGCGCACCAGCCGCTGGAACGGCAGCTTGCGGATCAGCAGCTCCGTGGACTTCTGGTAGCGGCGGATCTCGCGCAGGGCCACCGTGCCGGGCCGGTAGCGGTGCGGCTTCTTCACGCCGCCGGTGGCTGGCGCGCTCTTGCGGGCCGCCTTGGTAGCCAGTTGCTTGCGCGGTGCTTTGCCACCGGTGGACTTGCGGGCAGTCTGCTTCGTACGAGCCATGGCGATAGAAAGGACCAAAAACAAGGTATCGAGAAAGACATTCCGTTTATATATACTCAGAAACAGTCTGATTGGTCTTACTCTAGTTCAAAACTCCCGCGAAACAAATCCATTGGTTGAAGAGTCACTGAAGTGATTGGTCAATTTCTAAAGATTCTGATTGGATGAGTTAGTTCACTTTTCAATCCTTCCTTTTGTTGAAGTCTGCTATCCAAAGGAGCTAATATCCTAGTTCTAAATTCAGGGCTTCTCAAACTGTAAATAAGGAACCACTTGGACATCACGAAAGATGCCTGTTCTAATTCAGATCTATGTAATGGGGCTGAAATTTCGAGAATCAAGCTTTAGAAACAGGTTTACTTGTATTCTCTTTTTTTTCTCAGTGGTTAATTTTTCTGTTCTGAATTTAGATTGCCTTGGACAGTCACTTCCTAGCTCCACTAGGAAATGACAGGGAAAGCGGCAGGCCAGAAGTGAGCGGCAAAAATGCGAAGAAAAAAAAATCATTGACTTTCCCGTGGTGGCCGAATGGGATTTATGCTTCAGTTTGCTATAGCAGAAACTAGTAACCTCCATTTTAGACTCTATTCTTTGAGCCCACTCTGACAGATGGTTTTCTTTCTTGCTTAACCGCACTTTGAAAATGATTACTTTATGGTTATAATTTACTATACACTTGGTGTTTACTTCTCCGAAAAAACACTTCTGTGAGCATATTTCACTCCAGAAAGTCTCGGTACAATAAGCTCAAGGACCACCAGAGACAACCACTCGGGCCTAATTTAACCAGCGTAGCTAATTTTGAAATTTCCCTGTGAAAAAGAGCACAAACTTGCATCCTTACCGACGGCCCTTTTTCCCACTCCTGGACTGTAGTTTTCCAGTAGTCATGTATGGACGTGAGAGTTGGACGATAAAGAGAGCTGAGCGCCGAAGCATTGATGCTTTTGAACTGTAGTGTTGGAAAAGACTCTTGAGAGTCCCTTGGACCGCAAGGAGATCCAACCAGTCCATCCTAAAGGAGATCAGTCCTGAGTGTTCATTGGAAGGACTGGTATTGAAGCTGAAACTCCAATACTTCGGCCACCTGATGCGAAGAGCTGACTCATTTGAAAAGACCCTGATGCTGGGAAAGACTGAGGGCAGAAGGAGAAACGGACGACGGAGGATGAGATGGTTGGATGACATCACCGACGAGTTTGGGTAGACTCCGGGAGTTGGTGATGGACAGGGAGGCCTGGCATGCTGCAGTTCATGGGGTCGCAGAGTCAGACACGACTGAGCGACTGAACTGAACTGAGATTGTGTAAGATTGAAAGGCAGTCAAAGCAATAAAAACTACCATTTTCTACTACACCCTGTCTCCAGGTTTCTATTCGGCACCAGTGAACAGAAATTGATTTCTTTGAAAAGCCCGCACTGATCCCAGAGGTCCTTTCGTTTTGCTGTTTCAAAAGACGTAGCCTGACATTCCAGGCTACCACTACCCGTATTTTTTGGCACAGCAGAAACCTTTTCTCTAGAGAAACAGCCACTCCAGCTTTTGTAAACCTTACCCTTACTGTTGAAACTACCCATTTTCCTGTGATTCATTTCCCTGAATCACATTTGGAGCAGTCCCGTCAAGGAGAAAGGATAACTTCGCGTGAACATGCTGTAGTATCTATACAGTAGCTTTAATGTAACTATTATAACGCAAGACCAAGTACTGTTGTTTACGAGCTCTTTTAAATGTGAGAATGTGGATGGCTCTTAAAAGAGCCTTTGGGTGAAAGGTTGTAGCGACACAGATCTAGGTAGGTTCACTTGCCCTTGGCCTTGTGGTGGCTCTCAGTCTTCTTGGGCAGCAATACCGCCTGGATGTTGGGAAGAACGCCACCCTGAGCGATGGTGACTTTGCCCAGGAGCTTGTTGAGCTCCTCGTCGTTGCGGATTGCCAGTTGTAGGTGACGCGGGATGATGCGGGTCTTCTTGTTATCCCGGGCCGCGTTGCCCGCCAGTTCCAGGATCTCGGCCGTCAGGTACTCCAGCACCGCTGCCAGGTACACCGGGGCCCCAGCACCGACCCGCTCGGCATAGTTGCCTTTGCGGAGCAACCGGTGCACTCGGCCCACGGGGAACTGGAGTCCGGCCCGTGAAGAGCGAGTCTTCGCCTTAGCGCGTGCTTTGCCGCCCTGTTTTCCACGACCAGACATAACGAGACACCAGAAACAGGCTAAAACCCAGAGAAATGGATCCTGAACGCACAAGAAGCTAGGTAATTATACTCTCTGGCGGTTTGGTAAAACAGCCTATGCGATTGGCCAAACACAAATTCAAGCCAATCAAAAGCCAGATCTGAAACAACACTTGCTAATTTGCATAGGGAGTTTGTAGTGAAAAGGTCAAATTATGTAACGGTGAGCTAAGGGAAGAGCCAATAAGAGTTTGAAATAAAGAGCCTATCAGAGGTTAGGATTTGATGAAAAGACCAATCATAAATTGTAATTCTGCCATCCCACATTTGCATATAGGCCAAACAAATACTAAGATCTTTGGTCTGTGGGCGTATTTTCTGTTCGCCTCCTGGTCCTGTTTGTGTGTTGTGATGCCTGAGCCAGCCAAGTCCGCTCCTGCCCCTAAAAAGGGCTCGAAGAAGGCGGTGACCAAGGCGCAGAAGAAGGACGGCAAGAAGCGCAAGCGTAGCCGCAAGGAGAGCTACTCCGTGTACGTGTACAAGGTGCTGAAGCAGGTCCACCCGGACACCGGCATCTCGTCCAAGGCCATGGGCATCATGAACTCTTTTGTCAACGACATCTTCGAGCGCATCGCTGGCGAGGCGTCGCGCCTGGCGCATTACAACAAGCGCTCGACCATCACATCCAGGGAGATCCAGACAGCGGTACGCCTGCTGCTACCCGGGGAGCTGGCCAAGCACGCGGTGTCTGAGGGCACCAAGGCCGTCACCAAGTACACCAGCTCCAAGTAAATTTCGTCATTTGAAACAACGCAAATAACTCAAGGCTCTTTTAAGAGCCACCCACTTTGTCTCAAAGGATCTGTAACTTTCCAGACTGTATTAAAGTGGCTCGGTCAAGCAGTGAGAAAGATAATATACAACCATCAGGGCTAAGGTTTCTGACCATTGTGTGAGGAAAAATGTCTATACCCCAACCACTAATGCCAAAGAAGCTAATTTTGAGCAGCGTAAGCCTGACAGCAAAAGTTTAATTTGCTGCATATTAGCCACGTGTCTTTTTGCAAACATCTCTTAAAAGATAGAATGCCAGTTATTCTAAGCTGGCCATCTTTAAGAAGCAGGAAAATCTCTTAATAGTTAGAAAAGTGGGTGTTCCCTAAAGACGTTTACATTTATAAATAAATAATCCAATTGTAAACGTGGTTTCCTTGCTTTACCGGGAAGAAAATGTCCAAATAGAATCTGCTTTTTATGGAAAAGGACACTACTTAAATCTGCATAACAACATCCTGGTTACCTCTGAAAACAAGTGACTACCTACTCCCATCATTTTTTTTTTTAATTTGAAGATGGTATTTTAAGGTAGTGGCTCAGGCATTTTGTAGTCTTCTCAGGTTTACTGGGGATCTCCAGTGTACAGAGGAGGTAATACAAATTAGGTGTTTCGGTTTGTCTGTCCCTGTTAATATATCTTGTATCAATTAGACCAAACAAAGAATATGGAAAGAAAGAAGGGAAAATTTTTTCTCCCTATATCTACACAGACTTTTTGTGAACATTAAATGTTACTACATTTTATAATAGTGCTTGTGAAGGAAATTCCCTAAAGCCTACATATAATTAAAGCATTTCTCACTTTCCAAGGTTAATTGTAAATACAGTTTAAAACAGTGTATTCTGGAAAACAAATACGAACATTTAAGAAATAGATAAGCATGGTTAAAGAAGAAATCCCCCAGCGCATTTAGCCTCTTTGACCGCTAAATTTGAACATGGTACTTAAACCCTTTGTGAGCATTTCCTTACCTCTAAAATGGGAATAATAATTAACAACTACTATGTGACATGGCTGGGGTGATCAATAAAAGAGCCCTTAGGGTCGTGCTGGCACAAAGAGTCCTCTAAAATATTAGCTGTTGCTAAAGCAGCTAGTTGAAGTTCCGGGAAGTTGCCCTCAGGTCTGCCCACTTTAGAATCTCAGAATTCTGAGGCCTTGAACAAGGCAGTGAGCTGTAAAGACTACTAGCATTTAACACCAATTAGGATTCCTTGTCTGGCATTGCGAACAATACAAACCTCTTCTAACAGGCCTGCCCCTGTTGAAGAAACAATTCTCTTCACTGAACTGTTTTGAGGACAGCTTAGTGCCTGTGACTCTTAAGTCTTCCCTGCCTTTGATGGCTAGTTCAAGCAACATATGCGTCATTTTCCAAGGAATTTTCTTGTATCTTTTAAATAGTCAGATGTGTTGGGTTCCCAGGCCATAAGCAAACTACTCACCTCCATTTGCCTCTCAAACTTGGTCTCTTTTTTCTTCACACCCCCTTGGCCTCCCTCTGCCCGCCAGATAACTTCCTTGCTACCTCCAGTCTTTGCTACTTAGTCCTCCTTCCATTTGGAACTTCACTTTCTCAATCTTTTTTCCCCAAGCATCACTTACAAGTAAAGCCTTCTGGTGATGCTGGTTTAATCACTACATCATGTCTGACTCTTGTGACCCCATGAACTGTATCCCACCACGATCCTCTGTCCACAGGATTTCCCAGACTAGCATACTGGAGTGGGTTGCCATTTCCTTCTCCAGGGTATCTTCCTGACCCAGGGATCAAACCCACATCTTCTGAATTAGAGTCAGATTTTTTCCCAAAATCTTCCTATGTCATTTAAAGTAACATCTCCTTCCTCTACACTATACAGTTTTTCCCAGCTTCAGTTTTGTTCATAGCACCATCTAACAAACTGTTTTACCTGTTTTGTCTGTGCCCCTTCCAACAAAATATAAGCTCCATGCACTTAGAAATACTGTTCTGTTCACCGTTGTTCACTGCTATAATTCCATAGTATCAAACAGTGCCTGGTACATGCCATGCGCTCAATTTTGTTTGTTAAATTAACATCATCGTATGAATTTATCTCCTCAAATCAGTGCCTAAGCTCCAATAACATCTGATTCTTTCCATATTTAAACACCAGAGCCCGTATCTTTAAAAGAGATCGCATTGCAAATGACTCCACTGATTTCTGGCTTTCAAAGTATCACCCTACAAACTACTTGCTGGCCATAAGGAGGAGAAATCAGATTTTACGAAGAAACTATTAATAATTATCCTAAACCAATGACTGACCTAGAACCTACAAAATCCCCTTAACAAGTGACCCTGATGTACAACAGTATTTACATACAATGATCTATAACCTGTTCCTTGACAAGAAAATTAATGTTATTTCAGTCAAATCTAGGGAAAATCACTTCTACTTTGTAGGTCATACAGGGTCCAGAAATCAAGGAAAATAACCCCATTCAGGAAACAAGCCAAACCAGGACATATTATAGGCCAGGTCTACATCAAATCAATGTCAAAAAACTAAGTGAGATTCAGGAAATCTGGAGAAAACGTGTATCAATGCATTAAGAGACCTGAGACAGAACAAAAGGGAAGATTGGATCTCTAAGACATTTAAGGTATAACAGGGATTTGTTCATGTGCACCGACTATTAGGTATTTAGTTAGGCAGTGAGTATACCGGTAACTTTTTAAAGCAAACAAAAACAATGCATACTTCCTTTGAGATAAATAATCCTGATGTCTGTATAGTACTTTTTTAAATGTTTACTTAATCTTAAACCTAAGTGCCATTCATGTTGCTCATTTAAAAACATACTTCCTGTCGACTTTTTAAAATTTTTCAAACAGGAATTCAGACTATAGTGTCCTCTATACCTAATACATGGGAGCTCTCCCGGCGGGTCCATCGTAATTGTTCCCCCAATGCATGGGTACAAGTTTTAGTCAGCAGAGCCCAGCAGCAGCGCCACAGACCAGCCGAGCCCAGGAGCGCGCCCCCGCTGAGGGGAAGACCCGCCCTACTCGTGAATTCGCCTTTGTTCCGAGTCGCGCTTCCCGCCGCGGGCGCGGGCTTTCTTTGTTCCTCTGCCTCGCCGCCATCTTGAGCACAGGGCACCGCCGGGAGAGAACCAGGCATCGCTACATCGCGGTGAGTGTAAGCCGACTTCTAATACTCAAGTACCGCGGATACTCGATTCCAAATTCGAAATATCCCATAATTAAAAAAATCTTTCTGGGGTAAAGTCTCACAAAACTTAAATGCGCCGATGTTATTTTTAAAGCCACAGTGAACTTGCACCTCTCTAAAACTTCCTTCGTGCATTGTCATGTTTGACTCTGCAATCCTATCCATGGTATTATCTTTGGCAAAAATACGGGGGTGAATTGCCATGCCATCCTCCAGTGTTAAAATTCCAAGAGGTGGGCTTTGTTTAGCGGAAACTGAGCATGTGAGATATCCCTTGAGAAACAGCAAGTGCTAGCCAGCTCTTTCATCGAAACATGTGGGCGGCCCTGAAAAGGGCCTTTGGTGGAAATATTAAGAACGCCGAAAACCGGCAGCTTAACCGCCAAAGCCGTAGAGGGTGCGGCCCTGGCGTTTCAGCGCGTAGACCACATCCATGGCTGTGACAGTTTTGCGCTTGGCATGCTCGGTGTAGGTGACGGCGTCGCGGATCACATTTTCCAGGAACACCTTCAACACCCCGCGGGTCTCCTCATAGATGAGGCCAGATATGCGCTTAACTCCCCCACGCCGGGCCAGACGACGGATGGCAGGCTTAGTGATGCCCTGGATGTTATCGCGAAGAACCTTGCGGTGACGTTTAGCGCCACCTTTTCCAAGGCCCTTCCCGCCCTTGCCGCGTCCAGACATGGTAATGCTGCCAAGGGAACTTCCAAAACAGCACCGACAAAGCAGCGGCAATTCCCTTATATGAGCGGATTCCGGACCGAAGTGAGAACCGAAAGCGCTTTCGCGGGCACATTCGTTTAGCCTGCCAGCCCGCCTCTCCCCTCGTGACCCATTTCTGGGTGACGTCACGACAACTTAGTCCCCGCCCACCGAGCGGGCCCTTCGCTGAGGATTCTCGGGTGAGTCCTCCATCCCTAAGCAGGAATTTTCGAACGCAATTTGAAACTGGGTCAGACTAAAGAAATTAACATTTTTTACTTATTTTCTCTTGCTGCTTAGGATGCTTTGGGACGGTTGCACTGGAGCCTTGGCCCACATGACCGGAACTGCTGTAACCTTCGTTGGAAATGAGGGCCCGGCTTTACCTCCACGTTTACGGGGCCTTCAGCACTGCTGCTCCGTCCCGGTAACAAAACCCCTTCAAATCGAAACACCCCTCCAGAGGAATTTAAAAGCTTCAAGACATCGCCTTTTCTTTCACCAAGCCAAGGGAAATCTAACCAAAAGATTTTTTCCCCAAAGGCAAATACATATGGTTGGTTAGCGATTCTCCGGTAGAAATCTCTGCAGCCGCGCGAACCAAAGTTCCTTTCACGTCTTATTTTCGTTTTCTTCTCTGATTATTAAAACTTGTGATTCTGATTTAATTATCTAACCGTTCCTCCTGCGCTCAGCAACTTAACTCCGTATTAATGTTTACTTTTCTACTCCTTGTTTTCTGATTCTGGTAGCGACATTAATCCAAACTGTTCCCATCTTGTAGCCAAAGTATAGAAAGAAATACCCCTCCCCGCCGCCGCCCTTACAGTTTTCTAGAGTTAGAGGCGTGCTTCCTAGTACAGTTAAGGGTATTATTAGTAAGAAGCATGGGTTGTAAAGCAGAGTGGCGCAGCGGAAGCGTGCTGGGCCCATAACCCAGAGGTCGATGGATCGAAACCATCCTCTGCTAGTTTCAGCTTTTTCTGAACTGCTAGAAAATACCCTGAAAATAAGTGTGAAAACCGTTTCCTTGATTTCTTCTGTTTACCAAAGTAACCGTGTTATTATTGTCTCCAGTTTTCATGACAGCGTTCATTGTCTTGTGATGCTATAAAAGTGCTGAATTAAGAGAGGAGGAGTGGAAGCCCAGATCTTGTTATGCTTCCTTCTATTCATAATCCAGAAAGCACTGTTTGTAAGAAATTGAGACCTTGTAGTTAAAGTGACAAACTAAAAATCTCCTGGGCCATCACTGCGCAGATTCTTTGCAACTACTAGAGTTTTAATCTTTGGAGTAAATAAGTAACTGTTTGAGACAAGAGTGCAGAGTTTGGTGACCTTAATTGTACGCTGACCTCAGAAGACCACTTCCGCCGCTATTGTAAATGTCTTTACCCTCTACCTTCCTTTTCAACCTCTAACAGAACTATTCTCTATGCTTATTTTTTAAATATATGTGTGTACTGTTTTATATATTTTTTCCTCTCTCAGAAAGGATTCCTATTCAGATATTTATGTTACATACTGTGCTAGGAACTAAGAAAACTCATTAAGTGGCCTACAGCGTAGACATGCTTTTAAAACAATATGTAAATATGTACAGTACACGTGTGTACAGTACAGATATTTCTTTAAAAGATTGTACACTAAGTGCAATGGGGGAAAGGGAAAATGATGTTTCCAGTAGTCCTATGACCACCCAGTAGTTGGTGATTCGCTGGAAGGATTCACATGAATCAAGATATATCCAAGGTTAAGATTTATTACAGCAAAGAAAAAAAGTGTAGACACAAAAAGGAAAAGATATACACAAGCAAATACTAGAGAAGCCTTCCTTGTCCTCCATCTTCAAGGATGACATGGACGTTCTTTCTTACTTGAGTGGAAAAGTCATGAAAAGAAAGACACCAATCATGCTCAAAAATCATTTTGGCTGAATTTCCAGGCCAATAATTTTCTCAAAGATAAGATAGAGTCTCCAACAAGGCTGTGCATACGCAACGTTTTGGCATCCTTGATGTGCCATATACTCCCTCTATGGAGTACCCGAGACCGAAATAATTGTCAGTTCTTCTCTTTCACAAGGCGGTACTCCTTGGCCCCAAATAACCCCTGTAATCTCGAATTTCCATTTTTCTAAAGATTGGGCGCGGGTGGCTCGGGGACAGTTGCCTTTCTGACATTAAGTAGCTTTCACGATTCAGGAGGAGACAGAAAATTTACTAAGTGTCTCAGGAGACCTGTTGTCCTTGGAGACCACGTGGCCTAACGGATAAGGCGTCTGACTTCGGATCAGAAGATTGAGGGTTCGAATCCCTTCGTGGTTAGTTTTGACTTTTCACTCCAAAGCTACAACCTCTTCTCTGTTAGTCCTGAGTTCCGGCTGCTGGAATCTGTCACTGGTTTCCACTCTTCTCCTGTCTTTTCCATCTGAACTTTTTTTTCCTTTGGTTTTATTGCTGTCAAAAGGATGAGAACAGGTTTTATTCAAACAGAAATTACAGAACAAAATATTAAGGTCATTAAAAGAGCTGGACTGTTAGCAAAGTGTATGCAAACAGGAAGGCAGAGAAGATAACCACAAAAAATATACAAAAACTTATTTCTGTACCTAAATAACTGAATTTAATAATAAGTTAGGATGAAGAAAACTTAATTTCCAATGTCGAGTTCTTAGTGAAACATATGATGCTCCCAGATTCAAATCATATGGAGGCTTAGCTCTTTTCTATTAAACATATTCCTCTTTCTCTGTTTTTTAGAAACAATAGAAGAGATTAGCAATTTAAAATTATCTTTTGCGTGGGACTCTTTTCAGCCCTATGGACTGTAGCCCACCAGGTTCCTCTGTCCCTGGGATTCTTCAGGCAAAAATACTATGGGTTGCCATCTTCCCAACCCAGGGAGGCAGCCTGTGTCTCCCTCTGTTACATTGCACCGGGGTAGCGGGGGTTTCTTACCCACTGAGAAGCCCCAAATAATCCTTTAATGTGTATTAAAAGAAGTGACAAATACCCTAGATATATTCTGCCTGGACAGTTTTTTTTCCTCCCATGTCAATATCATGCACACACACGTATACATATACACATATACAGTATCCTGTTATTTCATGATTATCTGTTGAATGTTTACAGTGTGCAAAGTTGAGGAGACAAGGATCTAAAAGGGTGGTACCCCTACAACCTTATTCTCAAACAAGGTAACATGGGGATGGAGAGGCAAGAGGGTTAAGACTGACTGCTCAGATATCCAATATCTGTGATTATTTGTTGGAGAAAATTCAAAGATATAAAAAAACATATACCAATTCCTCAAGACTCCACTTTGGCCTCCAATCTGAATCATTGTTTCCTCAGTTTTTATTTTCCAAATAAAATGGGTTATAGTTTGTGAGCCATCTTTGAACCACATGTACCACATAAGCCATGTCTTATAAAATTCAAAATCAGATTTTACTGCAAAATTTGTACTTCATAGGTCTCAATCCTCATGAGCCTTTGGAAGATCTGCTGACCTATGACCTTGGAAGGATTTTCCAAGTTTCAAAACTCATAATCCCAGTCACTGTATTTGAACACATTAGAAAGACCTTATCACCTTAACCTCTTGCTTGGTTCCCATGAACCTTAGTAAGGAAAAGTTGGTTATATGATTTTTTTTTTTTTTTAGCAAGCAATTTGTCTGGTCTCTACCTTGGTTTTCTCATCCATAAAACAGAGACAGGTGATGAGAGGGAGGACTTTCCAAAAGATCATCTTTATGGTCCCTTCAAATTTTGTTATTCCACACCATGTACTCAGCCCTTTGCTATAGTTTTCCTGTAAGGTAAAAGAAAAGAGGGGAACAGATGAGATTTTGTGGGATTATGTGCTAAAATTAACATATAAGTGGCAGAAGATGATCAAAGAAGGAAGGAAACAGAGCCTGAAACTCCTGGAAAAGATCTTTGACTAAATTCATTCATACAAATTACAAAAAGGAGAATGATCATTTCATTTGAGAATTCACGGAAAAGGTACATTTGATGTGCCTCTTGCAAAAAGATTTTGCCACCAAGGAGTAGAGACTACAGGCAGAAGTGACTGCATGAGCAAAAGCAGAGCATGTGAACAGTTTCTGCTCCTGAAAGCAGGGACCAGGGGTCAGGTAAAGTTAGAGTCTGAGGAAGAGACTGGGGGCCACCGCGGGGCGGGTAGGGAGTGAGGAGGTGTAAGGAGAGAGTGCCTTGGACCTGGTAACGTGCTGCCTGGGATTTAAATGGCAAATATATATACAAAAACTGCAGAGACGAGGAACCATGGCTGGAGAGCGGTTGCGAGCAGTGAATGAAGAGAATGGCCCGTGGTTCTCAACCCATCAGTCACCTGTGGTGCCTGCAACCACAGAGACGTCACCCTCGGCTTTACTGATTCAGCTGTGTGAAGGTGTGGCGGAAACGAGGACATTTTGAGAAAACTCCCTGGTAGTGTGTAATTTGCTTCACTGTTTGGAACGCAGGCAGGAAGGAGGTGGCCAGCGGGTTGGGCAGGGTGTTAACAGACAACGGAACTCCGAAGGCCCGGAATCGGTTTTTGACTCCGGTGGAGAAGCAGTAGAATCAGTGAGCACACCTGAGCCTGAGCAGAGGCAGCAGTTTCTTAACTCTCTCATCCACGCGACGGATTTCCTAATCTCTCTATAAAAGGGGTTAAAAACATGCGTTATTGGTGGTGAAAGTTACACAGTTCGTCTGTAACGGAACATCAATCTATACCTGGTTCACAAGGCACTAAAACCTCACTCCCACACTACAGCGGGAGGGGACAGGACGACGAGGATGGGATTCGAACCCACGCGTGCAGAGCACAATGGATTAGCAGTCCATCGCCTTAACCACTCGGCCACCTCGTCATCTGCGTGGCTCTCTGCCGATAAAATTATATTTCTCTACACAACAGAGTTCTATTTGTGAAATTACGTTATTATTTAACTAATGAAGAAAATGCCTCTTCTCCCTATAAATGGCCCTCTTGCTTTGATAAAGGAAGAAAAAATAAAAGACCACACTCCAAGCACTAAAGAAAAGAGTGTGAAGGATCCTCAAAAGGCTTAAAACTAGGTCTATTTTATGATCCAACAATCCCAGTTTTATTTATCCAAAAGAAATGAAAACAGGATATCAAAAATATATCTGCACTCCTATGTTTATTACAACACTGATTACAGTAGTCAAGATATGGGGAAAAATTGTCAGGAAATGAATAAAGAAAATGCGATGTGTGTGTGTGTGTGTGTGTGTGTGTGTGTGTGTGTGTAATGGAATGTTATTCAGACACAAGAAAGAAGGAAACTCTGCCATTCAAGACAACATGGACCTGGAGGGTGTTATGCTAAGTGAGATAAGACATATAAAGAAAGACAAATACTGTATGATATCACTCATAATATCTAAGAATACGTTACCTTACATGGTAAAAAGAGATTTTGCAGATATGATTAAATTGAGGATTTCAAGATGGAAGAGTATCCTGGATTATCCAGGTGGACCCAAAGGAGGATCGGATTCAATAGTAGAAAATGTGAATGCAGAATCAAGAAGCAGTGCATGGAATAGGCCATTAAAATCGAAAAGAGCAAGGAAGTATTCTTGAAGTCTCTTGAAATATTCTTCATTGAAGTCTCCAGAAGAAACATAGACGTTCAGAAACCTTGATTTTACAGTTCTGAACTCCAGAACTGTAAGAAAGTAAATTTGTGTTGTTTTAAGTAACTAAATTTGTGGTCAATTACTACAGCAGCAATAGGAAATTAATGCAGACGTTCTTAAGCACTTCCATGACTGGGGCTTAATAAGCAGGAAGAACTTTGCAGAACTTTTTCTAGAATGCCAGAGGCACACATTTGTAGGGACTCTTATTTTGCTGTCATTGAGAGTATTGGAGGATACATGCTCAAACTGTGGTGAGAAAGTCAACAGAAGGAATTTAGAGTCCCACTGACAGCTGATATTGTTGTATTCAGAGACCAGAGAGTTAACCACTTCACCATGGGACCTTGATATAAGTAACCTTCACAGGAAGATTTGTATCCTGGTCAGCTGATCTTTCAAAGGCTTCAGCACAGATTCAGTGGGAACATTAAGAGACAGTGGAGACTACACTGTCCTGTAAAGAGACAGTGGAGACTCTCAGATGACCGATAGCTTAGAATCTTATTGTATATTTTGGACATTTTCTGGTCTGTGTGCACAGTTTTGCAGCCTACAGAGCATTTGCCTGAGCTCCGAAGGAGAAAAGGGTCACAAGTGGGGCCTGTCTTCTGGGACTCCTATAACAGCCTCTGATATATGAACTTGTAATCACTCAAGTACATAGTTCACTTACAGATCTGACCCACTTCATAAGAGTCCCAGAAGAAAGTAAGGGAGGATGCTTCTCCGGAGAAGGATGCCTGAGTGGGAAGGTTATGCCCGGAAACCAATGTGTACATTATCAATTTGAGGCAAACCAAGAGAAAATTGGCTGACCACCAAAACTAAGGAAGGTCCCACCGAGATTTGAACTCGGATCGCTGGATTCAAAGTCCAGAGTGCTAACCATTACACCATGGGGCCATTACAACCTAGTACCACCTGAAAGATTTCTGAATATTCATTGAAGAGCCTGTGGTTCTATTCAGGATTTTGTGAATTATAATTTTTATTTTAAATGTATATATATAAAGAATCAGTTGTATCCCAGTCAGAAAAGGATCCAAGAGAAATGCAACCACCCAGGCTCACAGGCACTACGAATTTCTCAGGACCCAGTTCATATTAAAAACTGATGGAACTCGGACCCAGAACTGAGGTCAGGGGTATAAAACGCGAATAATCAAGCAGACGGCAATCTAAATTACGAGAATCTGAGGAGATTCTGTGGTCCAGAGAAGGAAATGGAGAAGAAAACAACAGATGGGAAATCTCAGATGAATGGATAAAGAAAGTTGTTCGGTAGGACATTGCCTTCTAGCTGAGGGGATGGGGTGTCTAGCCGCACAAGTGCTTAGGTGTCTGGCCTCATCGAGGTACCACAGTGATTGAAGACACAGGGAGGGAAGGCACCAAAAGTTAGGTCCCACCGAGATTTGAACTCGGATCGCTGGATTCAAAGTCCAGAGTGCTAACCATTACACCATGGGGCCACTACATGCTCTTGGAGGCAAGCAGTTAGGAACGTGGCTGCAGTGTGTCACATGCACTTTATTCTGATGATTTCTGTCTTGTATGAATGAAGGCCTCATTATCAGTGCTCCACAATGTGAAAAGCGTAGAGCTCACTTTGCTTCCAGTTATCCTCAGAGTCCACGTAGAGTTTGAGTACCTGCCTTCCTTGCAAAATCAAAACTACACTTAATGAATTTCTGACCTGGGCCATGAATGTCTATATATGGTGTCTACACTTAAACATTCCCTAGGACACGTGTGAATATAGAAAAAGAAGAAAAACGTTCAAGATAAATTAGGAAATTATTGGTAATTTTGAGATTAAGGAAAATTTTTGGAGTATTTTTACAAACTTCTTTTTGCTTCTCAGCATTTCCAAATGGATCGATTGCAGGTTTAATACAAGTTGAACTTTTGTTATATTCATTCTTATTTCTGCAGCATATACCGTGTGCATATGTCTTAGAGTTTTAGCAAGCGAAACAGTTTTTGGTATGTTTGTTTGTTTGTTTGTTTTTTAATAAAATTTAGCCAAAATCTGAAAACAGTTTTGAATATTCTTCAACTGGTACTTCCTCCCTACAATCTGGCCTCCTAAATGGAATAATAAGAGGACTCCAGAAGGAAATGTTGGAAATTTCTGTTTGAAATACTGGTTCTGAAACGTCAAAATATTCACGAGTAGAATAGTGATGCCTTGATATAGCCAAATTCTTGGAAGTTCGTTAAGGGGAAAACGAGGCAAGCGAGGATCGAAAGTCAGACCTGAACGGAATTTAAGTTCGGAAGATAGTAATTCAAAATGAATTAATGCCTAAGCTTAAACAACAACAACAACAAAAATTTTTATAATGGTCTCAGAAATCCCTAGCGTTTACCAAAGTAAATTTCAAAGATTTTCTCTACAGACAGTTATACTAGGGGACTAAAATTTCCTCCATCCAATTTTATGGAGAAGGATAATAATAATCAGGGAAACAGTATATTTCGTGTTAAGTTTCCACAGTTGGTACTTGGACCTGGAGAGGAGGGGGTAAAAAACAAAGAAACGCTACGTAGCCGGCAGGATTCGAACCTGCGCGGGGAGACCCCAATGGATTTCAAGTCCATCGCCTTAACCACTCGGCCACGACTACATAACTGATTAGATTGTCTAGATATATTCCCATGAGGAATATCTTGCCTGTTACAAACGTCCTTTCATTTTAACAGCTGTTCTGGAATGCCTGTCATCATGATAAAAATATCAACAATTTGAAGATTGAAATGTTGGTTACAGACTTTATCACAAAATGTAACCTTTGTCTGACGTACAAGATAGCAGAGATTTTACGAAGGTCACATTCCAACCCCTACGAGGTGTAGTGGCCCCCAAATCTGAGAGATTAAATTCCAACAGATTTACCAGACATAAAGAATAAGCTTTACCTCCGTTAAAAATGGGAAAGAGGTATTCCTAACAAGCAACTTTAGCGATTCTTACACATCCAGAGCTAGTCCACAAGCTAGATGTGATAGTCTGTTGTAAAAGCATTCAATCCCTTCTAAGATCAGGTTTCAATCAACAAAAAAGACACCGCAAATAGCAGAGGATGGTTTCGATCCATCGACCTCTGGGTTATGGGCCCAGCACGCTTCCGCTGCGCCACTCTGCTAACACGAGTATTCCGTTTTTTAATTCATTTTCAAGGGGATAAATTTTGGCACTTTCTTAGATCTAAGATATTATGAATATCTTTCTAAAGCTGCTTCGAAGAGTAGGAATACTGCATATGTGTCTGTACGTGGCCACATTCCGCCTCCAAATACCACCTACTCAGAAATCACCTTCTAAAGACTGCTATCAACTGAGGTTTGCTTGGTTGTTGGAAAACCAAATGCATGCCAATAGGTATAATTTATAAAATTGAAATTGTAAATTTACAAAGGTGAAATTGTAAATTACCAGTAAATTACCAGAAGTGCACTTACCTTAAAAATACCTTTTGTTTGTGGCTTTTCGGGAAAAATAAACTTGATGCATTGGCCGGGAATCGAACCCGGGCCTCCCGCGTGGCAGGCGAGAATTCTACCACTGAACCACCAATGCCTCGACGAGCTCTTTGCTCTTTATTTCTGTTCATATAATTATCTTATTCCTAAATTCTGGGAAAAATAATGAGGATGTGTATTTTCTTTCCCCAGAATGTTCCTAAATCCCATCAAATAACAGATTACATCTAAATATTCTGGGAAAAGCTGTGAACTAGAAGGAAACTGACACTGCTGATATGTGACTTGGAGTCTTTTGAAAATGACAAATACCTATAAACCCCCGACATATAAAAATGTCTTTCTCCATCCCTTCCTCGATTTATATCTTTAAAGAAAACACTTTCTGAAAGTTTCTCATTAAGGCTGAAAGCCAGTTCATTTACGTACTAGGCCAACGTGCTCAATTCAAGTTTGAAGCACCAAGTTGCTTCATTTTGGAAAAAAGACCTTCTATTGTCATTCTGTTTATGGAGACCCAAGTTTGGCAGGGAGGATATTGTCAAAGGAAGCAGGATAAAAATGAAAATAATAAAGGAAAAAATAATTCTCCCACTTCCTTCTCCTTACTTGCTCCTGGAGACAGCTTGCCGAGGTCACTGTGGCACTTTGGAAGCAAAAGACAAATGGGGCCTAGAAACAAATCCTGTGTTTCAGGACTTTTCAGCTGGTTTGGAGGAAAAAAACAACACACAGAAAACCACTGATAATCAATGAAAATAATCTCTACTGAAATGACTCTTGAGTGTGCACTTTAGGGAAGTAGCAGAATCTGACAGCCTGGATTATTAAAGCATGCGAAAACCCAGGAATTTCTTCCACTCTAGAAATCTCCACTTCTTCTTCAGAATAGAGAAATTGCAATATTTAATAGGTGGCTATGATTAGCATACTTTGAAGGGGAAGAATGGCAAAAAGCCTTTTAGTAAATTAAGAGGTTACTAATGTTGATCTTAAAGGAAGAATCCAGGCCATAAATTAGGTTCTTCCAAATCCTAGCAACAGAATAATATATAACTGGACAGTATGAGAGATATAAATAAATTCAGCCAAGTTTCCTAATTTGTTTATTCATATGTAAATAGAGCCTAGCAGAGTTGAATGTAAGTCATTCAACTTACATTCCTCTAGGGGTTGTAAAAATAAAATAAAATGATGCCTATTGAACCCTTAAAAATAGTATAAAGCTATCAGATAAGTATTAGCCACTGATTTTTATTTCATGGAACTTTTTAATGAACCACTGGGAGTTAGAATTTGTATCTTCTATTATAAACAGAAATCTTTGGTGTAATGCACATAGTTGGTGCTCACATTAGTTGTACTGAATTGATTACATACTGTAGGTTATTTTAGAACAAATATTTAAAAGTATGTTCTTTGTTATAAAAGTAATCTTTACAATGTGCACTCTTTCCTCAGATTTCATTTGGTTTAGATGCTAAGTCATATCCAACTCTTGGGACCCCATGAACTGTATGGGGTATACTCTGTCCATGGGATTCTCCAGGCAGGAATATTGGAGTGGGTTGCCTGTTTCCTTCTCCAGAGAATCTTCACGACTCAGGGATCAAACCCAGGTCTCCTGCATTGGAGACAGGTTCTTTACCAACTTAGCTACAAGGGAACCCCTTGCTACCTCCTCAGAACGTCATCAATAACCTCATTGAAAAACAAAGCTGAGGTTATTGGACTAGAGAGAACATTATGTCAGGAATCTCTATAGTGACTCAGAGTGAGAAGGTAAAATTGAGCTATTTAGTGAGATTTTCAAAATCCGGATTTTTGGTGAGTAAGGATTTGATAAGGATCGTAATATATATTAGTATTGATAGACACAGGAGATGATTTTGAGATAAAACATACTCATTGTCTGCTGCTGTGTAACAAATTACCCTAAAACTTAGTGGCTTAAAACAATAAACATTTACTATCTCATATTTTCTGTGGATCTGGAATGCAGGAGTGGCTTACCCACGTTGGAGTCTCTTCAGTTCAGTTCAGTTCAGTCGCTCAGTCCTGTCCAACTCTCTGCAACCCCATGAATCGCAGCCCACCAGGCCTCCCTATCCATCACCAACTCCCGAAGTTCACCCAAACTCATGTCCATCGAGTCGGTGATGCCATCCAGCCATCTCATCCTCTGTCGTCCCCTTCTCCTCCTGCCCCCAATCTCTCCCAGCATGAGTCTTTTCCAATGAGTCAACTCTTCACACGAGGTGGCCAAAGTATTGGAATTTCAGCTTTAGCATCATTCCTTCCAAAGAATACTCAGGGCTGATCTCCTTTAGAATGGACTGGTTGGATCTCCTTGCAGTCCAAGGGACTCGCAAGAGTCTTCTGCAACACCACAGTTCAGAAGCATCAATTCTTCGGTGCTCAGCTGTCTTCATAGTCCAACTCTCACATCCATACATGACCACTGGAAAAACCATAGCCTTGACTAGACCAACCTAGATAGCATATTAAAAAGCAGAGACATTACTTTGCCAACAAAGGTCTGTCTAGTCAAGGCTATGGTTTTTCCAGTGGTCATGTATGGATGTGAGAATTGGACTGTGAAGAAAGCTGAGCACCGAAGAACTGATGCTTTTGAACTGTGGTGTTGGAGAAGACTCCTGAGAGTCCGTTGGACTGCAAGGAGAGCCAACCAGTCCATTCTAAAGGAGATCAGCCCTGGGTGTTTTTTGGAAGGAATGATGCTAAAGCTGAAACTCCAATACTTTCGCCACCTCATGTGAAGAGTTGACTCATTAGAAAAGACTTTGATGCTGGGAGGGATAGGGGGCAGGAGGAGAAGGGGACGACAGAGGACGAGATGGCTGGATGGCATCACCGACTCGATGGACATCAGTTTGGGTGAACTCCGGGAGTTCGTGATGGACAGTGAGGCCTAGCGGGCTGCGTTTCATGGGGTCGCAGAGAGTCGGACACGACTGAGTGACTGAACTGAACTGACTGAACTGAGGTTGGTCATAACTTTCCTTCCAAGGAGTAAGCGTCTTTTAATTTCATGGCTGCAATCACCATCTGCAGTGATTTTGGAGCCCCCAAAAATAAAGTCTGACACTGTTTCCACTGTTTCCCCATCTATTTCCCATGAAATGATAGGACCAGATGCCATGATCTTAGTTTTCTGAATGTTGAGATTTAAGCCAACTTTTTCACTCTCCTCTTTCACTTTCATCAGGAGGCTGTTTAATCTCTTGCTGCTGCTGCTAAGTCACTTCAGTCCTCTTACAAGGTAGCAAACAGGATGTCGACAAGAGTTACAGACATCTACTTACTTGGGGCTGGAGTATATACCTCTTCCCCTCTTCCTCCCCCTCTTCTTCCTCTGCCATCTTCTTTCCCCTAACCCCTCTCTCCATCTCCTCCACCTCCTTCATCATTTCCATGCATTTACTTACTCTTCGTATTCCTGAAAAACAAAATAAAAATCATAAGCTTGATGCTTTAAGTTGATCTACATTCTCTTTACTTCTATTTGCCAGATGATCTTCAATAACTTCTGAGAAGAGGTTCCTCTTCAAGAGATTACGTGAGTCAAACACAAACTGGCCGGCAACTTTGTGAAAGAAAGCTCCCTTTCCCCAAAAGTTGACCCCGACGTGATTTGAACACGCAACCTTCTGATCTGGAGTCAGACGCGCTACCGTTGCGCCACGAGGTCACGAGTGAAAGGTGGACTCTATTCTAAATTAGGATTTAAATAATGCCTTCTCCTCGCCCCCAGGTCCTAAAAATTTATCTTTTTATTGGTAAACTTGATTATTTTTCTCCCCACTATTCATAGTTTCACTTATGCTTGGTAGAGAAAGATAAGGAAGATTAAATATTAACTCAAAAGCCCCAGTGCTCCGCATAGGGGAAACTCATTGGTTTCTCACTTTCTATCTGTCCACGTCTCGAAACTTTCCTGTCTTGAGAATAACTGTGTACGTACTCAGCTTAGATCCACAATGAAACAGGATTAAGAACTGCCACTATTTTCGAACAACCATTTTTCCTATAAATTCACTAGACCTCAGTTCAGTTCAGTACCTTCGCTCAGTCATGTCCGACTCTTTGCGACCCCATGGACTGCAGTACGCCAGGCCTCCCCGTCCATCACCAACTCCCAGAATTTACTCAAACTCATGTCCATTAAGTCGGTGATGCCCTCCAACCATCTCATCCTCTGTCGTCCCCTTTTCCTCCTGCCTTCAATCTTTCCCAGCATCAGGGTCTTTCTTCTCAAAAAGATTCCCAGCCTTCCCTGCCCTACGGTGTCCAGTCCTTGACCCTGCACCAGCCACCCTGTCCCACACACCTCTCCTACCTCAGCGCTCACCTGGTCCCATTATTCAACCTGGTAAAAAAGCTGCTTTATCCTCAAAAGTGTAGCATAGATGGCTTGTCCTCCTGACACCCTCACTTCTCACTGGAATTCCGAGAGCCTTCTGCTCTCTATACTGTACACTTGCCATTCAGTTCACAACGAAAAGCACATTGCTAATATCTACTGAGTTCTTAGCATTTTCTACCGGTTCTGTGTAGAGCCTCTTCTAGCCAGTGATTCTTAAAAAGTGTTCCCGGACTAGGACCGCTTGCATCAGCTGTGAACCTGTTAGCGAAACAAGTCCTTGGCCACACCCCAGGCCTACAAAATCAGGTCTGGAGGCGGACCCCAGCAGCCTTTGTTTTAACAAAACCTCCCCCTGATCGTGATGAAGGGAAAAGCTTGAGAATCACTGCCTGAGCCTAGCAACTCTATACTTTACTTACTCAAAATAATAATAATTTTCCATTTTCTTACAGGATGGTGGAGAGGCAAGGTGATATTAGTTTGTTGCCATAGCAAAGTACCACTAATTGGATGGCTTAAGCAACGATTTATCTTCTCACAGTTCTGGAGGCTAGAAGTTCAAGAACAACCCTGTCAATGGGTTTATAGATGGCAGTTCTTCTCCTTGGGTCTTCACGTGGTCTTTCCTCTGTGTGTTTGTGTCCTGATATTTTTAAAATAAGGACACCAGTCATTGTATCAGGGCTTACCCATATGACCTTTTTTACTTTAGTTACTTTTTTAAAAAGCCCTGTCTCCAAACAAAGTCATATCTGAGGTATTGAGGTGTTAGAGCTTCGACATATGAGGCGCGGGTGGGAGTAGGGGAAGCAGACAGGAGGACACAATTCAGCTCCTAATAGCCAGTTTCCAGGTGAAGCTGCTGCTGCTGCTGCTAAGTCGCTTCAGTCGTGTCCGACTCCGCGCGACCCCATAGACGGCAGCCCACCAGGCTCCGCCGTCCCTGGGATTCTCCAGGCAAGAATGCTGGAGTGGGGTGCCATTTTCTTCTCCAGTGCATGAAAGTGAAAAGTCAAAGTGAAGTCACTCAGTCGTGTCCGACTCAGTGACCCCGTGGACTGCAGCCCACCAGGCTCCTCCGTCCATGGGATTTTCCAGGCAAGAGTACTGGAGTGGGGTGCCATTGCCTTCTCCGGCCGGTGAAGCTACTACTGACAATTCCTGAGCCTGGCAAGGGGCGTGACGATGGAG
This sequence comes from Budorcas taxicolor, assembly GCF_023091745.1. Taxonomy (NCBI): domain Eukaryota; kingdom Metazoa; phylum Chordata; class Mammalia; order Artiodactyla; family Bovidae; genus Budorcas; species Budorcas taxicolor. The sequence goes on from NC_068920.1 coordinate 29,109,545, forward strand.
GTTCTGTGGTGTGTATCCGATCGCCTCTTCACTTTTCCTATACAATGTGTTTAGAATTCAGCTTTCTGGGGTCTGACAAGTCAACAAAGTATCACACTTCAATCCGCTTTCCAGATGCCGAGTTTCTTACTATTGCCTCCCCTCCCGAAATTTTGATCCTAGTTGAATTTAGGTTTGGGGGCTGTTTTGAGTGGGATTTCTAGAGTGCACACAAGCAAATTCTTGTCTTTCATCCACAATCTTTACCTGAAAGCCCCCCGCAAGGCAGCGGTGGTCCCCTGAGTAAATAAGCAATCCAGCTCTATTCCTCTCCTTCAGCTCTCAGCTCAAGCATTCCTTCCCTACTGTGGCCTTTCTCCCAGATTCACATCAAAAGATAAAGCACTCTATTATTAGCATCATCTCCTTGTTTTAACTTTAGAGTATTTTTAACCCTCAGGTTCAACCTATTTCCCCAACTAGATGGTAGGATTTTTGAGGAGCTGGAAATGTCCTTGTTTGCAATAATACTCTCACTATCTTACAATTATGGGCTTCCCGTGGGGTCGCTAAAAGTCACGACTGAGCGACTTCACTTTCACTTTTCACTTTCACTTTTCACTTTCCTGCATTGGAGAAGGAAATGGCAACCCACTCCAGTGTTCTTGCCTAGAGAATCCCAGGGACGGAGGAGCCTGGTGGGCTGCCGTCTATGGGGTCGCACAGAGTCGGACAGGACTGAAGCGACTTAGCAGCAGCAGCAGCAGCAGTTGGTGGCTCAGCTGTAAAGAATCTGTCTGCCGATGCAAGAAAACTATAATAACATGCTACAAGGATAGTTGAGATTGTTTTCCTTCAATGAATTATCCAAACACAGCGCTGCAGGCATGGCCGGACCACGTGGCCTAATGGATAAGGCGTCTGACTTCGGATCAGAAGATTGAGGGTTCGAATCCCTTCGTGGTTGCTATGGCACTTAAATTATTACTACTCAGAAACTGTAAACTTTCATAACGATCGTTCTTAAAAATCCAATTTTCTTGGTTAAAGTCCGTAATCAGAAATCTCCTTTTCTCCTGAATAGTTTTATCCTCCATGCATTTCTGCTTAACACCCTTTCCTTTGGTTTATGTTTCTTTTTACTCTTCCAATGTCTATTCCTCTATCCACAGTATCTATCATCTATCCCGGTCTGCTCTTCTCAAAATTTGGTCCTCGAACCAATGCCAACATCGAGGAGCTTCCTAGAAATGCAAACTTTCCCAGCTTTTCCTGGTTCCCTCTCAGCGCTATACTTGAACTACAAAATTAGAATTTTGGGAGTTGGGCTCAGGAATCTGGTAACGATTATTGAATCTGGGTGGTGGGTATATAGATAATTCCTGTTCTTTCAACTTTTTTAAATGTTTGAAATTGTTTACAGTAAAAGTTTAATTAAAGAAAAAAAAGGGGGTGGGGGTAGGCGGGACTGACAGAAGCTGTTCTGTTTAAACAAAAGCCCTGGGAGAAGAGCACAGGGCTCCTAGGATACAAGACAGAGGGCCTACATCAAGAAACCAGCATTGTGCGAGGTAGAGCAGATTCTTTCTTGCCTCTGGAATCCAGCCCCCCTTGACAAAGACTCTGATGCTGGGAGAGATTGGGGGCAGGAGGAGAAGGGGACGACAGAGGATGAGATGGCTGGATGGCATCACGGACTCGATGGACGTGAGTCTGAGTGAACTCCGGGAGATGGTGATGGACAGGGAGGCCTGGCGTGCTGCGATTCATGGGGTCGCAGAGAGTCGGACACGACTGAGCAACTGAACTGAGCTGAACTGAATTGAAACTACATCTCCAATGTGTTCTCTCTCACTGCTCTCCCTCCTTCTCCCCATCCAAAAAAGCAACATTCCAGCCAGACAACAATTTTTAATTTATCTCATATTCCACGAGTTTTAAGTCCAGAACACTGCTCCCGTCTCCAATTTGGCTCACTTTCACACATCCTTCAGATCTAAGTTTAAACATGATTCAGAATATCCATTTGGCCAGAAATAAGGTATAATTGGAACATTTCTTCATGAAACTTAGTGTTTAGTGAGTGACTCTCCAGGCAACCACCTAAGATATTCATCATTGGGATCTACATTCTTCCTGTGGGCTACTAAGTCACCGCGGACCTCTCACTTATCAAACTCAATGGTGAATACTCACTTTTGTAATTGTTCACTCTGAAAATTTCTCAGAACAGTAGCCATATTTTTGTGGCTCTCCACTGAACACGCAGCACCTAGCAAAGTGTTTATCCTGTGATTGTGCCCAGAATACAAATTTTGAAACAATGAAGAAATGAATGAATCTCTTCAGGGACAAGGGACCAGAAAACTTTCAAGAAATTGTTGCAGTTGAGCCTATGAGAAACTGTTGGAACCTGATCTTAGAAAATGGATTTGACACTTGGGAGGAAAAGCCAGATTGAAAAACAGTTCCAAGGTTGAACCAAAGACCTGGAAACCTGTGGCCTCTGGAGAGGGAGTTAGAGAACAGATAAAAGTGGAGTTCTGAGTCTTTGGTTTTGGTACCTGGGTGCTCCTGTTAAACAAAAATCTAGGTTGTTGGAGAAGACTCAAGTTTAGAAGGAAAGAATGGAGCTTTCATTTGGGGATGTGTTGCTTTTGAGATGCACATGGACATGCAACAAGAAGTAACTAGGACAACTGTATTTTCTGGAGCCCAGACATGAGGTCTGAGCGGCAGGAGGTAATTTTCAACCTATCAGCACATAAGCAGTGGTTTATCAATCATGCCCTGTCCTCCCTCTGTTCATGAAATAGAGTTGATGAAATACAGAAATCTTCTCCTTGTACACTAACACACCCACATGCATGCACATACAGTTAAGATTGTGGTAATGGTTGTGTAGTTTCTGAAAAGTGAAGATCCTGGGGTTCTGGTCTTGTTTTGAAAGTGGTCTCTGCAAATACTTTTAAACATTATCCGTAGAGTATTAGATACTCTGAGAAAAAAGTCCCATGCCATGAAGTGGATTTGATTCTCAGAAATATTTTCATATTACTATTTTATTCAAAAATATTCTACCTACTGCTTTAAAATATTTTGAGCTTTACAAAGAGATGGGAGATCGGGCTTCATGGGGAATCTTTTGATAGATCGTTATTCTTGAACTTAAAAATAACAGTTACAAAAGCTGCTGACATTTGTTGAGCCCTTTCTATATTCCAGGCACTACATTAAATGTCTGAAGACATAGAGTGTCTGTAAGGAACAGCTGTGCCAGATTATTTATTGAGCATTAATTTCCTACTCCAGCAGAAATAAGAGTTTTTTGTTTTTTTTTTAACTGTTGCAATATATGGCGATTTGCTTTCTAGAAAAAGACCATTCTCAGTTTACTACATGCTGGAAATAAAGTTGGTTGACTCCTCTTCGATTTTATCAACTATTAATGGAACTTATCATTTTTGTTTTCCCCTTTTTAATGACTAAATACTGAAGTTGCTTAAAATAAGTGTTACATAGTAACATGGAGAACATTGAAAATGACTATGTACATATGTAGTCGTGGCCGAGTGGTTAAGGCGATGGACTAGAAATCCATTGGGGTCTCCCCGCGCAGGTTCGAATCCTGCCGACTACGAGTTAATTTTTCCTCCTTTATAGCATAATAAAATCTCCATCTAGTCTGATTTACCTTCAATTTCAAGACACTTTTTAAAATATTAAACACTCTCTCAGACCTTTTACAAATCACATCAAAACAGAGTTCTCATAGACCACGAAGGAGGCATATTTTATGAGTTAGAAAAAAGAACCAGTAAGACTTTCTTCTATTTCAGTTCTGAGCTTTCTCAGGTTCTCAAGCCGAAAGGAAAGATTTCACACATTCATATTTAAAGCAACAGTGATGCCACAACTTCCCTTTTTCTAAAACTGTAAGTCTTTTCTCTTTTCGTGGGTGGGCCAGTGGTGCAATGGATAACGCGTCTGACTACGGATCAGAAGATTCCAGGTTCGACTCCTGGCTGGCTCGTTGCTTTTTATAATGTCCTTTCTGTAAATTCCACAAATCCCCTTCTTCTCCAGGCCTCCGTGTTAAGCTTTTCTAATTTTCTATTTATTTTACAATATCACTGCATTCAAAATGACAGAAGTGTTAATACACAGGCTTTAGCTATAGCTCGCTATTCTTCTTTTACATACATATATTTTCTTTAAATCACATCACTAAATTGTTTTTGAAACTGACGAAAACTTACTTAGTTGTATGAGGGAAACATAAAAGAGGGAACACCTTTCAAATGCATCATTCTCAAAGAGTTAAGATTGAAAGTCTCACAAAGAGAAGATTTCTTGATAGCAATTTTTTCTTCTCTCTTTTTTTTTAAGATTAAGTTTTTTAGAGCAATTACTAGTTCACAGCAAAATTGAGAGAAAGGTGCACACACCTTCTCACACATGTATAGTCTTCCCCATCATCAACAGAGTGGGTACACTTGTTAGAAATGATGAGTCTACTGTGGACTGATGTCAATAGTTTTCATTACAATTGGCCCCTGATGTTGTGCCTTCTAAAGGTTTAAACAAATGTAGAATCATGAAGGAAATCAACCCTGAGTATTTATTGGAAGGAGTGATGCCGAAGCTGAGCTCCAACACTTTGGCCACCTGATGCAAAGGGCTGACTCATTGGAAAAAACCCTAATGCTGGGAAAGATCGAGGGCAGGAGGGAAAGGGGATGACAGAGGATGAGATGGTTGGATGGCATCACTGACTCAATGGACATGAGTTTGAGCAAGCTCCGGGAGATAGCAAAGGACAAGGAAGCAGGTGTACTACAGTACGTGCGTGCATGCGTGCTTAGTCGCTTCAGTTGTGTTTGACTCCCTGCGACCCCATGGACCATGGGCTGCCAGGCTCCTCTCTCCAAGGTATTCTCCAGGCAAGAAGACAGCAGTGGGTTGCCGTTTCCTTCTCCAATTCTGACCATGGGGTTGCAAAAAGTCAAACATGACTGAGTGAACAACAGAAAGGCATGTATCTATCCATTGTTACAGCATCTCACAGAGGATTCTCACTGCCTGAAAAATCCTCTCTGCTTGGCCTATTCATCCTTTTCCTCTCACCAACCCCTGGCAACCAATGATGATTTTACTGTTTCTGTAGTTTTGCCTTTTCTAGGATGCCATATATTGGAATGATACGGTACGTACAGCCTTTCAGATGGGCTTATTTCACTTCGTAATATGCATTTAAGGTTTCTCCATGTCTTCTCATGGCTTAGTAGCTCATTTCTTCTTAAGGCTGAATAATATTTCATTGTCTGCTTGTACCACAGTTTATGCATTCACCTACTGAAAGGCATTTTGGTTGCTTCCAAGATTTGGCAATTAAGAATAAACTTGTTATAAACAACTGTGTGCAGGCTTTTGTGTGGACAAAAGTTTCAACTCCATTCCTTTGGGCAATTTAATAAGGAAGGCTATTGCTGGATCATATGAACTGGCAAACTGTCTTCCACAGTGGTTGTACAATTTTGCATTCCAACTAGCACTGAATGACAGTCCCTGTTACTCCATCTCCTCACCAGCATTTGATGTTCAGTGTCCTGGATTACTCTGGCCACCTGATGCGAAGAGCTGACTCATCGGAAAAGACCCTGAAGCAGGGAAAGATTGAGGACAGGAGGAGAAGGGGACGACAGAAAATGAGATGGTTGGATGGCATCACCCACTCAATGGACATGAGTTTGAGCAAACTCCAGGAGATAGCGAAGGACAGGGAAGCCTGGCATACTGCAATCCATGGGGTCGCAAAGAGTTGGATACGACTGACAGACTGAAAAACAACAATAGTTGTGTAGCGGTATCTCAGTTACTTTGTTCTCAAGATATATGCTTTTCGTGTGCTTAAAAAGCGGGCCAAACACCTCACTAAAGGAGATATACAATGCCAAATTTTCTTAATAAACTCTCTTCTATACTCTCAAAATTCTTTTCAGGAGGAAAAAAAGCTTGTCTTAGCAGAGGATGGTTTCGATCCATCGACTTCTGGGTTATGGGCCCAGCACGCTCCCGCTGCGCCACTCTGCTGCAATAAACTGTACACTCATACTTAGTATTCAGCTTTCTGCAGACTTTTTTTTTTTTCAACTCTACAGAGCTGAGTGTTTTGAACTGTTTTTCTTTGTTTCTGTCTGTCTCTCTCTTTCCCCCAGAGCAGTAATCTCTGTTATAATGTGATGCCCAAGGGCCTAAACTAACTGCTAAGAAAAGTGTTAATAAGAAATAGAGAACGACTCTTTTGGATGCTCTTTCTCCATGCACAAAGGCAGGCTTAGATGCAATGTCTGTTCCCATGTGCTATGTGAACATGTACATTACATCTATAACAAAATATCTGCTGATATTCCATATGTCATGTTTTAAAGCCATTCTAAGTTATACAAAGTAACAGGTTCTGATGAAATAAGTGTGCTTTCCTTTTCTTCTGCACTGTAATGTAATGGTTCATAATCTGTTGGAGGGTGCTCGAGTCCCAGGTAAGAAAAAAAATACACAGTTCTGCACATTTTTAAAACAAGAGAGTTTTAAGGAGTTCTTAGAACTTCTAGCCCAGAGGACTACTTTTTCTGATGTAATGGTTCATTTCCTCTAGTCTCAATTTGGCAAACCAAACAAAAACTTATGTTCAGGTTTTCTGCATCTGGAAATGAACTGAATTCTTGCTTTGTTGGAGTAGGGGAATTGCAGAGAGCCAAGATTCTGCTTGCAGTGTAACCTTTCTGGCAAGGAAAAGCTGATCCAGGTGTGAAGCAGGAAATGTCAGAAGATGTGGGAAGCTTCTGACCATTGGAGAGAGAGATGTGGATAAGGAAATGGGTCAGGGAGCACAGAAGTGAGTGTGGAGAGACTGCTGGGAGTTGGCAAAGACTGAAATTCAGGACGTTTGCAGTAAAAGAAAAAATGTCTTTTGCAGAAAAGAATAAAAATGTCTTTATGGACCCAGAAATAAACCCCCCAAGCACAGTTATAGTGTACACCTGCCTATTTACCTACTTTGTAAAGGGCAGCGTTAAGGGCAGCTAGCATTGGAGAAAACATCTTTTTCCCCTCCAAGTTTCAGACCAGTGCATCCCAGACAGTAAAACAACTGACCCCGACGTGATTTGAACACGCAACCTTCTGATCTGGAGTCAGACGCGCTACCGTTGCGCCACGAGGTCCTGCGGGGGCCCCTGCCTCCTTTACTTGTCAACCTGATCTATGAAATTAGTTATCGGTATTCAGTGAAGACCATGCAGCTGGATACAAAATAATGCCTGGTGGTCTCCTGGATTAAAACAGCATTCCATTCAATCACTTACTGATTCTCTGCCTCCGAAAATGCTTCTATTTCCAATGCTTCCTATTCTATTTCCTTCCTATTCTATTTCCTTCCTTTTCTTACCTAATTTTCTCCATATACATCAAAAATAGACGTTCGGGGTTGTTTTGTTTTCGTTTCTGTCTTTTTAGAAATAATAGACATTCGGTTTAAAGTCGGGCGTTCTGAGTTTGAGTAAGAGTAACAAAGAGTGCCCTCCCTTCATCCCTTAGCCCTCCCCCTAATCAGGGACGCTGATCAGGGTTTTGGATTTGTTACCAAAGTTGATGGTAGTTGCTAACCACATACTAGTGTTTCGAGGAAACGAATTTCGGGGCCGGCCGGTTTAACTGTGCAGCTCCTATCTGCGAATTAATATCGTCTTCTTAAACCCATTCTTGTGCTTCGTTGAAATGATCAATTTCACATTGCAAGAGTTCTTCCGAATCTAAACACTGTATCTGAAACTGCCCCTAAGAAGGGCAAGAAACCTTGTGTTTTTTGTTTGTTTGTTTGTTTGTTTTGTCCGAGGAAACAAGTGGTTCTGGCACCGTGGTTAGGCTGGTTAAAGCACCTGTCTGAGAAACTGCAGTTGGGTGTCGAATCTCAATGAGATTATTTTCCAAGATCTAAATAGTAGAGAGGTCTCTTTGAACTCCTAGAAAAAGATATTCTGAAAAATGAATCTTGAGCTCTGGACTCATTTTTCAAGATTAAGAAAAGGAAACTTTAATTTTCAGTGTCCTTTTTATACTAGTGGGTCATTTTTCAGAATGTCCTGTCCAGGAGTCCCAAAATTGCATACCTCTGACTGTCTCTATCTCTTTTCCTTGTTTTTCCTAGGCTAGATGCTGCATACTATATATCAACATCTAGTATACCATATATTTTACTTATATATGTATTTACTACCTATTAAAATTAACTAGACTAAAAGCTAAGGTACAGCCTCTTCCGGGATCCGTCTGAGTGGTCAGCTTGCACTCCACTTAATATACCCCCTTTGGCTACCACATCCACCTCACCACCACCCCCCGGCTACTGCTACCCGCTAAGAACAAACACCAGAAAGTTTACCTGGGGGGTGGTATTGGCCTAAGAACTCAGGCTCTCAGAACTGATATATGTCCCTCCTTTTGGTTGTAGATCCTCTGTGATGCTGAATATAGGATAAATTATTGTAGCAGAGGCTGCTAGAGTAGTTACCAGTCTGTTTCTTTTTCTTATTGGGCATACAATTGTCTTTTTTCCTTTGGGATGCTATCACAAAAATATCATAGAGTAGGTTGCTTAAGCAAACAAAAAAAATTATTTTTCACGTTCTGGAGGGCTGCGAAGTCCAAGATCAAGGCATCAGCTGTTCAGTATGACTGTGTCTTTACATGGTGGAAGGAGCCAGGGAGTCTTCGGAGTTCTTTTTCATAAAGACACTAATCCCATTCATAAGGGCTCCAACTAATCACCTCCTAAGACCTCACCTCCAAATACCATCACATCGGGGATTAGGTTTCAACAGATGAATTTTAGGGGGACAGACACATTCAGTCTAAACTACATTTCCTAGCCTCCTTTGTGATTACTTTTGGCCCTGTGGCTGAGATCTGGACAATCAATGTAAAGAAAATTGTAATCAGCCAGTTTGCAACTTGGAAACAACCCAGGAAAACCTCTCATGGGAGGTTCCTCTTTTTTCTCTTTGCCTTTATATCTGTCAAATGCAGAGGACTCCATAGTCCTCGACTCCAAAGTCACTCAATAGTCTCTCAGCAACCATGTGAAGACCAACCAGAAAATCTGCATTAGACATTACCTGAGAGAAAAGCAAACATTTGTTGAGATGAAAAACTGAGATTTATGGGTTTTATATTTTTGTTTATGGCTTTTTATGGGTGTTATAAATCAATTAGTATCACTAATACAATAGAGTTTCACTGTCACTTGCTTATCAATGTCCCACATTTTAGTGCTTAACTCTAGATAGCATAATTATATCTACATTATATAATACACTAAGTGATAATGTAACGGAGAAGTCATTAGCACACAAATGCTACACATATGACATAAAATTCACAAATTTTTCCAAAATTCTAAAAATTGTTACCTCACTAACAATGTATAATTCTTTTGTAAACTAATTTATGATTCTTACTGCACTTCACTTCCTCACCTTATATCCTGTATCGAAGCTGGGCAGAAATATAAAGAAACGTCAACTAGAGAGCACATGCAGTGATGCATATTGGCCACCAGGGGACGGAAAAGCCTAAAGATTATCAACAGAAAAGGACTGAAAAGGGACTAGAGCCCAGGAGAGGAAGGAGGGAGGAGAGGGAGAAAGAAAGGGTCCGGCGAGCAGGGAGGAAGGGAAGGGAGGCTAAAGAGGCAGCAGAGGAGGGCTGGAAGGAGGAAAGAAAGGTAAAAAAAGCAGGAGAGACAAGTTATTGAAGGGAAGAAATTATTTTCTCAACAGCAGCTTTTGACATTTGTCAGGGACCTTTATATTTTATCAAGTGTTATAGATACTGTTACATTTTCTCCTCACACAACAATGCAGATAGATAATGATTCCTACCTACATTTTTAAAGATTCTTTTCAAGTACAGTTAATTTATGATGTTATATTAGTATCAAGAGTATAGAAAAATAATTCATAAATATATATACTTTTTCAGTTTCTTTTCTATTATATGTTATTACAAGATATCGAATATAGTTCCTTGAGCTACACAGTAAGTTTTTGTTGTTTATCTGTTTTTTATGGAGTAGTATGTATATGTTAATACCCATGTATTATTTTATTTCAACCTGAAATATTGAGAATCAAGAAAATAGAATGCATTATACATGACAAAATGAAGAGAAACATGCAGGAGTGGGGAATCAAAGAGTATTGAACTTTTACTATATTTTAGTTTTATTCATCTATTTCTGTACAGGTAATTCTGCAAAACCTGTCTCAGAAGAGTCCTCATGCCAAACCTCAGACACAGACAAAAGGGTAAGATAGCAGTACTCAAAACTCAACAAAAGTCTGCCCTCAGGGACTTGGCATGCTACAGAGAGGGAGAGAGAAAATAGGTAAGTAACATGCAATATGTCAGATAGTGATCTAAATATTATGGAGAAAAATTAATCACAGAAAAGAGAGAAAGAGAGACAGGGAGGAGGGAGTGGTCGGGTAAGGTTTTGAGCAGCCTCTTCATCTGTAAAATGGGGCCAGGAGCCCCCACCTCCCAAGGTTCAAGGAACAAATGTGTTATTATAGGCCTTAGCAAGTGCTGAGCAACTGTAAACAGTTTCCCTGCCCTCACTCTCTCTGTGCCTTGAATGACCTAGACGTTTACACCAGGCCCCCCTTCCATGTATAACCCATCTTTCTCATAAGCCCCAGGCCTGCCTCTCCATCTGAGGATGTTTCTGTCTAAATGACGCACAGGCACCTCTGACACAAGAGATACTGGGCTGCCATCGTCACCTGCTCAGCTCTTCCTTCTGGCTGTTCTGTCCCAGCAGGACTATTGCCCACTGCTGCTGCTGCTGTTGCTAAGTCACTTCAGTCGTGTCCAACTCTGTGCGACCCCATAAATGGCAGCCCACCAGGCTCCCCTGTCCCTGGGATTCTCCAGGCAAGAACACTGGAGTGGGTTGCCATTTCCTTCTCCAATGCAGGAAAGTGAAAAGTGAAAACAAAGTCGCTCAGTAGTGTCCGACTCTTAGCGACCCCATGGACTGCAGCCCACCAGGCTCCTCCGTCCATGGGGTTTTCCAGGCAAGAGTACTGGAGTGGGGTGTCATTGCCTTCTCTGACTATTGCCCACCCCAGTCACCAAACCATGACCTTGGAATAAGCCCAAAATTTCTCTCTACCCTACTTCCAGCAGATGCCATTTCTATACAGAGCTGAGCCTACAGACTTCGCAGGATATGATAAAAATGTGTGGTCCCTTTATTATTTATTAAAGTGGGGAAAGTGCTTTTAAAAATACTAAAATAGAAAGGTTTTCTCTTGAATCCTCCATAGCCTGTCTTTCCTTCTACTCATCATAGTGACTTTTATTTGCTAGTTGATACTTTGTAAGTAAAGAAAGATCAGACTTTTAATTCTTAACATGGATTTTACTGGACTCTACAATGTGCAATTTCAGTTTTAAACAAATATTAGCACATTTAACTCCCAAGTAAAATCACTAAAATTATGTTACAAGGAAGAACAAAATCTGACTACATGTTGGATTGGTTTCTTTTACTTTAACCTTTGCTTCTCATTGCTTTTGTTCACTAAAAGGATGATGTCTATACATCATCTGCCTGTCTCAGGGATCCCTGCCTCTATGCCTGGAAGTTAAAACAAAGTGCCTTTGTTCAGGAAAATATGCTGATCTTGTCCACCTGTAGATGGTTGCAAGAAAGAAAAAATGAAAACATCCCCTCCCTGAGGCTGGCCATTCATTCCAGGACATATTTGTGAGATTAATGGCCTTTTTAATTTACTTCCTCACCTCCTCACCCTCTCTATTCTGTTATAGAAACAGGCATCCAGATCCCAATAAGGTAGTTATTTTGAGACACTAGCCTGCTATCTGAGAAAATAGCCAGCTTTCCCAATACAGTTGCTGTTCCTTGTCTCAACATCTCATCTTTATTGGTATTGATTGGTTGATTGGTTTTGAGTGTTTATCAGTTTATTGGTGTTGCGTGGTGAGCAGAGAAAGCTTGGCATCAGAAACAATTACACCACTTAGACCCAGGAAGAGTTACACCATTTGTATCTCATAGCATGTACATACATTTCACTCTTACCAGAACAGTGGAGACTATGCAAAAAACTAACTCCATTGCCATTATTTCTCTTCTTCACTTATATACCTTCTATGACACATTCTGTGACTTAGTGGTAAATAAGGAAGAATGAGAGGAAAAGGAAGGATGTGTTGCCCTATCTTTTCCTGACTTTCTATGTCATCATTTTCAGCATAAGTGGCACTCAGTCGTGTCTGACTCTTTGTGACCCCACGGACTTCAGCCACCAGGCTCCTCTGTCCATGCAGTTCTCCAGGCAAGAATAATGGAGTGGGTTGCCATTTCCTTCTCCATTTTCAGCATAAGTGGTTGGCAAATACAAGGAAGTAACACATGAAGGGTACGATAGGACTGTGTTTCTTAGGACTTCATTAGCTTCTTTTCGCATGGGAAGCAAAGTTTGGTTCAAAAAGGAGGCATGGCCCCTAGGGCCTGTCAGCATCTCATTTTCTCAGTTGTATGTGCAACTTGCTGACCTCATACTCACTCTCAGTCTCGCTGAACTCCCCCACATTGTGGCCTCCCCGGAATTTTGTGCTCATAGGGCATCATAAATAACTCGAATGGAGCTGCCAAAACAGTGGTCACACTTACTGTTCACATACCCCTCCTCATGACCTTGCTCAGGTGGCCCATTGGACTTCACTTAAACTATATAAAGATAAAATTATTAAAAACTTCAAGATGGCAACAGCAGAGTCTTAAACCAAGAGTGGCGCCCTACTGAGTATGGATTCCGTGCCCCTGCACAGGTGACTCACCTCTGAAGTCACCCTGTTGGGACTACTATGGGAAGGGCAAGAGGAACTCCATCTTGAGGCCTGTCAGCCATCTTAAGGCAGGATGTGAACTGGGCCTGAACTTTGCCCAAGAATGAGGAAACCACTGTTAAAGAAAACCCAGGTCTCCTTGGAGACCTCCCTCCCCACAGATGGCAAACATGTCAAAAAACAAGATTGGAGTTAAGGTCAGGCTGCCCCAGTTAGACTAACAATGAAGATATCCCCCTTGAGACTTTCCTCACCCATCTCCACCAGTGGAAGAGGCTCCCTTCCCTCCTACTGCACCACTGAGTATGGTGGGAGCAACTGCACCAGCATTATACCCACTCCTCCCTGGTGTAGCAGAGGGGGAAAGGGAGAGCCAACTGTTCAGAGGCGGCTGATGTCTACAAAGGAGCCACGAGAGAGACATTTTGCAGGTGCCTCTCAGGGAGGTCCAAGCGGCACCGTAGATGGGGCTGGTGGAGCACATCCAACCTGGCCCCACTACCGTTTTCTACAGACCGTCTCCAGCGCAGATCTCTTGAACTGGCAAAGGCACACCCCTCCCTATTCTGAGAAGCCGCAAGGCACAATTCACCTAATAGAGACTATTTTAGGACCCACCATCTGGTGTGGGATGACATAGCCCAGCTTCTCCTCACCCCCTTCAGTATTTACCTGCTTGGACTTGAAAGATGGTTTCTTTTGTATAAGAGTGGCTCCAATTAGCCCAAAGATTTCTGCTTTCGAATGGGAGAACCCTGGGATGGGTCAAAAGACCCAGATGACTTGGACTCAGCTGCCACAAGGATCCAAACATTCTCCTACAATATTTGGGGAAGTCCTGACAACAGAGCTCCTCTCCTTCCCATCAGATGCTAAGTGCCAGACCCTGCAATATGTGGATGACCTACTTCTGATGGCAGAGACTCGTACTCAATGCTGGGAAGGAACTAAGACTCTCCTGGGCCTGCTATAACAGGCCGGATATAAGGTGTCATGGAAAAAGGCCTAAATCTGCCAGACTGAGGTAAAGTACCTGGGATTTGTTATAAAGGAGGGGAGGCAAGCCTTGAGCTTAGAACAGAAACAAGTGATCAATCAGATACGCCAGCCTATTATCAAAAGGCAAGTGAGAGAATTTTGGGGAGCCGTAGGGTTCTGCTAGACTTGGATACCTGGCTTTTCACAGATAGCTAAACCCTGGTATGCCGCCACTAAAGACCCGAGGAATGACTCTCTAATTTGGGGTCCAGAACAAAATCACGCTTTTGAACTATTAAAGAGAGCCGTAAAGGCCCCCACACTAGGCCTCCCTGATTTAACCAAACCTTCACTTTGTACATCCATGAGAAAGACCAAGTAGCACGGGAGTGCTGACACAAGCGATAGGTAGCAACCTGTGGCTTATTTATCCAAAAGGTTGGATCCTGTAGCCTCTGGGTGGCCCCCATGTCTGAAAGCAGTGGCAGCCGCCACCATTTTAATGAGAGAGGCTGACAAACTATGGGACAGGCTATTATAATAAGAGCGCCACACGCCACGGTCACTCTCCTGATGGGGCCTGGGGCAAGGTGGCGTTCCACCTCTCAGATGCTGCATTCCCAAGGACTTTTATACGAAAATCCCCACCTTAAGGGTGGAACCCTGTCAGGCTTTAAACCCAGCAACTTAGTTACTCATGAGCCAAGACACTCCCAGCCATAGCTGTGAGGAGATGCTAGAGGAAGTCTCTTCTAGCCAACCAGACCTCAGAGACATCCCCTTAAGTCAACCAGACTTACTACACAGACAGGACCGCCTACTTGGAACAAGGACACAAGAAAACTGGATACGCGGTAACAACAGACGCAGTAGTCGAAGAAGGCCGACTCCCCCTCATACTGGTCGGCTCAACGAGCAGAGCTCTGGGCGCTCATACGGGGCCCTGAAATTGGCTAAAGGTAAGAAGGTAAATATATACACTGACTCACGGTATGCCTTTGCTACCATACGTGTACACGGGGCCATATATAAAGAAAGGGGGCTATTGACTGCAACTGGCAAAGAGATAAAAAATAAAGAGGAAATTGTGTTACTGGTGGAAGCAGTGTGGAAACCTGCTGAAGTGGCAATAATGCACGGTAAGGGCCACCAGAGGGCAGACACACCACGGGCGAAAGGGAACTAACTGTTCGGCTGACCGAGGAGCAAAACAAGCAGCTGCCCAGGACAATATAGCAACCAAACTTACAGTGACGCCTGTGGTGTCTAGCCTACTAACTGCCCAAGCGGCCCCAGTCTATGACAAAGAAGAAACTACCTGGGTGCAAACTGAACAAGGAACAGTGCTGGAGGACAGATGATGGGAGCTCCCGGATGGGACATTCTTCGTCCCCTCTAGGCTGGCATTTCAACTAGTTACGGACTTCCATCAGTCCACCCATTTAGAAAAGACAAAAACTTGTGAAATTTTAGCCCGCTATGTTGTCATACCATGTCTAACAGCCTTGCCGATGCAAGCTGATGATGGATAACCTGTGCCAGGAATAACCCGGCTCCAAGGAGATAGCCCCTCCCGAAATACAATTAAAGGGGACCACACCATTTGAACACCTGGACTTCACTGAGGTAAAGCCATGCTGAGGATACAAATATTTACTGGTGATGGTATGTACCTTTATATCCCACCCGGACTGAGAAAGCAAAGGAAGTGGCCCGAGCCATGCTGAGAGACATTATTGCTAGGTTTGGGTTCCCTCTGAGTATAGGATCACATAATAGGCCCCCATTTGTGGCTGTTACTTCAATTGGTTTGCAAAGCAATGACTATCAAATGGAAACTACATGCAGCATATAGACCACAAAGTTCAGGAATGGTTGAGAAAATAAACCAGACCATCAAAGTAACTTTGGCAAAATGGATGCAAGAGACTGGGGCCCCCTAGATGGATATGCTGCCACTAGGGTTAATGAAGATCAGAATGACACCCCCTCCCCCAACCTGGGGTATTCCCCCTATAAGACAATGTTCAAGAGGCCTCCCCCTCTTATTCAGGAAGTAAAAGGCAATCTATTACAGAAAGGAGGGATGGAGGTGTCGCGGCAACGGAACAATTGGGAAAGGTGATCCATGACCTCACCCCTTATGTTCAAAATAGAATTCCATTTTCTCTAGACACTGCTGTACACCCACACTCACCGGGAGATTTAGTATGAGTAAAGGATTGGAAGCAACAGACTCTGTCCCCCACCTGGAAAGGGCCATACACAATTGTACTAACCACTTCCTCTGCAGTTAAAGTTTGCAGATATTACTCCCTAGATTCACCACACCCGGCTCAAGACAGCAGCAGAGGAAAAGCGACATTGGACCACCCATTCCAACCCAGAGGAGCCACTGAAGACCAGACTTGTCTTCCATTGGCGACCACAGATTCAGGATGGAGCTGCTGAGAATAATTCTGCTGTTCCTGATTGGCATGATGACCGTACCGGGATTGCAAACAGGATACTGTGTTCCTGTCCTGGGCCCGCTCATATGCAAACTTCCATAATACTTCTAACTGCTAGGTTTGTGGAGCCATGCCTTTGTCAGTGATGGATGGACTTCCTTGCTGGGTGTCTCCCGTATGCAGAGGGGACTTTTTAGCTCCCTCTGCTCATATTTGAGACAGCATTGAGAGGCATTTGCTTCTTTGGTAACTCACAACCTGCCACTTCTTACTTGGCATAACCTGGACTTTAACCAAATTGATCACGGCCATGGAGTAACATTTGAGGTAAATGCAAGCCTTACAAAAGTGGCCAAAGCCTATACTTTTTACTTAAAAAATAAAAAGAATGAGAATTCAATGGCCAGTAAGAAGGGCCAATCCATCAGGTAATTTGAACAATTTTACCAGATATGGGAAGAATATTTTTGGGTGACCCCATAAAAAAATCAACTGATTGTCCCTGCCCCTATCTGTTGGGAACAAAGGGAACAAAAAGCTGGATTTGCTGACCATTCCATGGATCAAAAAAATTGAAATATGTGGGATATTTGTCCTCTGAGAAATGTGAACAATATTAGAGGTCACTTATCACCCGGATTTACCAGCCCACTGGCCTGGCTCAGACTGGAAGTACAACCCTGGGATTAGATGGCACCCCTAACGGCACCCACAAAGGCATCCACCTTTGTGGATCAGACCTATGGCCATGGCTTCCAGTCAGTTGGGTAGGCCGCCTTACATTACGGTTTGCCTTTGCTCATGGACGTGTTAAGCCACACTTGCGACAAGCCCCAGTAAATTTGCCTTACTTACATGCGCGTTGGGTAAGGTCTGTGTTTCAATGCTATATCATCTATCAGTTCAATTCAGTCGCTCATTCATGTCCATCTCTTTGTGACCCCATGGACTGCAGCACGCCAGGCCTCCCTGTCCATCACCAACTCTCAGAGCTTACTCAAACTCATGTCCATCAAGTAGGTGATTCCATCCAACCATCTTATCCTCTGTCGTCCCCTGCTCCCTCCTTCAATCTTTCCCAGCAACAAGGTCTTTTCAAATGAGTCAGTTCTTCGTATCAGGTGGCCAAAGTATTGTAGTTTCAGCTTCAGCATTAGTCCTTCCAATGAATTTTCAGGACTGATTTCCTTTAGGATGGACTGGTTGGATCTCCTTGCTGTCCAACAGACTCTCAAGAGTCTTCTCCAACACCACAGTTCAAAAGCATCAATTCTTCAATGCTCAGCTTTCTTTATAGTCCAACTCTCACATCCATACATGACTACTGGAAAAAAACAAAGCTTTGACTAGATGGACCTTTCTTGGCAAAGTAGTTACTCTGCTTTTTAATATGCTGTCTAGGTTGGTCATATCTTTTCTTCCAAGGAGCAAGCATCTTTTATTTTCATGGCTGCAGTCACCATCTGCTGTGATTTTGGAGCCCCCCAAAATAAAAGTCTTTCACTGTTTTCATTGTTTCCCCATCTATTTGCCATGAAGTGATGGGACCAGATGTCATGATCTTAGTTTTCTGAATGTTGAGTTTTAAGCCAACTTTTTTCACTCTCCTCTTTCACTTTCATCAAGAGACTCTTAAGTTCTCTTTTGCTTTCTATCATGGGGGGGAGGGGTGTCATCTGCATATCTGAGGTTATTGATATTTCTCCCAGAAATCTTGACCCCAACTTGTGCTTCATTCAGTCCAGCATTTCTCATGATGTACTCTGCATATGTTAAATAAGCTGGGTGACAATATACAGCCTTGATGTACTCCTTTCCTGATTTGGAACCAGTCTATTGTTCATGTCCAATTCTAACTGTTGCTTCTTGACATGGCAAACAGATTTCTCAGGAGGCAGGTCAGGTGGTCTCGTATTCCCATCTCTTTAGGAATTTTCCAGAGTTTGTTGTGATCCACACAGTCAAAGGCTTTAGCATAATCAATAAAGCAGAAATAGATGTTTTTCTGGAACTCTGTTGCTTTTTCAATGATCCAGTGGATGTTGGCATTTGATCTCTGGTTCCTCTGCCTTTTCTAAATCCAGCTTGAACATCAGGAGGTACACTGTTCACATACTGTTGAAGCCTGGCTTGGAGAATTTTGAGCATTACTTTGTGTGAGATGAGTGCAATTGTGCGCTAGTTTGAACATTCTTTGGCCTTGCCTTTCTTTGGAATTGGAATGAAAACTGACCTTTTCCAGTCCTGTGGCCACTGCTGAGTTTTCCAAATTTGCTGGCATATTGAGTAGCACTTTAACAGCATCATCTCTTAGGATTTGAAATAGCTCAACTGGAATTCCATCACCTCCACTAGCTTTGTTCATAGTGATGCTTCCTGAGGCCCACTTGATTTCACACTTCAGGATATCTATCTCAGGTGAGTGATCACACCATCATGATTATCTGAGTCATGAAGATCTTTTTTGTACAGTTCTGTGTATTCTTGCCACCTCTTCTTAATATCTTCTGCTTCTGTTAGATCCATACCATTTCTGTCCTTTATTGAGCCCATCTTTGCATGAAATGTTCCATTGGTATCTCTAGTTTTCTTGAAGAGATCTCTAGTCTTTCCCATTCTATTGTTTTCCTCTATTTCTTTGCATTGATCACTGAGGAAGGCTTTTTTATCTCTTCTTGCTACTCTTTGGAACTCTGCATTCAAATGAGCATATTTTTCCTTTTCTCCTTTGCCTTTTACTTCTCTTGGAGTAGAAAAAAAATTCCTTTCATGTTATTCTTTAATAAACTTTGTCTGGGCAAGAAAAGGACCCACTGGGCTTGAGCCAAGGAACTATGCATTTGTGTGACACTTCTCAGCTGGGTGGAGCTTACTTTCCTGCTCTCATTGCCTGACTCACCAGCCTGCACAAAAGCCAACTGGCCCCCTAATCAGTCAGCCTGAGCTGAGGTCAGGGTCAGGGTCAGCACATGCAGCCTCTGCAACAGGGCAGGCCTGCTGCACAGCTAAACCGGTTCAGAAGTCAGGCTTTGCAGTAGACAGAGCAGGGTTCACTCTGGCATTGCTGCTTGCTGGCTGAGTGACTTTGCTCCATTATTCAACTTCTCTCATCCTCAATTGTTTCAGAAAATTGAGGTTTGGTGCAAGGACAGAGGAGCCTGACATGCTGCTGTCCATGGGGTCACAAAGAGTCGGACATGACTTAGCAACTGAACAACAAAGCAGAGATAGGAGGAAAGGATGGAGAAGAGAGAGACTTGAGATGGAAGCATTTTGAAAGGAGACTTTTAATGATGGGATGTAAAGGGTGCTGCCCACAGCAAGAAGTCACATCAGAAGTGAGCCAGCAACCCTGCCCTCCACCTTCTCCACCACTTCCTTTTCTCTCCAGGCCCTGCCTCTCTAGTCTATTCCAGTACATTTCTTTCCTGTACCTCGGTGTCACCTGCCTTTGTACCACCAGGAGCTGCTTTCATTTTCTATTTGTGTAATGATCCCTTCAGTGGAAGATCTTTTAGCCAGATGCAAAAGCAACATTACCAATTCCTGTCTCCAAATACCTGGGACCCAGGCTCTCTTCCCCGCTAGAAGTCCTCCAGATCAGATTCCCAGAATAAAACAGGAGTAGCATGGGGCCAGGGAAAGATCACTGGGCTAAAAATATGAAACCCAGTTATGTTATGACTTTGGATACATCCATTAAAGCATCTTAGCCAAGACTGTCTGCTGCAAAAGGATAAGGAGAAAGGGAGGGGAACTAAATGAGATTTGTGACATTATGAATTCTGAGAAAGCCTAGGCTCTAAAACGGTTGCATTGATAAGGGTAATGAAGTGCCAGAACCTCTCTCCTGACTTATAAAATGTTTTGAAAGTTCTTAGGAAGGAAATTTAGGAGGGAGATGCTATAAGGATCAAAGACTTTCATGGGTGAGGTGACATTTGAAGACACAAACAAATGACCCTGGTGTGCTGCAGTCCGTGGGATCACAAAGAGTCAGACACGTCTTAGCGACTGAACAACAACAAAGTCCCAAACCAGTCACAGTCCTGGCACAGTCCAGAATGGCAATTGAAGAGAGCTTAATGGGACCATTTGCAAAGGTCAGGGAAGAGACACCAGCAAGGAAGGGTGACATACTCTGAGGCCAGTGCAGCAACATCACTAGTGGGTCTGAAGGAGCAAAGGGAGAGTATTTTCCAAGGAGTATTTGTAGCCGCAGTAGTCTCCCAGCAGAGCTGTGACTCTAGAGCAGGGAGACAGCCACTGTCACCTGCTGCCCAGTTGGGACTGAGACCCTGGAGTCTCTGTTATCCCCTTTGGATTTTGCTGTCGTCCCCTCTGGGCAGGTCCCCTCCAGAAACCAGACTGCAAAGACTGCTGAATCTGCCCTCAGAGCTCAGCAGACTGGGAAAAAGTAAGGAGTAGATTGGGGTTGGGGGAGAGTGAGAGAAGTTCAAATAGAGATTAACCACCCAGACAGCTCTTCAAGGATTTGCCATCTAGAAGGATAGCTCAATGTTAATCGATGACCGCAGTGTTGAGTTGATTGGAGTGAGAGCTAATAGAGCCATAGCTAATATTTACCGAGACTTCTGTGCCAGGCACTGCACCAAGGCTTCACACACACGCCCGAGTTCCATCTTCACAGCCTTCCTACAAAGCCATCACTACAGTTCAACGTGTTTTGTAGAGGAAGCTAGAGAAATAAATAACACACCCAGGTTCACACAGCCAGCAAAACAAGTGGATTCAAACATGAATCCAGATGGCATAACCCTAGAAATACTTGCCCTTTTAGCCAAAATGCTGTGCTCCTAGGTCAAGAACACATTTACTACCCACATCTGGGTATAATCTGGGTTTGTGGGCCTTAAAAGCTGACTCAGCCAGAGAGAGGCTCAGATTTGGAAAGGACTTTTGCAGAGCATTTATCCCACTGAAGTTTACTGAGGGTATTAATACTGGGTGTCTCATTTGATCTGTGTCTTTCCCAGGTTCTAACTGCTCTAGAACATCATTTTTGTAATTTTACCCACTTTGCCTGCACGCCCTGAAAGTTGTCTCCTGATTTTAATAAGAAAATCACACATTCTCTGACTCCACCCCTACCTGACCTTTCTTCCTAGCACTAGCTCCTGTCCCTGTTGTCCTTTCATCATCTTACAAATCCCTATAGGACTAAAGAAGTGAAAAATGTTTATCAGATACATACTGCGTTGAGCTTTCTTTTTCGTTCTGTTTTAACATAAAATTATTTGCCTCCAGCTTGTTCTTCATTCCCAGGTGCCCCAGCCATGTCACTGCCCTATATCCAGTGACCCATGAAATATGGTCAACAAGCCGGCTGAGCTCAAAGGCCTCATGGCAGGTGATATGCGTTCCCAGTAGGCAGTGCTGTGGCGAAACGGACCAACTCGGGTGTGTGCAGGCTGATCTCTAGACTTCGCTTCTCTCCCTGAAAACATCGATATCTTACATCATAAATGTAGAGGAAAGGGGTTCACAGTCCAGAGTTCATCTCCATCATAGACAGTGTCACCATCGGGGCAGGGGCGCTGTGACCAGACACATCTACCTGGAGTACTCGGGGTACCCTGCCAAGGGCAGATCCAGCCTGTGAGTACTCCCCAGCCTCTGCCTGAGCTCCCGCCTGAGAGACCAGGCAGTGGACAATCTTGCCTGGAGCCTGGGTCCAGCCTAGTGTCTGAATCGCAAAGTGATTCAAAGACTGAGTCACCCCGAGGAGCAGAGAAATGTGAGTGCATGAGAATTGGCGGTGGGGAGACAGCCAGCAGGTGTGAGCCGCAGGATTCTGGGAGGCTCAGGCTCTCTGACTCCTCTCTCTACTCCTCTGCTCCTGCCTCCATGCTCAGCACAGGTCTGGCCCACAGCAAACAGTGCTCTCTGTTTAGAAACTCAAGCCAGCTTCCTTGCCTCCCAGGCCAGCTCCCTTCTGCCTGCTGCCTTGCTTGGATTCTCTGTTTCTCCCATTAAACCTCCAGGTAGAAAACTATATTCATTCATTCTGCAAAATGGTTGCTGAGAGTCTCCTGTGTTTAAAGTTCCCTGATTTAGCAAACTGTAATACAAGGTATTTTACCTAGTGATCCTACCAATATAGAGAGATGAAAACATTTTAAGAGTTATGGACAAAAATAAAGCAGGGACTCAGATGTATCTGTTCTCCCAGACTCCTGAGGGAGAGGTGTGACCCATCTTAAGCCTGGTCCAGTGTCCTTCCTTCATTCCTACCTGTCTCTTCCTCTTCTCGCTCTTACTGGTTGGGAAGCAGCTCATTTGGCAGGGCGCAACCCTTGGGGTGACTGACTTTGCAGCTGAGGTATGAAGGACAGTGAACTTCCTGGTTCCCTCTCCCCGCAAGTAAGGCAGGAGCCCATGGACATCCAACAGCAACAGAAGCAGTCCTCTCGGGTCATGAGCTTGGACAAGGATGGGACCCATCTGCACTGCAAAGGGCAGGCCTGTAGCTCTACCACTGGGAGATGCCAAGTCAGAGTCCCTGAGCACTCACCATTTGCCCAAGGCTGGGACTTCCGTGAAGCCACCGCTGCTGGGCAGAAGGATGCAGGTGAGGATGGTTTTTAAAGGGACAGAGGGCGGTACATGTGTGTAGTTCTCTTTCTTTTAGCCCCTTTGCAAATGGTCTGAATCATTTCTGGAAGCCCTCTTGGTCTGTTTTTTTTTTTTTTTTTTTTCCTTTTTTTTTTTTGCTCTTGGTTTTTTTAAAAGCACTACTTTGCATTATTTCTTAGGAAATTATTTGTTTAACAAATATTTGCTGCCTCTGCGTAAACCATCCCTGACTGCTTTGTGCTCAACACAAGGGGAAAGAAAGAATGGCCAAGAAAATTTGTGAAAGACTTTCACTGGTTAAAAAAGATGACTGTGTGTCTCTTCTAAGGAATACTAACCCTGTCTGGTAGTTCTCACATTAGGGATCTCTGATTCCATAGGACTAAGCCATTGCTTATTTTTCTAGATCATTTACAACTTTGTAGAGACAGATCATAATTTATAGAACACTGAGAGTAATACAAATTGTTCCTGTCCTTAGTGATGCAAATGACTTCTCTCTGATAGAGAATATAAGATTTTGCGAATCAAATCCTCATTTAAACCACTTTTGACATTTTTACTGGTTTTCTTATTAAATAATAAGTTAAATAAATTATTTGCACAGTCTTTTTTTATGTTTACCTTTTAAAAAATTATCCTTTATTAGGACATACAGAGTATTCATTGTAAAGCCATTACCAGTACAAAATAGCTAGGAAATGATACAAAACAGTCTACAATCTAGGGTTAAATTTTATGGAGAAAGGACAAATATATACAAATAAGGAAGTAGGTTTCTGTGAGAAGTAATGAGTAATCAGACAAAACACCATGACGCTTTAGTCTCAGGAAAAATTGCCAGAATCTATTTTGTCAATAAAAATTCTACGATATCAGGAAGGCTAACAACAACTGATTGTTCATTGTTTCTTTAACCCTCACAACAATGACATTCATCAGATACTGGGAGGAAATTTGCTTATGGTATTGGCCTTAGGCTGTTATATTTATGTCCAGTTATGACTATGTTCCGGCTTGTATGGGTGGTTTTTATTTTATTAATTTAACTTTTCCTGCACATAAAACGTGTCACTGAATTTGCAAAACCTCTTTGGAAAGGCTCTCTAGTTACAGGGACTCCTTTTGCTGATAGAGAAATAAAAGGTTTACACTCTCTCTCTTTTTTTTTTTTGACTCAGTGGTATTTATTGGGCTTCCTGGTGACTCAGTGGTAAAGAACCTACCTGCCAATGCAGGAGATGCAGGTGCCATCCATGGATGGGGAAGAGCCCCTGGAGGAGGAAATGACAGCCCACTCCAGTATTTTTGCCTAGGCAATCCCATGGACAGAGGAGCCTGGTGGGCTACAGCCCATCGGGTCTCAAAAGAGTCAGACATGACTTAGCGACTAGACAACAACTAAATGAATAGCGTGGCCTGGGTGCTAAGGGATATTTAAAAGAAACACATGCATAAAAGTTCACATAGATAGCCAAGTTCTCTTCTCGCAGCTTGCTTGTTGATCTGATGGTACTGACAGCACAAGTAATATTATTGAACTCTCCCCATTATAGTGGAGACATAGGGACACAGATGCTTGGCTGAAATTACAAGTAGAGTCTGCAGTGGAGGTGGGACTAGTACTCAGGGCTTCTAATTCCCAGCATCATCCACTTCCCTACCAAAATTATACTTCTATTAACAACTGCAAGTAAAGTCAGGGGCTCCCACATTCCTCCCACATTCAGGGTGATTTTTACTGGAAGGCATCTATTCTCACGATCTGAGGAAAAGGGGACAATTTCCATCCCTTCCTCCAGACCCCAGTTTTAGTTCCGTATTTCAGGAGTGATTTGAACCTCCTTGATTTAACACTTAAAGAATCTGCCTGAGGTGCAGGAGACCTGGGTTCGATCTCTGGGTTGGGAAGATCCCCTGGAAAAGGGAACTACCCACTACAGTATTCTTGCCTGGAGAATTCCATGGTAAGAGGAGCCTGGCGAGCTATAGTCCGTGGAGTTGCAAAGACACAGACATGACTGAGCAACTAACACACACACAAACACACACACCCAGAGCCTTTACACTTACTTGTTGTCGTTCCATGCTGACTCTTAAAGTATCTGGGTTTCCCGGCCATCCTGTGGGAGAGAATGGGGCAGAGCTGGAGTCACTCATTCTCCCAGCCAGGCCCCTCTGCTGCTGGTCTGGCCCAGGCATCTCAGGGAGTCCTGCAGCATCTTCTGTGTGCCCCAGCAACCCCAGGCCTTGGCCCTTTCCTGCTTTTTGCTGCAGGAATAATGCCCAGCACTTCCAGTTCAGCCACTGTCTTCCTGAAGGATTTTCCTTGGGTAACAGCTCAGACCTCGCTCCTGCTTCTTCTGGGACTTCTGCTGACTGCTCTTGGTTTCATCTGGAAACTTCGCCGAGAGAAAGATCGAGAATGCTGGATCAAAGGTAAAGGAATCAGAAGACTGAGGCAGTGAGGTCCAAAGAAGACTACGGAAAAGGGATTGGACAGAGGGGAAAGGGGAGGACCAGGACTAAGAGGGCCAAGGGGATTTGAAGTTGAGGTTTTTATATTAAGTCTTTCCTCCTTCAATACCAGAACTCCCACCTCTTTAATCCCCCGATCCTGGGACCCTGACTGTGCCTTGGCTTTTCTAGTTGGGGGACAGCTCACTGGACTCACTGCACACATAATGCAGGAAAGGGCCTCCCGCAGACCCTTTCCATGTAAACCTGGCCCTTCTCCTATGAACGGTACTGATTCATTTCTTGTCCTTTTGCAGAGCAACTCCAAAGAGAGCTCCGTAAGTTCCGTACTTCCTCCTCCTACGTGTACGATTTGAGACCCTCTCACGTATCATTGATC
Organism: Budorcas taxicolor; assembly: GCF_023091745.1. Lineage (NCBI taxonomy): Eukaryota > Metazoa > Chordata > Mammalia > Artiodactyla > Bovidae > Budorcas > Budorcas taxicolor. The sequence continues at coordinate 29,135,345 of NC_068920.1, forward strand.
TCATGAAGTTTCTTTCTTCTACTTCAGGCTGGAGAAAAGCCCAGAAAGTGGATGGTGAGTAAATTGGAATTTTTGTTTTTCATCTAAGGCTTTATCTGTTTCATTTAATAAGTGCCTTTCTCCTTATTCTTTCCTCTGAAGCCTTGCTCATTCTTGCACCATCTGGACTTAAGCCTATAACCCCAATAGCTCTGTTGATATGTCATGGATGCCCCAAAGGTTTTTCAAACCTGTGGCCAACACTGAACTCCATTCTCTTTGCTGTCAATGTGCCCTTCCTCCTCCCCTCCCCTCACCATCCAATGCTACCACCACCCACCCAAGGGGGCTCCTTTCTCTCCTTCCCTCAGGGCAAGTCCTTTTACTGCTTAGCCCAGGACCCCTTCTCAGGCATAGAATACCTCCCTCAATCTTCCTTTCTTCTTTTGTCACAGATCCCTGGGAGTAGATTATCAAGACCCTTCTCTCAACAGCAAGCTGCTCTGTTCCCTCAAGAGCTACTGCTGCCCTTTTCCTTTTAAGACTTTTAATTTAAATAAATATTAGGAAACAGACAAAAAATCTTAAAAAACAACCAGCATAAACAAGACCTTGCCTGTGAAAAGTTTTCCATAGTTTAGAGTTTCAAAGTAAACTTGCTAAGATAGAAATCTGATTACATTCCTCTTAAGCCCCAAACCATCTGTGGTTCCCCATTGCCTTCTGCCATCTTACTGGGGTGGATATTTGTAAATTCTAAAAGGATTTTCAAATTCCTAAGGAAAATTGTCTTAATGTCAATTTTTGTCAAAACTAACACAACCTAAGCAGATTCTACATCACCTGCTTAATATCCTTTTTTTTCCTGTTAATCAATTATTGTGTGAATGGTTCTAGCTTCCAAGCTAACTGCTGTGTTCATAATTGCATTAGTGACAAAGGAACTGTCTAAAGACAGATTTTAACTTTCATTGCTACATTTTTTTAATTGGCTCCCTCAGGACTTTGAAGATTTATTTTCAGAGGAAATTAATTTGTGTCTAATCAAGGTTTTTACATAACTCAATTGAAGAAACACTACATTAAAAGGTAAAGTCCAATCTACAGTTTCTATCCCCGCAATGCAGTCAGCCTTAATGGTCCACTCCAGTTTCTGTTCCATCCCTGGACACTCCCTGACATGCGCCACCCCACACTGGACTGACCACACCACCAGCAGTGCCCCACATGTATCATTCATTTTCCCACTTCTGTGCCCAGTTCCTCTGTCTGCTCATCACATCTGTTGACCCTGTTTGTTCTACTCATTCAGACAAACTGGGATAGGCTCCTTAACCTCTTTGAAGTTCTACTTTTCCCACCTAGAAATTGATTTAATTGCAACTACTACTTTGAGCAGATGTTAGGAAATGAGATAAAAGTGAGGACACCCAAGTACATTTGTAGCATGTAGCTAAGTTCAGTGAACATTAGCTTTGACCCTTCATCACTACATCCTTTTCCCACACCTCTAAAGGTGATGCAACCCCACATCTCAGAGAAAAAAGAGAAGGGAGGGGGGCAAACTTCCTGCCCCGCCATGTGCACCTGCCCTTTCTGATCTCTAGGCTCCGACTTCAACAGAGCAGGCATCTTTTTCCCTTTCTGAGGCTATTCATTCTTGTCCTGAATCACTCACTCTCCAGGTTCCCTCATGGATTCTCTATTCATTTCATTCATTCATTCATCAGCTCAACAAAGATCCACAACTGTTAACTATGTTACTAGTAACTAATAACTAAGTTACTCTTCTAAGTGCCCTAGGTACAGAAATGAACACAACAGAAATATCCCATTCACAAAGAATCTAACTTCTAGTGGAAGAAGATAGAAAAAAAAATGAAATAGTATAATATACAGTTTGGCATATGATAATTAGCACTCAGGAGATAACAGAATATTGCATTGGAAGGTGCAGTTTAAAATAAGGTGGTGAATTGTACACCTGTAACAAAATATTGTACATCAACTATACTTCAATTTAAAAAATTATAAAATAGGGTGATGGTGAAGTAGAGGAGTAAGCCACAGGAATAGCTGAGGGAAAAGCATTCTAAGTAGAGAGAACCACAGTGCCAAAGCCCAGAGTCAGAAACACACTAGTTTGCTTGAAGAGTAGCAAAGGGGCCAGTGTTGCTAGAAGGCAGGGAGTGATCAGGAGAATCGGAGTGGGTAGAATCAGAGGTGTTTGGAGGGCCAGATCACACAGCCTTGAAAGTCATCCATGCCGGCTTTGGCTTTGCTTCTGAGAAAGGAGCCACGATGGGTTTTGAGCAGAAGGGGAGCTGAACCTGACTTATGTTTTGAGAAGTTACTTTAGATGCTACACTGAGACTGACTTGGTGGCACTAGAGGTAGAGAACGCCAATACAGGAGACATAAGAGACGCAGGTTCAATCCCTGGGTCAGGAAGATCCCTGGAGGAGGACATGGCAACCCACACCAGAATTTTGGCTTGGAGAATCCCATGGACAGAGAAGCCTGTCAGGCTATGGTCCATAGAATTGCAGAGAGCTGGACACGACTGGACCAGCTGGGAGCTACCGCAGACATCAAGGGGAGAGATGAGGATGGTTTTTACCAAGGGGGAGTGCTGGAAATGGTGAGAGGGGCCTCAGTGCTGGATTTATTTTTAAAACAGAGTAAAAATACCCTTGTTGATAGTGTACTGCAAAAGTAAAGGAGTGGATCAAGGATGACTCCACGGTTTTTAGGCCTCCATTCAGTTCAGTTCAGTCGCTCAGTCGTGTCTGACTCTTTGTGACCCCATGAATCGCAGCACGCCAGGCCTCCCTGTCCATCACCAACTCCCAGATTTCACTCAGACTCATGTCCATTGAGTCAGTGATGCCACCCAGCCATCTCATCCTCTGTCGTCCCCTTCTCCTCCTGCCCCCAATGCCTCCCAGCATCAGAGTCTTTTCCAATGAGTCAACTCTTCGCATGAGGTGGCCAAAGTACTGGAGTTTCAGCTTCAGCATCATTCCCTCCAAAGAAATCCCAGGGCTGATCTCCTTCAAGAAACTATAAAAATGGAATTGCCATTTTTCTGCAACGGGGAAGCCAAAAGAAAACCAGGTAGTCAGGGCAAGGGAGGGGGTAGCACAGAGTCAGAATGTTGAAGAGGGTGTTCGTGATCCAAGTGAAGATGCAGAGCATGCAGCTGGATAATCAGGTGTGCAGTCCATACAGGAGGTCAGGGCTAGAACTGGAAGCTATCCTTTCTTCTCCTCTGTATCTTTTTCTTTCTTCTTCTTCTTCTTTTTTTTTTTTTTTTTTTTTTTTTGGTGACCTTTCATAACTTAAAATGCCTTTTTTAGATTAAAAAATGTTATTAATTGGAGTGTAATATAGTTACAATTAGACTTCCCTGGTGGCTCAGATGGTAAAGCGTGTGCTTACAATGCGGGAGACCTGGGTTCAATCCCTGGGTTGGGAAGATCTCCTGGAGAGGGAAATGGCAACCCATTCCAGTATTCTTGCCTGGAAAATCCCATGGATGGTGGAACCTGGTAGGCTACAGTCAGACACGACTGAGCAACTTCACTTCACTCAAACTATGGTGGAAGTAATGAAGTTAATTGTGACCTCCCTCATAGTTATAATATTGTGTTAGTTTCAGGTGTTCAGCATGGTGATTCAGCATTTTTGCAGGTGTTAGTCTGTGTCCTCCCCCAGATAAATTAAGTAGCAAGTGTTAGTCTGATCGCCATCCTACAGATGTAGAAATGGAGACTGAATAGTTAATTAAACTGGCTTTGGGTTTCATGGTTAATGAGTTGTGGCCGATAACACATTGGGATCAAGGCAAGAGCTGTGAGCTAATAGTGGATACAGCACCCAGAGCACATGGGCAGCTCCCCCAGGTAAGGGTACAAAAATAAATAAATAAATAAGTGTGTGGGACTCCCTAATCACAGCAAAAGGTAGCATATTAACCATGAAAAAGACATGTTTCCTGTGGAGACTAGCTAAATAAGAGACAGATTTCCAGGCAGCAGCAGGAGCAGCAGCCGCAGCCACAGCCATCCTTACTCCATGCAGGGCAGTGTATGGAGGTCATGGAAAAGATGCAGGAGATGGGGTCAGGTGCCTGTTTGTGCAAATGACTAACACATGATCACAGTGAAGGAAGGAGTGAATCCCTCAGAGTTCTGTCCTTTGTCCAGGACCATGTCCCCTGTGATGGCAGCCTTCTCTTATTTGCATAAGCTGGTGCCTTTCAGCTACTGAAACACAAAGCCGTCCAGTATGGGGAATGCAGAGACATGAGTAAAGAGCTCCCGGTGGAGTTGTAATCCATGCTTAGGAACCAAGAAGGGGAAACAGAAGAGTACATTTTGTCTGGCCTCTTTGCTCCTAGACATTTTCTCTTAGGAATATGAGAGAAGGAGCCTAGACAAGCTCTGGAGATGAGTGATGAGGGTGCCAAGGAGGGAAGGAATAGCAACCAGAGCAGAGAAAGGGCCAAGAAATGTATGGCTCTTGCCAGGGAGCACTCACCTCTCTTTTTTCTATTGCAGATTGGAAAAAAGCTCGGTCCTATGCTGGTGAGTGACTGTCTAATTCTTACTGTCTCAGGCCCAGGACTCCATAGAAGAAGATCTTAGTGGTCTTTCTCCATCTTCCAGCTCCAAATAGTGGCCTGGCTGGGCAGGCAATGAATGGAGACTCAGGGAAGATACAAGTAACATCAAGATCAAATACTACCAAGTTTCATTTCAGCATCTGTATCTTTTTCCTTTCCAGAAGTTTATACTATTTTTTTTCTTTTCCTTCTTAAAGGGCTCCTCATCTACTTTCTCTCTTGAGTTTCTCTACTACTCATGGCAACCCACTCCAGTAATCTTGCCTGGAGAAGTCCATGGACAGAGGAGTCTGGCAGGCTACAGTCCATGGAGTTGCAAAGAGTCAGGCATGACTGAGCAACTATCACTCAATATCTTCAGCATCATGGACCTCAGGATACAACTAGAAAGGTTTCATTCAAATGACATTCAGTCTCTAGTGGGTTCTGTGCATCTTAGAGGAGATGTGGCAACTCTGTCCACCTAGCTTCTCTCCCCTCGGGGCATCTCATTAGGTAAACACAGCAACAGCGTATTACTCCATCTCTTCAGTGTTCAGGACAAATCAAATGGGGATGTGGGAGCTTTGCTAGATTTTGACCTAGGGCCTCACTCTACTCTACATTGAGCCAGCAAATGGCAGAAAAAGGAATGCAAATATTGTGTAAAGGTTTTCTTATTGGTGAGGCCTGGAAGCAGCCGACTCTTCTGCTGGATACCTAAGAGGGACTGGAAAATGTCATCTCGCTATGTACCCAGGAGGAAAAGGAACCAATGTTTGATGAACCCATAAAAGTTTCTCCCATATGACTCTTCTAACCTGTGAGATTCAGGGACAGTCTATTAAAGATGGGTATTCATTTGCTCAGATGTTTTACACAGTTGGCCAAAAATCTCTGGCCAGATAATTCTCCATGAAATGTCCTGGGGTTTCAGGTTGGTAGAGAGGTGTGGCCAGAGGCTGTCCAAGGACCTTCCCCAGCCCTTTATTCTGCCAACATTATCGAGCACCAATTGCGAGGCAGAGTCTGACAATGCTAGACAGTAAGAACACAAAGATGAACAAATATAGCCTTTACTTTTGGGGGTCCTGGTCTTGTAGAGGAGAGAAATATGAAATAAACAGTAATAGTGCAGTGACATGAGAGGGGGTTGTACAAAATGCTGTGGGGGATGAGAGGATGGGCGGGTGGTGGTTGTGATTAGCCACCCCTGCTCCCAGGGACTCAGAACCTCTGGATTATCTCCTCCTTGTAAGTCTCTGAACTCTCCTAATAGCTCTTTGAAATATGATTTTAAGGACATCCAGGGGAGATGCTTATCACTCCAGCTCTTTTGTGGAGGAAGGAAGGCAACTTCACGGATTAGGAATGGCTTCTTTTCTCCCCACTTCCCAGTCACTGAGGGCCCTGGGATACCGGAGTTGACAGGACATCTGTTCTCTCTCACTCTTTCCACAGCTCATGTGACTCTGGATCCAAATACTGCCTTCTTTGAACTCTTTCTGTCTGAAGATCACCGAAGTGTGAAGCGGAGAAACCTATGGCAGAATCTTCCTGAAAAACCTGAGAGGTTTTCTTTTGACCCTTGTGTGCTGGGCCACGGGTCCTTCTCTTCGGGGAGACATTACTGGGAGGTGGAAGTGGGCGACAGGACTTACTGGGAGCTGGGGGTTTGTGAGGAAAACGTGGATAGGGCTTGGGGGATTGCAGAGTCACCTCAGAATGGATTCTGGGCTGTGGAACTCTACGCTAATAAGTACCAGGCCCTCACCTCCCCTCGGACTGCTCTCCCACTGAGTGAGCCCCCCAGCCGGGTGGGGGTCTTCTTGGACTATGAAGCTGGGCATGTCTCCTTCTATAGTGTGGCTGATGGGTCCCACATCTACACTTTCCCCCAGGCCTCCTTCTCTGGGCCTCTTCGGCCTTTCTTCTGCCTCTGGTTCTACCATCCAACCCCTCTGACCATCTGCCACTGAACCCATCTGTTCCCATCCTTTCTCTCAGTTGAACATACAAGGATGAACCCATCATTGGGACTGAGAAGTCACATTTATGGGGACAATGCCCCCAAGGCTCCAGCTGAGCCAGCAGTAAAGGCTGAGCCCCTCTGACCTTTTCTGCAGATAAAGACTGGAGACAGTTTATAATTCTCCAGAGCTGAGTGGTACAGAGGCCAAAAAGGACAATGTAACCCCATAGAATGTTGTCAAGAAAGTCTGGTGTTGCCATCCTAGCTGGAAACTGAAAAAAGAACCCCTAGAGAAACCAGAGACAAGATACCGATGGAAAGACTACCTGGGTGGAGTGTGATCTCTGGTCTTGAACTCCTTGTCTTTAATGTCTGCCTAATAGAACAGCTGGAAGCTGAATCTGGATGGTGCTTGGCTGTTTTCACCCTCTTTTTATACAAAGACTTTATTTCATTTTGACCCATGTACAACCTGGGGAGAGACTAAATAAAGTTCACAGAGAAAAGTCACTTCTCCAGATCACTCTGTTGGTCTGGGACTTGATGGCACCTTCAACATTCTTACATCTAATGCCAATCATAGTGCCTCTAAGAGGCACTTGGAAATCATTCCTTATAAAGCAATTGCAATGACCCGTTCAATGACACTTTTCACCCCAGATCCAAGATTTACTTTTCCAGTTTGTGAATTTGTTTACTGCTCCTTTCCCTAATTATCTTCCTACCTTTAGACTATTTTACATCATCAACAGTTAAGTACATACTAATTTTTCTTCTATGCTTGTATAAACACACACACAGAGTTTTTCTAGTGAAAATTGGGCCTTGTTATATAATTGTCCCATGACATGCTTCTCTTACTTAATGCCAAGTCTTGGTGGCTCAGATGGTAAAGCATCTGCCTGCCATGCAGGAGATCTGGGGTTCAATTTCCGGGTTGGGAAGATCCCTTGGAGAATGGAATAGCAATCCACTCCAGTATTCTTGCCTGGAGAATCCCCATGGACAGAGGAGCCTGGCAGGCTACAGTCCATGGGGTCGCAAAGAGTCAGACAGGACTGAGTGACTAACACAAATCTTAAATACTAATCTTTCATTATTTGTAATCAAGATAGTTTTGTTTTTTCGCTATTACAAATAATGCTACTATAAATATCTTTGTATGTAAATCAGTAAAAGTATTCTCAATAAAAGTGTGTTAAATCAATGAATTCTTTCTTGCTCCATTTCATATGTTATTTCTCTCTCAAGACTTTATGTAAAGGTCTGGATAGCAAGTAGATCTGGAGCCTATTTCTCTAGACACTGTAAAGTTAAGAGGACAAAATGCTGTGCTTAGAAACCCCTTCTCTGAGGTTCAGCATCTATGCTGAAACTCAAGGCTGCTTCTCTGTGTCAGAGTAGTTTGGACCCCCCCAAACTAGAGGCCACTATTTCATTCTTACTGATATGATTTCCAGCAGGAAAGCTTTTTGATATATGATGAATTTTAAAAATGAAATTTCCCAGTGAGTCAGGAAGCAGGAAGCACTCTGAGAAAGTGGTTGATATGCCCCTTTGCAGTTGTTTTATGACCTTGGGAGAAACACTACTTCTTATTAACTGTCTGTTTTCCTAGCCTGATGACTTGGAGGGCAGATTTTTAAGTCCCTTGGACTCTCTTATCTATAAGAATGGACTCATTGTACTACTCCCCCAAACTGAGTTTGAATACTAAGAAGCAGGGACATTTTGCCTCATTGCAAATAAGAAAGCAAGAAGGGTCACCACAAGATCTACTGGAACCATCTGAGAAAATTTGTCGAAAGCTGTCTTGTTGTATCTGCTCAAACCCACACAGTCTGATCCAGAAATATTGCCTCAGTATGTCCCTCTAGTGTTCTATCAGGATGCAAGGTACGTAGGCTTCATTAAGCTGGACTCTGTGAATTTCCTTGAATGGGTCATCTAAGACATCATACCTTGTTGTAGCCACGTGTTCTGGGAAACAAACTCACTCAGAAGGACAATGCAGATAGTGGAGTGCAGTTTAATTACACTATTACACTGGCGGGCCCAAGGCAGAGTCTTCTCTTAGCCAAGGACCCTGACCAGCTTTTCTGAAAACCTTATATACCCTAAGTGTACATGCCAAACCCACCTCCCCAAATTCCCTGAAACTAGTCTGAACAAAGGAAAAGAAAGATACAACCAAAGTTAACCCATGATTCATATGACTTAAGCCTAGGTAGTTAACAGGGGACAATTATCAATAGGCCTGTGGTCATACCCCAATAAGTATAATTGAATTTATGATTCTATTCAGTTACACAAATAATTAGGGTAGTCTTTTAGGCAGCAGAGAGTCTGGGTACATGCCCTGAGGCTCTTCTGTCCAGGGGGCCTGGTTTTCCAGTTGGTAAGTCGTTTCCATAGATATTGGGCGTATAGCTCAAAGTCCACAGTCCGGCCCAAGATAGAGTCCTGCTTCCAAGATGGAGCCTGTTCTGTCTGTTTCCTCCTTCATTCCCCACTCTTGATGCTCTTAACTCATAGTATGAGCATCATTCATAGGGATATATTGCACCCTGACTCTCCGACCTCTAATTTGGGAGAATGATACCAACCTTTGGGTTACAGAGTTCATAATACATTGTAAAATAAAGGGTCCACAAAGCAGAACTATCAAGGCAACTATAACAATGGTAAATATAGTTTTTCACCCATCACCCTTCACGCAAGATAGGACTGAAGTCCAAAAAGGAAGATTATCATCAGATATAACTGACCTTTCATGTCATCTAGGGAAGCTGATATATAGCCAGATAAATCAGGAATATATACACAGCATTCAACTTTAATTATAGGACAAGTCCCTCTTTGTACTGAAACTATGGGTAGTCTCAAGATGACACCAGCAAGTCCTTGTAGCAGCAGTTGATTATAGAGCTTCATCTCTTTTTCTTCTTTAAGATGATCTTGGTTTCACAGGGATCAGTGGGGTCCTTTTGTATAGTGCACTCAGCGTCCTCCGGGTCTGCGTGGTATGCTCTCCTCACCCTCACGTGGTGGATCCAGGGAGTGACACCTCCAACTTTAACTGCAGTAGGGCTGGTTATAACAACAGTATATGGACCCTTCTAATGTGGGGCCAAGGAGTCGTGTTTGCAGTCTTTGACCGCACCTGATCCCTGGGTACAAATTCGTGAATCTGTTCCCCAAGGGGGAATGGCACCCTTTCTTGTACAAACTTAGTTACCTGATTTATTACCTTACCCAGTTGTTCCATCTGTTGTGAAATCTCATCTCCCCTTATCTGAGGCAAATTTGTTGACACCTGTTTTACTATGGGAGGGGGCCTCCCATGCACAATTTTGTACAGAGAAGAGCCATGGGACTGTGGGGTCATCCTGAGTCTGAGCAGAGCCATCGGAAACAAGTCCACCCAGGAACAGTCAGTCTCTAAGATCCACTTGGAGAGTGTCTCTTAAGTGTCCGGTTGGTTCCTTTCATGATCTTAGAACTCTGGGGCCTATACGTTGTATGTAATTTCCACTTGATGTTTAAAATTTTGCTTACTTGTTATACTAACTCAGCTACGAAAGCCGGGCCATTGTCCAATCCAATGTCGGTCAGTTTGGTTTAGTTCAGTCACTCAGTCATGTCCAACTCTTTGCAACCCCATGAATCATAGCACACCAGGGCCTTCCTGTCCATCACCAATTCCCAGAGTTCACTCAGACTCATGTCCGTCAAGTCGATGATGCCATCCAGCCATCTCATCCTCTGTCATCCCCTTCTCCTCCTGCCCCCAGTCCCTCCCAGCATCAAGGTCTTTTCTTTTCTTTTTTTTTTTTTCAAGGTCTTTTCCAATGAATCAACACTTTGCATGAGTTGCCCAAAGTATTGGAGTTTCAGCTTCAGCATCAGTCCTTCCAATGAACACCCAGTACTGATCTCCTTTACGATGGATTGGTTGGATCTCCCTGCAGTCCAAGGGACTCTCAAGAGTCTTCTCCAACACCACAGTTCAAAAGCATCATGTCTTCAGTGCTCAGCTTTCTTCACAGTCCAACTCTCACATCCTTACAAAAATCATAGCCTTGACTAGACGGAACTTTGTTGGCAAAGTAATATCTCTGCTTTTCAATATGCTGTCTAGGTTGGTCATAACTTTTCTTCCAAGGAGTAAGCGTCTTTTAATTTCATGGCTGCAATCACCATCTGCCTGAGGTCAGAGGTGGTGGCCCAGACGAGCTACCACATGCTCGAGGTCAAGGCGGCGGCCGAGAGTGCCAGGTTACGATGGCACAGGAGCGGCTGAGAGGACCTACCCCACACCCGAGGTCAGGGCGGCGGCCAAGAGGAGCTACCTCACATCCAAGGAGTGGCGGCTGCATGGGCGCAGGAGGGCCGAGAGGAGCTACTCCACGTTCCAGGTCAGGAGGGGTGGCTGTGAGGAGATACGCCTCGTCCAAGGTAAGGAGCAGTGGCTGCACTTTGCTCGGGCAGCTGTGAAGAGATACCCCACGTCCAAGGTAAGAGAAACCCAAGTAAGATGCTAGGTGCTGCAAGAGGGCATCAGAGGGCAGACACACTGAAACCAAAACTACAGAAAACTAGCCAGTCTGATCAAATGGACCACAACCTTGTCTAACTCAATGAAACTAAGCCATGCCCTGTGGGGCCATCCAAGATGGACAGGACATGATGAAGAGGTCTGACAGAATGTGGTCGACTGGAGAAGGGAATGGCAAACCACTTCAGTATTCTTGCCTTGAGAATCCCATGAACAGTATGAAAAGGCAAAATGATCGGATAGTGAAAGGGGAACTCCCTGGGTCAGCAGGTGCCCAATATGCTACTGGAGATCAGTGAAGAATAACTCCAGAAGGAATGAAGGGATGGAGCCAAAGCAAAAACAATACCCAGTTGTGGATGCGACTGGTGATAGAAGCAAGGTCCGACGCTGTAAAGAGCAATATTGCATAGGTACGTGGAATGTTAGTTCCATGAATCAAGGCAGATTGGAAGTGGTCAAACAAGAGATGGCAAGAGTGAACGTCGACATTCTAGGAATCAGCGAACTAAAATGGACTGGAATGGGTGAATTTAACTCAGATGACCATTATATCTACTACTGCGGGCAGGAATCCCTCGGAAGAAATGGAGTAGCCGTCATGGTCAACAAAAGAGTCCGAAATGCAGCACTTGGATGCAATCTCAAAAACGACAGAATGATCTCTGTTCGTCTCCAAGGCAAACCATTCAATATCACGGTAATCCAAGTCTGTGCCCCAACCAGTAATGCTGAAGAAGCTGAAGTTGAACGGTTTTATGAAGACCTACAAGACCTTTTAGAACTACCACCCAAAAAAGATGTCCTTTTCATTATAGGAGACTGGAATGCAAAAGTAGGAAGTCGAGAAACACCTGGAGTAACAGGCAAATTTGGCCTTGGAATACGGAATGAAGCAGGGCAAAGACTAATAGAGTTTTGCCAAGAAAATGCACTGGTCATAGCAAACACCCTCTTCCAACAACACAAGAGAAGACTCCACACATGGACATCACCAGATGGTCAACACCAAAATCAGATTGATTATATTCTTTGCAGCCAAAGATGGAGAAGCTCTATGCAGTCAACAAAAACAAGACCAGGAGCTGACTGTGGCTCAGATCATGAACTCCTTATTACCAAATTCAGGCTGAAACTGAAGAAAGTAGGGAAAACCGCTAGACCATTCAGGTATGACCTAAATCAAATCCCTTATGATTATACAGTGGAAGTGAGAAATAGATTTAAGGGACTAGATCTGATAGATAGACTGCCTGATGAACTATGGAATGAGATTCGTGACATTGTACAGAAGACAGGGATCAAGACCATCCCCATGGAAAAGAAATGCAAAAAAGCAAAATGGCTGTCTGAGGAGGCCTTACAAATAGCTGTGAAAAGAAATGAAGCAAAAAGCAAAGGAGAAAAAGAAAGATATAAGCATCTGAATGCAGAGTTCCAAAGAATAGCAAGAAGAGATAAGAAAGCCTTCTTCAGTGATCAATGCAAAGAAATAGAGGAAAACAAGAGAATGGGAAAGACTAGAGATCTCTTCAAGAAAATTAGAGATACCACGGGAACATTTCATGCAAAGATGGGCTCAATAAAGGACAGAAATGGTATGGACCTAACAGAAGCAGAAGATATTAAGAAGAAGTGGCAAGAATACACAGAACTGTACAAAAAAGATCTTCACCACCCAGATAATCACGATGGTGCGATCACTAATCTAGAGCCAGACAACCTGGAATGTGAAGTCAAGTGGGCCTTAGAAAGCATCACTATGAACAAAGCTAGCAGAGGTGATGGAATTCCTATTGAGCTATTTCAAATCCTGAAAGATGATGCTGTGAAAGTGCTGCACTCAATGTGCCAGCAAATTTGGAAAACTCAGCAGTGGCCACAGGACCGGAAAAGGTCTGTTTTCATTCCAATCCCAAAGAAAGCCAATGCCAAAGAATGCTCAAACTACTGCACAATTGCACTCATCTTACACACTAGTAAAGTAATGCTCAAAATTCTCCACGCCAGGCTTCAGCAATACATGAACTGTGAATTTCCTGATGTTCAGGCTGGTTTTAGAAAAGGCAGAAGAACCAGAGATCAAATTGCCAACATCTGCTGGATCATGGAAAAAGCAAGAGAGTTCCAGAAAAATGTCTATTTCTGCTTTATTGACTATGCCAAAGCCTTTGACTGTGTGGATCACGATAAGCTGTGGAAAATTCTGAGAGAGATGGGAATACCAGACCACCTGACCTGCCTCTTGAGAAATCTGTATGCAGGTCAGGAAGCAACAGTTAGAACTGGACATGGAACAACAGACTGGTTCCAAATAGGAAAAGGAGTACGTCAAGGCTGTATATTGTCACCCTGCTTCTTTAACTTCTATGCAGAGTACATCACGAGAAACGCTGGACTGGAAGAAACACAAGCTGGAATCAAGATTGCTGGGAGAAATATCAATAACCTCAGATATGCAGATGACACCACCCTTATGGCAGAAAGTGAAGAGGAACTAAAAAGCCTCTTGATGAAAGTGAAAGAGGAAAGTGAAAAAGTTGGCTTAAAGCTCAACATTCAGAAAATGAAGATCATGGCATCCGGTCCCATCACTTCATGGGAAATAGATGGGGAAACAGTGGAAACAGTGTCAGACTTCATTTTTTTGGGCTCCAAAATCACTGCAGATGGTGACTGCAGCCATGAAATTAAAAGACACTTACTCCTTGGAAGAAAAGTTATGACCAACCTAGATAGCATATTCAAAACAGAGACATTCCTTTGCCAACTAAGATCCATCTAGTCAAGGCTATGGTTTTTCCAGTAGTCGTGTATGGATGTGAGAGTTGGACTGTGAAGAAGGCTGAGTGCCGAAGAACTGATGCTTTTGAACTGTGGTGTTGAAGAATACTCTTGAGAGTCCCTTGGACTGCAAGGAGATCCAACCAGTCCATTCTAAAGAGATCAACCCTGGGATTTCTTTGGAAGGAATGATGCTAAAGCTGAAACTCCAGTACTTTGGCCACCTCATGTGAAGAGTTGACTCATTGGAAAAGGCTTTGATGCTGGGAGGTATTGGGGGCAGGAAGAGAAGGCTCCTGAGATAAGATGGCTAGATGGCATCACTGACTCGATGGACGTGAATCTGAGTGAATTCCGGGAGTTGGTGATGAACAGGGAGGCCTGGCGTGCTGCGATCCATTGGGTCGCAAAGAGTTGGACACGACTGAGCGACTGAACTGAACTGAGTGGAAATATCAGAAGTATATAGGGTACTGAGAACTTCGTAGACAGAACGAAAAGGAAAAGTAGAACAAAGTCCGAGAAGGTAAGCAAGATGTGAGGAAGTCAATCTAAGACAACTGTATTGGAGTGCATGATTAAAAATTTTAAGAAGGGATTAGGAGGAGACTATGGGGTGAAGATGAAGCCTAACCACCTTCACATACTCTTTGAGGTCGAATGGCCCCCTATGGGAGTAGGATGGCCACCAGAGAACACCATGAACTTAAAAATACTGGAACCAGTCTATACAGTAGGAGAACCGAGACACCTGGATCAATATCCATATATTGACTCATGGCTAGGGTTAGCTCAAGACCCTGCTACTTGGACAAGGTTCTGTATCCAGAAGGGAAAGGGAAAAATATTAATGGCACAAAAATTGACTGATGATAAAAAAGGAAATTCTACAGGATTTGGACGGGTCGACGTGACCCCTCCCCCATACTGGATAATGACGCTTCTGCCTCATGCTCCACCAGGATCAGAGGCCGCCTTAATGCCCAATCCAGGGCCAGGTGAAGTCCTGCAGCAGCCGCTGCTCCTCTGCCAGCTCTTCCCAAGGTCGTAGAGCCGCCACCTCAGCAGGCTCCGATCCCAGTGACAGAAGCCTCTGGCCAGCACTTCCAGGATCCAACTCTCCAGCCAAACTGCCCAAGCTATACCCCCCACCTCTCCCGGTGAGTACTGACAAGAAGGGGAGGGAGATGATGGAATTAAGCAGAGACTGCGCTCTGCCAGAGAGCCGGAGGGAATGATGTGCAATGCTAGCTGCTGCTCTGGGAAAGTCTATCTCGGGCCCTCCGGAAAACCTCCTCTGCCCCAGGGACAGGACAGTCCTTCATCTGATGCCCACAGAGGCCCTGGGCCCCGTTACAGCCAAACCAGTATGCCCAGTGCCGAGCTTTTGCACTGGAAGAATGAATGCCCTAAGGCAAGGAAGGAAGAGGAAGCTCTAGAAGTTGTGGGGCTTGCTGACTTGGAAATTAAATAGGGCTGCCGGGGCTCAGAGATATCAGGTCCCTGAGAGCCCGTGGTAACCTTAAAAGTGGGCGACCAAAACAGTGACTTCCTGGTGGATACAGGAGAAGAACTGTCGGTAGTAACAAAACCTGTGGCACCACTGTCCAAAAAGACTACCGCTGTACCTGGGGTATCGGGAGAAGAGATGATTAAATCATTTTGCCAGCCCAGAAAATGTCAGATGAGGGGGCACCAAGTGATTCATGAATTCCTCTACATTCCTGAGTGCCCAGTACCCCTGTTGGGAAGAGACTTGCTCTCCAAACTAGGAGCACAAATGACTTTCTCCCCTAAGGAGAGGCCCACCTTCCAGATGGACACTATGACTTATTTGCTCTCTCTTTCAATACCACCCCAAGATGAGTGGAGGTTGCATGAGCCTCCGAAGGAAGAATCAGGTGGGCCGGAAGAGCATGAGAGAGAGCTAACTCAATTATTCCCTGAGGTCTGGGCGAAAGACAAACCCCCTTCCCTCCAAGCTGGCTAGACATCAAGCCCCAGTGATAATAGAACTCAAACCAGGCACCATCCTGGTTAGAAAGCGCAAGTACCCACTACCCATAGAGGCCTGGGCCGGCATACTGCCCCACATGAATAGATTGAAACAAGCGGGCATTCTAGTAGAGTGCCAGTCGGCTTGGAATACACTGATCCTGCCAGTCAAAAAGGAAGAAGGACAGGACAATAGGCCTGTACAGGATCTCAGGCTAGTCAACCAGGCTACTGTGACTTTGTACCCCACTGTTCCAAACCCCTATATCTTACTTAGCCTCCTCCCGCCGAGGACTAAAGTTTATACTCGCCTAGATCTCAAGGATGTCTTCTTCTGCATATGCCTCGCCCCAGCGTCACAGCCCATCTTTGTCTTTGAATGGGAAGATCCAGTCGGGGGCACCAAGCAACAGCTCATCTGGACTCCCCCACAGGGTTTAAGAACTCCCCAGCCATCTTTGGGGAAGCCTTGGCTTCTGACCTGAACTCATTCCATCTGGAAGAGTATGGATGTTGGCTCCTACAATATGGGAATGACCTGCTGCTGGCCCCCGAGACCAAGGAAAAATGCTGGGAAGGGACAAAAGCGCTGCTCTAGCTGCTGATGGAAGCAGGTTACTGGGTGTCAAAGAAAAAGGCACAGATCTGCAAGGAGGAGGTAAGGTCTCTGGGGTTTGTTTTAAAGAAGGACACAAGGTTCCAGACTCTAGCTGGGTCCTATATACTGATGGCACTAGCCTGATAAAACAAGGACAATGGCTGTCAGGTTAGCCAAAGCGGAAGGGGCCATCAAGACTGAAAAGGGATGGTGGGAATTGCCAAGGGGCAAATTATAGGTACCAGAAGAGCTGGCACACAATCTGGTAAACCAAACACACCAAGCGACCCACCTAGGCCATGCTGCCTGCTCACAGGTTAATGCTCCCTCTCAGGTATTCAGACAAAAACCTCTGGGTATTTAGCGGAAAGGCACGCTGCCCTTTGAACACCTGGGAGTGGACTTCACTGAAATGAAACCTCACCGACACTACCGTTACCTGCTGATCCTGGTATGTACGTTCTCGGGATGGGTAGAAGCTTTTCCTACCTGGACTGAAAGTGCATCAGAAGTAGCCCGGAGCCTGCTTAGGAAAATAGTTCCCAGATTTGACTTCCTACCAGCATTGGTTCAGACAATGACCCGGCTTTTGTAGCTGATTTAGTATAACAAGTAAGCAAAACTTAAAACATCAAATGGAAACTGCACACTGCATATAGGTCCAGAGTTCTAAGATGGTGGAATGAACCAATCGGACATTAAAGAGACTCTCCAAGTGGATCATAGAGACTGACTGCTCCTGGGTGGACTTGCTTCCGACGGCTCTGCTCAGACTCAGGATGACCCCACAGTCCCAAGGCTATTCTCCATACAAAATTGTGAATGGGAGGCCCCCTCCCATTATAAAACAGGTGTCAACAAATTTGCCTCAGGTAAGAGAGAATAGGATTTCACAGCAGATGGAACTGAGTAAGGTAATAAATCGGGTAACTAAGTTCGTACAAGAAAAGTGTGCCGTTCCCGCTTGGGGAACAGATTCATGAGTTTACGCTTGGTGATCAAGTATGGGTCAAAGATTGGACACATGATTTGTGAAAGGGCCTTTATGTTATTCTAACTATCCATACTGCAGTTAAAGTTTCAGGTATTGTCCCTTGGATCCATCATCATTCAAGGGTGAAGAGAACATACCACGCAGACCCAAAAAACGCTGAGTGGGCTGCGCAGAGGAACCCTGCTGACCCTCGAGAGACTAAGACCATCCTTAAGAAGAAGGAAAAGAAGATCCTGGACGAGCCCCTTCAGAATGAAGCTGCACAATCAATTCCTGCTGCTTGGCCTCATCAACGTGATTTTGAATTTAACTTCCCTTTCAACTCAGGACAATGTTTTTATCTCATGGGGACATTCCTATGCAAACTTCCACAACACTCCCAGCTGCTGGGTATGTAGGGTTATGCCTCTGTCAGTGATGGAGGGACTTCCTTGGTGGGTGTTACCATTCTGCCAAGGAGATTTTAAACCACTCTGCTCTTTTCTGGGATGACAAAAAGAGACTTTCCTCTCTCTTGCCAATCATAACCTCTCCTTGCTCTCTTGGTGTAAGACCTACAGTCAATAGACTCGGGTCATGAAGTTACATTTGATATAAATGCCAGTGTAACAAAAGCCTAAACTACTTGTTGTAAATCTACCCCAGTAGCCCTGGTAAATCTACCTTATATACATGCTAGGTGGACAAGATCATGTTTCGATGGTATGAGTATATTGCTGCCTTATTCGTACCCTCTATAGGGACAACAGATATCATGATTAAAGCAGAGGCCTTGACTAATTTCACAAAACAGGCCCTCCTAGATAGAACAAAAGCCATCCAAGCCTTAAATGAAGAGCAAATCCAAATGGGAAAAGCAGTAATTCATAATAGAATGGCTTTGGACATACAGCTGCTCAAGGAGGGACCTGTGCTATAATTAAGGTTGAATGTTGTGCATACATTCCTGACTTGTCTGGCAATGTATCGACTGCTTTAGATGACATGAAAAATCAGGTAAAAGCAATGTGAAATGAAAACCTTCCTTTCTGGACTTTGGTTCTATCTTGGGTGAAGGGCGATTGGTAGAAAACTATATGTACCACTGTTGTAGTTGTCTTGATAGTTCTGCTTTGTGGAGGCTGAATTTTACAATGTATTATGAACTTTGTAACCCAAAGGTTGATGTCATTCTCCCAAACTGGCAGTCGGAGAGCCAGGGTGCAATATATCCCTATGAATGATGCTCATAATATGAGTTAAGAGCATCAAGAGGGGGAAATGAAGAAGGAATTCACAGGGCCTGGACTCCATCTTAGGCCTGTTCATGCTGATCATGCTCGGCCACCTTTCCAATGGACTCTGAACTCGGTGTTTAGTGCCTATGAAAACAACAACAGACGGATAAGACCCCCTCCAAACAGGGGAACCTTGAAGATCGTATCTAGGTTACTCATCGCCTGAGAGAAAACATACACTAATCACCCCTTCCTTCAGACAGGCCATAAATTTTTCTGTATCAATTGGAGTGTAACCTCAGGTTTATTGATTATGGGCTAATTGTTTGACTGTTTGAGCACATGAGCACATAGCACATGAATGATAGGGTTATTGGGACTGTATTTTCCTTGGTTTATGTAAGTCTCAAGGAATTTGGAGTGGTGGGTTCAGACACATACACATGGGGTATAGAAGATTTTCACAAATGCTGGTCGGGGTCCTTGGCTAAAAGAAGACTCTGCCTTGGGCCCACTGGTGTAATAAACTGCACTCCACTATCTGCATTGTCCTTCTGAGTGAGTTTGTTTCCTAGAACGCGTGGCTACAACACACAAATTTCCTTTCTAAGCCCTAACACACACGTTAACCTGTGTACCAAGCAATCGTTGCCACCTGCCTGTTCCAGGCTCCTGTGGGTCTGTGCCCCTTCTAATGCCTGCCAGGGGGGTGATCAGGCCCCCTCTTCCACCCTACCCGGTGTGTTCCTCCTCACCTGAGCGCTCAGTTCCCCTGCTGCCGTCCACTACCTGCTAACATGAAAGGTCCGGGCATTGAGAAGCAGAATTCTTCCAGAAGGGCGAGGTGCCTTCCCCCCAGGAAGATTCGAGCCGCAAGACACCGGAGTAGTCCCAAATGGGACTTGTCTCCTCAAAGTGAGGAGTTTCCCAGTCCATGCACCAAATGTTGTAGCCACGTGTTCTGGGAAACAAACTCACTCAGAAGGACAATGCAGATAGTGGAGTGCAGTTTGTTATACTATTACACCGGCGGGCCCAAGGCAGAGTCTCCTCTTAGCCAAGTACCCTGATCAGTTTTTCTGAAAACCTTATATACCCTAAGTGTACATGCCAAACCCACCTCCCCAAATTCCCTGAAACTAGTCTGAACAAAGGAAAAGAAAGATACAATCAAATTTGTATCTTTGATACAACAAAGGGGACAATAGGCCTGTGGTCATACCCCAGTAAGCATAATAGAATTTATGATTCTATTCGGTTACACAGATAATTAGGGTATTCTTTTAGGCAGCAGAGAGTCTAGGTACGAGCCCTGGGGCTCTTCCTTCCAGGGGGCCTGATTTTCCAGTTGGTATGTTGTTTCCATAGATATTGGGCACATAGCTCAAAGTCCACAGTCCGGTCCAAGATGGAGTCCTGCTTTCAAGATGGAGCCTGTTCTGGCTCTTTCCTCCTTCAGCCTTACCGCAGAAGGAATGCTAACTCTTTGTAAGTTTAAGAAAGAGAAAAAAGACAGAAAATGAAACTTGCACAAGCATCCAGCTATCTCTACCACAGAGCCTGAATTCAAACTTTTGTAATATTATTAAATTCCAAGAATTTCCTGGTGATCCAGTGATTGAGACTCATGCTTTCACTAATGTGGGCCCAGGTTAGATCCCTGCTTGGGGAAAGAAAAAAAAATAGATAGATAGATAGGCTTTCCTGTATAAAATATATTATATATATAGGCTTCCCTGGTTGCTTAGTGGTAAAGAGCCAATGCAGGAGATGCAAGAGATGAGGGTTCAATACCTGGGTTGGGAAGATCCCCTGGAGTAGGAAATAGCAACCCACTCCAGTATTCTAGCCTGGGAAATCCTTTGGACAGCAGAGACTGGTGGGCTACAGTCCATAATGTCACAAGGAGTCCGACAAGGCTGGACACACACACACGTATATATTATTGTTGTTGGTTGTTTAGTAACCAAGTTCTATCTGACTCTTTGTGACCCCATGGACTGTAGCCCACCAGTATCCTCTGTCCAGAGGATTTCCCAGGCAAGAATACTGGAATGGATTGCCATTTCCTTCTCCAGGGGATCCATCTTCCCAACCCAGGGACTGAACCGTGTCTCCTGCATTGACAGGCAGATTCTTTACTGCTGAGCCACCAGGGAAGCCCATATATGTGTATGTACACATATGTATGTGTGTATATATATATATACATAATTAAATTCCATCAGCAAAGCCATACTGAGGTCCCTTGAGCTTTAATCATTGTCCCAAGAGGCAAACAAATTGTCTTGGGAGGCTCTAGGCCACAGATAGGACCACTTTGTCCCAAAGACCGCTAACAGAAACAGTATCCACAGACCAGCCAGACTCTAACCTCGGGGAATAAGAATCCTGCTGGCAGAGGAGAAAGAAATACATATGAAATTAGCACAAATAAGGCTCAAAGAGTTCATGAGCCTTCTCAGCAACACCCCAAATAAGAATTTTTCTGAAAAAATGTAAAATATGCCAATCAGTCACCAGAACACTGCTCTGGAAAATGTGAAAATTATATTACTTGATAATGAATCTGAGACTTGAATTTCAGAGGTGCTAAAAAAGGTGGAGAGGGTCTGGTTTTCTGTTCATTTGCCTCTGTTGTAAAATATATTCCCTGCCACGTGTGCTATACATGCAAACAGACGTTAGTCAAAAACCGCAGAAATGTTTTAATTAATGCATGTCTTCCTCTCTTCACAAGTTCAAACCTTTTCTCTACTCAGTAAATCTTTTATGAGAAAAAAATAAGTCTATTATTATATATAAGACATAAAGCAGATATATATAATAAATACTGATTTATACATACATACATATGCATAAATGATTCAATTAGGGAAACACAGAGTGATACAAAGTGAGAATTAGGCTGGGATTTCTTTTTCACAATACAATATACTTTCAGTTTTCAAACCTCACTGGTTTCTGCCCAGCAACTGATGAGAACCTCCCCTCTGAGCCAATCCAAAACTAATTCTTCACAGACCGATTCTTACTCTTTCTCAGAGTAAGCATGCATCTCTCTTTTTCCTTTCTTCCAGAGAAAAGAGACTCTTATTTATAATGAGGAACTATTGATTATCTTTACTCTGTGGGCTGTAATTTTCAGATGGGATTGCCAAGAGGTAAGTGTGGGAAAATAGGTAAAATCCAGGGTGAGGAGCCTTGGAAGGAGGGAGGCTGAAGAGCTGAGAGAGGGCCTTGCCCAAAGAAAGTGATTGGGGCTCAGGTGTGCTGTAATAAGGGGATGAGGGGGTGGAGACAGCAGGGCAATGCAAAGGCTAAAGACCTGAATTTGAGCATTTGTGGGAGAGTTACAATGTGAATGAAAAAAGCGTGCTGATTGCATGTTCTTAGGAGATTACTGTGATCAGAAAGGAGCAAAGGACTCTTATCTCTCCTAGTCATCTCTGGGAATGTGTTCTAAGAGATTCTGAAAAAAAGATATGCCTTAAAGATTTGCATGTAAAGATGTTCATTACAGAATTATTTGTAATTTAAAAAATCTGAATCAGCATATGCAACAGTTGGAGAACGGATACAAACACATTGTCCAATCATGAAAGGGATTTTGGAATCATGTTTTTAATAAAGAGTTTTTATTTCTAATTGTAACAAAGCTGGATTTAATTTGGAGATTTAAATTGTATCTACATTTTGCTATTGAATCTTATTTATGATAAACAGCTTTAAACTTGAATGTTTGTGTTAATACAAAACATTAGGGATGAGGATGAGATGACTTTTTTTTTCTTTAAGAGTAGTTTCTACAAGTGGAATTTCTGGGTCAAATGATAATTTTGACAATTTTCAGGCATTTAGTATATATCTATGGTCAAAATACTTCCAGAAATCCTTATAGTCCCATGAAGCAAAGTATATGATTACTATCACAGATTATTTAAATTTTATTCCTTTATATTTTTCTCTGTTTTGATGTCGTCTTATTGTAGCCACGCGTTCTGGGAAACAAACTCACTCAGAAGGACAATGCAGATAGTGGAGTGCAGTTTATTACACCGGCGGGCCCAAGGCAGAGTCTCCTCTTAGCCAAGGACCCCGACCAGCATTTGTGAAAATCTTTTATACCCCATGTGTATGTGTCTGAACCCACCACTCCAAATTCCTTGAGACTTACATAAACCAAGGAAAATACAGTCCCAATAACCCCATCATTCACGTGCTATGTGCTCATGTGTTCAAACAGTCAAACAATTAGCCAATAATCAATAAACCCGAGGTTACACTCCGATAGACACAGAAAAATTTATGTCCTGTCTGGAGGAAGGGGTGATTAGTGTATGTTTTCTCTTAGGCGATGAGTAACCTAGATACGATCTTCAAGGTTCCCCTGTCTGGAGGGGATCTTATCCTTCTGTTATTGTTTTCATAAGCACTGAGAAACAGTGGAAACAGTGTCAGACTTTACTTTGGGGGGCTCCAAAATCACTGCAGATGGTGATTGCAGCCATGAAATTAAAAGACGCTTACTCCTTGGAAGAAAAGTTATGACTAACCTAGATAGCATATTCAAAAGCAGAGACATTACTTTGCCAACTAAGGTCCGTCTAGTCAAGGCTATGGTTTTTCCTGTGGTCATGTATAGATGTGAGAGTTGGACTGTGAAAAAGGCTGAGCGCTGAAGAATTGATGCTTTTGAACTGTGGTGTTGGAGAAGACTCTTGAGAGTCCCTTGGACTGCAAGGAGATCCAACCAGTCCATTCTGAAGGAGATCAGCCCTGGGGTTTCTTTGGAAGGAATGATGCTAAAGCTGAAACTCCAGTACTTTGCCCACCTCATGTGAAGAGTTGACTCATTGGAAAAGACTCTGATGCTGGGAGGGATTGGGGGCAGGAGGAGAAGGGGACGACTGAGGATGAGATGGCTGGATGGCATCACTGACTCGATGGACATGAGTCTGAGTGAACTCCGGGAGATGGTGATGCACAGGGAGGCGTGGTGTGCTGCGATTCATGGGGTCGCAAAGAGTCGGATGTGACTGAGCGACTGAACTGAACTGAACTGAAACACAGAGTTCAGAGTCCATTGGAAAGGTGGCCGAGCATGATCAGCATGAACAGGCCTAAGATGGAGTCCAGGCCCTATGAATTCCTTCTTCAGTCTATAATCAGGAATAAAAAAATAATAATAATATCCTCCCCAAATTAGTGAAAATATATTCCTCACTCTGAGGACAGCATTGAAATTGTTACCTATATAATGATGATGATAATAATAATAATAATATCCTCTCTCTAGCATCTTAGGTAGCAGTTTTGAAGAGCAGAAGATATGGTGAAAGGCAATCTTTTGTCTGAGGGTATGTCTGAGTTTCATGCAGGCTCCCCAGAAATCCCAGCTAGACAAATTTCTGCTTCCAGCTCCTCCTCAACCCACTCACCTCCCTCTGCTGGCCTCTTCTCAAAGGCAGTTCTTGGAACAGTTTTAAGAGTAGCAGGTACTGTGAATGCAGGGCTTATACTGGTTTGTTTACGGCGAATTAGTGTGAGGAGACTTTATTTATTTATTGACATGCAGTTGATTTACAGGAGTTGGTATTTTCTGAACAACTAATATGTTGCAGTCAGAGTAATTATTTGTAAAAAATTTTAATTGCTGAGTAAAACATGAAAACTTTTAAAACTGAAAACATCCAAATAATTTTCAAAGGTAGGAGGCAAAGCACAAAAGTGTCTCTCATTCAACCTTCAATTTTCAGTTTAGTATGATCTCTTTTAAGGTGATTTGGACAGTAGGCTCCTCCACCCATGCAGATTCTCCAGGTAAGATTACTGGAGTGGGTTGTCATGCCCTTATCCAGGGGATCTTACCAACCCAGGGATCAAACCCAGTCTCCTGCATTGCAGACAGATTTTTTACCATCTGAGCCACCAGAGAAATCCAAGGTATAAACATGTACATACAAATTAATAACTTAGGTTTTGGTTTTTTTAATATAATCATTAATTTTCTCTGCAGTGTGCTTTTTATTTATTTACTATATCTTGATTTTCTGGTTTAGTGACTATAAATTACTCTTAACTGCCACACTGAGTTCCCTCATACAGATCAGCCTTTATTTAACCAACCAGTCTTCTGTTAGTGGTTAGAGTGGCTGGTTAGCTTGTTTACCCTTTTTTTTTTTTTCACTTTTAAAAATAATGTTTCAGTGTCAGCCTTACACACAGTTCTCTCTGCACCCATGCAAGTGTTTTGCTAGACCAGATATCTGGAAGTGACGTTGCTAAGTCAATTGTGTACATTCTAAACTTCCTGTTTCATAATGTGTCATGAGTAACTGAAGTTCAAACAGATTTTTGAAATCACAGAGCTGCTGAATTGTAGTGCCATGACTTACCTCCCACACCCTTTTCATTTCCAACATCTAACATGTAGTGGGCCTGGCACACAGTGAGTGCTCGATAAACATTTGTTGAAGGAATGAAAATGCCTAGTTGAGACCTGGCCTTATTCTTAACTCTCCAATTCACTCGCCTTGGGGTTAAGAAGTGGTAGGTTCATGGGACTTCCCTGGAGGTCCAGTGGTTAGGATTAGGCACTTTCACTGGTAGTGGTCCAGATCCTGCAAGCCTCAAAGCTTGGCCAAAACTTTAAAAGAAAAAAAAGAAAAAAAAGTGGTAGTTTCAGCCTCTGATTGACCCAGGGAATCTGCCAGGATCTTGGACCAAAGTCTGATGGGAAAGTGATGTGAACTTTGTAACGGCCATGGGTTGGGCCTAGAGGAGACAGATGGGCACACCCTGAGTCATTTGTCAGCACACCATATCATGTGACATTTTCAGGAAAGAAAGAATACATGATGGGAGAAGGGAGAGGGCTCCATCTGGAGTTCTTAGTCTTGTCTTGGAATAATCGACTCTCAGGCTGTCCACTATATAGGGAGGAAGACAACTCTGGTATGGTTGGAGTGGAAGCCAAGTTAGAACTCCAGCTATAATCAAGCCTAGCTAACTGGCAAGGGCCCCACACTTCTCTTATCACACAAGGTGGAGGTGCTTTAATGGACCAAGATACATTTGGAAACACTGGGCTGGAACTGGGGTGTTGCAGAGGCCCTGCCTCTGAGCTGGAAGAACCCCAGCACTTCATATAGGCGTGAGCCTCGCTGGTCTGCTGTGCGTTTCGAAGTTGACTTGTTTGCCCTTCCGTGCAAGTGCCAACAATTACATCTCCACCCCTAAAAGGCACTTCCCTAGCAGTGCAAAGACCAAGATAGGTAAATTATCCATTGCTGGTGAGCCCAGAGGCAGGCCATCTGCCAAGGACCATTGATAAACACAGGAGGAAAGGGAAAAAAGAAAGTGAACCATTTCCTTTCCAGAGATGTTTCTCCCACTAAAGAACAAATGTTTCCCCCCAAAGAACTTTTTTTTTTTGGTCATGCATGAGATTAGTTCCTCAACCAGGGATCAAAGCTGGCAGTGAAAATGCAGAGTCCTAACCACTGGACCACCAGGGAATTCCCAGAACAGTTATGAAAAGGTTCGCTAAAGACTTACCAAGTTGCAACACTTGCATGTCCAGGATAGGCTTGCTCTTTGAAACCACTTTATTGAAAAATAAGAATAAATGCTTTAATACAACTAAGTCCCCAGTGGAAGCACAGGAGGCCAGGCTCTGCTCTCTAAGCCAGGCCAAAAGAGCATTATTATTATGCAGAAAAATGCTTATCTCCATAAACTCTCCACCTCCCCTCCTCTCATTCGTTGGATGACACCCAACTATTCTGATCATCTAAACTGAACTAAAATACTAGTGAGTATTGATGGTTTAATATGTAAGCCCTCATCCATTCACTAACTCAACAAATATTCACTGAGGGTTTCATGTGAACCACCACCGCAGGTATCTTACACATTAGGAAACAAAATAGACCAATATCATTGTTTTGTGGAACTTACATTCTAGCAGCTGGAGACAGACGATAAATGTATGATATGTTCACTGGAGAAAATGCAATGGGAAAAAGAGAGACGTTGAGGGGGATGGGAACAGTTTGCCACAATTCTGTGATCAGAGAGGGTCTCATAGAGGAACTGACTTTAAAGGATAGACTTGAAGGAGGTGAGAGAGTGAGCTTGTGGATGTATGGGGAAGAGGGTTCCAGGCAGAGAGAAGAGTCAAGGTCAAGGTCTTCTGTCGTGTTTTGTCCAAGGAACAGTAGGAAGGACAGTGTGCCTGGAGATGAAGTGAGGCATGCAGCTCCAGGAGGGCCAGGCCAGCCATTGGAAGGACTTCAGCATCTACTCAGAATGAAATAGGAGCCTGCAGAAGGTGCTGAGCAGAGGAGTGACAGGAAGTGACTCAAGGAATGTTCTGGATGTTGTATTGAGACTGTAGGGAACACAAGCAGAATCGGAGGACCCAGAGAGGAGAGTCCTATATTAATCAGGGTGTGATGGTGGAGGCTTGGACCTGACATAGCTGAGGAAGTGTGGGTGAGTATAGAGATTCTGAACATACTCAGTAGAGCCAAGGATTTCTTGATGGGCTAGGGTTACTGTCTGTACACTTAACATATATATTTTTATGGGAGATATTCCATGTAGGAACTCAAACGTGAAGAGACTCCCAAGCAGACATTTTGGCAGAGGAAGATTATGGGTCCTCACACTACTTATCCTGTGTTTCTCCCTGAGTCGGCCCTGGGGAGGCCGAGGTTCCCACACAGAATTCTCCATCTTCTTCCAGGTGGTATTTCTGTCTGACTCTTTCTGGCATCTCTCTGATTGCAGCACTGATGAAAATGGCTTTGTCCCTAGACTTTCTTCCATTTCACCTCCTTATCTGCTTCATCTCCGACCAGCTGCTCACTCCTTGCCCCGAATACACAACGTTAGAGCCTCTGACAGTGGAAACTAACTGTGTTATTTCCAAGATGGCAACTTCTATGAGAAAGCCTATTGGAGCTGAAGGTTTCAGGTGAGCCTTCAGGTTCGGTTCTGAGTGTGTTCCTCCTGGGACCTAGGAGCAGATGCAGAGTTTCTGCTCCAAATCCACCTCTCAGAGCTCTTGGCTGATCATTGGGAACTGCCTCCTCTGTCTTCTGACTTCGTTTCTCTGAGACCCTCAGGAAAGAAGCAGGTCTTCCTCCAGGAAGACCCCTTCCTGTACGCTCTCTTGTCAAGTAAAGAGCTCCCTCCTGCCAACTGCCAGGGTCTAAGCTGGGAATTGGAAGGTCAGGATGGGAAGGATAGGAAAACATCTCCTTGGAGATGGTGCATGGTTGTCTGGGTTCAGGTGGCTTCTGGGGGCCCCTCCAGGTACTCGCCTCCATGAGCCCTGGGAGGCTGACCTGTAAGGGCAGCATCTGTACTGTCACTTCTCCAAACCACACCCCCTAAGAGCACACTTGCAATTGAACCAGTTGACTTCAGTCCTTGTTGCAGGAGAAGCAGTGCATGCCCTGTGGGAGCATGGGGGTCTCAGGAAGAGGGTGATAGAGGAGACTAGGTATAGACTCTGGGCTTCTGGTAGGAGATTAAGGGCAAGCTTTATGGAAATGGGCTTTGCTCTGGATGGGATGCTGTCAGAGGAGAGGAGGTATATTTCTGTGGGTGGATAACTTCATAAACTTCATAAGACTAGAGTGAGGCTAATCTGGGACTGGTAAAGGAGTGGCGTCACTCAGTCAGGACAGGGGAATGTTTGGTCAAGGTTATGTTTGGGACAATGCTTGTATTATTCTCTGTCTTCAAACATGATTGTTGTTGGTCTTTTGTCTTCACCTGTCGTAGTGACAAAGGGCCTTTGATGCTGATATTCCATGAAATTGCTTGTGTTCCACAGGAGAACATCAAGACTAGACTCATATTCCATGTCAAGCGTTGCATATCTCTTTCTCAGGGCATATCTCTTTATCTTGCCATGTAGCTTCTGGCTGGGTTTGGTCCATGGGGAGCCATAGCAGAAGGTAGAAGGAGGAAGAGAGAAGGGTCAGGGTACTTATGCCCCTGTCTTATTCACTGCAGGACCACCTCTAGCTGGCTACATGCCCTTCCAGAAGATCACAGCTCCTCTTATGAAAGCTCTCTCTACATGACTCTCCCACTTTAGGTCTTCAAAACAGCTCCCTCTTCACTCCCCTTTGGGTTTAGGGGTGGGTGGCAACACTCCATTGTTCCTGGCCCTGGAGTACTGCTCTGTTCCACATAGTTTTCTCCTCATTATGACCATCCTTTTGCAAATAGCTTCTTAGAAAACTCGAGTTTAATTATCTGAGTGTGCCATCCAGTTCCTGTTGAGACCCTCACCGATACAGGATGCTCCCAAGAACAGAGGCTCATTCATCCTTTCTACAGCACTGGACTCTGACCTTCACATTCAAGTGATGGGCCATGAGAATGGGGGATCCACTGGGGATGCGAGTCCACCAGCTGGTATCCCCAGCCCCAGATTCAGTGGAGAGACGCTGAGGCCCAGAGCATGCCAGCTGTGACAGCACCTCTGGCTGCAGATGGAGCATGCCTGTATGCAGTCACATCATCTCTAATCATGAAAGGCGGCTCTGGAGAAGGGGTATCTTTTATCATCAGAAATCCCCTCCTCAACCAGGAAAAGACAGCCCGGATTTCCATCGCAGGTGAGTACCCTGCTTAGTTGCAGGTATTCTGTGAGGAGCCATGGCTGTTGGAAGAAAAAGGATGTGAACACCTGGAACTATTATAATATAAGTAAGTCAATTATACCCCAGATTTTAAAAATTCCTTAAAAGAGACATATGTAAAATTTAATCTATAGAAAATTAGACAAAATGACAATTTAAACATTAACCAATTAAACTCTAGTATAGCCATATTAAAAAAAGAAAAGTATAAAAACAAAAAAATTTTTAATAAATTAAAAAAAAACAGAAAAGAAATGAAAGGGGGATGTGTGCTTCTCTGTGGTATACAGTGAAAGTGAGTCATTGAGCTGAGTTCCAGAGACTTTAATGGAACTAGGTGTTTTTTTTTTTTTTTGGTTTTCCCCTGTTTATGTCACAAGGATTTACTGAGCATTTCCTGTGTGCCAAGAACGGTGACAGGCAATGGGAACTGGAGAGAAGTGATGAAGATCGGATCCCTAAGTAAAGACGAACGACAAAGTTGGGGGTGGGTGGGTCCGTGTACAACTTAAAATTTAGAGGAAAAGCTAATCCCATTAAAATATAGTACAAAACAGTAGAAAAAAGAGCAAAGCATGAATTATTAGTTCACAGAAAAGGAATAACACATGAAAGAGTGTCCAACCTCACTCACTAGAAAAATGTGTATTAAAACTTGTGTGAGTGGACAGGAGACTCGGATAATGTTTTATGTGCTTTTATTTGATAGTGGAACCATGTGGATGTAACCTATTATAAATTCTAAGTAGAAAAAAACTTGATTATGATGCTTAAGTAACAGATTTACATGTGAGAGACAGACATTTCAAGACAAGTTCTGACATTATGTTATTACTGTATCTATAAAACCTTAGCAGGGCTTGCCGAAGTCTTACCTAAAGGTCTCTGAGAACTTAGGAAGAGAAAGATTTTAATGTCAGGAGATGAATTCCATGAACCCTGTCCTGAGGATGAGAAGCTAAGACTGGATCCCATTGCAGACCCTTTCTTCAGGAGGGCCCAGCGCTGGATCATTGCCTTTGCAGGGACCCTGACGGTCTGTCTGCTGCTTCTCACTGGAGCTAGTTACTTCCTGTGGCTACAGAGGAAGGAAAAAGAGGCTCTATTCACAGAGAAAGAAATAGAAAAAAGGGAAAAAGAAACAGCTTGGGCAGAAAAGGAGCAAGAACAAAGAATAAAAGGTATCTGACCTGGAGAGGGAGTCTAAGGCCCATGCTTTGCAGGAGGGAGCTGGATCACCTCACCCCATCCCCACCTCTCGCACCCAACTCAGCACTTGGTCAACTTTAAGATTTATTTTCTAGAGGTCCTCCTCCTTCCACCCCGATAACAGTACTTTTTTTTTTTTTTTTTTTTTTTCTGCTTCTTTTCCAGAGATGCTTCAGTATGAGCTCAGTATGTTCTGATTCCCCCAGGGACCTATGCTCATCTTCTTATGACTTACCGCTTAATGACTCACCACTTTTCTTCCTTTGCAGAGTGGAGAAAGGTCCAGTACATGATTCATAAGTGGCTCTGACATCTTCTCTGAATTCACATAGAAGACTGTCTCTGCCCATATATTTTCCAGCTGGGTTCCTCAGCCCCCAACTCTGCCCTGGGAAGAAGGAATGTTCTGGATCCTTTTTCCCAGGAGAAGAAATATGGGTGACTGGAGAGGGGGAAGTAGTTTGTAGGGAGAATAGAGAGTGTTTCCTTTTTAATAGAGAAAGGGGCCTTCAATATCCTTCCCTAAAGAAGAGAGGGGAGATGAGAGTTGAACAGGCAGAGGCAGAAGGTAAGAAGGGTGGAGTGGTCAAAAAGAAGGCGAGATGAGGCAAAAGTAAAAAGAAAGGACTCAGAAATGACAGAGTTCAGATGATGTCTGTACCTTTCTTCCATTGTAGGTGGGGAGAAGTCTCAAACCTATCCAGATGAGTGACCTGGATGTTCTCTGAGTTTCCTGGCACAGGTAGATAAACATTTAAACCTTTTCCCTGCTGCGCGACCCACTGGCATTTGCAGTAGGAATACTCAGATCTAACCCCGAGGCTCATTTTCTGTGGGGAGTACCACCCCTGCTTTTCTACAGCCTCAGAGAGGACCTTCAGATATAGTGTCTGGGCAGTTTAACCACTTCCTGCCCTGCCGACATACATACCCACACACACACACACCCACACACACACACAGCCTAGTATAGCCTGGCCATGTCACCTGCAGCCCCAGCACAATAGAGTGAAGAAAATCCACCATTTTTGAGAGGTTTTATGCCTGATTTACCCAAGCTATAGATGAAAAAAGGGACACAGAAAAGGCTGAGTGAGGAGAATGGGTGAGGGAAAGATCAGAATTCATGAGCATTCCTTTTTGTGTCTCCTTTCTTTCAGAGTGGAAGAAGGTCCTCTTCCAAGCTGGTGAGTGAATCACTGTACATCCCCTAGGACGAAAACCCGAGGGACCATATTCCCGTTTTCTTTTCCACGTCTTGAGATGCTGGGACAGCAAGCTCCTGTGACCGGGGGAGTTCTGATTGGAGATCTCAGTCTCCAGCAGCCTTCCACTGCATGCCCAGAGAACTGGTGAGAATTGCTCTCCTGGGCTTCCACAGATCTTTATGGGAAGGAAGAGGCATCAATGGTGGAGGTGAGGGGAAGGACAGGCAGGGTGAACTAATATTGCAGCGAGAGTGCGGAAGCAACGTGACCAAGGAGAGAAAGCAATGCTCAAAGGTCATGTCCTTTCCCAAGGTCTATATGCCAGCTCTTGCCACTGTGTGTCCTCAAGTTATTTGATATTTTGAGCTTCAGTCTCCTCACTTGTAGACAATGATTGTAGTTCCTATTTATGTGAGAGTTGAGGTAAAGACTAAATGAGTTAATGAATGTGTACTTGGTCAAAAAGCCAGCAAAAAAGAGACATTTTATTCAAAATGGGTGGTTGAAGAGGGCTTCAAGAATCAACTATTTACAAAGGGGAGAAAGAGAGCAAAGGGAAATCGACAAAGAACTATTCAGTCCCCAAGGGTTCACAACACTTGGGTGCTGTCACCATGCTGAGCCTGAAGAGATGGGGAGGAGAGTGTTTGGCCCACAGGAAGCTGTAGCTCACAGAGAGGGCATCCTGAGATGAGTCATCCCCTTGGTCAAGCATCACTCCCTGAAGCTGGCAGAGAAGAAGTGGAGGAGGAAATAAATGTCTTGCCTCTGTTCTTGCTCCTTCCAATCTTCAGCTAGTGCCTCCCACTGACCAAACCCAACAGGTGACCAGAGGCAAGGGAGCCCAGTGTCACTGTCCAAAGAGGACAGATTCCAGGGTCCAGAAAAGGGTAGCAGAACATGGAGAGTGGGCCTGGGAGCACAGGAAGCCCTCAACATAATGCCCCTTAGCCCAGAAAAAGACTGGCAGCTATTAAAACATCAGGGACTTCCTCCATGCCTGGCCCTTAACCAAATACACAATGTGTGTTATCTTCTACCCTAAAGATTAGTATTTTTTAAGCCCCATTTTTCAGATAAGAAAATTGAGGCTTAAAATATTATACAGCTTGGGCCAATGGAAAAAAGAGAAAAGACATTCACTTCATGAGTGGTAGCACAAGGATTGAAATTTAAACCCGTATGCCTATGGAGCACGAGCTTCCCAGGTGGCACTAGTAGTAAAGAATCCACCTGCTAATACAGGAGATGTAAGAGAGGTGGGTTTGATCCCTGAGTCAGGAAGATTCCCAGCAAGAGGGTACGACAAACCACTCCAGTATTCTTACCTGGAGAATCCCATGGGGTACAGTCCACTGGGTCACAAAGAGTTGGACACTACTGAAGCAACTTAGCAAGCATCTATGCCTATGAAGTACAGGTGGGCAGAGTCACTTCAGGGAGAGAAACAGGAAAAATGTAGCTGGAAGGAGCCAGCTCTAGATGTTGGTTAAGCAGACTCTGACACTCATTACTTTCCCCTTTCCTACTGAACACAAGCCCCTTAGGGCTTTCCTCTGGTGTTGCTGAGAGGGTCACATTCAGGGCAGGCTGTGGGCACCCAGCCCTGGACTTGGGCTTCCTCAATCAGACCCAGGGCTTGAGGGCTAAGGCTCTGAGATCTAGGAACAATGGTTCACCCACCATTCAGCCCCCCAAAATTTCTGCAGAGGATGTGCTTTTGGATCCCAACACAGTGAACCCCATCCTGCTCGTGTCTGATGACCAGAGGAGCCTGCAGCGGGCAGAGGAATGCTGAAATCTGCCAGACAGCCCCAAGTGATGTGATTGGCACTACTGTGTGCTTGGCTGCAAGAGCTTCACGTCAGGGAGACGTTACTGGGAGGAGGAGATTGGGGACAGGAAACAGTGGCGTGTGGGGGTGTGCAAGGAGGACATGGAGAGAAAACGCTGGATTAAAATGAGCCCGGAGAATGACTTCTGAACTATAGGGCTGTCTGAGGAGAATGACTACCGGGCTCTCACTGAGCCCCGGACCAAACTGACAGTTGCCAGCCCTCCTGAAAAAGTGGGGGTTTTCCTGGACTATGAGACTGGTGAAGTCTCCTTCTACAACACTGTGGCTGGATCTCATATCTACACCTTCCCACACACCTCCTTCTCCAGGCCTCTGTGGCCCGTTTTCAGGATTTTGACCTTGGAGCCCACTGCCTTGACCATTTGCCCAGTGTCAACAGGAGGAGGGAGTCCTGGTGTTCCTGACCTAGTGCCTGACCTTTCTCTGGAAACCCCAGTGGTCCTGACCTCAGCTGAAGAGAATGGAGAGCCTCAGGCTGAAGTCATGTCCTTACTTCTCCCTGCCCAGCCTGCAGCTGAGGGTCTCTTCTCTAACAGCAGCGACAAATCGCAACCATAAAATGCTAAAGGCACATACAGTGTGAAGCACTCTACTAATATTAATACAGTTATTTATTTCATATGGACAGTTGAGTTTGATACTGCTTTATTGTCTCTCTTCCTAGAGGTCACTCAGCTAGTAAATGATGGCTGGGCATTGAATAATAAAACATTTACAGATGATTTACAATATACTGGGTGTTGTGCTAAAAGCTTTAAATGTTTCACTCCTCATAGCAACCCTATGTCACAGCCTCATTTCAGGAGTGTGGAAACTGAGGCAGGGCCAAGTTAAGCAAGTTATATAATTCATAATTCATCAAATAGTCAGTGCTGTTGGGGCTCCTCTCCCCTACCTACCCACCCTCTACCCCTAGCCTTTTTCCCAGCCCAATTGCCCCTGTGAGGGAGGGACCACGTGCAGCCCTGAGCATTCCTTTCCAGGGCACCCCAGGTTAAAGATCACTGTAAGTGCCTATGGAAGCCACACCCCACTTGGTTCCTTCAGGATCGATTGTCACAGCTATAGGTCCAGCACTTCATTGGGTTGGCTCGGCAGGGTGACTTGATCCAGAGAATGAATATACAGAAGTGCAAAAGGACTAAAGGCTAAAGTCTTAACTACTAAAGGGCATGTGTGCCCTGCTTCTCTCCTCCCCCTATCGATGTGATGTGCAATCCTGGAGCCAGAACCAATCCTCCTATGCTCAAGATGTCTAGAAAGCCTAACTTAATACTTAAAGATTGTCTGTAGAACAAGAATTTGGGAGGAATGAAACCAGATGAACTGTAGTGGTATTTTTAATCACACAATAGAGTCCATTTCTAGCAAAGGGATATTTCCACACCTGATCAGTTATTGATGTTAATGGATGTTCCTTTCAGCTGACAGGTACCAGGCAGAAGTTACTCTTCATCACCATCACTATTTTGTTCACCAATGTATCCCCTCTATCTGACATG
Source organism: Budorcas taxicolor (assembly GCF_023091745.1). NCBI lineage: Eukaryota > Metazoa > Chordata > Mammalia > Artiodactyla > Bovidae > Budorcas > Budorcas taxicolor. The sequence continues at coordinate 29,170,492 of NC_068920.1, forward strand.
TGGTTGTCAAGTTACATTTGTTAAATAAACGTGTTAATAATCCTCACTCTTTAACTGAATCTTTTCTAGGTTTTAAGCCCCTATAGTTAACTTACCACAAGTTTTACAATTCATCTCATAATATTTTCACAAAATCCTCCTTGTATTAGTTTTCTATTGTTGCCGTAATAAATTGCCACAAATTTTGTGACCTAAAACAAAAATAAATTTATTATCTCATATTTTTGTAGGCCAGAAGACCAGCATGGGTCTCATTGGGCTAAAATCAAGGTGGCTGCAGACTGTATGCCTTTCTGGAGGTGCTAGCAAAGAATCTGTTTCCTTGCTCATTCAAATTGTTGGCAGAATTTAGTTTCTTGCAGTTGTGGGACTGAGGTGGTCATTTCTTGCTGGCTGTCAGCCTAGGGCTCTTTCCTGCTTCTGGAGGATCCCACATTCGCTACCTCCTGGTCCTCTTCCTCCATCTTCAAAGTAGTAATGGCAGATTGAATCCCTCTCCATCTTGGAATCCACCCTGGATCTTCTTCCACTGAATCTCTTTGACTCTCCTGCTTCTTCCCACTTTTAAAGAATTTATGTAATTAAATTGTGTCCATCCAGATAATCCAAGATAATCTTCCTATGTATCCAGGATAATCTCTCTACTTTAAGAGGCATAACCTTAATTCCAACCTGTAAAGTCTCTTTTTGCCATGTAATGTGTCATAATCAGAGGCTATAAAGATTATGGTGTGAACTCTTCAGCCTAGCACACATAGCCATGGCCTTGCTCGCTCTTAAGGAGGCCTCTGTTCTGTATATGCTAAGGGCCTCCATGATTGGAGATTCATTCCTGTGACTCTCAACAGGAGTGACTCTTTTTGGAAATTTAATCTGTAGTTCTTCATTCAGTTACTAGACTCAGGTATGTATGTAAGTATCCCTTTGCAGAAAAGGTGATTTTCCCTGTTGATGATGTCTGGTGAAATTTCTACTGATCTCATCTCTTAGATCAGGTTCCCCCAAAGCTGACTCTGAGCCCAGAACTTTGCATCAGGTTGTCTGTTTGAGATGTAATCCCAGGAAATTGCAAGTTTGAAAATAAATAAGAAGAGAAAGCCAACTAAAAGAAAAATGACATAAAGGGTACATTAATCAGTTGGTTGTCATGTGGCAACAGGGCTCCATCCCATCTATCCAGCACTAAGAAGTATGTGAAATTGAGATGTGCTTTGCTGACATCATCACCTGCCCACACCCCAACCACTAAACACACACACACACATACACACACAAATGGGGAGGCCTCTTCTGGTGATTACAAGCAGTGCCAAAATCCTTGGGGAAATCTCAAGGCTTCAAAAGAAAAAGAAAAGTATCACGCTTCTGTACAAAAAGAAAAAGAAATTATTAAAAGGCTCTGCACAGCTGTAAGGTTTCAATTCCTGTACTGTTTCTGTGTGTTCTGCCCAGTAACTAGTGAGAAAGCAAGCTCAAGGATGCCATTGGCTGGCTGACCCACAGCCGGCTCTGAATAATTCATTGAAAATATTGTGACTTTGTGAACACCAGGTGGACCGGGACCCCGGGGCCCGCAAGCCCCACCCCGCCACTAACGGGAGGTGAAGAAATGTTTTTTTCTCCGCTTTCCGAAGGGTGGTGAATATGCCCCTGGACGGGTTTAGAGGGAAGAGGGACAGCCAGAAAATCATTATTTGAGCGGAGGGAGGAGAAAAGAAAACGCAGAAGTTCATTCTAGAAGGTAAAAAGGAGAGGGGATGCACGACCGCTCGGGGTGGGGCCGAGGGTGGGAGGCGGTAGATGGGAGGAACAAAACCCAGTAAGGGGAAAGGGGGGGACCCCGGGAAGGGAGGCTTCCGGGGGCGAGGGTGGACTTATCTTGGCCTCTAGCCTGAATCTCTGGAAGAAAACGGAGGGAGGGTTTGGAAGAGTATCAAGTGACATCTGAAGAAACTCAACTCTGGCTGGAAAAGTGAGCCGAGGAGAGGGGAAAACTGCCTTCCAGATCGCTGTATTGTTGACATTCCATGCAGTGTTTAAAGGATCAATCTATAGGGAAATACCTAAACCGGGAGTCGGAGGGGGCGGCCCAAGAGAGAAACTGGGGCGCTGATGATACCAACATGGGTTACAGGAAAGTATAACCTAGATCAGAACTATGGTGCCAAGTCTCCTTGGCTGATTCTCCATGTGTTTCTAGGTCTCCCGTCGCTGCCTCTCCGGGTGACTCTTCTTGGATGCTTATGGAGCCAGTTGCTTCTCTGTATTTTTCCCTGCCAGGCTTCCTTCTCTTCTCCCACCTGCTCAGCTCCTTTGCACCGGTCTCAGGTAGGGGTGTACGCCACTAACTCCTATCAACTCCTCAGAAAGGAAAATCAACACTTAAGTCTGCAAAGGGCTTGAAGAAGTCTGTAAAGAAGGGCTGCAGTTGCGCTCACTCACCCTTTCATTCTGCGCACAGTCATCAAATGGATCACAGTCATCAGATGGATCCCAGGCACACTCTAGTAGCAATCCAGTGAGAGCCAGAAAGCCACGCTGTATATATAACTTAAAAATCCTTAGTAGCTACATGTTAAAAAGGAAAAGGAAACCAACCGATGAAACAAACTTTCATGAAACATTTTAACTCCAAATAACCAAAGTATTATTATTTAAAATTTTAATTAATGTAAAATATGAACAATGAGATGTTTAACTTTCTTATTCAAAATTTTCAAAATTGTGTGTCTTTTACATTATAGCACATGCCAATTGGGACTAGCTAGTGGCGATCACACTGGATAGCTAGAGTTTATAACCTATACCGCAGGCACTGCACTGGTTTGGGAAACAGAAGAAAACCTCTGTGAGCTCAGGGTTCATGAGGGGTGATCAGCGTAGGCTTCTCAATGTGTTGTTCATGAAGCATTAGTACCACCTGCTAGACACTCCTACTAGGTGTTTTTTGTTTTGTTTTGTTTTGTTTACTACCGACCAGGCACATCCCTTGGCCCCCAAAATCCTCAGCCCAGGAAGTCCCTGTGCCCTTAGAGAGAACATGTCTGTCCCCTGGAACACCCAGTTCCTTTGCTGTCTCAGACAGTTGACGGCTGGTGCCCTTGTCTGATTCTACCGCTTTGTGTAACAGTCCAGTTTAATGTCCTGGGACCAGCTTATCCAGTCCTGGCTGTGGTGGGAGAAAACGTCATGTTACGCTGCCACCTGTCACCTGAGAAAAACGCTGAGGATATGGAGGTGCGGTGGTTCCGGGCGCAGTTTTCCCCTGCGGTGTTCGTGTACAAGGGCAGGCGGGAGAGAACAGACGAGCAGATGGAGCAATACCGGGGAAGAACAACTTTTGTGAGTGAAGCCATCAGCGAGGGGAGTGTGGGGCTGATCATACACAACGTCACCGCCCACGAAAACGGCTTCTACTGCTGTTATTTTCAAGAAGGCAGATCTTACGATGAGGCCATCGTGCACCTGATAGTGATAAGTGCGTGCTTTCATTTTGTGAGATTGCTTTTTCACAGCCTGACTCTTTGGGAAAGTTTTTCTCCTCACTCCAGGCCCCCTGCAGATCAGTGGAGTTTGCACCTAGAATTCCCTGTAAACAGGGAGGGTGGCTTTTCCCTCCTCAAGGACTCACTGAATGGGTTTGCTCTGCTACTGTGGGTATCGGCTCTTGAGACACACACAACTGTAATCTTGAGCAGGGGCGAATGCTTAGTCCCTACAGATTATCCTTATGCCTACTTCCGAGAAATCTCTAAGCATATTTCTCAGTAACATGTTTTAGAACTAGACATTTTTATTGTTAAATAGAATTTGTTGTTGTTTAGTCCCTGTGTTGTGTCCAACTCCCTGTGACCCCATGAACTGTAGTCCACCGGGTTTCTCTGTCCATGGGATTTCCAAGGCAAGAATACTGGAGTGGGTTGCCATTTCCTTCCCCAGGTTCCTTTCCCAACCCAGGGATCAAACCTGCGTCTCCTGAATTGCAGATAGATTCTTTATCACTGAACCACCTGGGAAGGCCCATTAAATAGAGTACTCGTGCAGAAAAACTTGTAGAACATTAATGTACAGATTACTGAATTATTATGAGCTACAACCACTCCTCATATCAATAGATAGGATGCTGCCTTCTACTGACAGTGTCAGTTTGCTAGGGCTGCCATGACAAAATGCCACGGACTGTGTGGCTTAAATAACAGAAATGTGTTTTCTCACAGTTCTGGAGGTTGTTAAGTCCAAGATCAAGCTGTCAGCAGGTTTGGTTTCTCCTGCAGCCTCTCTCCTTGGCCTGCAGGTGGCTACCTTCTTGCTGGGTCCTCACCTGGTCTTCTGTCTGGGTCCTAATGTGGCCTTTGCTCTATGGGTGTACATTTCTTGTATTTCTGAGTGTCCTAATCTTTTTATAAGGACTCTAGCAGATTGGATCAGGGCCCACCCTAACAGCCTCACATTGACTTAATTACTTCTTTAAAAGCCCTGTCCCCAAATACAGGCATGTTCTAAGGGACTGGAAATTAGGGATTCAGCATAAAAATTTTGCAGGGACACAGTTCAATCCATAACATGCCGTTTCTCAAAATCCCCAGCTGAGACAGGTTCCTAGGAGTAAAAGTGCTGTATAATGAGAAATATTTATCTTCATCATTAATAGATACTACACATTTGTTTTGCAAAGTGTTTGTAAGTCTTCCCAATATACACTCTCACAATCATATAGGATGCTCCACACCTTTTTCATTAAGTCCAAAGAGAAGTTTTTTACATGTGACTTCAATCTATTTTTTCCTTTCTAGTAAGTTATTTTCCATGACTGTGAGGATCAAACACCATTCTTGATGTTTTTCATTTCCTCTCCCTTCCCTGCTTTTTTTCTTGGGACATCTCACCATCTTACAGAATATGCATTTTACTTAATTATCCAAATTATTGTGTCTCTTCCACTAAAATGTAGTTTTCATAAAGGGTTGTTTTCTCTTTTGTTTTTGCTGTATCCACATCTTTAGAACTGAACCTGGAGCATAACAGATGCTCAGTAAATATTATTGATGGAATAAATGAATCTGCTCCATAAAGCTGTAAGTGGTCATCACATCATACCTGAGCTATCTCTATTCTAAGCCTGAGATCTATTTTATTTTTCACCTTTCCCCATGAGCCTCTTACCAGTCCATGCTTTTAATCATCTTTGACATATGCTTTAGTCAGGATTGTTGAGCTTATGCTCTTGTCTAAGCAGCCCTCAAATCTTAGTAGGTTAAATCAACAAAAAAATCTATTTCTGACACATGAAGTATATCCTTCATGAGTCTGGGGGGCTCTACTTCATACAGACCTGCTTGGAACTTTATGGTTCACCTTGGCAGAGGGAAAGAGAGCTTGGCAAATTATGGTGAACATGACCCTGGCCTGGGCTATCCCACTCTGAATTGAGTCATTGTACAATTTTTTTGTTGGCTTTACTGTTTTTTGGTTTGGTTAATTGGCTGGCTGGTTTTGTCCTTAGATCTGTTGTCTCATACTTGCCTTTACTGAACCCCCCTGAAACGTTTTGTAGGATTTCTTCCCAAGTTGTTGAGTTCTTTTAAATCTTATCCTGCTTCAGAGTTTCCGTGCCAGGCTTTCAATCTGCAACTAGTTGTTTTTATTTTCCATCTTGAAAAGATCAAATTGAGGAAGAATCAGTAAGACTTAAGTGAGGTTTAATTTTGTCTTTGGTATAATTTGTGGAAGGTAAATATCTCTGAATTGGGGCGTAAGGCCTGGCTTTGCATGCTAGCTCTGTCAATTCTCCTAAAAACCAACACCTCTTTTAGATTATCAGATAGCTGTGGTGATGTGAAGCCCTAAACCAGGAGAAGGGAGACAGTGTCTTGAAGTCAAAAAGCTTCTTAGAATTCTGCCAGCCTGGCAGGTTTCTGTCCTTATTATATTGAGCTTAAAACTTCAAGAAGCCAGAGCTGCTGAGAAGTCCTCTCAGGGCAGAAAGTGAAAGCCTAGACCTTTTTGTTTCTGATCAGAGTGGACACACCCACCCAGAAGGGAGAAAATTAAAATCTCTAGCTGAATGAATCAGTCAACAAACATTTATTAGGAGGCAGATAGATGCTTGCTCCTGTGATGGAGTCCGTAGGGAGAGCCCGAAGAAGAGTGCAATGTAAGCATTTCCCCTCAGAGATCTCACATTTTTTTTTGCACATGTTGGCCTCCTGGTATTCTCCAAAACCGAGGTTTTCTTCCTTCCTTTTCTCCTTACTGTCTTCTTCCTTCCTTCTTCCATCCCTCCCTGTTTCTCCCTTCACAGAAGAGAGTGCGTGGAATGTGCCTAATCGTATTTTCTGGACACCAGCCTCTTGCTCTCTTGCCTCTTCATCACTAAGAGCTGCTTTCCTAAGACACTTTGGCTAAGACACCATTCATTACCTCTGTCACTGAGCCCTGGTCTCTCTCCCCAGGCCTGGGCTCTAAACCCGTTATTGAAATGAAGGGCCTCGAGGATGGAGGCATCCGGCTGGAGTGTATATCTGCAGGGTGGTACCCAAAGCCCCAAGCTGTGTGGAGGGACCCTCATGGTGAGACCATGCCCCCCCTGGAAGAGTCTTACACTGTGAGTGCAGATGGGCTCTTTCTGGTCACCACGGCTGTGATCATCAGGGACCATTTGGTGAGGAACATGTCCTGCTCTGTCAGCAACACCCTGCTCAACCAGGAGAAGGAAACTGTGATTTTCATTCCAGGTTAGTTCCCTACTCTCTGAAGGCTCATTTCTTTCTTTCTTTCTTTTTTTTTCCAGAGGCTCAGTTCATGGAGGCAGGATGCTCAGCAGACAGATTGGGGCCCAGCAGGGGGATGAGGAGGTAGGGCCATGGGGTAGAAGGATCCTGAGCCCTGAAGATCTGGAAGCTACAGCTGAGCTGAGGCCTCTCCTTGTCATAAGAGGAAAATCAAATTGTCTCAAAACACAGGGGTAGGAAGCCTCTTTAAGGGTAAATCTGGTAGTTGTTTGATCATGGTCCTTATCCTGCAGCAATTTTCAAATATTTAGAACAGTCCTAAAACAATGGACGGTGGTGTGTATGGGTGGTGTCTGCTGAAGCCCTCCCTTCCTCCCCATGAGATTTCCCAAGGGACAGTGCTGAAGAAAGTCTGTCTATAGACATTCATGAATGCATTAAAGAAGTACTAAACAAGTATCTCATATGTTCAAGGTACTGTTCTCGAAATCGAAGATAAATCAGTGAACAAAATACAAGAAGATGCCTGCCCTTGTGGGTCTCACATTCTAGAACAGCAGAGGACAATAAGTGAAATCATTAATTAAAACAAGGAGTGAAGTAATTAAACTGTGGACTGTATGAGACAGTGATAAGTATTGTAGAAAAATATTATATTTAAACTCCTGAGGCGGGAGTTTATCTGGCAGTTTTCAAAGACCCCCTAAGACACAGATAAGATTGGAATGAATTGAGGCCAGGAAGAGTTGGAGGAGACGAATCCAGAGAGGCCATGGGTCTGGATCGTATGGGCCAGTGTAGGCCACAAATGAACTTTGGCTTTTAGTCTCAATAAGATAGGAAACATTGCAAGGTTTTGAACAAAGAAATAACATGATCTCACTTAGGCTGCTGTGCTGAGGACAGACAGCAGAAGGGCAGAAGGTATGGACAGAAGCAGGGAGGAGGGTATTGTAATGTTCCAGGCAAGAAGGGATGGTGGCTTATATCACACAGTGGCTGTGCTGATTCTGTATGGCTGGTTAGCTTTTAGTCAGCCTTGTCCCACTCATGGTGACTCAAGGTGTTACTTGCTTTTTTGTCTGCTGAGACCCCAATCCTGGCAATCACTGTGGGGTGAGCCCGTGCAAAGTCGAAGTTTCTTTCCCTAGCTGGGGTTTCTCAAAGAGAAGCTGGTAGAGCAGGGACCTGAGAGAGCTCTTTAGATCTGTGCCCTGAGGGGCTCTGATTCTGGAGCTTCTTTTTCTCACTAAATAGGATTTTGGCGCTCCCTTTTCAGAATCCTTTATTCCCAGAACATCTCCCTGGATGGTGGCCCTGGCAGTCATCCTGCCCACTCTGCCTCTCCTCATTGCTGGGAGCATCTATCTCATCAAGAAACTCCAGCTGGGAAAAAAGATTCTGTCCATGCAAAAAGAAGCTGATAATGAAGAGAAAGAAATTACACGTAAGGAACTGGGGAAAGAACGTGTGGAAAAAGAGAAAGAATGCCAAACAAAAGGTAAAAGAGTAGGAGGACAGTTCACTGTCACACAACTCGGCCAGCTAAAAGTCTGGGAAGCAGAGTGGGCATAAATAAGAGCAGCAGCAAGGGCTTGGAACTCTCACATCCTAGTAATGAATCCCTCAGACCTGACTTTCTTCCACTCTGCAAATGCTGCATCCATTCACCTGGCTACGTGTAACCCTATGTTGTTGGACAAAAGCAAATCTAAATAAGTACTGATAGTATCTAGCCACCTGATCATATATCATTTCTGGTATCTTGTCAGTTTCCTAGGCAGTGAGGGAGGAGGGTGGTGGTATTCACAGAAAAGATCAACTTTTCATTATTTAAGACAAACTCAGATTTTCTTAGTTCTTCTCTTAAAGACATTCATTTGTTTCTTTTTCCTTTTCAGAGCAACTTCAAGAAGAATTGCGTAAGTTTAGCATTTCCTGAACTACTCCCTGCATGATTTGTATTCTTCACTGTTAGCCATTATTTCATGAAGCTCATCTCTCTGCCTGTCCCATTGCAGGATGGAGAAGAAGCCTCTTACATGCGGGTGAGCGCCTCTAACATTCCCTGAGATCCTGAGCTTTCTCCCCACCAGGCAGCCAACACGACACATTAGAGGAGCAAGGGGGCCCAAAGCTGGCTGGGGAAGCAGGAGCCTGGGTTAGTGCACTAGCAGGATCCCACCCAGTGCTGGATTCTACCTCTGCTGTCAGAGACACTCCACAGGGCTTAACCAATTCTATAGTTTACTCCTGACCATCCTTTCTTTTTTAGAATAATTTAATCCATGATCCGGAGAAGGCAGTGGCACTCCACTCCAGTACCCTTGCCTGGAAAATCCCACGGACAGAGGAGTCTGGTGGCCTACAGTCCATGGGGTCGCTACAAGTCGGACACGACAGAGTGACTTCACTTTCACTTTTCACTTTCATGCACTGGAGAAGGAAATGGCAACCCACTCCAGTATTCTTGCTTGGAGAATTCCAGGGACAGAGGAGCCTAGTGGGCTGCCGTCTATGGGGTTGCACAGAGTCGAACACGACTGAAGCGACTTAGCAGCAGCAGCAGCAGCATCCACGATCACCAAAGGTCTACCATACATAGTGAGTGAGGGAAGTCACTCACTGGTATATAGACTACACAGTGGAAGAGCCATGTGTGGGAAAGGCAATGAAGTTCCCAGGCCTGGCTCAGGGGTGTGTAGAGGCCAGAAATACCTTCCTGCTCCAAGAGAGCACTGATATTCTGTGTATAGGGGAGGGGATGTGGGCAGGAGGGAAAGTACAGGGTCCAGTGACCTGGTCCTAGTAAGCACTTTTGAGTTTTATAATTTGTCACCTTCTGCTCAAGAGCATCAAAGAATTCAGCCTTTGCTGGATCCCACAGCACTCAGACGTTTCCTCTTTCAAATTTCAAAATCATCACCATCAGGCATATCAATTTGGAGAAAGAAGAAAATCATTTTAACACAGTTGTTTTGTATTAGATGTAGACTGACTAATAGTAATTGCCAAAAAGTAACTGCAGAGATGGCTGCAGAATGTTAGGGGTCTGAAACATTTCTTATATCCAGACAGGTCGTAACTGTAGTCAACACACCTATGTTATTAAAGCAAAATGGATGGATATAGTTTCCCCTACCTTTTGCCATACTTACTTCTCAGGCAGCAGGATGACTTTGGGGGAACTTATGTTCCTTTTTTAGCTTCTGAAGGGGGCTCGTTAGTCATTTAAATCAGTTGTCAGCGGGTTAAACCAGTAGGACACAGAGGACTGTGTAGGGACCCTTTATCACCCTTATCTGTATAGGGAAAAATCGGCCTTACTTGCTTAATTGGGGGAGGGGAAGAGGATGGATTCTCTTTGCTAGTTTAAGCCAACTGGGGAACTTTATTCTAACTTGAGCCCCAGAGATCATATATCTTGAATAGAAAAAGCTGACAGATCTGAGAACTTTGAGAGAAAGTGGGAGCCATTCATTTCAGCTCATTGGCTGAACTTTCTGTATTTCTTAGAGCCCCAGTCCTCCTCTACCTGAGGCAGCACTCCTGCCACTCAAGAGAGAGAAGTGCAGACTCAGTAATTTAATTCTATCTGTGAGCTACCTGGGATCTGGGGTCAGGGGGCTTTCATGGAAAAGGCTGTTACCCAAGGGATCCTCCCCATGCTTTCTGAGATCTCTCAGGGGACCCGGAGTCAGGTCCTGGTCTCAGGATCTCACAATCTTGTGAGATCTCAGGCCTAAACCTGAGATTTCCTCTGCAGCTGATGTGGTCCTGGACCCAGACACTGCTCATCCTGAGCTCTTCCTGTCAGAGGACCAGAGAAGTGTGAGAAGGGGCCCTTCCAGGCAGAGCGTGCCTGACAACCCGGAGAGATTCGACTGTTGGCCTTGTGTCCTGGGCCTGGAGAGCTACTCCTTAGGGAGACATTTCTGGGAGGTGGATGTCGAAAACGTGATGGTGTGGGCTGTGGGGGTTTGTAGAGACAATGTTGAGAGAAAAGGGGAGGCCCTCCTGGTTCCTCAGAATGGCTTCTGGACCCTGGAGATGTTTGAGAACCAATACCGTGCCCTCTCCTCCCCAGAGAAGATTCTCCCCCTGAAAGAGCGTCTTCACCGGGTGGGCGTCTTCCTGGACTGTGAAGCTGGAGATGTGTCCTTCTATAACATGAAGGACAGGTCACACATCTACACATGTCCCCGTTCACCCTTCTCTGGGCCCCTGAGGCCCTTCTTCAGGCTGGGATCCGATGACAGCCCCCTCTATATCTGTCCATCGTTTAGAGGGGCCCAGGGGGTCACAGTGCCTGAGGGGGGCCTGGTCCTTTACAGGGCAGAGACCCACCACACCCACCAATTCCCTGGTCTCAGAGCCAGGTAGGGAAACCCAGGCCCAGGCCACCTCTACTACAGCACCGCCTGGAGGAATACTATCCTCCTTCCTTCTGGTCACAGGAGAATCTCCCCCGGGGTTCCCCCGGACATGTCTTCACGCCCTGGAGCATGTGTCTCCCTCATTAGACTATTGCTTTAGTAACTTGCTGCATGTAACCATGGGGCAGGGGCCAGTCTCAGGAATACTAAGTGCTGCCACATGGCTCCCAACCAACAAGTAAGTGTGAGAAAGTGACAGGCAGAGAACCAGCTGCTTTAACATCGGATGACAAATTCAGCCCAAGACTGGAATTGACATCAGATACTGTGGATCTGGGGATTCCCTAATAGCTCAGTTGGTAAAGAATCCACCTGCAATCTGCTGGAGAAGGGATAGGCTACCCACTCCAGTATTCTTGGGCTTCCCTTGTAGCTCAGCTGGTAAAGAATCCACCCGCAATGTGGGAGACCTGGGTTTGATCCTGGGGTTGGGAAAATCCCCTGGAGAAGGGAAAGGCTCCCCACTCCAGTATTCTGGCCTGGAGAATTCTGTGGACTGTAAAGTCCATGGGGTCACAAAGAATCGAACACGACTGAGTGACTTGCACTTGCACTTTCACTGTGGATCTGGGGCAAGGACAACGGGGCATAATGAGAGGTAAGAGGGGCAGGGAGCCAGAAATGGAGGTCAGAGATGGAGGAAGTAAGACAGAAGGTCCGTTTCTAACCCACCCCCAGGATTTCCAGAGCATGCAGTAAAGCTCCACAGGCCTAGATTCAGGATGATCTAGGATGAAGGAGGATGAAGGACAAGGATGCATCTGGGCCTGGCCTGGCCTGGCTCAGGTGTCCCTACAATAAACAAGGCGTCAGTACTTTGTTATTGGGTGTGGCCTAAGGTTTAAGGTCCCAGAGGAGCAGATAAGCATTGGACCAAGTGGATCTCAAAGTTCAGGTTCAGTGAGGAGAGCAGTGCTTTCCAGCTTTTTGGACTTAGGATGCATTTAGACACATAATAATCATTGAGGACAGAAAAGTGCTTTTGCTTATCTGGGTTATATCTATCAATATGTGTGGCATTAGAGATTAAACTGAGAACTTTTTTTAAAGTATTTATTAACATATTTAAAAAGGAACAAGTCAATTATAGGTTAATATGAAAAACATGTTTCAGGAATGATCACTATCTGTTGTTTCCAATGTAAAATAAAGTTTATTGAGAAGTGTGGTATTTTTTCATGTTTTTGCAAATCTAATGTCTGGCTCCTAGAAGGTAGGTAGATCCTCACCATCTGCCTCTGTATTCAATGCTGGAATCACAGATCATGGAGGCTCTAGAAAGCATTATCTACACTACTGAGAGAATGAGAGGAAAAATGACAAATAATATCTTATTATGAAACAATATTAACTTTGTAGACTCAAAATGTAACAGAGATTGCCCCCCCAAAATCTGTAAAACATCCTTTGAGAACCAGGATAAAGGATCCTGGAACTGAGTCAGGCATTTAAAATTATGACATAAATGGTAGTATTTTGGACTTTATGTAATTCGGCCATCCAATTGTAAAACTTGGCTGAAAAATTTAAATGATACTTAAAAAGTTCAAAATTGTATTACTGCAGTTCCTACAGTAAACAAGGTGTCACGATGGACACGTTCTAGAAAAAATCTGAAACATTGAACTTGGTGATTTGCTGAGATGGAAAACTGGTTTATTAATGTGCATGTGTTTTATTTTTGGTGCTGTTGACATGATAACATTTGAGCAGTTTTAGCTAAAAGCACCAGACTGCGAGTCAGGAAACAAGTGCTACTAATACCTGCCTGTATTAATCTTAGAAAAATTACAGCTTTTCAGTGTTTTGGTATTCCAAAAAATAAGACTTTGAGTGGGTTTGCATATCTTTTATTATAGTTTGTAAAACACTTTTATTTATTCAGTATCCTTGCTTTCTCATAAGAAATATACTAATCCCCATTTCACAGTGAAATAGTGTGGTCTAGCAAGTTAAAGTGATTCTTGTTGTTGTTTAAGAAAAATAGAGTTTTCATTTATACTTTTTTAAAAAATTGTCTCATCTTTAAGGCAGCTTCTAAACATAAAATTTAGATGTTTTAAGTATTTATTGAAACTAAGTATGAACCCAATGCTCTGCTAATCACTATATAGAATAGCATAGAACTCAGCTCCCAGCTTCCTTTACTCAATCTTTCATTCATATATTTACTTATTCATTCATTCTCAAGAAATTTATCACCTTTAATGTGTTGATCATGTGCAGTCTGTTGTGCCATGAAGGAAATAAACAGGATGATATTATAGAGAGGAATGGGTGGGAGCTGAGGTGGGCTACTTTAGATAGAAAATTAGATGGTAAAGTTAAGGAAGGCTTCCTGAAGGAAGTGATGGGTCTTCTGAGACTCGAGGACTAAGAAAGATTCCCAAGCGGCAGGAATCTTGTGCCTACAAGCCCCAAAGCAGAAATAAACTAACTAGTTAAAGGACATAACCCCCTACTGTCAAAGCAAAGACTGAGAATGGGACAAACAAGTAGAAAGAAGACAGGCTATCTGGGGCCTCCATAGCAAAGTGCTGAGAATCAAACTGAAGCAGAATCTTACAGAAAACCAAAGCTCAAGTGAACAGAAAATGTCTGGAGTCACCCGAGGATTATTATTTCCTCTTCCTAAAAGGATTACTTTTTTTTTTTTTTTTTTTTTGGCCACACCGCACAGGTTGCAAAGCACAGAATCCTAACCACTGGACTACCAGGGAGGTCCCAGATTACTCATTCTTAACAGGATGGGGAATTAAATTTTCCAGAATTTCCTTCTTCTTGGATTTGGGGCCTGGGAGGGAGGTAGAGTACAGTATGGAGAAAAGGGGAATGGCCCCCAGGGACTTTCCCCCTTTGTTGAGTCGAGCCCAGTATAATGATTCTAGCACCCTCAGTGGCTGAGAGCCACAGTGTCTGTGACTCCCATTTGCCCTCTGGTCTCTGACTGTGACTTGGATTCAACCCAAAAATGTTGGGTGATTCCAGACATTTTCTGTTCAACTTCAAAGAATTCTGAATCAAGACCTTCTAGTGGAAGTTTTTCAGATTTTTGGTATCTTGGTTTAATTAAAGAGAGACTTTGAAAAAAATTAATATTGGAGTAATAGTTGATTAACATGTGATAGTTTCAGGTGTACAGCAAAGTGACTCAGTTATACATATCAAAGAGGGACTTTAATCTTTTACCTCAGATGGACTGGGAGTTATCATCAGTGATTATTGGGCAATAGTTTCTTCAGTGGTTAATCTTGTCCCCTTTGATCCCCATGTAGGGGAGAGTGGGCTAGGCCAAGGAGGGAGGTGAGGTGGGGAGATTGGAAGTTAGGTCTTCTTGGCACATCCTACCATTATTAGAAGTCTTCTCAGCTTAAGGGAAAGTGAAACTTACATATCTCTGGACTCATGGAGAGCTTTCCTTAATCACATAACTGTTTACACAGGCTTGATGGGAAACAGCCAGGCACATTGCTGCCAGGCTGGTTCACAGGATCATTCATTTTTCTCCCCAGTCTCCCTGATGCTTGGCTCTAAATCAACCCTTTCATACCATAAAACACAAGGTATGTATATAATTATCCAAGACCTTTTAATTACAATTACTATCAATGATCAAGCTTAGAGGACTTTGATATTAGAGACATAAGTAATCTGACACAGATAAGGTATATGTACAATTATCAGTAAATAAACTAACATTTATAATCCAAGCAGTCTCTTGGGATTATGAATCAGCACACATGCAGCTTATTCTTACATCCATCTAACAACCATTAACTGTTGGCCATGAGCCAACCACTGTCTAGGCTTTGATGAAAAATAACAGTAATTAAGACAGGTGTCATGCATGGAGTATTGTCAACCAGGGAGCACACCCAAGTTTCAATGGCCATACTTTCTACTGAGCTTTCATTATGTAGCCTTGACTGATTGTGGACCACATAGTGATTGAACTCCTTCTCCAGCCCCTCTCTCTTCCTGAGTCAAGCTGACCACAAAAAGCTCAAATCCTCAATCCCCTTGGCACATGATTGGACTTTCTGTTTTGCTGACTCACCATCTCATTAGAATAAACTATCAGGTTCAGTCCAGTGAGCTCACCAGGAATAATACAACACTCTTAATACTCAGGAAATTTCAAGGGTTTAGGTTATTTCCCAGGAGACTAGACAAAGGCCAGACATCTCACTACACAGTTTGAAAAACAATATCAAGGGGAAAGGACTAGGGTGCAGTTGGATTTGGGCTACTACCAGAATAGAAAGATCAGAGCAGCCGAAGGATGGTAGGGAAAAGTTTGGACAGGCCAGAGAAAGGGAGCGCAAATGCAGTGTGGACTCTTGAGGTAGCAAAAGGAGTTTGTGTTTTCTTCTAACTATAATTGGAAACTATTATTGTAAACAAGGAAGTAACAGAACAATTTCTGGTAATTCCCTGGTGATTCAGTGGTTAGGTTTCTGCATTTTCACTGCTGAGGATGAGTTCAATTCGAGGTGGGCAAAATAAGATCACTGCAGGGTGAGCCAAAAAGAAAGAAAGAAAGAAAGAAAGAAAGAAAGAATTTCCTTTTAAAAGAGAAAAATAGAAAACTTTGAAGATGTTATACTAGTGAACTTGATGTTAGAGAAATGGGTAGCCTCCAGAAGCTGGTACTGGGCACACTATTCCAAAACATAGCACCTTGGCATATGGAATATCTTAAGATGAAGGAGTCTAAGAAAATTGCAGGAGAAAGGCACCTGCCTGTCACTGATTTTTCCCTGAAAGCAGAAATATAAATTCCATATATGAAAGGTAACTTCCCTGTACCAGGTAACAAGAAGATATCTTTATCACCAAGGGGAAGGCTATATAAACAAATCTGTTATTTCTTCACAATTTACTTCACAATTCACCCTTACCCTGAGCCCCTTTGTCTCATCAATTCCTCACAAATTTGTTTCTTTGCCTAAAATGGATTGAAACTTCCTGCTCTGACCACTTCTTCAGGTCTTCAATCTCTTGTGAGGTCTCTCAAGTAACACATGTAAAAAATCAACAAATTTGTATGCTTTTCTCCTGTTAATTTGTCTTTGTCAGTTTAATTTTCACAGCCAGGGATCCTCAGAGAGTTGATTTTTATTTTTTATTAAAAATTTTTTAAATTGATGTGTATTTGCTGTACAATATTATATAAGTTATAGGTATACAATGTTACACCTAATAGTATTCCCCTACCCCTGTATTGCCCCTCCTTGAAGGCTGTTTTTTAATATGATACCACTGCACTTCTAAGAACAAGTTTCTACGTTGGGTACTTATTGCTAAGTAATGAATCACCCTAAAAGTTACTGGCTTAAAATAACACTCAGTTGTTATTATTCATATGTCGAGGTGTCAGCTGAGCGTGGCTAATCTAGTCCTCAACTCAGCTGGGCTTTTCTGCTTCAAGCTGCATTGGCTAAGCAGCTCAGCTTCTCATGATAAGTTGGCTGGGGCAACTATTCCACTTGTCTCCTATCCTAAGACTGAATGGCTGATCAAAGCAGTTTCTTCTTATGACGGTCAGTTCCTTATGGTATTCAGGAGTGAATGGTGGGGACTTCCCTGGAGGTCCAGTGGTTAAGACTCTGCACTGTCAATGCAGTTCAATCCTTGGTTGGGGAACTAAGATTACACATGCTGTGGCCAAAAAATAACAGGAAAAGAAAAGGTGAATGGAAACAGGTAAGGCATCTCAAGAGGTCTTGGAATAGAAATATTGTCAATTTCTACATGCCACTGGTTAAAGCAAATCATGTGGCCAAATGCAAAGTTAAGAGGTGGGGAAATATACTTTGCCATGATGAGACCATACCAAAGATGAGGATTCTGGGAGGATTGAAGGACTGGGGTTAGTAATTCAATGTTTCACACCATTGTACAAGATCCACCAAATTTCTATGTCTTCCTCAAAACCTTCTAGTAGTATTTCCATCCCTAGCACTCCTCCTATCTCTAGACATGTGCTGAGATTTCATACCCTTTTTGATAACTTCCTCTCAAAAGTCATCCTAGTCTAGAAATTTAGGAATATAATTCTAGATTTTTCAAAGTTGGAAGGGACTCTAAAGGTTATAATGCCCCAAATATGTTTAGATCTAAAGGAAAATGCAGACTCCAATTAAGGAAGAAAGAAAGAAACAAGCCTAGCAGCGGCTATAGTGTTCTTCACTTAAACATCTCACAGACGCAAACATCAGACAAGACCATTCTGTGCTTGTGATGGAGAGAGACAAAAACAAATCCACTCTATGATCTTGTCAGCACAGGCAAAAACAAAATAAGAACACGAAGCAAGCCACAAAATTGACCGTACACCTCCCTCTCTTGGCTAACTGCAGTAATTGCTACATCTTTACCAATTGCAATTTATTTATTTAATTTTGGCCCCACTGCCAGGCTTGTGGGATCCTGGTTCACTAACCAGGGATGAAACCTGGGTGCCTGCGATGGCAGCTCAGAGTCCTAATCACTAGACTACCAGGAAATTCCCACCAAGTGCAATTTTAGCCCACTCTGTTCCTTTACTTTCTAATAAAAATTATTGGAATATTCACTCCTACAACAGCCCACTGCTTTCTGACAGTATTCATCCAGAACAAGCCCTTCTATCTTTGAACCTCCCCCAAATCACTCAACACAGTCCTACATCCTGTAATATCCAGCGCACCTGCTGTCACTGGTGCACTCCTCACCTCCCAGCCCCATGTGGTGTGTGGAATCCACAATACTGTAACAAGTACCAACAAATCCAATTTCATTCAACTACAGGTGGGCTTTGGCTGGTGGCCTTCAACATGGTCACAGGCAAGCCAGACCCCACTATCAGCCTCCAGCGCTCACTCCCATCCACATCAAATTTGGCCCCAGACTTTCAGTTCCTCAGATACAGCAAAATCTCTCAGTATCTAAAGCCAAGAGGAACTTCCCACAGATTTCTCAGAACAAAAATTGAAACAAAAAGTATTCTTTGTTCATGATGTATCTATAATTTTTCAGTAATCAAGTATTCACAGAAGGGAACAGTCACTCCATTGTGCATTTCATGCTCACATTCCGTCCTCCTTCCTACATCTTTAACTCAAATCTTAATGAGTAATTTTCCAAAGAAACTCATACAAGAACTTGGAGAATTCTAGTGTTCCCTCCATTGTTCTATAAACAAGGTTTTGTATTTCTCCCCCTCCCTCCACCACCTCTCTTTTCATAAGAGAGTAGCATGGAAGGCCTTGTATTTCTTATAAAACCTCTCTGTGAAAACCTCAAAGTAAAATCAGACCAATAATGAATTCATGATTGTTGGTTGGTTGCTTAGTCACTAAGTCGTGTCCAACTCTTTACAACTCTATGGACTGTAACCCACCAGGCTTCTCTGTCCATGGATTTCCCAAGCAAGAATACTGAAGTGAGCTGCCATTTCCTTCTCCAGGGGATATTCCCAAACCAGCGATTGAACCCATGTCTCCTGTATCGGCAGGTGGATTCTTTGCTGCTGAGCCACCAGGAAAGCCCTGATGAATTCATAGCCTGCTTCTAACATTCTTTCATGTTTTCTATAGCCTGTCCTCCAGAGGGTGAATGGAGCCCTTCTTTGGAGGACTTTATCCCACCAAGTAACAGAAAGAGAGGGTCAGTAGGGGGGATTCTGGGAACTACTCAGAATGGCTCATGTAACCCCAACTCCTTCCTTATATCCTCTTATTTATCCCTTGCACAATCCAACCTCACTTTATTGGCTCCCATACATTTGCTTCCTGAGTCTCTTTGTTCTAGGAACTTTCTGATTCAAAAGTATTTCCAGGAATATGACTCAGAGATGTCACCCCTCAACCAGTCCTCAGACTCTTGCTGCAGGGGGACACATTTAACCTTACTCCACCCCCAGGAATGCTGCCCTTCTACACAAAAATACATCACATCTTCCTTGGGCTTCTTCAGTTCCTTTCTACTCACCCTTTACATACGCAAATCTGTTGTGCTATAATGCACATAATTTTTTTCTTCTAGTTTTATTGAGATCTAATTCACACAGAGTACTGTAAAACACCTATGTTTTAGGTGTACAGCATAATGATTTGACTTAAATACATCAGGAAATGATCACCAAGATAAATTTAGTGAACATCCATCCTCTCATACAAATACAAAATAAAAGAAAAAGGGGAAAAGGTTTCTTTCCTTGTGATGAAAACTGTTAAGACTGACTTTATTTACAACTTTCATATGCAGCATACAGCAGTATTAATTATATTTATCATGTTGTACATTATATCCCTAGTGCTTATTTATCTTAAAACTGGAAGTTTGTACCTTTTGATCACCTTCATTCAATCCCCCCTTCGCCCTACCCCTCCACTTCTGGTAACCACAAATCTATCTCTTTCTATGAGTTGGTTCATTTGTTTGTTCTGAAGCATAACTGACCTACAACCTAACAAGCATGTTAGTCCATGCTGCATAGCATAGTGATTCGATATTTCTGTACATTACAAAGTGATCACTGCACAATGCACACGAACTTAATACAGGCTTAATAAATGAGGGAAATGTGTCAGCATTATAATGTCAGTGTATCATTAGATCACATCTAATTATTACCAGCATGCCAATAGTGTGTGCCCTGAGAAAAAGCAGCTGGCCACAAAGTTCATGACAAGCCACAGGATATGGTGCTATGCATCATGTGCCTGTGTCTCCCAGCCCTTTGTCTTAGCTCAGTTTAGCCACACGCAAAAGACATAAGCCCAAGACCCTGAGCCAGAACCATCACCCAGGGCATCTCCACTATTCATGCAGAGCCAGCAGCTGCCTCTTTACCTGTAGCGTCCATGTAAAGAACAGGATACAGCGCCTGTGGACCAGCAGCAGCCAGCATGGAGAAACCTGGTCCCAGGCCAGATCTAAATCAGAATCTGTTTTTAATAAGACCCTCCAGTGAAGCATATGCTCACTTAAGTTAGAGAAGTGCTGCTTTGGGAGGGATGGGAATGGGGAGGGGTTGTAATAGCATTAATAAATCATCTGAGATGTTTGACTATGAAAACTGTACTTAGAGGCTATTAAAGGAGTGGGGAGAATCTGTGATGGGAACACAGAAAATCAAAGAAAAGAAATAAGATCAATCATTTAACTCCTTCCCTTCTCCATCTCCCCCCAAACACACACACAAAAGTTGTACAGGAAAATAAAAGTAATTACACACAAAACTTGGTTTCATAAAAATATAGTCACATAACCCTGATATAGGAAACATTGAACAAAAATGGCATACTTCTATTGGTGATATAAAAGAATGGTGTTAGTCAGGGTTCTCCAGAGAAACAGGACCAATAGGATATATATATTTAAGAAAGTTTATTAAGAAGGATAGGCTCATGTAATTATAAAGGCAAAGAAGTCCCACAATCTGCCCTTTGTAACCTGGAGGTCCAGAAAAACTGGTGGTGTAGTTCTGGTCCAAACATGCAGACCTGAGTGTAGTTTGGACCTGGTGTAGTTCTGGTCCAAACATGCAGGGGAGACAGTGCTGTAAGGCCAGGCAGAGTCCAAATGCCAGAGAACCAGAAGTGCCAACATCTGAGGGCAGGACTTGGAAGTTTCAGATCAGACAAAGAACAAATTCGCCCTTTCTGCATCTTTTTGTTCTATTCAGGCCCTCAAAGGACTGGATGATACCCACCTGCATTAGTGAGAGCAATTTCCTCACTTACTAATGCAAAGGCTTATCTCTTCTGGCAACATCCTCACAAACACAGCCAGAAATAACACTTTACCAGTTACCTGGTAGTCCTTAGTCCAATCAAGCTGACACATGGAATCAACCATCACAAGAACTAAATCATCACTGACCATACTAGAGCATCAAAAAGTAATATCTAAAAATTAATTCATCAAGAAATAGCAACATAAATTGTTCCTGTTGAGAATACTTAGATAAATACCAGATAAAGCAACAACGCATTTGAAGAGGCTATTTCTAGGGAATGAGGACACATAGGGTGAGACTGGTGCTATTCTTATAAGCTCTTTATACTTTTTTTTTTTTTAAAGCTTTGTATGGATGACCTTGACAGGATAGAAACTGACTGGGTGTTTTTTTTTGTTTTTGTTTTTTTTTAATGCTAGTGGTTACCTCAGTAAAATGCAGTTGGAGGTCAAGTAAGACAAGGGTGAGAGTAATCATTGGCTCTGACTAGTTTATAATATCGGGAAATTTGAATGGCATGTGACAAAAGTGGAGTGGGGTGGGGAGAAGCCCTTATATTTTTGCATTCAATTTGCTCTTATACAGAGCACATCACATTCTTCAGCCCAAATTGTTTCATGTCTAAGAGAAAGAGTTTATGCGTCTAGTCTCCAGAACAGCAGGAAATTGCTCCTAGCAGCCCCACATCGCAAAAGCACCCACAAACAATGGAAGTCATGACAGGTGGGGGCATCTAGAATCTTTGTTCAATGATGGAGCCTGGAAAATTCAGAGATCCTGACCAGTGCTGTTGGTTTCTGTCGAAATGACTCAGATATTATCCAACCAGAGCCTTGGCTGCCACATAATAGCTTGAGTTCTATGTATGTACCATTTGCTGTCTATTTCCTGGCTCCTTTCCTTCAGTCTAGTTCTCTTAGGTGAAAATAAAAGTTCTTCCCCCTCCCCATTTCCCAAATTATCATTAGATATTTTGACAATGCAGAGCAAGGGAGAGAAGTCTAATCAGGATGAATTAAGGAGAGGGAAACATTATCAGTGATATTTGTGACAGTTAAGCACAAACGAAAGCTGAAAATGAGGCAGGTACATCTCAAACTAGGAAAGCCAAGGACTGGTTGGTGTGATTTAAGCTGCAAATTCTACTTCTGTCTATGTGCTGATAAGAGGTCAGAGAGTATGAACCCAAAGAGCTCAGTTTAGGAGGGGAATAGAGACTTTGAAACAAAAGACAAAAATAAATGCATGTGCGTCTCAGAGTAGGCTTCAGGTCACGTTCCTGACAGCAAAGAAGGACCAGGAAGTTGTCCATGTCATAGGATAAATCTGGCACATCTTCCTGGAGAGTCTATTTCAGTTGGAAGGGGTAAAATCTAGTCAGAGTCACATTTCTTTTGAAATTTCACAGTTAATGCAGTAAATGTTTTAATTTGCCTTAAATGTTATAGATAAGACTGAAGACTTTAGAAGTGTTTCTCATGTGAGCTAGCCAGTGCTGGGAGACTAGGGAGAAAAGGCAAAGAGAAAGGAAGCAGGAAGGCCACTAGATCTTACAGCATTTTCTTGACCACATTAAGGTGCTTGAACTGGATGCTGGGGTCACTAAGCAGTCATGTAGACATTTTTAAGCAAAAAGTGACAAGATTGGATTTGTACTTGAGAAAATTCATTCTCCTGGCACTCAGGCATATCCACTGAAGCAAATATCTTTTTTTTTCTTTTCTCTTTTTTGAGCAGTTCTCTTTTGCTGGTCTTGATCACAGTCTCAATTAAAAGGCAAAGAACAAATGAGTGGTGAAGGGTTTTTGCCACAAATATAATACAGAGCTGATGTTTTCAACTTTTTAAAAAATTCACACATATTGATTAAAAAAAAAAGCACCAGACTCTGTCAAAAAAGGCAACTACTTGAAAAGTTTACTTCCAGAATATATTAAAATATATAAATATGAAAGATGACCAACATAACTATCATAGAAATGCATAATAAAGTAATAATTTGGTCAGTGTCATCTAGCCCATTAGTGATGATGAGGAAGAATAGACCTCAGTGCTGGTGAGAAGGACATTTCCACTGATGATGTGATTGGACTGACATTTCAGGAAGAAGCTTTGACAATATGTTCATACCCTTTGGCCTAAAGACGGTATTTCTGGGAATTCAGCAGAAAGTGTATCAGTAAGTTAACAAAGATGTGGGCAAAGACTTGTGTATAAACTGCACTATTTGTAACAGGCAAAAAACCCAAGATGTGCTATGATCTCAGGAACCTTCAATATGATGTAATATAGCTATTAACAATGTTTCAAATTACATAAAAGCCTTAGTCGCTCAGTCATGTCTGACTCTTTGTGACCCAATGGACTGTAGCCTGCTAGGCTCCCCTGTCCATATGATTCTCCAAGCAAGAATACTGGAGTGGGTAGCCATTCCCTTTTCCAAGGGATCTTCCCAACCCAGGGAATGAACCCTGATCTCTTGCATTGCAAGCAAATTCTTTGTGGTCTGTGCCGCCAGGAAGCCCAAATTATATACAAATTATATAAATCATCAGTTCTATTACTGGAGACTATCATTACTTGCTGACTACCTTAAAAAATACATATCTTTAAAATGTTTTCTGTAACAATAAGGGGTTTAACCCAAAACAGGGAGTTGTGGGCCTCATAAATTGCTTTTAGGGAGGTAGCTTTGCAAAGAGGCAACTCTGGGCCCTGAAAACTGAATCATACCCATGCATTCTTAGCCTATCTTTAGTTTTTAGCTCATATAAATAATAATAGAATAACAACTTCCCCTCTTCTAAATTCCTATTATATGCTAAGCACTGCTGCTGCTACTGCTGCTAAGTCGCTTCAGTCGTGTCCAACTCTGTGCGACCCCATAGACGGCAGCCCACCAGGCTCCTCTATCCCTGGGACTCTCCAGGCAAGAACACTGGAGTGGGTTGCCATTTCCTTCTCCAATGCATGAAAGTGAAGAGTGAAAGTGAAGTTGCTCAGTTGTGTCCGATTCTTAGCGACCCCATGGACTACAGCCTATCAGGCTCCTCCACCCATGGGATTTTCCAGGCAAAAATACTGGAGTGGGTAGCCATTGCCTTCTTAATCTCATTTAATCCTTGCACCACTACTCCAAAGAAGGTATTATTAACAATATTTCCATTTTAGAGATTAAAAAAGTGAGGCTTGGAGATGGCCCAAGGCTTTGCATCTTATTTTAGTGTTTTCTTAAATCCTCTTTCTTTTTCCCTCTGTCCCCTTCTGTAAACAGGTTATCAATGCATAGCCTAATTTCTAAGCTGAAGACCACAAATCCACAGACCCTTCTCCTCTCTGGAACTTTTTTTCCCCCAAAGTAAATACATCAGGGATGAGGAGGGAGTGTGTTGGAGTGGAAGGGTGGGAGGAGGCAGGCTTTCCTGAGAGTACTTCCCCCTTCCTTCTCCTTTAACTTTTGCCAATGGGGCCACAACCAGCTTTCTCATTTGGTAGCAGAAGCTTGTTGGTGCCTTCTCTTCCAACATCAGAGGTCAGTATCTGGGACTGTTCTCACCCCTGAGAGAGCCAGCAGCCAGAGTCATTTTCTCTTTCCCGGGCTCCTTCCTCCCTAGTCCCAGGCCCTCTACTCTTCAAGCCCTTTAGCTCTCTTCAGCTCCCCTTTCTTGTTCTGTCTCCTCCAGCCATTCTTCTTTCCTGTTCCTGCTTATTTCCCTCATCTCCATCTCTTCCTCCATCACTGTATCTTTATTATCATTGCTAAAAGCAGATGTCAAATTATTGTATTTGAAAGAAGAGATTTTTTTGGCACAGTAGTTCCAAGACTTGTCTATTTATAATACATGAAACCCGTTAATGGGTACTATGCATCACAATTGCCTTCTCTTAAGACTCTCTTGGGGGTTTAGGGCCCAATTTGCTGTTTTGTACAGACAAGATTGACTAACCTTAGGGTGTTAGGTGGATGTGTGCTGACGGCAGCCGGGACTGAAAGTCTACCCTTGGCAGAAGGCAAGGAGGAAGCTTAAGGTGCAAATGATGCTTTCCAAGCTGAAAAGAACTGCTGGGAGGGCACAGGGGCACGGTGTCTCAACAACTCCTAGTTATTGCCTATTCTTTCATCTCTCCTAGGCTGAAGATCCTGACAAACTCGAGCCCACCAGCATCTTGCTGCCCAGAAAGGATGGAGATGGCAGTCTTTCCGAACTCCTGCCTCCTGGGGTGTCTGCTCATTTTCATTGCCCTCCAGCTGCCCAAGCTGGATTCTGGTAGGTACAGAAACCATCAGACTTGTTCCCCAAAACCCTTTTAGGCTGGAAGGGGTTGGCAGGCCTAGACTAGGAAATAAGTAGGAAAAGGGTTTCAGCTGAGTAGAGAAGGAGCCACGAATTATCTTTCTGGGTGGAACTTTGTTTCAATGATGTCCTGCCTTTTTCTCTCAATTATAGAATAATTTCTAGCCTACAAGCTTGAAATTTCTCAGTAATTTTAAGCAATCCCATTTGGTTGTCCTTAGTGACTTTCCCAAGGGCCCAGATGGATTCCCTGGAGCTGTAGTGGGAGAGTGCCCTTCAGTGGGATCCTCGTCTTTATCAGTCCTTAACTCCCGCCTCCACATTCCGTCCGACCCTCTTGGTGTTTTGATAGCTCCCTTTGACGTGATCGGACCCCCGGAGCCCATCCTGGCGATGTTGGGTGAAGATGCAGAGCTGCCCTGTCGCCTCTCCCCCAACGTGAGCGCCGAGGGCATGGAGCTGCGCTGGTTCCGGGAGAAGGTCTCGCCTGCAGTGTTTGTGAGCCGAGAAGGCCGAGAGCAGGAGGGAGAGGAGATGGCTGAATACCGGGGAAGAGTGTCGCTGGTGGAGGACCACATCGCCGAGGGCAGCGTCGCTGTGAGGATACAGGAGGTCAAAACCTCTGATGATGGGGAGTACCGATGCTTTTTCAGGCAGGACGAAAACTACGAAGAGGCCATCGTGCATCTGAAGGTGGCTGGTGAGTAGACGGGTTTTGACTTTCTCCGGTGACTCCATGCGAGATATTTTCCTGGGGCTCTGTTTGGAAACCGTCACACTTGTTTCCCAAATCCCTTTTAGGCTGGAAGGGATTGGCAGGCCTAGAGTTAGGAGATAAGTAGGAAGAGGGTTTGAACTGAGTAGACAGGGAGCAGCGAATAATCTTTCTCAGAACTTTGTTTCCACGATGTCCTGCTTTTTTCTCTCAATTATAGGATAATCATTTCCCCATGTTAATAATTTAATAAGTGTAAGATGTAATGACTGTATAACATTCTCTTTTATTAGTGCATCATAATTTGCTTGGTCAAAGCCCAGAACTGAGCATTTAAGTTGTGTCTGTTTTTCACCATTTATAGTAAGGCTGTAGTGAGCAGTCCCAATGCTTACTTGGTGGATTAGTACCCAAAGACTGATTTTGTGAGATTGTAGAGCATGATGTCTTGTTAAGGGTCTTGACCTACCTAGAAAATTTTTGGTTTTGTTTCTGTTTTTGCTTCAAGCCAGAATTCAGAGTGAACTATAAGGAAATGGTACACACTGAGGAACGAAGTATACTTTGAGGTCTGCCTTTCCATCTGGCACCAAGCAAATTTCTTTTTGAGCTACATTTCCTACTGTAAAACCTGCCGAACAAGATTTTGCAAGAATAAGATTTTTAAAAAAAAAATCAATATAGGAATTCCCTGGTGGTTTGGCGCTTCCAATGCAGGGGGCATTGATCAAGGAACTAAGATCCCTCATGTTTGGAATATGAGAAACTGCTTTGTCAATTCTAAAAGCATTTTATACTTGTAAAATATTGCTGTGCAATATATATTGCTTTTTATGCATATATTCAAGTAAAGATGAAGTTTGAAAAATACATGGGTGAAATGTGGGTCCCTGTTTCATAACAGGGTGTCCCACATGGTAGTATCATATATAACTCATCTTTCCTTTTTAAGGAAGTGTCTTAAAGATTGGTTATAAAGCCCTACAGATTTGAGAGCATAAAGCTGTCGTTGTTACCTTTTATGAATGATAGACACCTTTGAGAATCTACTGAAAATGGTGGCCCTTTTCATGAAACGAATACACATTCTCATATATATACACAATTTGGAATATGACTTTAAGTCAATAGTTGTTTCATCTCTGATAAGATGTCTTCTTTTATGGATACCTCAGTTCCTTTGTGTAGTAAAACATGGAGATGGGTCCTTCTCATTCCCAGTTCCTCTGGGCTTCTCTTTCTCAAACTATATAGCCCTATGATTATAAGGCTCCCAGAAGAGTGTCCACTAAAGGAGTAAGGTACCTTCTTTCTCCATAGCTCTGGGCTCTGATCCTCACATCAGTATGAAAGTTCAAGAGAGTGGAGAGATCCTGCTGGAGTGTGCCTCAGTGGGATGGCACCCAGAGCCCCAAGTACAGTGGCGAACTCACAAGGGAGAAGAGTTTCCATCCATGTCAGAGTCCAGGACTCCTGATGAAGAAGGTTTGTTTACTGTGAGAGCTTCAGTGATCATCAGGGACACCTCTATGAAGAATGTGTCCTGCTGTATCCGGAACCTCCTTCTTGGCCAGGAGAAAGAAGTAGAGATTTCCATACCAGGTCAGTAAAACAGGTACTAGGTTCCTTTTTGACACAGGTTCAGGGCAACATCACATGGGACATCTGCCCAGGTACAACCTCCTGGCAGACTTGTCTATTTTTCTCACCTTAAACTTTCCCCACCTAAATTCCTGCCCGCTGAGCCCCACCAACTTCACTAGAGATTCTGAAGGCATAAGTTTTATACCTAGATCTCACAGACATTCCAGATTTTCCATCTTAGATACGGAAGTCTTCCAGATTTTATTAGGAGATATATCTTGGAAAAGCTTTGTCTCTGAAGGGTGTGGTCTTCCTGATTCAGAGCCTTCTGGATCTAGCTAAATTAGTTCTCCTCTTTCCACCCTTACCTCCCCCTCCTCCCTATCCCATGCTAGAGTTCCAAGTTTCCAGAGACTTCACACTCTACCTCTGGTTCAGCAAGGAACTTTTCCTTATTCTTGGGTCGTTGAGTCCCCCTCTGTTGCACACAGAAGTGATATTTCCCCTTCCTTATTTACTTCCCTCATCCCCTTGGCTCCCATCCTGCATTGATGGCTACGGAGAAATTTCCATGATAACATGAATCGGTCCATTATACTCTTTATTCCACAGGTCCTGTCCCCAAATGACTCTTCTTCATCTTCATTCCTCTC
Organism: Budorcas taxicolor; assembly: GCF_023091745.1. Taxonomy (NCBI): domain Eukaryota; kingdom Metazoa; phylum Chordata; class Mammalia; order Artiodactyla; family Bovidae; genus Budorcas; species Budorcas taxicolor. Next base: position 29,198,633 of record NC_068920.1, read on the forward strand.
TTTCTCTGCCCTCTCTTACCTAAGACCAAAATTTATCTGAAAACCTCAGAGTGGTATTGGAGGGACTCTTTTGCCATGGGAGGAATGTGAGAGGTCCAGGTCATCCTCTCTTCCAGCCCCCTTTGGAATCAGGAGAGGAGCTAGATTTGCTCTGAGTTTCTCAACAAATATCCTTCTTGGGGATTTTGTTCTAGCATCCTTCTTCCCAAGGCTGACTCCCTGGATGGTGGCTGTGGCTGTCATCTTGGTGGTCCTAGGACTCCTCACAATTGGGTCCATATTTTTCACTTGGAGACTATACAAGGAAAGATCCAGACAGAGGAGGAATGAATTCAGTTCTAAAGGTAAGTCATAGAATCCCAGTCTACTTGTCAAGAGTGCTTCCATGTGAGGCTGAACCCAAGTCCTTTACGATGACTGCCAATGGGAAGATAATTGATTCCAGAATTCTAAAAATCAGAGGGAATTATAAAGCTCCTGAATTCAGTGGCACCCAATATGAAGAATAACAGAGGTTTGGGTATAAGATGAGTCAAAAGCAATTCTAACTGAGATAATAGACCTGATGTTTATTCATTATTAACCTTCAGACTCTATCCTTACTTTTAACTCAGTAATGATTAAAGATCTGATACCAAGTGAGTAGGAACTTCCTGCATATTTCTTAGAAAACAAAACAAAATCCTTGTTCTTCATTTGTTGATAATGCCTCAATAATCAGGTAGTCATGAATTAAATAGTTTCTCCTTTATATGTTTCTTACACCTGTTTTGTTCCCTCCCTCACACCCAGGCTAGGTCATTAAGGTATTTCTGTTTGTTTTCCAGAGAAACTCCTGGAAGAGCTCAGTAAGTTCTATGTTCTTTGTCTTTTTACATCCACAAAGTTGTCTCTCTCTTATTATAAAACATGTCAATAACACTCTTTCCCCCTCCCCCACCCTCTCTCACTACAGAATGGAAAAAGGCTACATTGCATGCAGGTCAGTGACTCTGAATATCTTAAGGGCTCTGAGGTGCTACCCTGGAGGTATTCAAAGTCCTCCAATACTTGGAAATAAAAACCACTAATATATAAAGGGGAAGTGAAAGTGAAGTTGCTCAGTTGTGTCTGACTCTTTGTGACCCCATGAACTGTCGGCCTACTAGGCTCCCCTGTCCATAGGATTTTCCAGGCAAGGGTACTGGAGTGGGTTGCCATTTCCTTCTCCAGGGGATTTTCCCAACCCAGGGATCGAACCCAGGTCTACCCGCATTGTGGGCAGATGCTTTACCGTCTGAGCCATTAGGGAAACCTGTACAGAGGGGAAAGATGATGGCAAATGGCCTCAACATTATCCTTGAGGCACATAAAGGGCCCTTGGAAGATGGCTAGAAGGCAAGTCCCCTCTGACAGGGTCCCATGGGGTACTGGGGACAGTCAGTTGATACATCAGCCTATGGCTGTGGCTGGAAGAGGGGAAAAGAGACAGCTGAGCAGGCCAAGCAGTTCCCCTCCTGAGGAGACCTGTCAACTGCTAGAGCAGGTCTCCGCTTCTTCAGAGAAGAAAGGATGGTTCTTTCAATCTGTGACATTCACTGATAATCAGACTCACTTTCTCTCTGTCTCTAGTGGATGTGACTCTGGATCCAGACACCGCCCATCCCCACCTCTTTCTGTATGAAGATTCAAAATCTGTCCGACTGGAAGATTCACGTCAGAAACTTCCTGAGAAACCAGAAAGATTTGACTCCTGGCCCTGTGTGATGGGTCGTGAGGCCTTCACCTCGGGGAGACATTACTGGGAGGTGGAGGTGGGAGACAGGACGGACTGGGCAATTGGGGTGTGTAGGGAGAATGTGATGAAGAAAGGATTTGACCCTATGACTCCCGAGAATGGGTTCTGGGCTGTGGAGCTGTATGGAAATGGGTACTGGGCTCTCACCCCACTGCGGACCCCTCTCCCACTGGCTGGACCCCCCCGCCGGGTTGGGGTCTTCCTTGACTATGAATCAGGAGACATCTTCTTCTACAACATGACTGATGGATCCCACATCTATACTTTCTCCAAGGCCTCTTTTTCTGGCCCCCTCCGGCCCTTCTTCTGCTTGTGGTCCTGTGGTAAAAAGCCCCTGACTATCTGCCCAATCACTGATGGGCTTGAGGGAGTCATGGTAGTTGCTGATGCCAAGGACATTTCAAAGGAGATCCCACTGTCCCCCATGGGGGAGGACTCTGCCTCCGGGGATATAGAAACCCTCCATTCTAAACTAATCCCTCTCCAGCCCAGCCAAGGGGTACCTTAAGAAATACTCCAGCTCAGCCCTTTCCCTCTACTCTAACCCCCTCTTCCACCACTCCCAGGGCTTCATCTGCCAGATTTACTCAGCCCCTGTTTCTTCCTGTTGGCTAGGGATTAATTAATCTTGAGAAGGTTGTGTTGCTGCTGATAAGAGTGTGAGGAATAGGCCCTTCCTAATCTGTTTCTGTAACAATAGTCAAGGGGCAGGGAAGTGACCTCAGATTGCTTCTTGTGGTCTCCCATCCCAGAGGCCAAATTCTCTAGGGAGGGAATTGCAGTTCGGGGATCAAGATGGAGTTAGGTTGGCATAGGGTTATGACAGAAACATCTTGGTGTCCAGGATAGGGGAATATAGAGGAACAGGTTTTAAGTAAGTAGGAAACCCAAAGGGTTCTGGGAAGGGAAAACCGGTGGCTGAGATCCCATAAAGGAACTTGGAGGGCACATCATGATAGAGGAAAATGAGGTGAACTCAGGCAGTGATAAACATCTGACTTGTCCCTAGAGCTTTAGGACCCGTATCTCAGATTTTCTAAGTCATTCCTACAGGGTGGATCTGAGCAGTTGGCAAGGGGAGTAAAGAAGGTGAGGAGGTCAGATAGAATGAAAGAGGAGAGAATTTTAAACAAAATGCAAAGGACTCTTTCCAACCTCACTTTGTTGATTCCACAAGTTGCTGGTTCTCTTCTTCCTTTTGATCTAGAATCTCTCCACTTTAGAGGTATTTTCAGGCATCATCTTTCAGTGATATCACCACTTTATTGGCTGTTGTCTCATGGCCAATGGCCACGTCTCACCAACATATAGTTTAAAACTGCTCAACCACACCTTTAATTAGCTTTAACCACCATCCACTTCCATACTGAGCCACAGATCACTCTCTCCCCACCCAGCTTTCCTACGTGCTGCTTCTCCTCAGGGTCCCCTGAAAGCTGCGTCATTGTACTCAGCACAGCTAGATTGATTGCACTTATTTGTATTTGCATTTTCCTGTATATGTTTGTCTTGTCCAGGCTCCCACCTTCCATTTCCATTGGGTTTTCCAGGATCAATGTCGTCCATGGTCTTAACCTAATAAATAAGTCTGTCTGATTGTTGAAAACAGCTTCTGCACCTCCCTTTCTTTATCCAACAAATGGAACTGACACAAAACAGAGAGAAGAAACCTGCATGGAAATGCATTGGGTCAAAGCACTGTGGTTCTGTTTATCCAAGACTCATCCCCAGACTTGCTGGCAGTAGGCTCACCAGGGCAAGCAGCACAGGGCTTCCTGTCCCAGGAAGGGCCAGCTACTTACAAAAAGGCCACAGTGCCAGTAGCTACCCACCCTTAGCCTCTGGAGGAAATATTTGGTGATGCCTCATAACTGGAAAAACAAACAAACTTGGGTGATCCTCCTTTCCTTGCCCCTTCCTCAAGCTGTATTCACCCTACCCTACACTGGACTCCTGAGAGAAGACCACCATGTACCTCTGCTTTCAAAGTATTCATTTATGTTCAAATTGTACTTTTAGAAAGTAAAAGATTTTTTTAAAAGTCCAAACTTCTTTAAAAAATACTTGAGAATCTTAAGTAGTTGTTTTGCCAGTTTAACGTACTATGCGCATCCTGAAATGTATATATGAAGTCTTACCCTAAATAAATGGGGCTGCCACAGGAACCCCTCTCTGCGAGTAGAAAGAGAAACAGTCAGAGGTTTCAATTAGCTCTGTGACTGCCCTCACCTTCCTATTTCTTCATGATCTTCAAGGAAAATGGTTACCAAACACAGCATTGAGCTGGCAGTAGATTCTGAACTTATGTGATAAGCCTTGCAGCTCCCTTTCCATCGTAGCTCCCTTTCCATCTGGCACCAGATACCAGTGCCTGAAGGAGGAAATTAAGAGTCTTGGTAGCTCTGGCTTTATTTTCAAATCTTCCGAAAGAGAAAAAAGGTGGCCTTGCTGATGCTTCGTCAAAGCCTGGCTTAATGACCTGAAGCAGAATCAGTGATACTATGGTTTCAGAAGGTCCAGAAAGGCCTCTTCCACCAGTGCAAATAATTAACTGCAGTATTTCCAAGGCCTGACTTCCTTTTTAAACCAGAAACTAAAACCTTTCACCCCACAGCTAAAGACCAGCCTTAAAAATGCAAATGTTCCTGAAATAAAGAACTTCATTTCACACACCAAAAGCCAGCTCTGGTCATCACATGTTTGAAAGGGTCTGCTCGGACAAAACTGAGCAACTTCACTTTCACTTTTCACTTTCATGCATTGGAGAAGGAAATGGCAACCAACTCCAGTGTTCTTGCCTGGAGAATCCCAGGGACCGGGTAGTCTGGTGGGCTTCCGTCTATGGGGTCGCACAGAGTCGGACACGACTGAAGTGACTTAGCAGCAGCAGCAGCCTCTGTTTAAAAGAGACCCAGACATTCACATTAAGAGAAAAATAACTGTGCAACTCCTATCATCACTAATCAACAACAGCTCTTCCGCGCCATCTCTCTGCTTATCCCTATTCATCTGCTCCTTCTGCCTCCAAACAACACTCAGGTCTCCTCAAATCGCCCTCTGGAAAACTCCGAGTCGACTCTCAACTATACGCGCCTTTATTCTTGCCACTCACTTTAAAATTTAAAATGGAAATAGTCTTCTTCCTTGAATACATATGAAAGTTAATTTTAAAAAGTAACAATGATCCCAAGTCTCACTCAAATACAAACAATATTTGGGTTCATCCTCTTCTTTAAAAAATAAAAAAGAATCTGTGTTGTTTAGTTCAAAGGACTTAAACTAAATACTTTTTGAGGAGTGTTTCAAACTAGTTGGAAAGTCTTTGAGGTACAGCTTTGCTGGACATAAACAGAGATGTACGAAAACCTTACGAATTAAGGTAAGATAGAGTGACACATTTGTAGCAAGAGAAAGGCAGAACTGGTTTTAGTTTGATGCCTCCTTTTTGAGAGCAGCATAACATCCATTCAGAAAAGTCCACCCATCCTCAGGGTACAGCTAGAAAATTCAGATCAAGAAGCAAGACACTGGGACCCCCTTACATAGGTCTCGAGGGTCCAGCGGACCGAAAGGAGAGGAGGGAGGAGTTAATGAACACCCGAGGGCTGGGCCCCAGCAAGCACCAAACTGAATAGCGTAAGACTTCCCAGGAGCAGGTGTCAGTTTAAGTAAGGCAATTTCGGCAATATGGGTGCCATTATATAAAGAAGAATTCTGTCGAGAGTGGAAAGAAATTTCCCTTACTTTTGACTACCCAGCCGAGCGCCGCCCCGCCGGCTGCAGCCTGGAATCGAATCCGCGTTCATTCAGAAGACGCTGCCCGGCGGCCGCCGCAACCCGGCGCTTGACTCCGCGTTTCCACTCGGGGTCGGCGTCCGGGGTCGTACGTAAACTGGTGGTTGCTTTTTTTAATTGAAAATTTTCCGCATCCTCAGAAAAAGAGAAAAAGAAAAAAAAAGGCGGGGCGGGGGCGGGAAACCATCATTCACGTAGACATTGAAATGAAATTTGAGGGCGACAAAGCTACCACAGGTCAGGATGGCCGAGCGGTCTAAGGCGCTGCGTTCAGGTCGCAGTCTCCCCTGGAGGCGTGGGTTCGAATCCCACTCCTGACATCGCTTACGTTTTTGAATCAGTCGAACGGTTGTGTATATCACCAGCTTTTCCCCACGTTTCCCCTGTGGATTAATCTGTTTTCCCTTTTTTCCTAAATAAATTATCCAAAATTAAAAAAATTTTAAATATTAAAGAAAAGAAATTAGCCAAGTTCTAAAATGAAAGCACTCTGTGCCCAGAACACAAGTTAAGATCTAGTCATTTTAATCTCCTTTCCCTGTCTCTAGCTGTCTGTCCCTCTCTTTCCTTTACATTCAAGGAGTTGAATAAAAGTTACTCCTTTCACTGATGTCTACAGGGCCATTCTTTTGTTTTATTTATTTATAGATTACCTTTTAATAGCCTTTCTTCAATTTTATTTCTCATCTCCCACTCCCCCTTAAGAAATCATTAGAAAGGTCATCCTTTTTTTGTGTGCTGTGTGTTTTTGTAGAACACATTTTTGGTTTCACTATATACATTTTTAATTTACATAAATGCCGCTGTGTCATATATCTCATTCTATTTTTACTTTGTCCCTTTTGGCTACAGCTTTTTAGCCGATGTTGTGCATACACCTAGACCTTATCTAGAACAATTACTTTCAATTACTGTGGGAGACCAGGGTTTGATCCTTGTGTCGGAAGGATCCGACCCCATAGAGAACCTCAGCAGCCCAGCTAGAGGGCCTACTCAATCCATAACTTTTAAATTCAGGTTCCACCCATACTGCTTTGGTAACTTATGATCTTTTAAAAAGAAAGTATGAAACATTTGAGCTGCATCAGCTATCAAATCAAGTCCACCTGTGGTTTTCATGATGCCATAAATACTGAGGATGCCTCCATGCCTACCTGCCTATGGTCATCTCTAGACAAAGAAGAATTTCAAGATCTGCACACTCTATTCTCTCACTGCTTCCACTTACCCAAACTGAGCATCCTCGTCCTCACCACACACTGTCCCGTTTGCCTGGAGCACCTCTTCTACTTCTCTGTTTGAGAAGGTAACAGGCAGGAAGGCCAGGGGTCTCCAAAAGAAGGAAATAGGCTGCGTCAATTTTTTTTTCTCTTAAAATTCTGTGCTGCCATGACGACACTGGTTCCATCTGAACTTAACTTTTCTCAAACCTTGAGTTAACCAATGCGTTTTTTTAATGGAAATATTTTCTTAAGCTATGTTAATGAAACTATGTATTTGCTTTGGAATTAACCTTTCTTTAAAATGGTTCCACCTAAGACTGTTTTTTCTTTTCCTAACCCTTGGGCTGATAATAGTTCAACAAACCAGTATTCATATCAATTGTTTTATGGCTGGGGGATGACACACCTGTGCCATCCTATCTCAAAAATGCATGTTGTGGGAGAGGGGCCTGGTGAAACTCGGTCAGCCCTGAGGTGCTCTCTTATCTGATTAATAGCTTTCTAACAGACCTAAAACATGCGGCTATAGACTAGCAGGGCACTCTTTCTGCCCCTTCTGATGTCTGTGTCAGAAGCTTTCTCTATCTTTTTTATTTTAATAAAACTTTATTACACAAAAGCTCTGAGCAATCAAGCCTCGTCACTGGCCCCAGATTGAATTCCCCTCCTCTGGAGGCCAAGAATCCCAGCGTCTTTCATGGCTCAACAACAACCTTTCACCTCCAGCCCACTTTCTTGTCTGGATCTCGCCTACATCTCCTCCATGCTCGGTTTGGCTATCACTCCTTCCAGGAAGTCTTCCCCCACCTCCTATCTCCACTCAGTCTGAGCTGAGTATCACAGTGTGGTCTACTGTACCCTCCACTCCAATGGGGTTATATCTCACGATACTGTAATTGCCAATGAACTGTTTGATTCACCCTTCCGTCAGCAGGTTTTGTCCATCAGCGGACAAAACTCATGACCGAAGTGAGATTAGCATGGTGCCTGCCACATGATAAGCACTGGGTAGATAAACAAGTATTTAACTGTAAACCATTTTCACTTGTATATGTAAATCACTTTCACGATGGATACATGGAGAGTTAGGAAGATTTTTAGACTTTAGGAGAGATGGCTAAATTCTTCACCTGGAATATTCCATAGCTTCCATAGCCAGTAACACTATCTCAATGGTGCAGATCAGGCAATCTATTGAGGGCCACTTGGCTGGAAGCATCATCATAAAGGTATTCCTGGAGGCTGATGGAGCAGAAGGGTGAAGGTTAAGGTAGAGTTGGTAACAGAATTAAGGAGTGATCTAGTGTTGACATCTCTACCATGACCCAGCTGGCCTTACCATTTGAGATCTGTAACCTGGGCCTGGGAAAAAGGCTTTGTTGTGCAGAATATAGAAGCATATGAAAAAGACGGTCTGTCTCCTGAAATAAAATTTGTATATTAAAGTGGGGCAGAAAATTAAACATAAAATTCTCTTTGTGTGTTTGTTTGAACCTCCTCCCTCCTTAATGTGCAGTGTGCACATTAACCAGAGCACCTCAAAGGTGGAAGTGACTGCTCCACCATAAAGATCATTTTTTCCCTCTTTCCTTTTCTTAAAAGAATAGCATTCTTTACCAATTTTGTAGGGAGTATGATAACTGTATGCTTGCTTTGTATGTGCTTCTATGGACTAGGTATAACCTTGGTGAACTTCACATAAAATGTCAGCATGTCATGTTGATGTACTATCCTTTGTCTCGAAAATGCATATGACTGTTCGTTCCTTCAACTTCTAACAAGTAGAACAGTTGTCAGAGTTTTCTGAGGATCTGTCTCCTGGTTATAATCCTCAGTTTAGCTCAAATAAAATTCCCTTTTTTTTCTTCTTAAGTTGATTATTTATTGAATTTTCATTGACACTTCCATTGCTCTGCGATGTCTATAAGGAAAAGTGGGGAATTAAGCTGAAGAGTGAGTGGAGAAAGTCTCCATAAAAGTAGAATTGTTTTCTGAACTATTCTTCAAAGTGTTGGGACATTTTGTTTCTGCAGATAGAACAGAAGATCATATTTCAACTGTTGACCATCTACACAAAATCATGTTCTCTGAAGGTAAAAGTCAGGTTGGTGAGACTTTCTGGGCCAGGTGGTAGAGGGGTTGGTCTTGGGAGATGAGCAAATGGGTAACAGTTACAATGAACTTCATTTCCCTGATCTTGAGTTTCTATATAAAGGGGCCAAATTATGATCCACTTTCTCATATTTCCTTCCTTTCTCTTAAGGCACCCTAGACTCTCCTGGACTGCTTCTTGAAGTCAGCCTGGGTGCTGACTGAACAGCTTCAGGTCAGTCAGTTCTAGTGGGATATCCACCCTGTGGGTATACAATGAAAAGGATGCTTCCCCTGATAACTTCTTTCTGAAATCACTGTGACGAGTATTTTCCTCTTTGATTTTCCTTTCCAAAAAAACTCTGAGCACAAGACCACCTTTTAAAATAGCCATTTACAACTCATGTTATATGGTTGGATTTTAGTGGTTGGGACGAACTGAGATGCTGAAGCATTCTCTAAGGTTAAGGAAAAATAAGATCATGGCATCTGGTCTCATCAATTCATGGCAAATAGAAGGGAGGGAAAGTGGAAGCAGTGACAGATTTTCTTTTCTTGGGCTCCAAAATCACTGCAGATGGTGACTGCAGTCATGAAATTAAAAGACACTTGCTCCTTGGAAGGAAGGCTACGACAAACCTGCTGCTGCTACTGCTGCTAAGTCACTTCAGTCGTGTCCGACTCTGTGCGACCCCATAGACGGCAGCCCACTAGGCTCCCCCGTCCCTGGGATTCTCCAGGCAAGAACACTGGAGTGGGTTGCCGTTTCCTTCTCCAATGCATGAAAGTGAAAAGCGAAAGTGAAGTTGCTCAGTCATCCCCGACTCTTAGCGACCCCATGGACTGCAGCCTACCAGGCTCCTCCGTCCCTGGGATTTTCCAGGCAAGAGTACTGGAGTGGGGTGCCATTGCCTTCTCCATGACAAACCTAGACAGTGTATTAAAAAGCAGAGACATCACTTCACTGACAATGGTTCATATAGTCAAAGCTATAATTTTTCCAGTAACAAGTACAGACTTGAGAGTTGGACCATGAAGAAGGCTGACCACAAAAGAATTGATTCTTTTGAAAGGTGGTGTTGGAGAAGACTCTTGAGAGTCCCTTGGACAGCAAAGAGATCAAACCAGTCAGTCCTAAAGGAAATCAACCATGAATATTCATTGGAAGTACTGCTGCTGAAGCTAAAGCTTCAATACTTTGGCAACCTGATGCTAAGAGCCAACTTACTGGAAAAGACCCTGATGCTGGGAAAGATTGAAGGCAAAAGGAGGGGGCGGCAGAGGATGAGATGGTTACATAGCATCACTAACCCAATGGACATGAATTTGAGCAAATTTGAGATAGTGAAAGACAGAAAAGCCTGGTGGGCGACAGCCCATCGACTCGAGTCCAGTCAGACATGACTTAAAGACTGAGCAACAACAAGCCTTTTCAGCAACACGTTTATCAATCATTCCAGAGACTGATCTTGATTAAAAATATTGCCTGTAGATTATGAAAGTAGATTATGAAAACCCAATTGTTTGGGATTTCACCAGGGAAAAGAATAGAATGACTGGAGATTATTATGCCGCTTGTAGTTTAAATCTGGTTCCTTTGCCTTGTGCTTTCCCTGGATCCTTTGGTACTTGCTGAAAAAAATATTACATGAAACCTTAAGAAAGGTAGAAATTCTTCTGAAAGAAAAATTTATCTTGGTCTCTTCTTTTTCTTTTTTTATAAACAACAAAACCGTCCCCACTCTCAGAGCCACATAAAGCACTTTCGTGAAACACCATAGGGAAAATTTACACTTTAAGTTGATTAGGATTTTGATCTCTTTGTATTCTTTTTGAGGGCAGGAAAACCATAAAAGGCCCCGCTGGGATTCGAACCCAGGATCTCCTGTTTACTAGACAGGCGCTTTAACCAGCTAAGCCACGGAGCCAACTCGCTTGCCAGCTTCCAAATCAACATAGAAAAGGAATAATCTCAGCTTTCCCCCGTTCTCGCCCCCTGCATGCATTTCCTTGTATTGACGCTCCGGCGAGCTCTCCAGATGATCTCCCAAATCCTAAAGATGAACCCCTGCTTCTCCCCCGAAGACCTAAAAGACCGCGCGGCCATAGGAAAACTGAGACCCTCCGTGCAGGAGTGAGGTAAGGAAAACTCGGGAGCGAGCCTGAAGCCCTGGGCGGCGCCAGAGGCGTCTCCGGAAACCGCCAGGAAGGGCAAGAGTTCAGCAGCTCAGGCTTCCTTGGGTGAAGTATGACCTGGGACCCCTGGAGGAAAGGAAATTAGCCACATTTACACGAGAACACCCCTCCGAGTCGTGTAACACATTTGCACCAGAACACTTTCTGCACCAGGAACTAGTCCCTGAAGAAAGAACGCCCTGTGTTCTTTATTTCATGGATTTTAATTAAAATTCGAGCTCTTCCTTACCCCATTTGTTTCCGTAAAATAGACTCCCACCTGCCTGCTTCTTGCTTGACTAAGTCGCATCTTTAAAAAATTCAAAATTTCATTATTAAAACCTAGTCTTGGAAAGAGGTAAAGGAGTAATCTCCTCTCTTCTGCAGCTAGTGGAAGAGAAGCTTTCTTGTTCGATAACTTATCCAAAGGATCTACTTGATAAAACTGTTAAATTTAGAGCATCCACAAGAAGTACTATATTTTCATAGGTGCTTGTGTATTTGTAACTGTTCCAGATTCATTCTATTCTATGAAATAGATATGTCCTTAGACAAAGGACTTTAATGGAACTGGCAAAGAGTTTTACAAATTGTTGCCATAGCTGTGAAAGTAACTTCCCAATTGAAACTTGTAATTATAATAGGCTGCTTACTTGAAATCTGTGACTATTCTGAAAATGCTGAAATTAACATGCCAGTATTTTTAAACTGTGTCAATATTAAAGGATATCTTTGTCTCACTCTAAACCAGCCATTGGCATTAATCTCTGCCTGCAAACATGATGTAAGGGAGAGGTTAAAAAGCCCTGACTCTGCTAGATTTCTTTTTCATAAAACGATTGAGTCTATGAACTTGACGCACAGTCTGATTGACTCCATAAAATAAGTAAGCACCGATTTCTTTAATAATATAAGATTAACCATCGTTTTATTAATGTGCTTGGAGCCAGAAAGAAAGTGAAGTTGCTCAGTCGTGTCTGACTCTGCGACCCCATGGACTGTAGCCTACCAGGCTCCTCAGTCCATGGAATTTCCCAAGATAATCAATCATAAACAGCATAGTCACACCTAACATGACTTTGTCCAGGCTGGAGTGGACATTTAGAAAGACAGCAGAGCCAGTAATATTTGGTTTGGGTTTCTCCTTTGACTGGCACGTGTTCAAAATTTGCACAGAAATTCTGAGACATCAGAGTTTTTAACAAGCTAGAGACAAGTCTTGGGAGAAAAAGTGAGACCAAGAGCAATCATTTTCAGAAATCTGGATGTGATCTGCAAAGACCATGGACAGGCCCCTGACATTGGCTCTGTTCCACACAACTGAAATTGGAGAAGGTATAGATCTCTGTGTCATAAACTGCTGAGAGTGGAAATAACTGGCAGTGCTACTATTTCCCAAATACTTGGGAGAGAACTGGAAGAAGAGAACTGTGACCCAGGGAGGAGGAGACTCCACCACAGGGATGATTGATTTTTACATGTCAACTTGGCTAGTCTACAGAGCCCAGTTATTCAATTCAACAGTAATATACATGTTGCAGTTATTTAAACAGTAATGTACATCATGTATGGATGTGAGCATTGGGAAGGGAAGCCTGGCATGCTGCAATCCATGGGATTGCAAAGAGTTGGACATGACTGAGCAAATGAACTGTACTGTACATGTTGCTGTGAAGGTATTTTATACATGTGGTTAACATCTACAATTAGTTGACTATAATAAGTAAAAGAGATTATCCTTAGTAATGTGCATGGCCCTTATCTAACAAGTTGAAAGACTTAAGAGCAAAATGAAGGTTTTCCTAAGGAAGAAGAAACTATCTCAAGACTATAGCATCAGCTCCTGGCTGAGATTTTTCTAGACTGCCATCCAGCAATACAGATTTCAGACTTGTCAGTCACCACAATCACATAAGCCAATTTCTAGAAATGCATGTATATTTTCCTACTGGTTATTTTTCTGGACTCTGTTTCTCTTTTTCTAGCTGGGACAAACCCTGAAGAAAAGACTGGAAACTGGAACCCTCAGAAAAGACCCAGGAGAAGATCTCTAAAATCAAAATGAAAGCAACCTCAGCTCATGTCAGAACACCAGAGAAATCTGAGAAAGCCAAAAAAAAGAGAAAAAAAAAACAAACAAAAAACTTACAAAACCTTCAAAATGAAGGGAGATCTTTGCAGATATTATGTGGAGCAGAGGGATCCTGGGCATGGAGGGAGGCCTTTTTGTCCTCCATTTCTTGTAGGTAAGACTCCAGCCTCCATGACCCTTTCTGAGTTCCAAAGAGCAGATTCGAACAGTGTTAATCAAAGGAGGGGCAGCCGGGAGACCACCTGAAGCAATATTAAAGGGACCAGAGAGGCTCATCAGAATTAAGGAACCGGATCACCTGAGACTGGCACACACCCTAATCTTGTCAGCAACCCCACCCTTTTGAAACTTGGCAGAAGAAGAATGCTAGACTGTTACTGCCTTGATCTTATCATATACCTCTGCCTGACTGTATAACTTCTCCCTATTCACCACCGAAGGAGGGGCGGGGCACAGTTCTTGAGGCCCTAGCCTATTGTGTTCCCCCTTTGCCTGGCAAAGAAGTGAAGCCACTCTTTTCTTCTCCTCCATGACTCCCTCCGTATTTCTGTTCAGCATGGGTGCACAGAGAGCCAAGATTTTGGCATCACAAAAGCTTCCAGTTTCCTAGGGAGTTACAGCCAAAGTCCAGACAAGGGCGTACAAGGCCCGAGGTTATCTCCCCGAGGTCTCCTACCCATCTCTGCCCAGCACTGGCCTCCTAGACATTGCTGAAACGTCTCAAGTACGCTCCCACCTCCAGGATTTTGCCCTGGAGAGTTACACAGTTCCAGATGGCTCTTTTCCTAGATACCCATATTTATCGTTCATCCCTTTCCCTGATGGACTTTTAAATTCTCTTTCCGTTTCTCTTTTTACCTCTAAGTGCTTATCACGGTTATTTCATTTATTGAGTGTTTTAATACCGTCTTAGCTACGTCCATGCAGTCTTCTTGAAGTCAAAGATCACAACTTGTTTTCTTCAGTCGTCTTTCCAGTGCCTTGAATGGTAATATTGGTTGAATGAATGAATGAATGGATGGAGAGGTGATTTGGGGACAGAGAGGGTGCAAGGTTCGGTACAGACATCCTGAGAAAGGAGCACAGACTCTGGGGCACCTGCAGACGAAGTGGCCGCCAGAGAGTTCACCCTCTGCAGTCTGAACTAGTCAAGAAAACGCGGCTTTCAGGCCCAGGAGCAGACTCCAAAAAGTGGAAATGTGTCGCCGCCTAGTTTCTGATGAAGGCAGGTCCGCCTCCTTACCACCCACGTGCGGGGGCCAGTGGCGCAATGGATAACGCGTCTGACTACGGATCAGAAGATTCCAGGTTCGACTCCTGGCTGGCTCGTAGTGCGCATCCTCACTTTTCCTTCTTTACCTCTGCTGAGCATTGAGGAACTGAGTGGAGTTAGAAATTCCACTGCAAAAAAAAAAAAAGAAAAGAAAATCCACTGCAAGGTGAAGTTTCAAGTTCCACTACCTGTAAGTCTCAGGAACAAGAAGGACCCGCTTTTGACCACAAGTGGGGGTCAAAACTCCTTTGCAGAGCAAATTCCGCATCCGACCATGCGGTGGCGATAGCCAAAGCCGAACAGAGAACTGTGCCTGGGCTCGGTGACACGCCCAGCCCCGCCAGTCCATTTTGACTGAAAGATGGGTTTGAGGTAACCTAGTAAGGCAAGAGAAAGAAATTAAAATCCAAAAGTTCAGATTGAAAAGTAATAGTGAGGGCTGGGGGAAGAGAAATAAGAGTGAAGGGGTTGAAGTCTCTTTTTCTCCCCCATCCGGTCATTTCCAGAATAAGAATGTATTAAGAATTTGGGTTCAGATCTGTATGCTGCAGGGGCTTGGTTTGCGCATCTAATTGGCCTCTCTAATTTGGGAGAGTAGTAGAAGAACCACTCGCGTATTAACAATGCTCAATTGCAAGGATGACGATGAGAAATCGGAAGAGGAGGAGGAAATAGGAGGAGTCTGTTTTTAGCAGAAAGAATCCGCTGAGGAAGTCGTTCTTCCGAGATGTTTCCGTAGTGTAGTGGTTATCACGTTCGCCTCACACGCGAAAGGTCCCCGTTTCGAAACCGGGCGGAAACAACCGTTTTCCTTAGCGACCCTGGCTCGCCTTTATAATTTAAGACAGTTAAAAATCTTCACACCTCCTTTTCTTATTTCTCTCGCCCCAGGCCGTGGTGCTGAGGCCACGCTGCTCAGGGTGGGTCGGGAGCCCGCGGCGCCGGAAGCGGACACTCGCTCCGAGCGGGGGAGAGCCGGCGGGTCCCCTGCTCTGCGAGGCTACCCGAAGCCTGCAGCCCCGGAAGCGCATCCTTGCCCTGACTTGCCTTCCTGTTCCCGGCAGCGCCCAGCTCCGGGCGTCTCTTCGCCAGCCTGCGGTCCGCGACGGCCTTGCCTTAGCCCCGGGCACCGGCGCTGCAGGCCGGCAGCTGGGAGTCCCGCGCCCCTCGGACGGCCGCGAGACTCGGGTGAGTACCCGGGGAGCCTGAGCCTGCGTCTCCGGAAAACCGGGGTAATCCCGCTGCCCTCCGTAGATTGGCGACCCTTCTGCAATCTGGCCCTTGTGATAGGGTGACCTCGGGCCCCCGACAGCCCCACCTTGCCTTCCACTCTCTAGAACAGCTGCCGTGGCTCTCCTGGTCTTCGAGTGTTAATTTTTGGGAAAAGCGGAATCCGGGAGGTGAAGGTTAGAGAGATCTCAGGTCCTTCAGGGATGAGAGGTCTCCTCACGGAGACGCTAGGGCAGAAAAAAAGGGAGGCGAGGAGGGGATTTGAAAACCTTGGGCCAGCAGGGCTGTGGGCTAGGCTGCCCTGGCCTGGCCTCTTTCTCAGCGCCCTTCCCCAGCTTACGAGGCCTCACCACTGAGAACCCCCTCCTAAAGGAGACGCGGAAAGACTGAGTCTGCCTCCACTTTGTCCTTTCCCTGTCAACAAGAAAAAAGACCCCAAAGTTAAGAAATGGGCCAGCTGTGGATACTCCGTATTGCTTTGAAGCTTGAGAAGTCACTGGCAGCACTTGTTTAAAACCAGGATTTGTGCCCTGGGGTCTGGCTTCTTAACTCTGTTTGTGACATGACCTGCTTCCATGTTAAGTGAATCAATCAAACGCTTTTCTGGGAAAGAAGTCTTGCTATAATACCAAACAGCCTTGGGTATACCCTCAGGGTCTTCTTCTTAGATGAATTAATATCATTATTGTTACTATTTCTAACAGTTAGCCAAGCCTAGTCTCTCAGATCACATTGTTCCAGGTTCCCTCAAATGACTAATATGAATGTGATGTTTTTATGGCCTTGAGACAAGAAAGGACAATCCTTACCTAATGAACTGTTGTGAACTGTTGTTTTTTTTTTTTCTTCCTTACGTTTTTTAACAGGCAATGTGTATAGGCATCCCTTTCCCATCCCTATTACTCCTCCATTTTCATACCTTCTCTGGAAGACCCATGCTTTTATCATCTTGTAATAGTTTCTCTTGTTAGCAAGACAGTAAGTTTGGCAGGTGCTCAGTGCAAACTTATCTAAGACATTTTCACTTAAAATCCCCTCTACACTACTCAGAAATACAGGTGAGTTAATGTGGTGCCTTGTGAGGAACAAGGGCTTCAGGGGCCCAGAAGGTGATGAGGATTCATCCTCTCCATCTTTCCCTGATGCTGAGGAGCAGGAGTCCTTTAGCAGGGAAGCTGAGTGTACCCCAAGCCAGCGTGCTGCGGATGGGTCACAGTTTGTCTGGAAGCTTATGGCTCTCTCCTTCTCTTCAAATCAGGTGTGTTCTGACAAGATCCAGCCGTAGCCCTACCCTTTTAAACACTCTGCCCTTTCTTACCTTCACCTACTAACCCTCCCTTCCTCCCCCAGTCTCTCTCACTTAACCTCATATGGAAGTTCAGTCTGCCCACCTTGGAATGTGGAGAACAAATAGGCCTTGGAGAGTGACACTGTGTGACCTCTTGCTCCTGTAGTGTACCGCACCTTGAATAGGATCGTTTATTTATTTATACTATATTCTTTATTGTCTCCTTCCTAAGCTTGGTGTTGTAACCATTTTCCAGGTCTTCCCTCCAACCCCAAGGCACTATCTTGCCATAAGTAAGAGGCAGAGAGAAGAGAGTGGCCTTCTGACTTTGGATTGAAACCAGAACCCAAGTTAGAACAAACTTCCTAGAACCCAGGTCAGGAACAAGCAAAGAAGCAAAAGGCTGCTGCTAAAATGTGCCTTTGCTGGGGATGGTGTGGGGTGCATATGGGATGAGGTGGGAGTTGGTCCTCAGATAGTAGAGACAGGCTCATGATGAAAGAGAAAAAAAAAAGCATGGAAAAAAGATTTTGAGAGCTGGGAAAAACATCAGAATTAATCTAATACAAGATATGTCATAAGTCACTGAGGCCTTTACACTCTTTTCCTCCTGTACTTGTTTGTTAGGACTGCCATAACAAAACATCACAGACTGAATATCTTGAACCACATTTATTTTCTCACAGTCCTGGAAGCTGGGAGTCCAAGATCAAGGTGGCAGCAGGTTCAGCTTCTTCTGAGACCTCTCTCTTTGACTTGCAGATGGCATCTTCTTGCTATATCCTCACGTGGTCCTCTCTGTTTGTATTATCTGTGTCCAAATATCCAATATGACAGTCATTGGATTAAGACCCACCCATATAAATTCATTTTACTTATTCATCTCTTTAAAGGCCCCATCTCCCAATACAGTCACAGCCTGAGGTATTGAGGGTTAAGACTTCAACCTGTGAATTCGGTTGGAGGGGTGGACAAATTCAGCCCATTTCTGGGGACAGAGATTGATGTATTTTATATGTTATTGACACAGTTTGGGGAATTCCCAGAAGTTAACTATGCGGAAGATTTTAATACACCTGCATCTCATCTTACTAACCATTTGTATATTTTTATTGCAGAAGAAAAACATCATTTGCTTTTTATTTCTCTATTAGTCTTTTTTAAAAGCTGTTTCTGTCAGTATATTTAAACATCATAGGTCTTTTTCTAATATATTAAAAAAAAACACAAATCTTCATAGCTAAGAAAAGGATTTTAAAAAAAGGATATTCCCTACCCCCCGCCTTAAGGCTACTGAGATACCTTTCCACATCATAAAACAAGCAGTTTGGTTAAATGAAGGGTTAAATTGAGATTTTCTCAAGAATTTCAGTCCAGTTCTTTACAATATGAATTCCAATGATTCAGAACTTTCACAAACTTGTTCTGTTGTCTGTTAATAAAATTTTGCCATGAGAAGTGTTATTTTAACAAAAGGGAATTGTTAGATTCCTAAAACTTTTTAAATTGTTGCCATGTCTTGGGAAAACAACCTCAGAATCTGTCTTGATAATTTCTTGCCTCGTTAATACCATTGAAAGTCCTATCTCTGTATTCCCAAAAGTTATATTACTTTAAAAATTTATCTGCCACACTTGAAGCTAAAATCATATTGTACATCAACTATATTTCAGTTAAAAATTTTTTAAGTAAAAACAAAAACTTAGAAAAGATTTATCTGCCAATTTTTCTTTTTATTCACATGCATGATGGAATATTTATAGTCCTATGACTTGTATATTTTACCACCTAGCAAATTCTTTCTTTCTTTTTTAATTCTTAAAATGTTTTTGTTTAACTTTAACTGGTAGACTTTATTTCTTTAGAAAAGTTTTAGGTTTAGCAGAAAGAGAGTCCCCATATATTTTCTCTCTCTCTACCTCCATTATTAACAGCTTGCGTTGGTGTGGTATGTTTGTTACAATGGATGAGCCAATATTTATACATTATATTAACTAATTATTATAATTATTGTTTATATTAAGGTTCATGCTTTGTATGTAGTTCTGTGGGTTTTCTCTGATGTGTAATGTCATTATCCAACATTACAGTTAGTAGCATGCAGAATAGTTTCATTGCCCTAAAAAATTCCCTGTACTCTACCTCAAGTAATTTATTTTAAATTAATACGTGCGGTGAGAGCCTTTGCCTCCTGACCTCCTTGGCCTTCATGAAAATGACATAACGTTTATCCTGCCAGTTTTTTCATTATTTGTGCATTTATCTCCTATATTTGTAAGGTCAGTCATTGGTTCTCCTGATAAACTTCCTAAGTGTGAGTTTCAATGATGTAATCCATATTCATATACTCAGATCCAGAATCCAGCTTGTGGCCTGTTTTTCTTGAATTTATCTTTGTCGTCACTTGCTGTGTTTGGGCCTTTGACATGTGGTGATCCTGGTTCCTCTGCTTGGGATGGATTTCAAGGGATCTAACATGAAGACTGAGCCTAGGAAACAGACTGTGAGCATTCCCAGGACAGGACATGGGCTAAGAAACAAACTGGAGTGAGATGGAAGGAGAATGACTTGCCATACCTCATGGACCATATCCTGCCAGGCTCCTCTGTCCTGGGATTTCCCAGGCAATGATACTGGAGTGGGTTGCCATTTCCTTCTCCAGGGGATCTTCCCGACCCAGGGATCAAACTGGCGTCTCCTTCATTGTAAGCAGATCTTTACCACTAAGCCTTTTTATTTTAACTGATTTCTCTCTCTGTTCTACAAGAAGGAAGGAAAAGGACAAAATTTCCAGAAATTCTAGTCATAGTGAAAAAATAGTAATTTGATGTTTTAGCACCATTTACAGGTGGTCATTTGCCTTTGTTAGCCCGGAAATATAAAAATCAAATCTAAGTTTGCTCAAAAAAATCTAAGTTTACTCAAGGACCATGTTTGCCCACTCTATCTAGATGGTGAGATCCAGCAAAAGTACCATACAAAACTCTGGAGCAATTTACATAAAACATAATTTTTTTCTTAAAATATTAAGGAGTAAGGCAGGGCATAGGGTTACAGAATTCCCCAGGTAACATTTTCAAGGATGGGACACAAGGATGAGTAGCTAATCTTGGCCTAAAGCTTTAAAAAATTTCCAAAGTGTTTGAATACCAGCCATGGGCCCAAGTCCTAATTATTGAGACTCAAAATAAATCATTTCTATTCTGTGTGACCTTGAATCTGTGCTCTGGGCTACCCACCTTTTTTAAGTGGCTTTTATTCTTGAGCAAACACATAAAATTACTCTGTAAAATATAGAGAATAATGGTGTATTACTCATGTTTCATTCCCCACCCTCTTCTAGTTTAAGGGAAAGAACTCCCCCGGTCTCCCCTGCCCGCCCCCCCCCCCCCCCCCCCCCCGCCACCCTTATTTCTGGATGAACACCATCCTTTTCTCAGCTGCCTTTGAGGTGACTACTGTTTTTATTTTTATATTTATCCCTTGCTCTTTTTAGTTTTACTGCATAGAAAAAGTCATTTAGTTTTACACTTAGAAATGGATCTATACTGTAGATCCATTTTGCAACTCTGTTTTTTTGCCCAACATTGTGTTCTTGAGATTCATCTGTGTTTTTGCATGTAGCGGTAGTCTATTCATTTCTACTGCTGAATAGTATTCCCTTGTGCAGATATTACCAAAATGTATTTATTCTATTGAAGGACACTGAGTGCTTTTAGATTCTTTAAATTAGTGTTGCTATGAACATTCTTGTAGGGGTCTTATATGCACACCTTCAAGAATTCCTCCAAGTAAACACCTAGAGGTGAAATTGCTTTAAGTAATGCCACACACTAATTTACACACATATGAACACACACCCTAGAAGTGTATGCATTTTAATTGTTCTTCATCTGCTGAGCCCTTAATATTGTCAGACAGTTTACCAATTTGATGGATATGAAATGTTATATCCTTTGATTTTTGTATTCATTCCCATATTACTAATGAAGCTGAGGTTTTTATTTGCTTATTCACCATTCATGCTTTTTCTAAGAAGTACTTATTAATACCTTTGCCCATTGTTTTTAAATTTTCCTTTCATCCTTTTCTCATGGATCTGTAGAAATTCTTTACATAGTCTGGACTCTAATCCTTTGTCAGTTATATGTATTATGAAGATATTTCCCCAGCTTGTAACTTAACTTTTTTATACATCTTTTTGCTATATAAATTACAAATTGTAATATAGTTAAAATGTGAATTTTAATGTAGTTAAATTTGTCAGTCTTTTTCTTTATGACTTACACTTTTTGTGTCTTGTCAAAGAAATCTTTCTAGGAACAGTGAGAAAGACAGAAGAACCCCTTGGGCTGCCAAGCGCTGCTGCCACCATGCCCAAGAGAAAGGCAAAAGGAGATGCTAAAGGTGACAAAGGGAAGGTGAAGGATGAGCCACAGAGGAGATCAGCACGGTTGTCTGCTAAACCTGCCCTTCCAAAACCAGAGCCCAGGCCAAAAAAGGCCCCTGCAAAGAAGGGAGAGAAGCTGGCCAAAGGGAGAAAGGGGAAAGCAGAAGTCGGCAAGGATGGGAACAACCCTGCGAAAAACCGAGATGCCTCTACAGTCCAGTCACAGAAAGCAGAAGGCACGGGGGATGCTAAATGAAGTGTACCTTTTTGATAGCTCTGTACTTCTAGTGACTCTACTGTTTGAAATACTATTTTTAAATCAAATTTTATAAAAATGTAGGTTGTTTTTTTTTTTAAGTTATGTTCTTAGCACACGAGATACTTCGTTGTTGTCTTTTTGTGGAAAGGGCAAATAACCACTAGTAGAATGTTTCAGAAGCTGGATTGAAATGGGGGGAAATAGAAGTATCTGTCCTCGTATTTGAAGATTATTCTTGGTTCCCAGGAGAGATTCTCTGACATTCACGCATGTCAGCCACTATGGCTCAGAAGCCTTACTGTGTGGAGAAAAAGTACTTCATGTCCTCTTTTCTTGATGTCATCAGCACATTCTTGACTTCCTGAAACCAGGAGTCATGATACAGCCTTGACACTCCTAGAATCAGCTGCATCAGGTAACAATTCTCAGGCTTTCTGGTGATGACATCAAGATGGTGTTGCTCAGAAGAACCAGGATTCCTGTTTGTAGTTTGTGGATCATCTCATTAATAATCCTGGAATTTTTAGTTCCTTTCCTCCATGTCAGAGTTGACCTGTGAAAATTTCTTAAATGACTCATGTGAAATAATCACCCTTTTTGAAAATTTTTCCTGTTTATTGTAGCAACAGACTTTGTTGACTTTGGAGAGGTGAGTTTGAAAGTTGTAAGATGTTATGGAATGTCACCCATGTCCTGCTGGAAATAACTATTTTTGAAAAGTCTCTTATAAAGCTGGATACAAGTTAGCTCTGTGGTAAGGGAGTGATCATTTCCTACTCAAAAGTCATAAAGCTACTCTTTACTGCCTTTAAAAAGTTTTATAGTTTGCCTTTTACATTTGTCTTTAGTCCTCTCTGAACTGATTTTTACAAAAACATGAGATAGTAATTCAGTATGTTTTTTTCCATATGGTAAGTGGTTGTTCCAACACCATTTTCTGAAAAGTTCATCCTTTCCCCAATGGTCTATAACACTGCCTCTTTTCATAAATCAAGTTTCTTTGTGTGGAGGGGTGGGGGAGTCTGTTGATGGTTTCTGTTCTGACTCACTGGTCAATTTGTCTAACCTTGTGGCAGTACTATACAATCCTGAGTATTACCACTTTAGAAAAAGGTCTTGATCTCTCAGGACAATTCCACCTCCACCTTCAACATCAACAAACTTTCCTTCCTTGAATTATCTTGGCTATTCTAAGCCAATTACTTTTCTATACAACTTCTAGAATTAGATTGACAAGTTCCAAATCAAACAGATGAAAAGTTGAAATTTTTATTGGATTTGTATTGAATGTATAGATTAATTATAATATTGAGTCTTCCAATTCATGAACATGGTATAATTCTCCATTTATTTTGACTTTTAAAATATCTTTCAATAAAGGTTTATAATTTTCTCCATTAAATGTTTTATTTTGTTAATATTTCTTAGGGACAGTACCCTGTTGGATGCTACCTTTATATAGTATATTTTTAGTTACTACATTTTCTGCTTTCAGCTGAAGTTGATTTATCAGCCTTTCTAAACTCATATCTGTATATTCTTTTGGGCTTTCTACATAGATAACCATACATTCTTCTTGTTTTGTTTTGTTTCTTTACAGTCGTTAAGTCTTTCCTTTTTCTAGTTTTAGGCATTGTTCAAGTGCTGGGAGTACAGCAGTGAACAAAACAAAGTCTGCTTTCACCAAGCTGATATTCTAGTGGGGGAGGGTGTAGAAAATACACAAATTTATGTGATGGAGTGCTTTAAATAAACAAGTATAAGTGGGTGCTATTTAGATAGGGTGGTTGGAGAAGTCCTCTCTGATGAGATGACATTTGAGCAGAGCTTCTAATGAAGTAAAGGAATAAGAGATGTGTCTCTGAGGGGAAAGCATTCCAGCAGAGGGAAAATCAAATGCAGAGATGAGATGAAAATGTGTTTGGTGTGCCGAGGAAGAACAAAGAGGCAGAAGTGACCGAATTGGGAGTGAGGGTGGGTAAGAGTGATAGTTGACAGGATTGCAGAGATAGTGAGAGGCCAGAAAATGGAAGACTCTCCACATTGTCATTTTTCTCTGAAAATGATGGAATGCGATTAAATTTCTGAATAGGGAATCTACACAATCTAAGTTATCTGTGTGTATGTGTGTGACTGATGCATGGGCAGTAGGGTGTAAGGAGTTGAAGGAGGAAACCAGTTAGATGGCTGTCCCAACTGAATTACTGGAAATTCTACTCTATCATGCTGTATTACTATCCTGTCTCTGTTCAACTATTCCCACCCCGTTTTATTTGGTATATTACAAATATGTGTGTTTTCTCTTTGCCAAACCACAGAACAGTATCAAAGATCAATATTCCCTGTTGTCAAGAATCCAAAATCAAATTCAAGAAAGTCATCACTGTGTGTTTGTTGTGATAATCCCACAGAAGGAAGGCCCTGACCCTTGTTGCCAGAGCATGAAAGGGTACACTTTGAGGCATTTTGACACCTAAACAGCGAAATGAAAACAGAAGTTAGTCAACAGTAATAAGATATTTCTCATTAAGTGCTTATTGTTTTCCAGACACGTCTGCTCAGTGATTTACATGTATAATTTTATTTCCATGACTGTATGACTTGAATCATATTACTATCCCCATTTTAGCATTTAGTGAGACTGAGGCAAACAAATTAAATAATTTGCCCTGAGGTCATACAGTGAGTAAAATCCAGATTAAGACCCAGGTGTATAACTCCAGGATCTAGAAGGCTCCTCGTTAAAAAGATCACTGGTAACCCAACCTCAAAGGTAATCCATCCAAAAGAATACTTTGGTGTTTCTGATTAGGGAATTTCCCCAGATACCATTAGGAAAAAAATGTAAGTAACAATATTCTACAAGCTAAACAGCTGTAATTTCCAATGAAGACTAGTAATGCAAGGACAATTTGAAAGGGGGAAAGTAGCCATAGGAATTCAGAATTTTAGTGTATCTCTAGCAACATAAAGCTAGAAAGGATACTATTTCTGTACAAGGAGGAGAATTTTTTAGACAAATATTTCTGAAGTGGAGAAGAACAAATTAGGAATTACAAGGTAGCCTTTAAACCTCTCTTGCCCACGCTCCTGATCCACTTAGCATTCTTATCTGTAAATTCATAAATTAACATCCTGGTTTATTAATACTTCGAGAATTTGGGTGTCTGACGCGAAACAGACTGAGGAATCCAGCGTTTTCAGTAATAAAATTTCTGACCATCAAAAATGAGGCATTAGTCCTGGAAGAGTTGCAGAGAAGAGGGAGGAAAACTTACTTTCCGGGTCTGCTCTTGTTCTCTCAACACAGTCGTAGTGCTCCTTGGAATATGGAGGTCATTCCTCTCCAGGCCCCGCCGCGCCTTCCACCCAGGGTCGTACAAACATGGTACTTTAACTGCCCCAAGACGAGAACGTGAACCCTGACGTCCTCGCCTCTTCACCTCTTCTTGAGGCCGCAAAGCCGGGACACACCTCTGAGCAAACCCAGGCCCCACGGAGGTCCCCGCTGCTCGGTCGCCTCGCTCAGACCCCGCTGGAGTGCATCCTCAAACCAGGAAGTTTTTTTCCCTGGATTGCTCCTCACACTCTCCGCAGACCTTCGGCCTTCCGGTCCCGAGCTCCAACCTCGAGTTCCCTTCAGTGAAGTGTGGGCCAAAGGCATTGCCAGCACTAGGAGGTCGCCGCTGGTGCGGGGCTTCAAAGGTGCCTGGGAGCCCTCAGGCCTCCTGCTGAAACCAACGAAGCCCTTCTCAAATTACATTTTAAAAAGCATTAAAATAGGATAACAAAGAAAAGCAGTTATACTACAGAAAAAGCTATCAAACAAAATCATTTGCGGTATATCAATGTGTACTTTTTCAGTTCAGTTCAGTTCAGTCGCTCAATCGTGTCCAACTCTTTGCGACCCCATGGACTGCAGCACGCCAGGCTTCCCTGTCCATCACCAACTCTCAGAGCTTGCTCAAACTCATGTCCATCAAGTCGGGGATGCCATCCAACCATCTCATCCTCTGTCATGCCGTTCTCCTCCTGCCTTCAATCATTCCCAGCATCAGGGTCTTTTCTAAATAGTCAGTTCTTCGCATCAGGTGGCCAAAGTATTGGAGCTTCAGCTTCAGTCCTTCCAATGAATATTCAGACTGATTTCCTTTAGGATGGACTTGCAGTTGAAGGGACTCTCAAGAGTCTTCTCCAACACCATAGTTCAAAAGCATCAGTTCTTCGGCCCTCAGCTTTCTTTATAGTCCAACTCTCACATCCATACAAGACTACTGGAAAAACCATAGATTTGACTAGACAGATCTTTGTTAGCAAAGTAATGTTTCTGCTTTTTAATACGCTGTCAGGTTGGTCATAGCTTTTCTTCCAAGGAGAAGAAATTAATTTCATGGCTGCGGTCATCATCTGGAGTGACTTTGGAGCCCAAAAAGCCTGTCACTGTTTCCACTCTTTCCCCATCTATTTGTCGTGACTTGATGGGACCAGATGCCATGATCTTTGTTTTTTGAATGTTGAGTTTTAAGCAGCTTTTTCACTCTCCTTTTTCACTTTCATTAAGAGGCTTTTCAATTGCTCTTTGCTTTCTGCCATAAGGGTGGTGTCATCTGCATATCTGAGGTTGCTGATATTTCTCCCAGCAATCTGGATTCCACCTATTAAATATTAATCGCCAAGACCCATCTTATGACTACTGTAACTTTGAAAGAGTTAAGTATGAGATATCTGTAACATACTTTGTATCTCAAGTATGGGATATGGAAATGTAACAGTTCTTCTGCTCTATAGTTCTTCTGACTGTAATTTGTTGCCTACATTCATCCATGAAGGATATGCAAGATTTCAGTTAGAGGTTATGGATTTAAAAGTTGTAATTTTTCTTTCCTATCCAAGTTTACCAGTCCCCAAGTTAAGAAACCCAGCAAAAATGCTTAACACAGTACCTGGCACACTGAAAGTCCCATCACACATGTAGATATTAGTACTTTTATTATTACTTTGTCACATCTGTTCAAATTTCTTTTAGGTAACCATGATGAAGTTAACCACATGAAATCTTGAAAGAACACAAAGATAAATGTTCAAGCCACTAATTTAGTCATTAAAAAAAGTATTGAGGTATAACAGACATACAGTATTGTATTTGTTTCAGATGTACAACATTATGATTCACTATTTGTATACATTGTGAAATGATCACTACAATAAGCCTGGTTAGCATCCACTACCTAACAGTTACAATTTTTTTTTCTTATGACACTTTTGAGATTTACTTTCTCAGCAACTTTCAAATATATAAGGAAGTGTTATTAACTAAATTGATTTTATTTAATAACATATTCCCTTTTCCAGGAGATCTTCCCAACCCAGGCATGGAACCCATGTCTTCCACATTGCAGGTGGATTCTTTACTGCTGAGCAACTGGGAAAACCAATAACTAAATATATATAACATATTTAGCTATATATTCATTTAGATATGAGTGCTAAAAAGTGCTGTCTGCACACTCTAACCAAGTGTGGTATAAAGGAAAGGAAAACTTGAATTTGGTGCTTGTAGGAAGTGTAGGGTTGGCAAAGTGAAAAAGAGAGAAGACGATATGCTTTTAAAGATTAAATTTCTTGATTTATCCAGCAATATTTTTAGAGCTTTGATTATGTGCCAAGGCTAAAAGACAGGCCCAAGGGCCTTGCCTTCACCAGAGAATGATGGTATTCAGTTTCCAGAGACATAGAAAAAGCTCGCGCATCTGAAAAGAAGAGTAGAAAAAAGCAAAAGTGAAAAGTTCCGAAGTCTGACTCCTTAGTTTCTAAACCATTCATCCTTGCAAGGAAAAACTCAAAGGCTGCTTTGCACAAAGGATTTAGCTCTAAGCATGACCTTTGATGAAAAGACCTAGAGAGTGCCCATGTCTTTCCACAACCCTGTAGCCACAAGTTGAGATTAGATGAAGCATAAGAGTAAAGAAACAGGTTGGAGAGAAATGTCTCTAAGAAAGTGCATTTGGAGAAGGAAATGGCAACCCACTCCAGTGTTCTTGCCTGGAGAATCCCAGGGACGGGGGAGCCTAGTGGGCTGCTATCTATGGGGTCACACAGAGTCCGACACGACTGAAGCGACTTAGCAGCAGCAGCAGCCTGGTCTCGGTAACAAGCGCAGTACCTATTATTCTGTACTGTATGTTACATTTCATTTTTTTTTTTTTAAATCACCCTACAGCCCAGTGATTCCAAATGAGGGTGATACAAAATGAATTTAAGGATGGGTATCACCCAGCATTTTTGAGACTAACATAGAATCCAAAATAGAATGCAATACATGTGGTAAGTGGTAATTCAGGCAAATTTTTGTTCCTGTTACACGTGTGTGTAGGGGTCCAGATGTAAACTAAAGTACAAATTGATCATGGCCAAAGAAGTTTGGAAAGCTCTGTCCCTGGGCCATGAGTTCTGAGTATGGTACCACTTCCTCTGTACAGTTTACCTGGGCATCCTCAAAGTGAGCGCTGAGCAGAGCTCGTCAGTGTAGGGGAGAGCAGTTCCGCACATTGGTTGCTTTTCAAGAAAGAGTTTGGCCTTTGATAAATTGTGACCAGTGAAATTTTTAATTGTGTTCCAGAATCTAGGTGAAATGTTCTGTGCTCTGACTTCTGGCTAAAAGGCCCTTCTACAGTCTGAAAATATCCTGGGTTATGATAACTATGCCATGCTCATAATCCCTTCCTGGTTTTTTTTTTTTTTAGGGAAATCAGTCTATGATTTGAGCTTACTTTTCTTTCCGTTACTGTTTTGGCGGATAAACGTGTAAGAAGAGGGAAGAAAAAAAGCAAAGCCGCCCGAACAGGGACTTGAACCCTGGACCCTCAGATTAAAAGTCTGATGCTCTACCGACTGAGCTATCCGGGCTCACGCAGATTAAAACTCATACATTAACTATAGTGAATTTATGTATGCATTCAGATAACCCATTTAAGACATTTCGACTGTGATTCCGGTTCAGAGATGGCTCTTCGGAAACTGCTTGACATAGAAACTCAGCCACAGTCTTCTTTTAGGCCGAGATATAACCATATTACATTAATTATAATGTCTCCCCAGTTCTTTCTCACTCTCTAGTATAGATAAACGCTGTATGTATAAATAAGCACTATATCACTATGTTGCATATAGAGATATATACGATAGGAATATACAGAATTCAGCGCAGTCAAAAACTGCAGAATGTTGGCCTTTAGTTCCTAAGTTTCCCAGAGAAATAAGTCAAATATTCTATATCTGGGCCCAAAGTACTTTCAAAAGGAAGTCAATCCAAAGCTGATAATTTTAAGGGGTAATTAAATCATCTTTCGGTCGCACTTTGGACACCTGAATGTCGGTCGAGGGACTGAGGGAGCGATATGATTTCGTAATGGGTCTCAGCGATCTTTGAAGAAGAAAAAAAAAGAAGCAGCAGCAGCAGCAGCTTTAAAAGGACAGTCCCATTCTTTTTTCCTCGTCAGATATCCTTCGGTCTCTACGTTAAGTGCTTGACAGGGGTGCAGTCACTGTAAAGCTTTCTCCACTCGGGATGCAGATGAATGTTGCACCATTAACCATTTCAAGATTCCACTGAAAACGCAAAGAAGAATTTAACTTAAGCATTCAGAAAATCTACAGAGGAAAAATCCAATTCAAAGTATTGGGAAGAACTACAAACAGTTATTTTAGGGGTCGGGGATGTAGCTCAGTGGTAGAGCGCATGCTTCGCATGTATGAGGCCCCGGGTTCGATCCCCGGCATCTCCAGGTCCTTTTATGTAAGTGACCAGAAATCCTACCTTAAAAACATCTATGAATACGTTGTATCTAAGCCTAATTTTCTATGACTCCCTTTTAGCCACGAAGTATAGAACTGTATGTGTAGAGAGGGAAGCAGGATAACCTTGAGGTATTTTAGGATATTTTTATCTCAAATTGAAAACGCAGCAAAACACACCCAGCGTACATATGGCCGAAGAGGAACAACCTGGAAACTTGGAACGGTTGCTGGTCCGAAAACACTGAAAGGGGAGGAGAGGCTATTGTTGCTGAGTTATGGTACTGAAAAAGTAGGACAAATGGGAAAAGAACGAAGTCTTCTTTGGTGTAGGTAAATCCAGTGGCTCAGATACATCATTCTATTCATAATAGCAAAACAAACAAAAATAGCAAGAATCGAAACAGTTTCTTATTAAAGCTTGGAAGAACCCCCTGGCACCAAGTGGCCGGTTAGCTCAGTTGGTTAGAGCGTGGTGCTAATAACGCCAAGGTCGCGGGTTCGATCCCCGTACGGGCCACAGTTAACTTTTAACTCTGCAGTGTAGTCTTGACTACTTTCCAATTCAGGGACTGACCCACGAGACAACCTGCTGTATGATTTTGCCACAAGACCAAACCATCCGAGGGAGTCCGGGCCACCTGTCTTTTCGGTAAGTCAGAGTGCTCGAAGTTTTGCCCTGGAGAAACAGAAAAGCAGCAGGACACCGTGTGTGTGCAGGACACCGTGTGTGTGTGTGCGTGTGCGTGTGTGTGTGTGTGTGTGTGTGTGTAAAATTCCATGGACAGAAGAGCAGGCACTTTAGGAATTACTAAATTCATTAGAAGGAAAAACTGTCACTAGAAAACACTGTCCTCAAAATAGTCTGAAAACATATTGAGATGCAGGGCAAGTGTGAATGCTTGACTAGATCATCCCTCATCTGAAGGGAGGATTCTCACCTTGAGAACAGTTTTCTTCCTACTTTGAATTTTGTCGCTTTTGTTTGTTTGTTTTTTAAGTAAGAAACGACTAAGCCCTTTTCCAGAATCTGCCTTGCCGTCTGTCACCAACCATTCAGTCCAGGTTGATCGACATCAGTTGCCCCTCTGTTCGATCCACTCCTTGATGTTAACACCTCCTCAATCAGTCTCGTTTTCCAATAAAATCGACTTTCAGGACCCTAATTACGTATCCTCTCGTTCCTTGAACAACGAATTTTCTTTCTTTATTCACCACCTCAGAGCTTTATATCCCGGGGAGTGAATTTCCACTATTTTCCTCGAAAATACTAAGATATGTCAATCTCGTCCAAAATGCAGCTTATTGGGCCTCACCCCGCAGGGACTTTGACTCAGTAGATTTGAAGAAGACTACAAGTTTCTGCATTTTAAGTAAACGTCACGGTTGTTTCTTACAAAGGATGGATCAGCGACTTTTGAGAAATAGGCTTTATACAAACCAAGCTTCGAAGAACTGGGCTGCGAAATCCAGGGAAGTTCTGAGCTAAGTCGATTTGTTTTTGAAACTAGGAAGAGAGGGTAGAAGACAAAGAGAAACAGTGGGGTAAATGTAGTTTATAGTTATGTACATCTACAAATGAAACTGAACACAGATGAAAAGCGAGAAGCTAAATATTTAATCCGTTTAAAAAAGGTTACTTCGGCGGGTGGCTCGTTGGTCTAGGGGTATGATTCTCGCTTAGGGTGCGAGAGGTCCCGGGTTCAAATCCCGGACGAGCCCAGGTTTTGTCTACCCACGCTGTTGAATTTTTAAGTCAAACTCACCCACAAGAAACGCGTACATTTGCTGTTAAACTGTTGTATTTTCATGTAGAAGTATGTAGGCTGTGTATGCACCTGATTCCAATAAACAACTTGATAATTAAGAGAGGCAAGTACTTTTAAGTTTTGGGTCTTATTCAATTTTCCAACAGCTATAAACTAACTCTTGCAAAGCCAAATATTTCTGGTTATTCTAGAAGTTCCAACTCCACGGTTGTGGCCATATGGAATGTATAGGAAGACGATGGTCACATCTCAATTCAATGTCATCCATCATTCATTCATCACATCAAAGAAATGGGTTCAAATGGAATAATCAAATATTTACCTATAGAGTTGTGAGGCTGGAAAATTTTGTACAAGTTTTTTTCGGCTTTCCTTGTTGCGTTTTCCTGCATTATTTAGGAATAGGGGCTCTGCTTGTTTATGGAGAAGGGGCACTTTTTCCGTACTGCTGGAACGTACTGTTGGTATACTCTTTAAACAGATATTTGTTTAGCATATTACAATCAAAGAACTTTTGCAGTCTGTGCTAAACAAAATACACAAAAATCATTGGATTCTATATTACAGTGGTTGTCAAACATTTTATGTCAAAACACAGTTGCAACACCCCTTCCCACCTCCCTTTTCTATGGGTATAAACTTTGATTATGGAGAAGGACAACAAATGAACGAGCATAAGGGGCCTGAAAAGGAAGGAGAAAACCGCAGGGAATTCCTTCAGGACCGCAGCTACACAGCGTGGCAAGAGGGGCCAGGGTTGACAGGTGACAGAAACAGGAGAGGAACCTCTTAGCGGGTTACTGGAGAAGGCCTTGTGCAGTTCTGGGTTCGAGGACCTGAGCCCTTTGGGCTTGTAACCAACCACTTTGTCAACCAGGCCTGAAGCTCTAGGTGAACCAGAGTTGGGGATCACTCTTAGGACGTTCAGATTACTACTCTTGGATTCCAGAAACAGTTTGTGGTCTATCAGTACAGGTTGGTAAGAATGAAAGGGAGACGGAAGAAGTGATTGGAGTGCGCGCCAATAACATCTAATAATCCTTACATTCTGAGCCGTTTCATATCATCTAGCTTATATAACAAAAGCAGTCAAATAAAATCTAGAATCCTATAATCACCGTCGGTCCAGGAAGTCTATTCGACCTAGTCTCTTAATTCATTAAAGCAACTTTAATAGTCAACCGCCCGGCTAGCTCAGTCGGTAGAGCATGAGACTCTTAATCTCAGGGTCGTGGGTTCGAGCCCCACGTTGGGCGAGTGGTACCTTTTTCTCAATCTTTTCTCTCCGCTAGATTTCCGCACCTTCCCAATCTCGGAAACGAAGTTCCCCACCGTTGCCACACATGAGAAACTAGATTCCAAAACTGTCCGATACTGAATTATGGAATCCTGGTGACCTGCTACGGTTTACTGGCTGTTGAACTATTCGGGCCAGCTTTCTGGCTCCGCGAAGTTAAGCCTCATCGCCCCCTGGCGGCAACACTTTTTTTCCTGGCTTTATTAGAGCTTTTATTTTGATAAGAGATACGAAGTCTCTGGTAGGGCATTGGCTTTGTAGATATAAATTTCTGGGATGGTTCCCCATCAAAAACGATTTAGGATGCAAGGATGTTGGGAAAGGTCAAGTGTGAGGGTGGAGAAGACAATCCAAACAACAGAAACCGTTTTGGGGGCAGAGGCAGTGATGTTAATGGAATTTTGTGAATGGTGATTCTAACTTTCTGGCTCAAGCAAGTGCCATTATGTAGCAAAGAGAGAGTTTCTATTACCACTATCGCATATACCCTTTCAGCTCCTGATCACCCACACATAACAGCACAATGGACCTCCTTATAGATGATAATGGGGGCTTCCCTGGTGGCTCATGGTAAAGAAACCTCCTGCCAATGCAGATGTGGAGTTGATCGCTGGGTTGGTCAACCCCTGGAGAAGGAACTGGCGGGATCCAGTCCAAGGGGTCAAAAGAGTCGGACACGACTTAGCCACTAAACAACAACACAACATAGATGAAAATCCAACCCACAACAGGTTGAAACTGCCTAGAAAGTAAAATCTAAAGATTTAAGCCTGGTTTTTAAAGTCCAAATTGCATTTCTGCCATTCTCTCTTGAATGGAAGTGTGGATAGTCGAGTTGGCTACCCTGGGTCTTGGCTACTGTGCCCGGGCTTTCTCTTTGTGGAGAGCAGGGGCTGCTCTCTCGATGCCGTGCGCGGGCTCCTCTCTTTGCGGAGCACAGGTTCCAGGGCTCGTGGGCTTCGTAATTGCAACCCTTGGGCTTTAGAGTGCAGGCTAGGTAGCTGTGGCGCTGGGCTCTGCGGAAAGTGGAATCTTCCCAGATCAGGGATCGAAACCCTGTTCCTGCTTTGGAAGGCAGATTCTTATCCATTTCAGTTCAGTCGCTCAGTCGTGTCCGACTCTTTGCGACCCCATGAATCGCAGCACGCCAGGCCTCCCTGTCCATCACCATCTCCCGGAGTTCACTCAGACTCATGTCCACTGAGTCAGTGATGCTATCCAGCCATCTCATCCTCAGTCGTCCCCTTCTCCTCCTGCCCCCAATCCCTCCCAGCATCAAAGTCTTTTCCAATGAGTCAACTCTTCTCATGAGGTGGCCAAAGTACTGGAGTTTCAGCTTTAGTATCATTCCTTCCAAAGAAATCCCAGGGTTGATCTCCTTCAGAATGGACTGGTTGGATCTGCTTGCAGTCCAAGGGACTCTTAAGAGTCTTCTCCAACACCACAGTTCAAAAGCATCAATTCTTCAGCGCTCAGCCTTCTTCACAGTCCAACTCTCACATCCATACATGACCACAGGAAAAACCATAGCTTTGACGAGACGGACCTTAGTTGGCAAAGTAATGTCTCTGCTTTTGAATATGCTATCTAAGTTGGTCATAACTTTTCTTCCAAGGAGTAAGCGTCTTTTAATTTCATGGCTGCAGTCACCATCTGCAGTGATTCTGGAGCCCAAAAAAATGAAGTCTAACACTGTTTCCACTGTTTCCCCATCTATTTCCCATGAAGTGATGGGACCAGATGCCATGATCTTCGTTTTCTGAATGTTGAGCTTTAGGCCAACTTTTTCGCTCTCCTCTTTCACTTTCATCAAGAGGCTTTTTAGCTCCTCTTCACTCTCTGCCATAAGGGTGGTGTCATCTGCATATCTGAGGTTATTGATATTTCTCCCGGCAATCTTGATTCCAGCTTGTGTTTCTTCCAGTCCAGCGTTTCTCATGATGTACTCTGCATATAAGTTAAATAAGCAGGGTGACAATATACAGCCTTGATGTACTCCTTTTCCTATGTGGAACCAGTCTGTTGTTCCATGTCCAGTTCTAACTGTTGCTTCCTGACCTGCATACAGATTTCTCAAGAGGCAGGTCAGGTGGTCTGGTATTCCCATCTCTTTCAGAATTTTCCACAGTTTATTGTGATCCACACAGTGAAAGGCTTTGGCATAGTCAATAAAGCAGAAATAGTTGTTTTTCTGGAACTCTCTTGCTTTTTCCATGATCCAGCAGATGTTGGCAATTTGATCTCTGGTTCCTCTGCCTTTTCTAAAACCTGCTTGAACATCAGGGAGTTCATGGTTCACGTATTGCTGAAGCCTGGCTTGGAGAATTTTGAGCATTACTTTACTAGCATGTGAGATGAGTGGAATTGTGCGGTAGTTTGAGCATTCTTTGGCATTGCCTTTCTTTGGAATTGGAATGAAAACTGACCTTTTCCAGTCCTGTGGCCACTGCTGAGTTTTCCAAATTTGCTAACATATTGAGTGCAGCACTTTCACAGCATCATCTTTCAGGATTTGAAACAGCTCAATAAGAATTCCATCACCTCCACTAGCTTTGTTTGTAGTGATGCTTTCTAAGGCCCACTTGACTTCACATTCCAAGATGTCTGGCTCTAGATTAGTGATCACATCATCATGACTATCTGGGTCTTGAAGATCTTTTTTGGACAGTTCTTCCGTGTATTCTTGCCACCTCTTCTTAATATCTTCTGCTTCTCTTAGGTCCATAGCATTTCTGTCCTTTATTGAGCCCATCTTTGCATGAAATGTTCCCTTGGTATCTCTAATTTTCTTGATGAGATCTCTAGTCTTTCCCATTCTGTTGTGTTCCTCTATTTCTTTGCATTGATCGCTGAAGAAGGCTTTCTTATCTCGCTATTCTTTGGAACCCTGCATTTATATGCCTATATCTTTCCTTTTCTCCTTTGCTTTTTGCCTCTCTTCTCTTCACAGCTATTTGTAAGGCCTCCCCAGGTAGCCATTTTGCTTTTTTGCATTTCTTTTCCATGGGGATGGTCTTGATCCCTGTCTCCTGCACAATGTCACGAACTTCATTCCATAGTTCATCAGGCACTCTGTCTATCAGATCTAGGCCCTTAAATCTATTTCTTACATCCACTGTATAATCATAAGGGATTTGATTTAGGTCATACCTGAATAGTCTAGCGGTTTTCCCTACTTTCTTCAATTTCAGTCTAAATTTGGCAATAAGGAGTTCATGATCTGAGCCACAGTCAGCTCCTGGTCTTGTTTTTGTTGACTGTATAGAGCTTCTCCATCTTTGGCTGCAAAGAATATAATCAATCTGATTTTGGTGTTGACCATCTGGTGATGTCCATGTGTCGAGTCTTCTCTTGTGTTGTTGGAAGAGGGTGTTTGCTATGACCATTTCACCACCTGGGAAACTTCCCTAGTGTGTTTTTAATTGCTTTCAAATTTCGGAAGGCAAAATTCATGCAAAGTTCCCCTAGTGTATATTAGAGCAAAAGGAGTTAGATGTTAACATTATATATGTCGCTTTGAAAACCTGATAATTTTAACTGTACCTACCTATTGAGATCAATGGAGAAGGAAACGGCAACCCACTCCAGTGTTCTTGCCTGGAGAATCCTAGGGACAGGGGAGCATGGTGGGCTGCCATCTATGGGGTCGCACAGAGTCGGACACGATTGAAGTGACTTAGCAGTAGCATTGAGATCAAAAGGCCCAGAACTTTTGATTATTGTATTGAAAGAGTGCCCACTTCTGAGCACACTGGAGACATGACTGTTTACTACTCTCCAACCTTCCCCATCCAAATCTTGCTTTTCTCTTTACTCAGGAACCTGAATATTGCTATTAAGATACCCAATGTTTAAAGTTTGTATTTCACCTATTTAAATCAATAGCACCTATGGTTAGGCATATGGAATCACGTTTTAAAATAAGTTGACACCCTACAATTTGAAAGTATTGTCGATATAAACACAGTGAAACTGAGAATCATTGAAAATGGATGGACAAGCAGCAGTTTTCCTAGAAAGCAACTGTTTTCCAGTCTCCTTTAAAGACAGGAAGTCTTTCAAATCAACTGATGAACATATTTTTATTAAGCATCTTTTCCAAGTTGGATACCTATTACAAAATTAAGGTGGTTGGAGTGACTTTTAAAAAATAGGCGACAGCGACAGAAATAGAGTTAAAAAATTACCAGTATTTATCCGCTAAAATCAAGGGAACTGAGATCCTGTTTCTGATTCATATGAACATTTTATTTACTGGAGAGAACACTCATTGAACATTTAGAGACCACATGTTGTGGATATCAAACCCTAAGTCTTATTGTAAAGCCTGATTTCCCTTTGTTCACTCAGCAGCCTCTGCTTAATGTTTTGGTTTCCTGGTATGATAAAAACTATAAACGGATGTCCTACACAGAGGAAAAAATATTACTGGTGTTAATAAGTCATATGTCCTGTTGTCAATTACCTTAATGGATTTCTGGTATATAAACAGTTTTTTGTGTTTCTTAGAACAGATTGCCTTTTCCCAGTCTTATGGCCATTGGGCTATCTTGTTAAAATTGAGTTAACCTACTTAAAAAGTGAATTTCTGAATCCAAGTACCATGCAAACATCTCCAAGGCCAAGACTATCCCTGAGCTTGGTCCAGAACATAAGCTAACCTAACTCCTTACACCTAACAATTCAACTGCAAAGGAAGGTGGTTAAAAAGAGCATAGGTTCCTGCTGGTTTCTTACTCTATGTGGGCTGCCAAAACAAAATACCATAGACTGGGTAGCTTGAATTTAAAAAATTTAATTTTCTTGCGGTTCTGGAGGCTGAGAAGTATAAGATTAAGGCACTAGCTGATTCAATCACTGGTGGGCACTCTCTTCTGGGCTTATAAACGGCTGTCTTCTTGCTGTGTTGTCAAAGGCAGAAACAGGGAATGAGCTTCCTGGATGTCTCTTCTTTCAAGAACACCAATCCGACTTTAATTACTTCTTTATTCCAAATACAGCGACATTATATTTCTCAAAAGAGAAAAAACACATTATGACATCTTGGAATTCAGGAATTTTATACATAGTAAGCTCTCACATATTTGTTGAAGAATGATTTAGTTGCATCGCCTTTAGAATACTTAACACAATCTTTTATACATATAACATTGTTTAATAAACCCCACCTATCAAAATAACTTAAAAAAAAAAAAAAACTTAAGTGGCTTTTTGTTAGGACAGATAATCTGAAAGCAGAGTCCAGACTTTCTGTTCATGACTACAGTTTAACTGATCCTGGATTGAGCCAGATATCAAAGAACAGCCAGAGGTAGGTAATTTAAGAAGCTGCCTACAAGAACATGTTAGCCTACAGTTAGATCTGACCTTGGGAGGACAGTCTCTGGAAGAAAAGTAAAGTCAGACACAATCACAATTTTGTGAATAATACATAGGTCTACAATTTTGTTCTTCTCCAGAGACTCCCATGAGCAGGATGAATCGAGATGTTTTTTGGTGCCACCTTGGTGTTTTCTACAGAGTATGTTGCACCTGCATATATCAAAAGTCTTATCAACTCATTCGCTAGTCAATTTTGCTCAGGGTTCCTGTGGGGAAATTAGAAGTGGGCCTCAAGTCCAGTGGAGCCCCTGGTCCTCTTCATTCATTAATATTCCTCTCTTTCAACCATCTGAGTGGCTCCTATCTTTTATTAGTTTCCTTATTTTTTAGCCTAGAGCAATCTTTTTTCCAATTCCTTTTCTCCTTATAGTAAGAGCATCGTTCCTCTCTCATTTGTGGCTTACCTCTCTTCTAGTTACTTTCCTTCCAGGAATCCAGGGCCCGTGCCAGCTGTTTTGCATCTTTTTTTCTCTGTCGTTGTTCCCTGTTATTGAAAACTTTAAAAGCCACATCTGCTAACTGAGAAGGGTTAATTCCAAATGCAGCATCTAACTTTTGTAACATTCTTCTTATATCTGATGCACTTTGCCCAATGAAGGTCTTGTTTACCATCATATTCTCAGGGACCTTAGGGTCTCTATCAGTGTAGTGCCCATAAGCTTGATAAATTCTTTCTAGAAACTCTAATGGGATCCTCACTGAGCTTTTTGGTATCTCCAGAATTTTGTTTAAGCTCTTTTGCTTAGCTACCTGCTAAGATGCACTTTCTGTAATGCTCTAGATGCAGCGTGTCTCTGTTTTTAGGATCCCAGTGAGGCTCACTGGTAGGAACTGCCTGATTTGCTTCTGGAGTTCCATCTAGGTCCACTAGATGAAGCTGGCACGCTTCCTCTCTAGCTATGTCAATGACCATCCTCCTTTTAATCTCAGTCACCATCAAATTCATAAGGGTGTGAATGTCCACCTGAGAGTGACGCTGAATGGCAAAGACAGAAGTGAAAAGTTGTCAGGCGGTGTGGGTCCTCTCAGGAAAGGGGGTTACAGTTTTTCCAGTTAAATCTGAAGTTGAGAATGGATTGTGCATCCATAAACATCCGGTTGGCCTTTTGCCTTAAAGCCTCCTATGGAATATCCGCTCAAGAGACTTTCACCCCATTTTGAAAGTGGCTCCCGGTTCAAACTGAGTGCCCTGTAGGACCTTAGGTGGTTAAATCTGAAGTTGAGAATGGATTGTGCATCTATAGACATCCGGTTGGCCTTTTGCTTTGAAGCCTCCTATGGAATATCCGCTCAAAAGACATTGCCCCATTTTAAAAGTGGCTCCCGGTTCAAACTGAGTGCCCTGTAGGGCCTTAGATGGTGATACGAAACTAAGTGCCTGTGCCCCAGGGATTAACATAGAAACTTCTAATCATTTCCCATAAGTAGGGAAAAGATGAAGATGCGAAAGGAGTGAGGAGGTCCGTGGCATGGGAGCAATCTGAACAGTTACCTGGTCAGGAAGGGGAGCCATATTGGCCAGAGTGGGATTTAAGGTGTGACATAACATGCCCTCACTCTCATTTTCTCCTGCTCCCTTTCATACAACAGATTTTCTCTTGGGTTTCCTTTCAGACTGCTGCACTGTAGGCTGGCAGTCATCTGACTTCTTTTCCTCTTGATGTAATAGCATAAATGCTGTGCATAGGGAGTATCACCCTTTCCCCTTGCCCTTGCACAAAACAATTCCAATTGCAAGACTGTATAGTAACTGAGTGAGCCCTTCAGGTGTCATCGCTTTTCTGATCCTAATATATGTTGGAGCCACACATTGTCATAATAGAATATCTTCTCTTTCTTAGTCATAGGCTCACAGCTATATTTTGCCCACTTGTTTAAGATAACCCCCCAAAAGGCTTTCCTTAGGGATAGATGGAGCATTTCCCATATTTAAAAGTTCAAGAACAACAAAGCACCAAAAGCACAAACAAATCCCAACACTAAAAGCACACATTCGAACAAGAATGAACAGAGTAGAAGGAAACAAACCGGTTTCAAGTCGGGTAGAGTCCAACAAGTGCCCTCTCCAACAGGGTATCTCAAAGGCAAAACAAACTGGCTGGCCTGGTGGAGGAAAACCCCAAATGTGTGGGGGAGGGTGTTCCCTGTTGTCCACCGAGGGCGACTCACGCTGCTGGATGGTCAAGTTCTTCAGTTCCTAGAAGTCTGTGGATTCCTTGCTGCAAGCGTTTGGTGCCGCTTCAGGGAATTTTGAAGGGGAAGATTCTCAGAACAAGTGGTGCCTGCAGCTGCGAGGGCCTTACCCTAAAATTATGCAACCTGCCTGCTGGCCTCTAGCAGCAAGGCCCTGACTGGTGTCGCTAAAGTTTGTGATCAAGTCCAAACTCCTACTTCCCGTCCCACACAGGTCAATCCATACAGAGATGACGTGCTGGGGAAAGGAATAGCGACTTTATCCACAAAGCCAACCAACTGCCGAAGACGGTGGTCAAATGGCCTCAAGAACCCTGTGGTCTGGCTTGGATGCTAGTGTCTTTTATGGAACAAAGAGGGGAAGGTGAAGCAATAAAGTTAAAACAAACAAACCAACAAAACCAGTAAGTTGTTGCAAATATTTCCTTGTTCTCACCAGACTTGGGAGGGGATATGATAATCTCTTCTGTCCAGCATCCATTCACAGTGGGGCTGGGTCAGGGTGTTTCTCTGGAAGCTAAACAGAGGTATTTTTTCACCTTAAGCCCTCAGGCCTGGGAGGCACGGTTCCTGGAGAAAGGCTTTTATGTATATTTTAATCCTTAGACAACATCCCTTTAGTGCTAAATTTACAATGAAGCTGAGTGAGTGAAGTCCGACTCTCTGCGACCCCGTGGACTGTAGCCTACCGGGCTCCTCTGTCCGTGGGATTCTAATAGAATGCAAAGGTTAAAGTGTTTAGTCACTAAGTCTTGTCTGAGTCTTTTGTGATCTCTTGGAATGTAATGCTCCAGGCTTTTCTGTCCTTGGGATTTCCTAGGTAAGAATACTGGAATGGGTTACCATTTTCTTCTCCAGGGCATCCTCGCCATCCAGGGATTTAACCCGCGGTCTCCTGGTTTGGCTGGTGGATTCTTTACCACTGAGGAATGTTGGTTCAAAGGTTAAAGTAAAGGAAATATGTTTAAAACGGTGTCAGATTTCTTCTTTCCTGTTATGGTAAGATTCAAAATTTGTCTCTCACCTGCATCTAAGAATACTTATGAAGGTGAAAAAAAAAGGAACTCCAAAACTTTCCTGCTTCTTAACACTTTCACATTGTTATACTTTATTGTGTAAATATATGGAAAAGAAGGCTAGGTTTGTTGCAGGGAAGAGCCAGTTCTGACTCTTTTTGGAACTGTTTCTTTGACTTGATTTGTGTTGCTTTTGTTATTATAATCATACATAATGGTCTGCCTCAGAGAACCCTGCCCCTGTGCCTGACTGTCAAACTCAGGTGCCTTTGTTCAACTCACAGAGAAATAATCTGATGCTGCCTACTTGTGAGTGGCTGCAAGAAAGAAGAAATCAACACATCCCTTCCACAAGGTGGCCATTCCTAGAGATGTTTTGCAAGACTGATGGCCCTTTTTACTTTACTTCCTCAACAACCCCCATCTCTGTTCTAGAAAAGAATGTGGCATCCAGACCCAGATAAGATGGTTCTTTTGAAGTATTAATC
Source organism: Budorcas taxicolor (assembly GCF_023091745.1). Lineage (NCBI taxonomy): Eukaryota > Metazoa > Chordata > Mammalia > Artiodactyla > Bovidae > Budorcas > Budorcas taxicolor. The sequence continues at coordinate 29,240,165 of NC_068920.1, forward strand.
TGCCACCTTCTCCGTCAGCTAACTTTCAGAATAAAATCCTATTCTTTGCCTCAACACATTGTCTCTCGGTTAATTGGTCTGTTGTGCAGGGAGTAGAGCGAGTTCGAACTCAGTAACGTATGTCTCAATTACAAATTGGCACTTGCCATGGGTGCTTGCCATCTAACTCTACAAGGATTAAATCATGTGCTGCTGCAGCTGCTGACCTTCAACATCCCCTGAAAGGAGTTCAGGGTGGAGTGCAGAAATGAGGCAGTCTGTGCTCCAGGAAAACTGGTAGGACAGGTCTTCCAACAGTTAGATATTATTAGGAGGTGATTTTATGAACCCAATTCTAGTATCTCCTCAAATCTCGAACAGCACTAAAATCCTTCACGGTGATGACTGCTCTTCATGACTAACAGAAGTTTCACGAGACTAAGAAACTTTCCGTAAAAAAAGAATCTGAACTTGATTGCATGTACTTCCCCATTACCAAAATCATATATATACTGACAGTCTCCCCCAACTCTTTGGAGCAGTTTCTCAGAGCTATCTCAGGCTGCAGTCCTCATTTTGTGTCAAATAAAACAACTTGCAACTCTCATGTGCATTTTTTCTAAGTGAACATATGGAAGAACCAGATGTGATTCTTGACCTACAAAAATTCAAGTTATTCACATACGTACACACACTCCTCAGAATCCCTCAAATCTACTACTTCTTGTTTCCTGAAAGCTCCTTAAGGCCTGTCTTAACTGCCTGAATCTTCTGTATTGTAATGTGGAGTGGTAGAAAAGGAAGGAAGGAATGGATACTTTTTGTATATACTTTTACAAAATAGATAGTACTAAGTATATCTATAAAATAGGATAGCTTATTCAGTCAGTTGGGGCTGGGGAGGAGATAAAATTTCATATTTAAACCATTCAGAATACCCCTCTCAAAACAGATGTTTCAGTTTTATGAAGACTTGAGGGAGTAAATGACCAGATTAAGTGATTCAGTTCAGTTCAGTTCAGTCACTCAGTTGTGTCCGACTCTTTCCGACCCATGAATCGCAGCACGCCAGGCCTCCCTGTCCATCACCATCTCCCGGAGTTCACTCAGACTCACGTCCACCCAGTCAGTGATGCCATCCAGCCATCTCAGCCTCAGTCGTCCCCTTTTCCTCCTGCCCCAATGAGTCAACTCTTTGCATGAGGTGGCCAAAGTACTGGAGTTTCAGCTTTAGCATCATTCCTTCCAAAGAAATCCCAGGGTTGATCTCCTTCAGAATGGACTGGTTGGATCTGCTTGCAGTCCAAGGGACTCTTAAGAGTCTTCTCCAACACCACAGTTCAAAAGCATCAATTCTTCAGCGCTCAGCCTTCTTCACAGTCCAACTCTCACATCCATACATGACCACAGGAAAAACCATAGCCTTGACTAGACGGACCTTAGTCGGCAAAGTAATGTCTCTGCTTTTGAATATGCTATCTAGGTTGGTCATAACTTTTCTTCCAAGGAGTAAGCGTCTTTTAATTTCATGGCTGCAGTCACCATCTGCAGTGATTTTGGAGCCCCCCAAAATGAAGTCTGACACTGTTTCCACTGTTTCCCCATCTATTTCCCATGAAGTGATGAGACCGGATGCCATGATCTTCATTTTCTGAATGTTGAGCTTTAGGCCAACTTTTTCGCTCTCCTCTTTCACTTTCATCAAGAGGCTTTTTAGCTCCTCTTCACTCTCTGCCATAAGGGTGGTGTCATCTGCATATCTGAGGTTATTGATATTTCCCCCAGCAATCTTGATTCCAGATTGTGTTTCTTCCAGTCCAGCGTTAGCAACTTGCTTTTAAATGTTTTGTGGAAAGTTTTACTTTCGCTTTAGGTTAGAAGGATTCGTTAACAAAACAAACCATTTGTTACACACAAATAAACAATTTGAATTTATAACAAAGATCATTTGACTTAATTCTTAAAAGAAATAGAAACAATAGAGAGAAGTAACAGCATATATATCATCAAAAGGGGACGTCCTACATCCACACTTGGATAGCACTGGGAAGTCCCAAATGATAGCAATCTGGAGTCCAGTTGGGAAAGGGTCCCAGGCGATGCATCCGTCTCACCCGTGAGACTTCAAATAGCAGCTTTGGAGGCTCCCACTTGCCAACAAAGGTTCATGGTTTTTCCAGTAGTCATGTATGGATGTGAGAGCTGGACTATAAAGAAAGCTGAGCACAGAAGAATTGATGCTTTTGAGCTATGATGTTGGAGAAGACTCTTGAGAGTCCCTTGGACTGCAAGGAGATACAACCAGTCCATCTTAAAGGAAATCAATCCTGAATCTTCACTGGAAGGACTGATGCTGAAGTTGAAGCTCCAATACTTTGGCCACCTGATGCGAAGAACTGACTCATGTGTCAGGGTAGTGTGTAATTTCCTTGGTTCTATCTCAAAGGCAACCAAGATTTGACAGGGTGGACCAGTGTTTCAGCTCAGTTACAACTAAGTTTTATTTCGGGAGCAAATTACAATACACTCTTGAGGCGTGACAGCGGGCCTACCCCAAAGGAGAGATCTTAATGCGTCTTGGCTTCCTCTTTTTATAAGTTTTGTCTCCTTCCCCCTGAGCCTGCCCTGTGTAAATTGGGCTAGCCAAGAGGGCTGTTTGTTTCACCAGAGGTTCTCACTTCAGTCCACAGATTTTGTTTCATTTTTGCAGGCTTTTTCCTTTGTCTTCTAGCCACCACCATTTTGGACTCCTTTTTCCTATTCTAACTACCTAACATTTGGAGAAAACCTTGATGCTGGGAAAGATATAAGGCGGGAGGAGAAGGGGACAACAGAAGATGAGATGGTTGGATGGCATCACCTATTCGATGGACAGGAGTTTGAGCAAGCTCTGGGAGTTGGTGATGGACAGGGAAGCCTGGTGTCTTTGGCTTCCAGGGTCTTCCAGTGTCTCCTGGGCTGCAGTCCATGGGGTCATAGAGTCGGACATGACTGAGCGACAGAACTGAACTGAACTTATAATCCCAGGCTGCAAAAAAGCAGCTCTGGTTTTACTTTTACATTATTACAGTGCTTTTTGTTTTATCTTGCCAGTCATAGGTTAAACCCCAGGCACGGTTGACCAGACCTCCAGGGGCTTGAGGATTTCAAGACCTGCTCCCTTTCTTATCTACAGTGTTCCCTGACTTGCTGTGCTTGCAGGCAGGCTCGGAGTCCTGGCAAAGTCCAGGCAGGTTAGAAACTATTCAGAGGCCTGCTATCCTGCTTCTGAAACTTGAGTAAGACTGCCTCTATTTAAATTTCCCGAACACCTATTCAGACAAAACTTATAAAAAGAGGAAGACAAGACGCATTGAGGTCTCTCCTTTGGGGTAGGCCCGCTGTCACGCCTCAAGAGTGTATTGTTATTTGCTCCCCAAATAAAACTTAGTTGTAACTGAGCTGAAGGAAATGGCAACCCACTACAGTATTCTTGCCTGGAAAATTCCATGGACAGAGAAGCCTGGTAGTCTACAGTCCATGGGGTCGCAAAGAGTCGGACATGACTGAGCAACTCACTTCACTTCAACACCTATTCAGAAACAGACAAACAAAAAGCAAATATTTGTGCCATGGAAGAGTGAACGCTAGTCTCAGTGTTCTACTTGCACAAGGGGTTCGTTTATCCAACGTGTATGGCTCCACCTTATTGTTGCAGGAAGGGGGATCCCTTCCAGGGCCCAAAATTGGGCTGTTAGTTTGTTGCAGGAAGGGGGACTCCTTCCAGGGCCCGAAATTGAGCTCTTGTCTAACAGTTGGAAATGAATTGTCCGAGGAGACACATGTGCTGACAAAGCAAGAGATTTTATTGGGAAAGGGTGCCTGGGCGCAGAGCAAGAGGTTAAGGGAAACCAAGAGAACTGCTCTGTCACATGGCTTGCAGTGTCGGGTTTTATGGTGATGGGATTAGTTTCTGGGTTGTCTCAGAGTCCTTCCGAGTGGTGCACGCATTGTTCAGCATGCCAGAGAGGTGGGTTCCAGGAGGTGGTCGGATATGTGGTGTCTCCTTTTGACCTTTCCCAAACTCTTCGGTTGGTGGAGGCTTATTAGTTGTGTTCTTTATCAGAACCTCCTGTCATAAAACAACTCATGCAAATGGTTACTATGGTGCCTGGCCAGGGTGGGTGGTTTTAATTAGTGCGCTTTCCCTAACAGTATGACAATGTAAAGATCTTTAGAGGAACATAGAGATCAAAGCAGATTCCTCATGTTGGTTGCCACCTCAAGTGGATTTCATTTAGGAGAGAGTAATAGCCATTTTGAGGTTCAGACTGCCACAGAAAATTAGACTAGACTCATACTTTGCAAAATTAATTAGTATTTGAATGACAGTACTTTTTACTTTAAGTTAGCTCTAAAATATTATTTTAGCTCCGCATGGACAGATTGTTTTTTGAGTTTAGAATTAGTATGATAGTCTGGTTTATCTACAGAGACTAATGTCAATTAAAGAAGTCTTAGTGTGGTTTGAAGAGTTTAACCCGGTACTTGTTTTCTTCCTCCTCCTCCTTCTATTAATCATCTGTTAAAATTGCAGATTAAAGTACTTCAAATTCTAAGACTGATTATTTAAATTCATTCATCACAGTAAAAGACAATCGTTGCTAAATTTTTGTTAGCTCCTCATGCATCGTTGTTTTATTTTCTTTTTGCAAACCAGTGGATGCTACCGTTTTCACCTTGGCCCAGGGTAGTCGCCCTGTGAAGGAGTGCTAGATTATTTTTAAAAAGAAAGAAAACGTAGAGGCGACCAGAGCGTATTTATCAACGGCATGGGTGAACAAAACAACAAGCGCCAATGGTCTCCTAACCTTACACAGCGATGGCATCCTCTGCGGGTTAGCGACGGAACGTAATTCCTTCGATAGCTCAGTTGGTAGAGCGGAGGACTGTAGTGTGGAAGACCATAGGCATCCTTAGGTCGCTGGTTCGAATCCGGCTCGAAGGAGTTCACATTTTGTGTGGTTTTAAATTAAATCCCCCACCTTAAGGCCTTTGTCAGTTATATAAATACTTGCTGTGCATGTGTTGAAGACTCAACTGTGCGCAGGGAATATGTTTCTTTAAACTATTGTTCTCCGTAACAATTTCTAACACGCACGATCACACTTCAGCACCATAGTTCATTAAGGGCCGGTGCCGCAGAGAAGTCCGGAACTCCGACCAGGGGATCAGAGTTGGGCCCGTTTTCAGCAAAGGTGGTAGTGGTCTAGTGGCTAAGTCACGTCCTACTCTTTTGCGACCCCAGGGACTGTGGACCGCCAGGCTCCTCTGTCCACGGGATTTCCTAGACAAGAATGCTGGAGTGGGTTGCCATTTCCTTCTCCAGGGGGTCTTCCCGACCCAGGAATCAAGGAATCCGCGGACAAGTCTTCGCCACACTCCTGGGGATCCGAAGACCCGGGCGGGAAGGATCCGGGGGGAAGGGCGGCCTGCTGGAACAACGCTCACCAATGGTTAGTAACTGATGGAGCACGAGCGCCCCCTGGTGTTACTAGAGTCCTCGGTTCAATCGCTCTGAGACCCCTTGGACTGCGGCAAGCCAGGCTTCCCTGTCCATCACCAACTTCCGGGACTTGTTCTTTTTCTTCCCCGATCGATGCTCTACTACTACTGGCAGCCACCTACAAACCCTGGAGGAGGAGGGATAAAATTCTACCTCCCCTTCTAGGTTTAGTTATGCAAAGAAAGGTGATTCTCATTACTGGCTGGGAAACGTGGGTGGATGACGGAATCACCTGGGAATATTTTACAAAGTGCCCATACTTGTGCCACTTTGGCGGTGGGACCTAGACATTGGTAGTTTTAAAAGCTCCCAGATAATTTGAACGTGTTGCAAGATTTGAGAACCACTGCAGAATAGAAGTTTTTAGAAAATTAATAGACAAGGGGAAAATTGATAGAATTTTTACTCAATTTGAGCATGAGCTCGAGGTTGAGCTCTCTTAACAATAGAAAACAATTGTTAATTTTATGCCAATTTCATTAAAATATGTTAACCACACTTCTACCCCGTCTGAAAAATGTGATTCCGAATACCTACGGAAGAGTTCCCAACTATAAAAAATATTAAGTAAGGAAGAGTTGTCTGAGAATATGTGCCTGACACTTTTGCATGTTCCTTCCCATGCTTCAGAACTTTTATTCTGTAAGTAAGCAATTCGCAAACTTTGGTGAGTGAACCACCTAGAGAATTAATGTAGGACACAGAAGTCCAGGCTTAATGAACTAGATTTGAGAGACATTGCCTATAACACATTGGCAACTACCAGTATTAACGGCTAGAACTGGTAGTATCCTTGCTCTTTGAAAGCGAATTGAGGGCAAAAGAGTAGACAAGAAAAATGGTCCAATTTTCTTTTCAAAAATAACATGGGCCTTGGATGCACAGTTTATTAGATTGTCCTGGATTTTCTCACCAAGGCACCAGAGCTTCCAATTCAAACAAGTTCTCCACTGCGATTTCTCTCCCGTGCTGTGCTGGCCTCCTTACTCGCTTCAGTCATGTCCGACTCTTTGCAACGCTATGGACTGTAGCTCTCTAGGATCTTCTGTCCAGGGGATTCTCCAGGCAAGAATAAGGGAGTGGGTTGCGTGCTCTCCTCAAGGGGATCTTCCCAACCCAGGGATCGAACAGGCATCTCTTAGTCTCCTGCACTGGCAGGTAGGTTTTTTACCACTACCGCCACCTGGAAGTCCTTCCCTCCTATAATTAGGCCATATTCTGCAAGATTCCAGTATTAGTGCCAGCAGCAGCCCCACCAACTCCGTAGAAACAGCCAGATGACTTCAGAAGAGGAAGAGTGAATGTAAAAAACAAAAAGCCCAAACCTCAAACATACCTACATATTCTTTAGCTCGTCACAATCGTATTAAAAAGTACATAAAGCTATTACCTCCCAAGTTTTCAAAAAAGGTTCTGGAAATCATTTGTTTCAGTTGTAAGAATCTGAGGTTACCTTCAAAAGGTCAGACATGTGGGAAATTGCTTCTGAGAATAAAAATGTAACATTAACGTATAAATAACTGGAATGTAGATGTGTAAGTTCACCTGGTAGAGACAATCTTCAAAAACGGAGAGAAAACCCAAAGAATCCCACCTTGCCTACCCTATCACTGAAGACAAAGGTGAGATCATCAATATTACTGAATTGCATCTTTAAGTGGTAATGCTTAAGCAGGTGTATATTATTTACAGAAGCATGGGAATAAAGCCCAAAGCATAGGTGGAACATAAAGCTGGAGAATGCGGGCATCGATCCCGCTACCTCTCGCATGCTAAGCGAGCGCTCTACCATTTGAGCTAATTCCCCATCCAGATGGGAAAACTTGTCTTCCTTTCTCGCTTTAATATCTGAAAGTAATTCAGAACTCGTGGCCACTGCCATTTGTACCTGTGTTCGATATTGCACAAGAGTTTCACACTGGAATTATATCTACGGAAACTGGGGACAGGGAGGAAATTGCAGGTGCATCCAGAAGGGCAATTCAAGTTTCTCAACCAATGAGACTCGGCTTTTGGCCATCCCAACAGTTCCTTCCAATTCCCTCACTCCTAAGTTTTCCACCGGTTGACTCTGCTAGCTCCAGAAACAGATTCTCCAGAGTTCGTACAAATGTCCCCTAAGATCTGCTTTCCATCTGGCTTAAAAAAAAAATCTCCATAGGTGAACACAAAGTCACGAGGGGATGTGCGTCCCAGTAAATTCCTCCCTTCATTCTGACTTCGTAGTCCCAATTTCGATCAAGGGTGTACAAGTTATTTTTCTAAGGTAAATATTAATAAGAGAAGAGAATATAATCATGGTTACATGCTTAGATCTGGATTCTCTGCAAAACAAAAACAAAAGTAGTAGATGCCACTTTTTATTCTGGGCCTGTGGAGTACCAGGTACCAAGTACTGTATTAGGTGCTAGGTACTGTACAGAGTTAGTTCTGAAGAGAGAACTCTTGGGCATTTCAAGGACCATCACTTGCAGTAAAGTCATTTGAAGGTCCTCCTCCAACATCTAAACATCAACTACTTCTTTGTCTGAAATTCCATCATTAGAAACTTTTTGTTCTTGTTGTTTAATATTATTTTCTAGTCTCAATGAAATTGGGTCAAGGTGATAAAATTGAAATGGAGAAGATGGAGCATTTTACTCAAGAAAGTGACTCTATGTTCCTATGTTGTGTAGGCATGCTGTGCAGGCCTTTCCAGAACACTCTTAATCCTTTTAAATGCTTGTGCTTCTCTTTTCGTTTTTACTGCAATCAGGGCTGACAAAAAAAAAAAAAGTGAATAACTTTCTGTGGGATAAAAGTCCTCCACCTTCCTGTACCCACTCCATTTGAGACAAAAGAGTTCAAAACTCAGATATTCCAAGTTTATGTAGAAAGCCACCGTTTATCTCAAAACTCGGCTCAAGGTCAGCCTTGCCTTGTCTCCATCTACTTGTTCTCACTTTACTCTTCCTTGGATAGAATTTACCCAGGTACAAAAGTCAGTTTGGCCTCCACTCATTTTTTTTTTTTAACATTTATTTTCCATGATTATATTAGGGGTGCAAATGTGGAACTGGTGTGAAAAAAAGAAAAAAGTGGCCTAATTCCACAATTCAGATCCACGGATTGAGCTTCGGGATGACTGATTATGAACTGGGACCAACTTGGGGATTTCAACCATGAGCTAGGAGTTCTAGTTTCTAATATCATGGGATCAGGTATTAAAATTTGAGCCTCTTAGCTTCTGTTAGAAGCAAAATGAAGATCAAGAATACTGTCTTAAAATTCACAATGACATTTTACCAGTTGTTGAACTATTGACTGAACTCTAAGCTCACTGCTCTGGACTGAACTGTGTTCTTCCCACATCCAAGTGTGACTGTATTTGGAATTAGAAAGTGATTATGGTTAATGTAGTAGTTAGGGTGGGGCCCTGATCCTGTGGGATTACTATCCTCATAATGGGAGACATCAGAGTTCTCTCTGTCAAATCAGGAAAAGAGCTCTCACCTGGAACTGAATGGTTGTCATCTTGATCTCAGACATCCCAGCCTCCAGAACTGTGAGAAAATTAATTTCTGTTATTTAAACCACCCAGTCTATGGTATTTTGTCATAGCAACTGGTGCAGACTAAGACACTCATCCTTTAATCTGCCTTGTGATAAAGGATGTAGGACTCTATAAACTATACTGCTGACTTACTACTAGGCTCTATATTCAGTTCAGTCACTCAGTCATGTCTGACTCTGCGACCCCAAGGACTGCAGCACACCAAGGTTCCCTGTCCATCACCTGAGCTTACTCAAACTCATGTCCATCCAGCTGGTGATGCCATCCAACCATCTCATCCTCTGTAGTCCCCTTCCTTTGTCAAAAAGGAAACTAGAGGGAGAATGCCAGGCTGGAGGAGAAAGAGGCAAGGTGGACTTGTCTTCTCAGTTTTCTTCCTGGGAGCTTCCTGTGCCTCTAAGTATCACCCCAGTAAGACTTCTGGATCCCAAGACACAACAGTTCTGAAGCAGCAATTGAATTCAGCACCATGCTGAATTTTTCACACTTGGCATATTTGCTATTTTCCACCTTGTATCTGAAGCATGGATAGGACACTGGACAATGAATGAGAAACTTCACTTTCCAGGATCTCACCTCTCCAGCTGGTAATTCTCTGTTAGGTCAGGAACACTGAAAGTTGCTAGATATTTTCTTAATTTTTCATGGAAAGGGATTTAATTACTGAGTTCAATATTGACTACATCTCTCAATATTTCTAAATAGAGGGCATTGGTAATTGCCATTTACAGAAAATTTGGGAATATTTTTCAATAATATCATTTTGTAGAAATAATACAGTTTTGCATAAATTTGTATAAAAGCACAGACATTTATAAAATATATTTTCCTTAAGTATATTTCCAAAGAAAGCCTTTTCTCTCCAGATAATTTAGTGTATTCCCCATTTATGTCTATTTCTGCTTTAGGCACAAGTCTAAGGCAATCTCTGTTGAGCCTCAATGTTTGACCATTTTCTCTGGAAAAAACATTTATTTATATTTGCATTTAAATTTTATAGGTGTTTTGGTTTCACTTTAATTGCACCACAGTAATCATTCAATATAATATGAACCACCCAAATTATTTATCCAACTAAAAAAATTGACACTCGTTATATTTCATGATTAGAGCTATGAACACACACAATTTCCCATTAGATTTTCAGAAAGAGAATCACAATGATACGAAAATGCACCAGATATTTCTTTGCTCACAACTTAGGGATCCTCTTCAACCTAATTGTTTGTGTTTTCAGTAATTATATCATTTATTGAGCAAAGCTAGACACTTTTTTCTAGGGAAAAAGGAAATGGTAATTAGAGGGGAACAGCAGGAAATCGGACGTAATGCAAGAAATTCACCCTAGGTATATAATACTTAGGGAGGAGGACATGGGATACCGGTAGAATTTTTGTTTAAGTTATACATAGAACAATATCCTAACGTCCTAGATGTACAACCCAATGGATTTTAGATATTTATTAAATCCGTGAAACCAACTACCCAGATCATGACATAGGACCTATTCAGCCTTTAAAAAGACTGCTTAAAATTAATTATACTTTTAAAAATGAATGCATATTATCATAGCAGAAATCATCTAGATAGACATTAGAAAAGGGAGTCTAAAAGAGGGCTTAGACGTGATCCTTTGATAGCTCAGTTGGTAGAGTGGAGGACTGTAGGTACTTGGTTCATAGTCATCCTTAGGTCGCTGGTTTGAATCCGGCTCGAAGGAGGAGAGTTTTTGAAAATTACAGGCCGAACCAGGTCAATAGACAAAGATCTTTACCTTCTCAAATGAATGAATTGGATAGTAACTCCGCTTCAAGAAAACAAGTCCCTCTTCTACCCATTTAGGAAAACCTTATCACTCATGGCTCACTTTTGATTGAGAGAGAAGGAGCTAAAGCAGATAGAACAGGAGTAACAAAGCACAACTCTTTAATGTTCAAGGGAATTAATTTTTTAAATACACTTCTATAATTACTACCCATATTAATTTTAGAATATTTCTAGCACCTTTCATGTTTACCTCTATTTTTGAAATAAACAGTCAAAATTACAATACTCAGATAAATGAATATTTAAAGTATTCTAACAGAGCTCCTCACAGCTCCTTCGATAGCTCAGTTGGTAGAGCGGAGGACTGTAGGAACTTAGTTCGTGGTCATCCTTAGGTCGCTGGTTCGAATCCGGCTCGAAGGAGATCTCATTTTAGCAAAAAACCACTGCAAGCCTAAGAGAGAAAGCAATGGCGCCCCACTCCAGTAACCTTGCCTGGAAAATCCCATGGACGGAGGAGCCTGGTAGGCTGCAGTCCATGGGGTCGCTGAGTGTCGGACACGACTGAGCGACTTCACTTTTACTTTTCACTTTCATGCATTGGAGAAAGAAATGGCAACCCACTCCAGTGTTCTTGCCTGGAGAATCCCAGGGCTGGGGGAGCCTGGTGGGCCGCTGTCTATGGGGTCGCACAGAGTCGGACACGACTGAAGTGACTTAGCAGCACTGCAACCCTAAACACGATGACCTTGTAGGAATATATAGATAAATAAACAAGTGAACCTGAGGTAGGCACAGGAAGCTGTCAAAAAAGATTTTTTTTTTCATCTGGGTCGCTAAAGAATCTCCAGTAACTGATTTTTCAAGGAATTGAGAAGGGGTTATGGCAAAGGGGTAGGTCACCCTATCACAATGTCTTCATTTTTCCTAAAGGTTCAAAGGCCCTTTAGAGCTCTCTGCTGAGACTTATGTGAATAAACATTCTATCAATGACAATTTCAAATACACCCAAGGTAAAGAACACAGCATAATTTACCATTGTGGCCATCACAGTAGCAACTGACATCATCTACTCCTGCACAAGACCCACCTCCCTGATTCTTTTAGTCAATCCCCAAAAGTTTTCTCATTTCACTCTTTGTGGCTCAGTATTTTGAAGACTTCGGTGTTAAGAGCTAAAAGCGAAACCTACTTTGTTTCTCTCCCCATTCCAAAAAAGTAGGAGGCAACTGGCAGAAAGTTCTCGTCCATAAATGAATGAAACAGGCATATGAGAACTAGAGAAATACAGTTTATTAGTCTTTAGAACCACTCCATCAAAGAGCACGTGGCGAGTTAACTTTAGAAAATATACTTGGAGTTCTGTTCAGCAACGACTGTCATCTCGGATTATGACTGTAGGTAGATTTACTACTGCTTCCATCCTCTGGCTTTCTTGGCTCCCTGGTTCCACCGGGATGGGAAATCTTGAGCCACAAACTCGTCCACAGCCCCTTCCAGGAAGCCGGCCCGAGTATTTGTACGCATTCCAGAGCTCGGCGCCTTGCAGTCGACCCCAAGGCAGATGTGGGTCGGCGGAACCTTGGCGCCTTAAGGACACGGGTAGGGTAGCGCGCACGAACGGAAAAGTCCTCCGGCCTCAAAAGGAGGGGAGCGAGCCCGGAAAGCGGCCTCGAGTCTGATGAAGGGACCGCTTTCAAGGCCTCGCCATAGTTGGGAACTGCCAGGGCCGAGTCCGTTCTAGCGGTTGTTCAGCTCATGGAGGTGAAAAAGCAAAGAAGAAGGTTGCTCTGACTGGACTGACTCCATTTTTAAAAGAAAAGGAACTCCATGTTACACTTTCGGCGAACTTTTGGACTGTATATCTGGGAGGCCATGGAGATAATATACCAGCACACGAACAGGCCTCCCGGGCGGACAAAAACCCAGACCAGGCAGACGTCGTACCTAGACCTCCCCGAGCCAGAAGGAATGCAATGTCCACTATCTAATCAATCACTATCTGTAATCTTAATAATATTTATTGATGTGGGCTAAACTGTATGTCCAGATAGCTTTACAATGTGAATTTATGGCTAAAACCTGATTGTATCTCTTACTAAGGTTGTCCAGAGCCGGTTTTAAAGAGTTTGGGTATGTGGGCTTGGGCCCGTACGCTTTGGGCACAATAGGTTGTCACAAAAATCGGTCGGGGTCCCTGGCTAAAGAGGAAACTCTGCCTCGGACTCGCGGGTGTAATAAACTGCAATCCACTCTTCACGCTATCCTTCTGAGTGAGTTTGTTTCCCAGAGCGTTTGGCTACATTTCGTGCGTTGGCCGGCAACTCCTCACTGTGAGAGACAAGTCCCATTTGGGGCTACTCCGAGGCTTTGCGGCTCTGATCTTCTAGACGCGGGTAAGGCGCCTCGCCCTTCTGTAAAGATTGCACTTCCCCACGCCGGGATCTTTCACGTTAGTGGGTAGTGGACTGGGGCAGGGGGGTTAAGCGCTCACGTAAGGAGATTCCCACCCTGCGGGGTGGAAGAGGGGGGCTGATCAACCCCCTGGGAGGGAATAGGGGACACATTGCTGCTGCTGCTGCTGCTGCTAAGTCGCGTCAGTCGTGTCGGACTCTGTGCGACCCCATAGACGGAAGCCCACCAGGCTCCTCTGTCCCTGGGATTCTTCAGGCAAGAACACTGGAGTAGATTGCCATTTTCTTCTCCAATGCATGAAAGTGAGAAGTGAAAGTGAAGTCGTTTAGTCGTGTACGACTCTTAGCGACCCCATGGAGGGGACACACTGACCGTCAAAGTCATAAAGGAGGTGGTGTCCGCGTCGTCTTGGGATAAATTATTACCAGGCGATTGCGAGAGGGCTTTGGGAAGAAGAAACTTGGTCTTTGTGTGCTTATATTCTGCCCTCCCCGAGGAGGTGTCCCATCTGCTGTGGAATTCATCCCCTCAGGGTTGTCAGGCTTAAAGGAGGAAGATACACGAGTGAAAACAAATTGACCTTTCCCGAGACGGTCTGGGACGTGGGATATTTAATCCATCTATGTTTTCATCCGCACCCAATCAAGCCCACCAAAGCAGAACGGACTTTCAAAGTGAGAGGAGAAAATAATCTTGGACCACTTGGTGTTCTCGTTCGGCGCTGCGGACCTGCAGGTGAAGACTCGCCGATCCCCCTTCTAGCAGGAAGGCTCTCCTCACCCCAATTAAGAAGGAGGCGGAATGGCAATATAAGTGTTTCACTGAGTAGAAATATCAAGAAGTACTTAGGATACCGAGAACTTCGTGGACAGAACGAAAAGGGAAGGAAGAAGAAGGTCCGAGAATGTAAGCTAGATGGGAGGAAGTGAATCTAAGGCAACTGTATTGGAGTGCATGATTAAGAATTTTAAGAAGGAATTTGAAGAAGACTATGGGGTGAACATGACGCCTAACCGATTCCGCATATTCTGTGAGGTGGAACGGCCCTCTATGGGAGTAGGATGGCCACCAGAGGGCACCACGGACTTAAAAACAATAAAAGCAGTCTGCAGTAGTCACCGGAACGCCGGGGCAGCCGGATCAATACCCATATATTGATTCATGGCTGTGGTTGGCTCGAGATCCTCCCCCTTGGGCAAGACTCTGCATTCAAAAAGAGAGAGGGAAAACATTAATGGCACAAAAATCGACTGATGACAAAAAAGAAATTCTGCAGGATCCGGACGGGAGCGATTTGCCCTCTCTCCCATACTGGATGACACGCCGGCCACCTAATGCTCACCAGGACCGGAGGCCGCCTTAATGACCACCGATCCAGGGCCTGCTGGGGCTTCACCAGCTGCTCCCGGGCCAACTCCCCCGGAGATCGTAGAGCCGCCATTTCGGCAGGCTCCGATCCCGGCGGTAGGAACCTCTAGTCAAGGTCCACAGGACTCAGCCTCAGCCGAACCTCCTAAAAAGTATCAGCCTCTCCCGGTGAGTACTGACGGAAAGGGGGAAGGAGACACAGGAATTCGACAGAGGCTGCGCTCCGCCAAGGAGCCGGGGTAAACAAATGCCTCACAGAGAGCTACAACAGGGTGCAACAGCTCCGGTTCAGGGAACAGACAGACACTACCACCAGCCTCCTCGAGCCTACTATTACCAACCATTTTCCTCTGTGGACCTACTAAACTGGCAGAAACCCAAGGCATGATCAGGCTGATGGAGACTATTTTTCGAACCTACCATCTTGCGTGGGAGGACATAATCCAGCTGCTAGTTTCCCTCTTCAGCACTGAAAAAAGACACAGGATCCATACTGAGGCTAGAAAATGGCTACAAGAAGTGGCCCCCGAGTGTACCGTAAACCCACAGCGGTGGGCAGAACTAGCCAACCCTGATGAAAGGCCCGATTGGGACTATAACACAGAGGCAGGAAAGGGCCACCTTGAGAGATATAGGGCGGCTATTTTACAAGGTCTCAAGAGGGCTGCCGTAAGTCTATAAATATGGCAAAACCAACCGAAGTAGTCCAAAAGGAAACTGAAACACCTACTGAGTTTTATGAAAGACTATGCAAGACCTATAGACTTTATACACCAATAGATCCAGAGGCAGCTTGGTCTCAAATTGTGATAAATACAGCCTTTGTATCTCAAGCCTACCCTGATATCAGACGCAAGCTCCAAAAGGTAGGCAGAGTATTAGCCATGACCAGCACACAAATAATTGAGATTGCTAATAAGGTGTTCAAAAACAGAGACGTGGAGACAAAAAAGAAGGCTGAGAAAAAGTGGAGAAAAGAAAACAAGAGAGCAGATCAGAGGATGGTGTTACTGGCTGAGGCCTTGGGAAGGCCCCTCCTTGGGCCTTCTGCAATACCTCCACCCCCTCTAAATCAGCCTTGGTCTCCTGGCAAGCCTCCTACAAGGAAGCCCAGGATCGCCCTGCAACCAAATCAATGTGCCCATGCCGGGGCTTCAGCCACTGGAAAAATGAATGCCCCCAGAATAGCAGGGAAAAATAACTGGCATTGACTGTTTTAGGGCTGGCTGAACTGGAGGCTGAATAGGGGTGCCGGGGCTCAAAGACGCAAGGTCCCCAAGAGCCCATGGTAAAACTAAAAGTGGAGAACCAAATTATTGACTTTATGGTGAATACTGGAGCAGAAATGTCAGTGGTGACCAAACCGGTGGCCCCCCAGAGAAGGCCATTGCTGCAGGAGTAACCAGGGAAAAGCCGATTAGACTATTCTGTCTACCTCCAAAATGCCAGATTGGGGTGGGGGGCATCAAGTGACTTATGAATTCCTGTATATTCCTTAATGCCCAGTACCTCTGTTGTGGAGACTTGTCATCTAAATTGGGTGCACAAGTGACCTTTCTCCCCAAGAAAGACCCACTCTCGACCACCTGTTTACTCTCCCTTTTGGTAACCCCTCAAGATGAATGGAGGTTGCATGATCCTTTGGAAGGGAAGCCAGATGGGTTAAACAATCCAGAGAGAGAGCTGATCCAACAATTCCCTGAGGTTTGGGCGAAAGATACACCCCCACCCCGCCCCTGCCTGGGCTCGCCAAACATCAAGCTCCCGTGGTAAGAGAACTCAAACCTGGTGCCATACCAGTCAGGAAATGTCAGTACCCGCTAGCACTGGAGGCCCGAGTTGGTATCCTGCCACATATAAATAGGCTACAGCAGGCGGGCATCATGATTGAATGCCAGTCAGCCTGGAACACACCAGTCCTGCCAGTTAAGAAGGAAAGGGGACAGGACTACAGGCCTGTACAGTACCTCAGACTGGTCAACCAAGCAGCGGTAACTCTACACTCCACTGTTGCTAACCTATATACCTTACTCAGCCTCCTCCCACCGAGTGCTAAGATCTATACTTGCCTGTATCTAAAAGACACATGCTTTTGTATCCATATTGCTCCGGTATCTGAACCCATTTTTGTCTTTGAATGGGAAGATCCCGCAGGGAGCACCAAACAACAGCTCACTTGGACTTGCCGCCTGCAAGGATTTAAGAATTCCCCGATCATTTTCGGGGAAGCCTTGGCTTCCGATCTGGACTCATTCCAGCCAGGAAGATTTAGATACTGGCTGCTACAATACGTGGATGACCTGCTGTTGGCTGCAGAGAATAAAGAACACTGCTGGGAAGGAACTAAGGCTTTGCTAGAACTGTTGATGGAGGTGGGCTACCGAGTTTTGAGGAAAAAGGCACAGATCTACAAGATGGAGGTAAGATATTTGGGGTTTGTCCTGAGAGGGGGCAAAAGACTGTTGAACCAATCCAGGAATGCAGTAATCCTGAGACTCCCACGACCAAAAACCTGCATAGGTCCCAGAATTTTGGGGAGCCACTGGGTTTTGTAGAATTTTGATCCCAGGATACTCTCAGATGGCCCAGCCCTTGTATGAACTCCTAACAGGGCCAGAAGGGAATTTACTAAATTGGACTGAGAGGCAGCAACAGGCCTTTGAAAAGTTAAAATTGGCAATTACATTGGCACCTGCACTGGGTCTGCCAGAACTTACTAAACCATTCACTCTTTATGTGACTGAAAAAGACAAAGTGGCTATGAGGGTATTAACCCAGGCCATGGGGACATGGGATAGACCAATGGCCTATCTCTCAAAACAGCTGGACAACATTGCCATCGGATGGCCCGGGTGCTTTCGGGCGATTGCCATGGTTGCCTTACTGGTCCGAAAAGCAAACAAGCTAACTGGGCCAAAACTTAATTGTAAAGGTTCTCCTTAATTGTAAAGGAGGTCAGTGTTCTCCTATGAGGGGATCCCCACAAATGGTTGTCAACGTAGCAGATTACCCAATGTCAGGGACTTTTATGTGAGAACCCTCATGTTACTATTGAGCTCTGTCAGGCCTTAAATGCGGCTACACTCCGTCCTATGGGGGAAGGCGGACCCTCACATAATTGTGAATAAATCCTGGAAGAAGTTTATGCTAGCAGATCTGACCTGAGAGACTAGCCAATCCCGGACCCACATTGGGTCCTGTACACTGATGGCACCAGCCTAGTGAAACAAGGACAATGGGAGTCAGGGTATGCAGTAGTCACAGAAAAGAGCATCGTCGAGGCTGGTTCTCTGCCATCTCACTGGTCTGCTCAACGGACTGAATTATGGGCTCTCATTCGGGCCTTCCAGTTTTCAAAAGGTAAGAAGACCAACGTTTACACTGACTCCAGGTATGCTTTTGCTACTTTGCAATGTATGTGGGGCCCTATACGAGGAGAGGACTCTTAACAGCTAACGGAAAAGACTTTAAAAACAAGGAAGAAATCTTGACCCTACTAGATGCTGTATGGGAATCTGAAAAAGTAGCAGTAATATATTGCTGGGCTCACCAAAAAGAGGGCACCCTGCAGGCACAGGGAAACCCACAGGCAGATGGAGCCACAAAATAAGCCACTGAAGAATTTGGAGGCACTGGGGTGGGATTGTTAAGGCTTTTGTGCTCTTGAGAATGCCCGAGTTAACTTCAACTCTTCCACAGTAAACCCCGGCACAAGACCAGCTGGCTGAAACAGAAAGGGCCACCAAGAATGAAAAGGGCTGGTGGGGACTGCTGGATGGCAGGTTGCTAGTTCCTGAGATATTGGCCTCTTCATCAGGGTCTTAGGTAGCCCAGGCTACCCACTTGGGATGTGACAAATGGAAGAATTAATTCGGAAATATTTTTTAATACTACGGCTTTCTTCCTTGTGTGAAATGGAATCCAAGAACTGTTCTGCTTGCTCACAGGTCAATGCTGCCCCCAGACATAAGCAGAAATCTCCGGGAATACAATTAAAGGGTACTCTGCCCTTTGAACATTTAGAAGTGGACTTTACTGAAATGAAACCCTACTGGTATTATCATTATTTACGAATCATGGTATGTATCTTTTCAGGTTAGGTGGAGGCATTCCCCACCTGAACTGAAAAAGCAAATGAAGTGCCTCATTGTCTGAGTCGAGAAATAATCCCCAGATTCTGGTTCCCAACCAGTATAGGATCAGACAATGGCCCTGCTTTTGTAGCCGATTTAATTCAACAACTATGTAAACCTCTTTTTTATGTAAACCTCTAAATGTCAAATGGAAATTACATACAGCATATAGGCCCCAGAGTTCCAGAATGGTGGAAAGAACTAACCAAACCCTAAAAGATACACTTTCAAAATGGATCATAAAGACTGACTGTTCATGGATGGACTTACTTCCGGTGGCCTTGCTCAAATTAAGAATGACCCTGTGTTTCCATGGTTATTCTCCTTATGAAATTGTCTATGGAAGACCCCCCTCCCATAGTAAGACAGGTGTTGGCAAATTTGCCATGTAAGAGGGGAATGGGATTTCACAGAGGATGGAAAAATTAGGTAAAGTGATAAACCAGGTAACTAAGTTTGTCCAAGAATGGGTGTCATTCCCCCTTGGGGAGCAGATTCATGAATTTGTGCCCAGTGATCAAGTGTGGGTCAAGGATTGGAAGCATGACTCCTTGGCCCCACACTGGAACGGTCCATATACTGCTGTACTAACTATACCTATGGCAGTTAAAGTTGCAGGTGTCACTCCCTGGATCCATCACACGAGGGTGAAGAGGACATACCACACAGACCTGGAGGACGCCGGGTGGACTATACAAAAGGACCTCGCTGATCTCCGTGAAACCAAGATCATCTTAAAAAGAAAAAACAAAGCTCCGCAATCAACTCCTACTACATAGACTTTCTGGTATCCTGGGACTAACCCTAATTTCAGCACAAGACAACATTTCCATCTCATGGGCACATTCCTACGCGGACTTCCATAATAGATCTAACTGCTGGGTAAGCGGAGCTATGCCCATGTCTGTCATGGATGGACTCCCATGGTGAGTGTCACCTCTATGAAGGGGTGACATGCCTAGTTTATGTGACTATTTTCTTCAGATGAAACAACAAAAGTCGAGTGTGGAAACTGTCATTACAGCAGCCACTACCCATTGGTTCAATAAAAAGGCTGATGATCTGACAAAAGGCCATGGGATACATTTTAATTGTATTCTTAGCTCAGAAAATGCTTATCAATATTATGTGACAGCTAATAAGTCCAGTCAAAAAAAAAAATAGGTATTTTGACCAATTTTACCAGATATGAAATGAATGTATGTGGATTACTCCAGGAAAGGGACAACTTGTTGTGTTAACTAACATTTGCTGGGAACAGGATGTACACACTACTGGATATAATAACCAGACAATAGACAAAAAAGGACTTGAAGCCAATGGGTTTTCTACAGACAGAACAGTGCTATAAGACCTATAAAGTTACTTATGATCCCAATCAATCCACCCAATGGCCTGGGACAGACTAGGGAGTCAACCCTGGAATCAGGTGGATTGCCCCAAACAGTACTCATTGGTTATGCAGGACCAATCTGTGGCCATGGCTAGCCCCAGGGTAGGTAGGAAGATGTACTTTAAGTCTGGCTTTGCCCATGGGAACATTAGGGCAACAATACAGGAGCCCTTAAATGTACCCTCCCTACGGGCCAGATGGTCACAATCAGTTTTCCATTGGTATGATTATTTGACTGCTACATTTGTTCCTTCGTTGGGCACTACAGATATAATGATTAGAGTTGAAGCCATAACTAATTTCACCCAAAGGGCCCTAAATGACAGCCTGAGGACAATTCAAGCATTAAATAATGAACAAATACAAATGAGAAAGGCAGTAACTTGAAATAGAATGGCTTTGGACATCTTGACCGCTGCTCAAGGAGAGACTTGTGCCATAATAAAGGTTGAGTGGTGTGTGTATATCCCAGTCTCGTCTGGAAACGTTACTGAGGCTCTTAGAGATACACAAGCTCATGTAAAACAAATGTCAGATGACTCAGTACCTGTTTGGACTTCTGTGTTGTCATGGATAAAGGGCAATTGGTAGAAGACTGTCAATTGTTGTTACAGTTGCTCTGTTAAGTTTGTTATGTGGACCTTGTATTCTCCAGTGTATTGTCCAACTTGTGTCGCTGAGACTGACTACATTTACCCAAGTACATGCCAAAAGACCTAATGTGCAATATGTCCCTGAGTGATACTCACATTAGAAGCTGAGAGGATCAAGATGGGGTAATGAAAGAGGAAAGGAGCAGGTTGCCTTGACTGGACTGACTTCATTTTTAAAAGAAAAGGAACTCCATCTTACACTCTCAGCAAACTTTTGGACTGTATATCTGGGAGGCCATGGAGATAAAATACCAGCTGCTGAACAGGTCTCAGGGATGGATAAAAACCAGACCAGGCAGACCCCGTACCTAGACCTCCTGGAGCCAGAAGGAATGCAACGCCCACTATGTAATCAATCACTATCTTCTGTAATCTTAATAATACCTACTGGTGTGGGCAAAACTGTATGTCCAAATGGCTTTAGAATGTGAATTTATGGCTAAAACCTGATTGTATCTCTTACTAATATTGTCCAGAGTGGGTTTTAAAGAATTTGGGGATGTGGGCTTGGGCATGTACACTTTGGGCATAAAAGGTTGTCACAAAAATTGGTCGGGAACCTGGCTAAAGAGGAAACTCTGCCTCGGACCCACCGGTATAATAAACTGCACTCCACTCCTTCATGCTGTCCTTCTGAGTGAGTTTCTTTCTGGAGTGTCTGGCTATAACAGAGGGAAAATTAGTTTGTGATCTAACAGCAAATCTCCTCTTGAGTACCTGTGGTTGCAAGATGTTAACAGGAGAAAAAGAAAGAAATTTTAATTCATGAGCATGGAGGTCCCATAGAAATGGGACCTAAGTGGCCAAATCAGGCAGCTTTTACACTTTTTAGACAAAGAAACGTACGTTCTGGGTGCCCAGCTAGTGAAGAATCTAAATAGAGTTTAGGCTTGAGGTAGTAAATTAAAGGTTTGTTTCTATAACCTTAACCCAGAATATCTTTGGTGCTAATGGTGTCTTTCCACCAAATGCATGGAGTACACCTTTCTACAAGAGAGATTTCTTGCTTTTAGGGAGACAGAAGAGTCTAAGAGTAGTTCTTGTAGTAGCACCAGATTCTTCAGTAACTTTAATTCAACATAGTCAGTATGCCACTGAGGCACATTTTGGGTAACCTGGACCCCAACACTGTGAAAACACAAATCCCAGGGAGAATAAAGCTCCCTGTCCTAGCGGTGGCTTAAATCAAGACTAAGTATACCTTTGCCAGTAGATGTTTGTAACAGAAGTATAAATACAAATCATGCATTAACACAAATGTAAAACAGGCGCCAAATTTTAAAATAAAAGAAATAATTGTGGCAAGTTAACTTTTAGACGATTTAGTCACAAAATCAAATTTTAAATTAATATTTTAAAGTAAAAAAGATGTTAACTAAGTGAAAAGGTCACAAGTGAAAATTTCAAAAATTAAGTCTGACTAAATTTCTAAAACTTATATTTGCAAAGGTAAATTACATTCTCAAAACTTAAATTTTAAAAACCCAAATCTCTAAATTAAATTTGGAAAATTAGTTAACACTCAAACTTAACTAATTAAAAAACTGAAATTTCAGTAAACTTCAAAAGTTGAGCCATCCCCCAACTGGAGTCTCACCCGAGTCCTTCGGGTAAAATGTTACTTTGACTGCCAGAATACACAGAAACCTCCCCTCACTTCCAAAATAGTTCTCCAAAATTTCCGGAAGAGCATGCCTCATCCCCCTCCTTTTGCATTTCACCACGGAATTCTCTAGGGTAAATTATACTTGAGGGTCTACCTCGCCTTTGTCTCTTCAGCTGGGAAGTCAAAGGCTCTCAGGCTTTGTATCTCGGGGCTGACCCAGGGCCAACTTCCGCCCTCTCTGCCAGTTCCTGCACTTTCGGGCACAATCCTCTTTTCGTTTGACGTCACTCGAGCCGGCCCCGCCCACCCAAAGCAGGCTGTCGCACACGAGTGCGTCAGAGGCGCGGCGCTTTACGGCTGCCCTGTCTTACGTATCGGTGAGCATGGAGGTAGAGGGTTTGGAGCCGGGCGCCGCAGAGCTGGGGCCTCTGGAAGGGAGTGACCAGAAACTGGAGGCAGAGGAGGAACAGGAGGAATCTGAAGAGGCGGCTGGTGGCAGCAAGAAACGGGTAGTGCCGGGCATTGTGTACCTGGGCCACATCCCGCCCCGCTTTAGGCCTTTACACGTACGGAACCTTCTCAGCGCCTACGGGGAGGTCGGGCGTGTTTTTTTCCAGGCTGAGGGTAAGTGCTCAGGCCTTGATGGTGAGGGAAGAGGGGTGGTACTCGTTGGCACTGAATACACAGTGCGTGTTTTGTTGCCTCAGCTGAGCTTGGAGGCGCTGACGGAGCCGGGGACCTGCGTCTGTTTTCTTTGCTAAGTAGGTGACGCGCACGTTTCTTAGAAGGCTGAAACGGAGTGTGGGTAGCTTTGTATACCTAGCTGAGCCTAAATTCTTCGCTAATTTTTGGATTCTAATCTCGGCTCCTCCCACCCTACTTTCTTGAGGCGAATTTACAAGTTTGTTAAATGAGTACTGCCTGAATTAGAATCTCAGTGACTTTTCCACAAAACTGAACGTATCTCTGTCATGTCGAGGCCCAGGTCGAGAGACAGTATATAATAGGCCCCGCCCAACTCCCATTCAGTCAGTCACTAATTGGGGTTGGGGGCCTGTGCAGGTTTTGAATAGAACGATTAGGGCAGATGTAATGATAAAAGAATTAACATTTGAGGAAAAGGTTGAGTTTAGTTGAGGGGTAAAGTGTGGACTATGCAGTTAGCCGCCTCTGGGTAAAGACAAGGTGGGATCCTGGCCTGCAGGGAGGTCTGGAGAATTGGTGAGTGGGAGGTGCTGTGGCCTCTTTGACCACTACTTTGTCTTGAACTCCAGACGGGTTCGTGAGGCGCAAGAAGAAGGCAGCAGCTGCCTCCACCGCCGGAGGGAAAAAGCTGTCCAAGTACAGCAAGGACTACACGGAGGGCTGGGTGGAGTTCCGGGACAAGCGAGTAGCCAAGCGTGTGGCGGCCAGTCTTCACAACACGCCCATGGGCTCTCGCAGGCGCAGCCCCTTCCGTTATGACCTGTGGAACCTCAAGGTGAGGAGATTGGCTTGTCTGCCGCACCACTCACCCTCTCGCCTTCGCGGCCACAGCCCAGGCACCCCTGTCATCTTTTTGGCGCCCATCCCTTCCATCAACTCCCCATCTCTGATCTGCCCTACTCAGATCTTTTCTTGTTTTCCTGTCCACAGTACCTGCACCGTTTTACCTGGTCCCACCTCAGCGAGCATCTTGCTTTTGAGCGCCAGGTGCGCAGGCAGCGTCTGAGGGCTGAGGTTGCCCAGGCCAAGCGTGAGACTGACTTCTATCTTCGAAGTGTGGAGCGCGGACAGCGTTTTCTTGCGGCTGATGGGGACTCTACCCGCCCGAATGGTTCCTGGGCCTTTGCCCAGCGTCCTACTGAGCAGGAGCTAAGGGCCCGGAAGGCAGCTCGGCCAGGGGGACGTGAACGAGCTCGCCTGGCTAACGCTCAGGACCAGGCCCGCTCCAACCGAGGGCTTCTTGCCAAGATCTTTGGAGCCCCTACACCCTCAGAGAGCAGGGGGGACTCCTCACCCGTCAGGAACTCTTGAGGGTCAGAGAGGCCCCTTCCACCTCCTAGCCCAGCCCAGCGTCCCGTCTACCTTATAATGACTACCCAGGTGGACATTCTGTTGTGTTTCTCAAACCAGGAGTCTGGTGAGTTCCTCAAAAGTTTTGTAGGCCTCTCGTCTACCTCCTCCCAGCTCCTGTACATGCCTGGCTGAGGCACTTAGTTCTTACTAGCATGATTATGCTAGTCTACTCATGTCTGTTTTACCTTGTTCAATTCTTGGCTTCCTGCCTTCTGCCCCCTGGGACCCTTTAAAAGTCCTTCTTTCTGGCCCCAGGAACGGCCTTTACCTTGAATTAGAGTGATAATGGCTAGTCCAGACAGCTGTTTACCAACCACATTATTGGGCAGCAGCAACATCCTTTTTATTTAGAAAAGATTAATAGGGACAGGGGTTAATGGGCTAGAGTGGCTTGGGAGTCACCTTCAAAATATATTTATAGAATAGAAAAAGATATATGTAAATATATATTTTTAAACATGCCTTTGTAGTTTATTGCGTGGGGGGTGGAGATGGTCATTGGATAAGTTCCAACTTCTGTGTGTTAGACAGAATTCACCCACCTTTGATCCATCTCCTGGACACAGGATACCTCCCTCCGTTTTAACCTGGATAGTTTTCCATCTAATCAGTTTCTTAGGCCATGCTGTTAACACTTACCGAATTCAACATTTACCTATCTAATCAATTTCTTATCAATTTCTTAGGCCTTGTTGTTAACACTTATTTAATTCAACATTTACTAAGTCACTATATGAGGACACATGGCCCTTGGTGTAAGTCTTATAGACTGCTAAAAAAGACAGATGTTTAAGAAATAAATGTATAGAAGTACTATAGGCATCATGCCAGATGTATATAAGAGGTAGAGTGAGGCCATGGGAAGGCCTGATTGATTCTATCTGGGAAAGTAAGCAACATCCTAAGAAGTGAACCAAAGTCTGAAAGAGCCTGATATACTCCTGTAATTGCAAACAAAACTCCATAGATGACGTGTTGGGTTCAGACCGTTGTAAAGGTGGGCAAAGCTTAGGAGGTAGTTGTGCACACATGATATCCTTCTGGTGCATTTATACATTTTATCTACGCTTAGACAAGGGAAGGTTCGCAAACAACATACAAAGCAGCTCTGGAGGTGATAGAATGCATGTAAGCCACTGAGGGGAACTGAAAACTGAGATGTCAACAAAAAACTGAAAAATACCTACACACAGCCTCATAATAGAGTAAAACTCTGGCTTTTAAACTTACAGGAAGTGTTAGAGCAATAATAGTAAGTCATTTGAGTTTTGCTTGCACCATTTTCTTAAGTTCTTTTTGTTCTTTCTGCTTAACTGTCATCAATATAATTATCATTGTGTTGTTGGGGTCAAGTGGATTCACCTACTTTGGCTCTAAATAATCAAGTTTTGTTAAGATCTCAATTTGATAAGTGAAGTTTATTTGGGAGGAGAGAAATGAATTATGGTCTGTTAGGTGTAACATTTTTCACAGTCCTCAAAACTCAGCACACGAAAACATCTGTGTTCATTTCATGTGGGCCTATTCCATGTGGACTCTTCATGATGTCTTCCACGTGAATCAGGAAGATCCAGTTTCAGACTCTGACAAGCTGTCATATTCATTTATTCAAATTTCTGAGTATCTGTTGTCACTTCTCATACATAGAGAATACCAAAATGAAGAAACTTAAGTTACTAACAGTAAAACACACGTAGGGCTTAATTTTTTTAATAATTAACTTGTGTTTCCAGATTGATGTTATATATAAGGATATTCAAAGTCAGCATTTCAGTCTCAAGTTTAAACAGTTCTGCATGTAGAGCTCACACCTATGGGTGGGTAAGTCACAAGTGGAGTGAAAAAATGAAAATAAGAATGGGTGGAAGGAAATGAATTTCCCAGTAACTATAATTGTGATTCCCTCACTTCTAAGCCCTTTGAAAGGAAAATACCTTTTTTATACTTCCAGTTCTGTCTCCATTTGACCAATGCTTAAGTTTTTTATATGAGTTAACTTGTTTAATACACAAGCATACAAAATCATATCATCTCCACATTTCCATCATTAAAATTAGGCTCATATGACACAAGTTGCTCCTTAATGTTTTTTATTACCAGCATCTTCCCCAGTTGCTTTGCCTAGGTGTATGTGGTAAATGTTTATTGCATGTACATCATGTGACATATAGTGAAGAGTTACTGCAAATATGAATGGATTAATACCAAGTGTTGCAAACTGGGTGATTTAGCGCTCAACCATCCTCTATATGATTAGACTATTAGACTAAGTTATGAACCTATTGTTGCAATGAATTCTTTGAATCAACTTAGTTACACACCATCCAAGAAGCTAGGACCCTGCATTTGCAGAAAATGATAAATTGGTAAAATGAGGAATGGGATCCTGCTTAAGAGAGTAGGAGGGCTCTAGATAGGTGTGTCCAGGCATGTGAAATTTCTGAAAATGTCCAAAAGTCACAAAGCACTCTTCCTCAGTTTACTTTTCCATTGTTCTTCATATCTCTGGAAGTAGTCTTGTAACATAATATTGTAGAGTTGAAGAGGGGAAAACCCTTTGTCTAAGCCTCAGGAATGTGCTGTTTCCCTAAGAGAGTTACTGTTTCAGTGGATTGCTTGTGGTCCCTGACTTAAAATGGTTCAGTGGTTAATTTTTCAACTTAAGTGCAAAGGTGGTGCACATTCAGTAGAAACTACTTCCAGTTTTGAATTTTGATCTTTTCCATGGCTAGTGCTAGTGATAAGTGGTGTGATACTTTCCTGGAGCTGAGCAGCCATTCAATCATAAGGGTAAATGATTACTTTTCACTCTCAGTACACTATTCAATAAATAATATGAGATAATCAACACAGTTATGAAATAGGCTTTAGGTTAGATATTGCTCAACTAATGAAAGTGTTGTGAGCACATTTAGGGTAGAGTTGGTAAATCATCTGCCTGCAATTCAGGAGACCCGGGTTCGATTCCTGGGTCAGGAAGATCCCCTGGAAAAGGAAATGGCAACTCACTCCAGTATTCTTGACTGGAGAATCCCATGGACAAAGGAGCCTAGTCTGATAGACTTGGCAACTACACCACCACCACCAGGCTACGTTATGCTGTTCAGTAGATTAGGTATATTAAATGCATTTTTGAATTCCAGATGCTTTCAACTTAGATGGGTTTATTTGATGTGACCCTATCCTCAGCAGAGGGAGCCTGTGTTACTTAGATTTCCCAACTTTTAAGAGGGAGTCCCACCTCCAATTCCAAACAGAAGCGGTAATTTTCTTCCTTTTTGGTAAATGTGTCCACCATTCTCACACCCATACAAAGCTGCTGCTGCTGCTAAGTCACTTCAGTCGTGTCCAACTCTGTGCGATCCCATAGACGGCAGCCCACCAGGCTCCTCTGTCCTGGCATTCTCCAGGTGAGAATACTGGAGTGGGTTGCCATTTCCTTCTTCACACACAAAGTGATCTGAGTAATAAACTCAGCCAGGGAGAATGAAATGGAAAGAAACCGGTTAAAGTGTTTGCTTTTCTAGGCTCTATTTTTTTAAATATGTTAAAATGCGGAATACCCCTGAGACTTGAACTAAGCTTCCGTGAACAGCAATGTAAAGTGTTTTGGCTTTCCCTTTCCTCAGCTTCCCCTCTCAGGCATGAAATCAACTCAGGAGGATGCAGAAGAACTTACAAAGGAGCCTGGCGCAGGCACAAACACCAGTTGTGTCCCAGAATACTGCAGGATAGGGGAGGGCGTGGTTGGAATTACCCTGGAAACCACAGGGGAAGGATAAAAGGGGAGGGAAGGAAAAGAAAATGTGTTTGAGAAGCACATCTGGTATAGAAGGGCTTCAGTGGGTGAGGGCTTCAATGGGTGGTGGCTTCCAGGGCAAAGACCAGGCAGTGACCCAGAACGTCTTAAGGGACCTGAGGATAACTGGGACTCTTGTCAGTTCCTGCCCACTCATCCCACCCATGAGCTACTGTGTGTGATTGAGTTAAGGGTCTATATTTAAAATATACTTTTATATATTTATATACTATATAGTGTGTGTGTATATATATATAGAGAGAGAGAGAGAGAGAGAGAAAATGACAACCTAATGAAAAATGCTGTTCACTTTTAGGTACATTTTATTGATACTCTGGCACCCATTTGAACATTCAGGACAGAAATTCATAAGGAATCACTAGTTAATATGAAATAATAAGACAATGGAGACCAGAGTTATGGCTTTCACTTAACTAAATGTGAAAATGCCCAAACTACTCACCTAAAGGAAGCCCTCGCCTGAGTTCTTTTCAAGGAACAACTTGCTAGGGTTGGCTTTCGTGATGGTCATTTGTTTCCCCTCAACTTTTCCAACTTTCTATTGGAAAACTTAACAACAGATTTTCTTCTAAATTGTTTACCCATCCTCATTGCTCTTACTGGTGTCTTTCCCATTTAATGTATCTTCGTGTCTATGGAATCCTTTGAGGGGCTTCCATCAATTGAATTATTAGGGAAAACTCTCTCACTGAAATAAGAATAAGTTCTGTCTGGATGTCTTTCCTTAGATTAAGCTCATGTTTAGGTAAACAACAGTTCTGCATCCCAGTGCCCACTTAACTGACACTCCGCTTTTTCTCTACTAAGAATATCTATATTACCCAGCAAAAGATACATTTCTAAAATGTTATATACAGTTTAAACTGAAAAAATAACATCCTTGGAAAAGAAACTCCACAGTGTCTGGCTCTGTGGTGCAATCAGTTAGCGCCTTTGGCCCTTAACTGAAAGGTTGGGGGTTCAAGCCCACCCAGGGCTGGCTTTGACGGATGTGATGAGATCTGTTAGGAACCTTCTCTGTGGGTTTATTTACTTTCTTGATTCTGATTCCCTATCAGATTCTGAAAATCTTTACTTATTAAGTGAAATCTTACCAAATGTTTCCTAGAGTTGTCTTTGGGAAAGGTTCACTGAATATTACAGGGCTTTTGTGATAACTGAGGGATAGAGTGAAGGTGTCTGCTGGTGCATGAGAGACCAATCTGGAGAGACACAAATATTTTCATGCCCCTCTGCTCTATACAGGGACCGGTGTATGACTTATGGGGACTTCAGTGAGGGAATCTAGAGATACAGAGAGAGACGAAAGGGCACAGTACAAATCAGTACAAATGACAGACATGGAGAGAGAGGGAGGCAGAGAAACAGATGAAAACTATATTGAAATCAAGATCACATGTGACTTTAGAAGAGGATCCACAGGCGCCTTTTCTAAAGGAGGCACTTCAGAAAGGCCTGCTGTGACACAGATCTTCTGAAATATGAGATCATCAAGGAAGGATGAAGTTTAACTTGGATTGGCCGAGGAATCCAGAGCCCAAAGCTGCCCTGTGAGAACCTGAAGAATCCTAGGATCAGAAGCAAATGATCCTCAAAGGATGATTCCTGATCCAGATCTTTGAAAAAGGTTCCTGACTGGCAGACTTTCTGAATCTTCAGGAAGCTTCAGGAGTTTTTAATACAGCTTAAATTGATAAAGTACATGGTCCATCATCTTTAGAAATAGAGCCCAATAGAAATGGCATGAAGATGTTCTCAATTTAGGAGCATCTCTCCCACCTGAAAGCAGAGCTGGCTTGAACATAGTTCTACTATTTCACAACCAGAGTGCTAAACATTCTCAAGAATCACAGGGACATTTCATGGTCCAAAGACTTCCATTTGCTACCCCTTCTTTGGAAAACATACACTGATACTCTCCAAAAGTTTGTTCCCTCAGGTGATTTCCTGGACCCAACACATTCTCCGTTTATGATTACGAATTATTGTCCCTTGACCAGTGGATTTCTGCATGTATTTGAAAACTTTGAAAATAAAAGTGATCCATCCTTAGGGTTAGTTGAACCTTAAAATAAAAAATTCATTCCAAAGGTCTGGAAACAGCCAGGAGTCTTTGTTCCCTTACATAAAGTAATTCTCAATTACTTCCCTTAGTTAAGTGTTTAAAATACTGTTAAGTGGTTATAAAATTAGATCAAATGGAAGCTTGATTGAATTTTAAATCTTAGTGTTTTGGCATGTCTAAATATTAATCCCATGTTATATTATGTCCATTACATCCCCATAGAGATAGTATAAATGTAGAATTTATTGTTAACTAGTCTTCTATAAAGCAACTTTAAGTGGGAGTCTGATATGAACAGTCCAGTTCATTGGAGAAATTTAGAAGTGCAAGGGTCATGTTTCTAGGTCATAAATATTATTTACTATAATTCATCGACAGATGTGAGAGTAGCTTGATGTTCACCTAATATATTTTAGTTGGTTTTAAAAGTCGTCAAAAATGGTATGATAAATTAGGGTGTAGAAGAAACCCTGAGAATCATGGTGTAAAGGGATAAGCAGAAAATCCCTAAGTTCTCAGTAATTAAGACAGGTCTAGATGCTCAGATCTGAAGCCCAAGGGAATAAAAGAATAGTTAGAAGACATGAAATAATTCTATTCAATTTACTTCACAGAAAATATATAAAGACATAATGTTACCCATGTAATAAAGTTTGGAAATAAAAATCTTTTCAGTAGGGTAACCTAGAATAGGAAAACTCATACAATAGGAAAACTCATATAATAGGAAAACTCATATGTGAGTTTAGCATAAAAATATGTGATACGAATCTCATAGGTCCCAACTGTGTGTTGCACTTTGGGGATGCTTGGGCTGTGATTCTGCAAAACACATTTCCCCATTGCTGGCTGGTTTTCTGTTAGATTCTGTCACTAGAGGGACTGTTCTCTGGTATGTTCTGTATTCTAGGGCAACAGCTCTCCACTCTGCATTGACAAAACATTTGTTCCATTTTCCAGATTTTATGAAACACCTGTAGATCCAGGTTTATTGTATCCTCAGAGATCAGACATCACCTGGAGGATGATGGAGGATGAGGAAATGGATCAGAAATTGAGGACAGTCACAGGACATGGTGGTGGATTTTTGGTCGAATTGGCACATTCTCAAGCGAGTGCACAGATGGGCCTAAGAGAAGGTTCAGGAGGGTGACCAAAGTCATCAAGCAGAGAAAATTTGACACATCAGGACTCATAGGGCATCCAGCTACTTTCCCAACAGCTTGCTAGACATTTGTCAAATTTACTAGTATTTCTAGAGGAACATTTTTTATTTTGTTCATTTTCCCTATTTTGCTATTATATTTTTATTATTTTTCACTCTCTTAGTGTTACTCTTTCCTTTCTTCTACTGTTTTGGTTTGAATTTTTTCTTTTTTCTATCTGATTAATGTGGAAACAGATCCCTGACTTTTAAATTTCTCATTTCAGGACATCCCTGATGGTCCAGTGGCTAAGACTCCACTGGACTCCAGTGGTCCAGTCTCTCACTGCAGCGGACCTGGGTTTGATCTCTGGTCAGGGAACTAGAACCCACATGCCACAAGTAAGAGTTTGCATGCTGTGACTAAGAACTGGCACAGCCAAATAAATTTAAAAAATAAATAAATAAATTTTTCTCAGAGCTCTGTGTTTTCCTTCATACAATTTTATATGTGTATTTTCTTTTGTGGATTTTATTATGTTATCCTTCTATTATCTTATAGTTTAAATATTTTCATTCTCACTTGACTTATTCCTTGACTCATGGGTTATTTTTTATTTCCAAATATCTGTAAATTTTGGTATGTTTGTTGTTGATTTCTAATTTGATATTTTGTGAAATTTCAATTTTAAATTTACAGATACTCATTTGATGGCTCAGCACATGGTCTATTTTGGTGACTATTTTATTTGCATTTGACAAGAATGTATTTCAAAGAGCCATTCTTGTGCTTTGTTAATTATCTCCCACTGTATGTTTGTTTTCTCTGTGCATCCCTTTTTGTTTTGCTTGTGTTTCCTTTGAGTTTGAGTTCCTCTTCTTTTGCTCAGTTTTTTTTGAGATGGAAGATTAGTCTACATATTTTCAGGCATTCTTATGTTCTGAAGTGCATTCACATCTATAAAATTTCCTTTTCCTTTTGCAGCATCCACAAATTTTAATATGTGCCTATATAATTGAGTAAAAATATTTATTTTTTTATTGTGGTTTCTCTCTTGACACATGTTATTTAGAAGTATGTTCCATAATTTCCAAGCAGGTATAGATGATCTGATTACCTTTTTATTATTGATTTCTAGTATAATGCACTGTAACCAATAGCAAAGTGAATGATTCTGGTCCTTTGAAGCGAGGCTGCAATTATGACCCAACATACTGTCCATTTTAGTATATTTTCAGTGTAACCGCTTTAAAAAAAAAAAAAACATGTTGTACATTACCTCCTCAGGACTTACTTTATTTTTGACCATCTTTACCTATGTCAGCAAATTTGGAAAACTTAGCAGTGGCCACAGGACTGGAAAAGGTCAGTTTTCATTCCAGTCCCAAAGAAGGGCAAAGCCAAAGACTACTGCACAACTGTGCTCATTTCATGTGCTAGTAAGGTTATGCTCAAAATCCTTCAAGCTAGGTTTCAGGAGTACATGAACCGAGAACATCCAGATGTATAAGCTGGATTTAGCAAAGGTAGAGTAACCAGAGCTCAAATTGCCAACATTCACTGGATCATAGAGAAAGCAAAGGAATTCCAGGAAAACATTTGCTTCATTGATCACGCTAAAATAAAGCCCTTCTCTGTGTGGATCACAACAAACAGTGAAAAATTCTTCAAGAGACGGGAATACCAGACCACCTTCCCTGCCTCCTGAGAAACCTGTGTGCAGGTCAAGAAGCATAGAAACAGACATGGAACAATGGACTGGTTCAAAATTAGGCAAGGGGTAAATCAATGCTCTGTATTGTCACCCTGCTTATTTAACTTATATCCAGAGTACGTTGTGCAAAATGCTGGGCTGGATGAATCACAAGCTGGAAGATTGCCAGGAGATTGCCTGGAGAAATCAATAATCTTGGATATGCAGATGACACCACCCTGATGGTAGAAAGTGAAGAGGAACTAAAGAGCATGTTGATGAGGGTGAAAGAGGAGAATGAAAAAGTTGGCTTGAAACTCAACATTCAAGAAACTCAGATCATGGCATCTGGTCCTATCACTTCATGGCAAGTAGATGGGGAAACAATGGAAACAGTTAGAGACTTTATTTTTTGGTACTCCAAAATCATTGAGGACAGTGACTTCAGACATGAAATTAAAAGATGCTTGCTCCTTGAAAGAAAAGCTATGACAAACCTAGACAGAGTATTAAAAAGCAGAGACATCACTTTGCCAAAAAAACTCTGTATAGTCAAAGCTATGGTTTTACCAGTACTCATGTATGGATATGAGTGTTGGAGCGTAAAGAAAGCTGAGTGCTGAAGAACTGATGCTTTCGAACTGTGGTGCTAGAGAAGACTCTTGAGAGTTTCTTGAACAGAAAGGAGATCAAACAAGTCAATCCTGAAGGAAGTCAATCCTGAATATTCATTGAAAGGACTGAAGCTGAAGCTCTAATACTTTGGCCATCTGATGTGAAGAACTGACTCATTTGAAAAGACCCTGATGCTGGGCAAGATTGAAGGCAGGAGGAGAAGAGGACAACAGAGGATGAGATGGCTGGATGGCATCACCGACTCAATGGACATGAGTTTGAGCAAACTCCAGGGGATAGTGAAGGATTGGGAAGCCTATTGTGCTATAGTCCATGGGATTGCAAAGAGTCAGACATGAATGACTGAATGAACAACTCTTTGAAAAGTCCTTAAAAGATTAAGTGAGAGGCCACCTTCCTAGTGGGTGGGAAAATATGAGGCTTATATTTGAAAAATTGAGTGACCTCCAAATTTTAAATATTCTCAAAATCACACTTGTAATTTCTTAGTAGGTTACTACCAATGCTACTAACCTGCTGCTACCTAGTAGGTTACTACCTAGCAGGTTACTACTAATTCTCCTCTTAAAACTATTTTTTATATTTATGTTTTAAATTTAGTTTTACATATTTCTCAATGGAAAACTGGTACAGGCTTGTTCTTAAATTAGGCCTTGGACCACCAGTTTGAAATACCTAAGTTGCTGCCTTGACTTTCACATTTTTACAAATGGTTCATTTAAAATGAAAATTGTTTTAACCACATGTAGCCCATTCACAAGGTTCTTTTTTGCAGTTTTCAAATAACCCTAAAGCAACAACAAAATTAGCAATGTTTAATTATTTAGAAATGCTGAATTCTCATGGAATGTAGAACAATATATTCTAAACAGTGTTATTTTAACCAATGGATTAGAACATTAAGGAAAGCTCACTGGACTATATCAGTTCAGTTCAGTCGCTCAGTCGTGTCCGACTTTTTGTGACCCCATGAATCGGAGCACGCCAGGCCTCCCTGTCCATCACCAACTCCCAGAGTTCACTCAGACTCATGTCCATCGAGTCTGTGATGCCATCCAGCCATCTCATTCTCTGTCGTCCCCTTCTCCTCCTGCCCCTAATCCCTCCCAGCATCAGAGTCTTTTCCAATGAGTCAACTCTTTGCATGAGGTGGCCAAAGTATTGGAGTTTCAGCTTTAGCATCATTCCTTCCAAGGAAATCCCAGGGCTGATCTCCTTCAGAATGGACTGGTTGGATCTGCTTGCAGTCCAAGGGACTCTCAAGAGTCTTCTCCAACACCACAGTTCAAAAGCATCAATTCTTCGGGACTCAGCTTTCTTTATAGTCCAACTCTCACATCCATACAAGACTACTGGAAAACCTATAGCCTTGACTAGAAAGACCTTTGTTGGCAAAGTAATCTCTCTGCTTTTCAATACACTACCTAGGTTGGTCATAACTTTTCTTCCAAGGAGTAAGCATCTTTAAATTTCATGGCTACAGTCACCATCTGCAGTGATTTTGGAGCCCAGAAAAATAAAGTCTGACACTGTTTTTCACTGTTACCCCATCTATTTGCCATGAAGTGATGGGACCAGATGCCATGATCTTCGTTTTCTGAATGTTGAGCTTTAAGCCAACTTTTTCGCTCTCCTCTTTCACTTTCATCAAGAGGCTCTTAAGTTCTTCTTCACTTTCTGCCATAAGGGAGGTATCTTCTGCATATCTGAGGTTATTGATATTTCTCCCAGCAATCTTGATTCCAGCTTCTGCTTCATCCAATTCAGCATTTCTCATGATTTACTCTGCATGTAAATTGAATAAACAGGGTGACAATATACAGCCTTGATGTACTCCTTTTGCCATTTGGAACCAGTCTGTTATTCCATGTCCAGTTCTAACTGTTGCTTCTTGACCTGCATACAGATTTCTCAGGAGGCAGGTTAGGTGGTCTGGTATTCCCATCTCTTTCAGAATTGTCCACAGTTTATCGTGATCCACACAGTCAAAGGCTTTGGCATAGTCAATAAAGCAGAAATAGATGGTTTTCCTGGAACTCTCTTGCTTTTCCGATGATCCAGTGGATGTTGGCAATTTGATCTCTGGTTCCTCTGCCTTTTCTAAAACCAGCTTGAACATCTGGAAGTTCACGGTTCATGTATTGCTGAAGCCTGGCTTGGAGAATTTTGAGCATTATTTTACTAGCGTGTGAGATGAGTGCAATTGTGCGGTAGTTTGAGCATTCTTTGGCATTGCCTTTCTTTGGGATTGGAATGAAAACTGACCTCTTCCAGTCCTGTGGCCACTGCTGAGTTTTCCAAATTTGCTGGCATATTGCATGTAGCACTTTCACAACATCAACTTTTAGGATTTGAAATAGCTCAATTGGAATTTCATCACCTCCACTAGCTTTGTTTGTAGTGATGCTTTCTAAGGCACTTGACTTCACATTCCAGGATGTCTGGCTCTAGATTAGTGATCACATCATCATGATTATCTGGGTCATGAAGATCTTTTTTGTACAGTTCTTCTGTGTATTCTTGCCACCTCTTCATAATATCTTCTGCTTCTGTTAGGTCCATACCATTTCTGTCCTTTATTGAGCCCATCTTTTCATGAAATTTTCCTTTGGTATCTCTAATTTTCTTGAAGAGATCTCTAGTCTTTCCCATTCTGTTGTTTTCCTCTATTTCTTTGCACTGATTGCTGAAGAAGGCTTTCTTATCTCTTCTTGCTATTCTTTGGAACTCTGCTTTCAAATGGATATATCTTTGCTTTTCTCCTTTGCCTTTGTAATGTCTCTGCTTTTTAATATGCTGTCTAGGTTGGTCATAGCTTTTCTTCCAAGGAGCAAGTGTTTTTTAATTTCATGGCTGCAGTCACCATCTGCAGTAATTTTGGAGCCCAAGAAAATATAGTCTGTCACTGTTTCCATTGTTTCCCCATCTATATGCTACTGTTCTCTATTTCATGTCAAAACTTGTTCAATAAGTTTTTTTTAGTTACTCATACTTTTTTTTGTTAGTTGACACTTTGAGGTTAAGATACTAATAAGCCCAAAATATGCTTGTTCTTCATTAAATAGCTTTCACATGATGCATAGGCTTGCTGCCAGAGATATTTTGCTTTACTATGGCTAAGAAAAGGAGCAGAATTATTTGCTAACTCATAAGCATGGAACCTGAGAAAATTAATAAGATAATGAAGGGTTTTCCTGTTTGTACCACTTTATTACTATTATTTTGGGGGAAGTATTTCAAACATTCAAGTGAAAGAATTAGTCGCTCAGTCATGTCCAACTCTTTGTGTCCACATGGACTGTAGCCTGCAGGCTCCTCTGTCCATGGAATTCTCCAGGCGAGAATACTAGGGTGGGTAGCCATTCCCTTCTCCAGAGTATCTTCCTGACCCAGGGATCAAACCTACATTTCCTGCATTACAGGCAGATTCTTTACCATTTGAGCCACCAGGGAAACCCCCAAATGGCCACACATTGTCTTAAAATAGACATCACTAGTCACTATTGATTTATCTTTCTTTATGCAGTAGTGATTCAAACATTCAGTTTCACTCTACAATCATTAAGTTCTTATTTGTCTCTCTGGTCCACTTCCCCTAAAATTTCCTGCCTGACCCTAGTCTTTGAAACTCAGATTCAAATGCCTGATACCATCAATTGAACAGTTTGGGGAGATGTGTTAATTACTCCAATCACCAGGAAATGTGAAATCATATATTATTTCCTTGAGAAGGATCCATGGGAGGAGTCGTCCAGTAAATACTCAGAAGCTCCAATAA
The DNA here is from genome assembly GCF_023091745.1 of Budorcas taxicolor. Lineage (NCBI taxonomy): Eukaryota > Metazoa > Chordata > Mammalia > Artiodactyla > Bovidae > Budorcas > Budorcas taxicolor. The sequence continues at coordinate 29,277,772 of NC_068920.1, forward strand.
CACTATAAATAAGAATAGTTGGACAGTTCCTCCCTATAAGTGATAAATGAGAGGTAGGTGGAGGCTTACTAAAATTCTTCCTATTCATTTCATCTCAGTCCCTAAGTACATTAAGCTCCTTTGTAGCTGATTCAGAATATTGAACAAGTTGCTTTGTAACTGGGCTTTGTGATACCAGATCCAATGGTGCATAAAGGATCTATGTTGATGCTCTGTGGATCCTCTGTCAATTCTATGGAAAGAATACTTGAGAAGCTCCTCATGCTTTGCTAGGCTTTGTAGAGATTTAATGCTACACAGTGGAACACAAAAAATGGTCATGTGATCTAAGCTTCTCTTATTGGGTATTATCTGACCCACTATCCATAAAATCATCTGCTCAGTAGAGTCCTTTGTCCATGGAAATATCTCCCACTGTTATTTCTAATCTTCAGAGAATGGATACCAGAGAGCCTTTGAATTCATTGCAATTGTTATTTGTAATGATGTAGAATGTATATCAACCCAAATATTCATCAATAGGAGCATGAAGAAATAAGTTGATGTTATATTTATCCAGTGGGATATTGTACAAGTGTTTAAAAATTCACACAAATGAACTTGATTCAACATGCAAGTTGAAGAATTATGTGTGGAGTATAACAACTAATGTATAAAGTATAAATATCTTCTGAATCACATTGTATAATTTTTATGAGTGCATTCAGCAAAATATAATATCATTGTTGGAAATATTTAACCACAAATTCAAGTCTGTGATTATGGCAGGGAAGGTAAGAAGTGAATGGTAAGATTGTGGGGAATTACACACAGGGCATCGACTCTAGCTGAAATCTAGTGTCATTAAAAATAGGAAAAGAAATAGTCATCAGGTTAAGATAAAATATCTTCTGTGTGGGATATTTGCATATTTATTTTATCATTCCCTTTTTACCATGTATCATTAAAATATTTTAAAATGTAAAAGATTTTTCAAAATAATAAATTAATGCTAGGAGTACTCAGCGAACCCATGGACTGCAGCCTACCAGGCTCCTCTGTCCATGGGATTTTCCAGGCAAGAGTACTGGAGTGGGTTATCATTGCCTTCTCCAATATTTCAGTATTTCTACTTGCTAATTTAGTTATTTAGTGCCTTTGAAGCTTGATTAGATGTTTCATGAGAATTATATAGTGTTGCTTTCTCATCTTTTTCTTTTAGACATTATTATTTATTTATTTTGGCTGTGCTGGGTCTTCATTGTTTTGCACAGGCTCAGTCGTTGTGGCACAAGGGCTTAGTAGCTCCACAGTATGTGGGATACCAGTTCCCAGACCAGGGATCTAACCCATGTCTTCTGCATTAACAGGCAGGTTCTTAACCACTGGATGACCAGGGAAGTCCCTATTGATTGGTTTTTTTAAAAGAGAAACATCCTAGTCTGACTCAACGTATTCAATGATGTCTAATGTAAAATCAGTTGATGGAATAAATGATCTCTTATGGTCTAACTGTGCAGATGATTATTAGATTATTTTTTATGTGAAATCTAGATTCATCAGAAAAAATATTTTTAATTCCAAATGCACATATATTTGTAGTGATATGATTTTAAATCTACACAGTTAGATTAGGCTCATATGAGGCAACATTTGTGTCACAACAGCCCTAGCACATGCCCTGCTATTGTATTAATTAGCATGAAATGCTTATGTGTTAACTGGTTTTCCAAGCATATTTATTATCCCTAGACTTATTTCTCTGTCAGAAGTCACCAAAGTAATCAAACAACTTTGTCCTTTTAAGTTTGCTAATCATGATAATTTCTACCTTTCATCAGTTGGTACTTTGCCCCTTGGTCCCAAGAAACCATGTAAAGTTTTGTACCTTGCCAATTAGGTAGTTACTTAACTAGACTGCCTGGCTCTTCAACTTTGCCACGCTCATTAAAACTTTTCAGTCCCCACAAGACACTACATTTAATGAGTCTCTGAACACTTTTTTTCTCTAAAGTAATATTACCTCTCTCCTGAGCTTGAAGCAGAGACCAAAGTTGCCTGTGATCACCTGTCTGAAATAGTGGTTGCCCCATATGTTGTCACAGAACATCAGAGAACTCAGAATTAATTTTGGATTATAACCAGGCATCATGAAACTTACAAGACTTATAATATATACAAAGTATAGATTGATGATACTGTATTAGCTGCCAAAACTCTGGAATATAAGTGGTTCCACTATAAGAATTATTCAGATGTACAAATGCTCAGTGTATCAGGGAAGTCAAACACAAGGAAAAAGCCTTATCTGTCAAAATAAGTAATATTTATTATAGGACAATGGGTGTTTTTTTTTTTTTTGGGTAAATGAACAAATATCTGTGCCTCTCTGGTTAGCCTATATTTTGAAAGCGCTAATAACAAAATGAAATAGGCAAGTGTGGTAGCTAACTCAGTGCATAAGTCATTATAGAAGCATGTCAATAAGATTTTGGATTTTGAAAACAAGGAAAATCATTTAGGACAATTTTGTTTATTATTTATAAACAGTATAATAGAGGAGCTATCCCACGTTCTAGAGGAGCTATCCCACGTTGAAGGTCAGGAACGGTGGTGGTAAGGAGATACCCCTTGTCCAAGGTAAGGAGCAGCGGCTGTGCTTTGCTGGAGCAGCCATGAAGAGATACCCCATGCCCAAGGTAAGAGAAACCCAAGTAAGATGGTAGGTGTTGCAAGAGGGCATCAGAGGGCAGACACACTGAAACCATACTCCCAGAAAACTAGTCAATCCAATCACACTAGGACCACAGCCTTGTCTAACTCAATGAAACTAAGCCATGCCTGCGGGGCAACCCAAGATGGGCGGGTCATGGTGGAGAGGTCTGACAGAATGTGGTTCTGGAGAAGGGAATGGCAAACCACTTCAGTATTCTTGCCTTGAGAACCCCATGAACAGTATGAAAAGGCAAAATGATAGGATACCAAAAGAGGAGCTCCTCAGGTCATTAGGTGCCCAATATGCTACTGGAGATCAGTGAAGGGATGGAGCCAAAGCAAAAACAATACCCAGTTGTGGATGTGACTGGTGATAGAAGCAATATCCAATGCTGTAAAGAGCAATCTTGCATAGGAACCTGGAATGTCAGGTCCATGAATCAAAGCAAATTGGAAGTGGTCAAACAAGAGATGGTAAGGGTGAACATCGACATTCTAGGAATCAGCGAACTAAAATGGACTGGAATGGGTGAATTTAACTCAGATGACCATTATATCTACTACTACGGGCAGGAATCCCTCAGAAGAAATGGAGTAGCCATCATGATCAACAAAAGAGTCCAAAATGAAGTACATGGATGCAATCTCAAAAATGACAGAATGATCTCTGTTCTTCTCCAAGGCAAACCATTCAATATCACGGTAATCCAAGTCTATGCCCCAACCAGTAACGCTGAAGAAACTGAAGTTGAACGGTTTTATGAAGACCTACAAGCCCTTTTAGAACTACCACCCAAAAAAGATGTCCTTTTCATTATAGGAGACGAATGCAAAAGTAGGAAGTCAAGAAACACCTGGAGTAACAGGCAAATTTGGCCTTGGAATGCGGAATGAAGCAGGGCAAAGACTAATAGAGTTTTGCCAAGAAAATGCACTGGTCATAGCAAACACCCTCTTCCAACAACACAAGAGAAGACTCGACACATGGACATCACTAGATGGTCAACACCGAAATCAGATTGATTATATTCTTTGCAGCCAAAGATGGAGAAGCTCTATACAGTCAACAAAAACAAGACCAGGAGCTGACTGTGGCTCAGATCATGAACTCCTTATTACCAAATTCAGACTCAAGTTGAAGAAAGTAGGGAAAACCGCTAGACCATTCAGGTATGACCTAAATCAAATCCCTTATGATTATGCAGTGGAAGTGAGAAATAGATTTAAGGGCCTAGATCTGATAGATAGAGTGCCTGATGAACTATGGAATGAGGTTTGTGACATTGTACAGGAGACAGGGATCAAGACCATCCCCATGGAAAAGAAATGCAAAAAAGCAAAATGGCTGCCTGGGGAGGCCTTACAAATAGCTGAGAAAAGAAGAGAAGCGAAAAGCCAAGGAGAAAAGGAAAGATATAAGCATCTGAATGCAGAGTTCCAAAGAATAGCAAGAAGAGATAAGAAAGCCTTCTTCAGCAATCAATGCAAAGAAATAGAGGAAAACAACAGAATGGGAAAGACTAGAGATCTCTTCAAGAAAATTAGAGATACCAAGGGAACATTTCATGAAAAGATGGACTTGATAAAGGACAGAAATGGTATGACCTAACAGAAGAAGTAGATATTAAGAACAGGTGGCAAGAATACACGGAAGAACTGTACAAAAAAGATCTTCATGACCCAAATAATCACGATGGTGTGATCACTAATCTAGAGCCAGACATCTTGGAATGTGAAGTCAAGTGAGCCTTAGAAAGCATCACTATGAACAAAGCTAGGGCAGGTGATGAAATTCCCGTTGAGCTATTTCAAATCCTGAAAGATGATGCTGTGAAAGTGCTGCACTCAATATGCCAGCAAATTTGGAAAACTCGGCAGTGGCCACAGGACTGGAAAAGGTCAGTTTTCATTGCAATCCCAAAGGAAGGCAATGCCAAAGAATGCTCAAACTACCGCACAATTGCACTCATCTCACACGCTAGGAAAGTAATGCTCAAAATTCTCCAAGCCAGGCTTCAGCAATACATGAACCGTGAACTTCCAGATGTTCAAGCTGGTTTTAGAAAAGGCAGAGGAACCAGAGATCAAATTGCCAACATCTGCTGGATCATGGAAAAAGCAAGAGAGTTCCAGAAAACCATCTATTTCTGCTTTATTGACTATGCCAAAGCCTTTGACTGTGTGGATCACAATAAACTGTGGACAATTCTGAAAGAGATGGGAATACCAGACCACCTAATCTGCCTCCTGAGAAATCTGTATGCAGGTCAGGAAGCAACAGTTAGAACTGGACATGGAACAACAAACTGGTTCCAAATAGGAAAAGGAGTAGGTCAAGGCTGTATATTGTCACCCTGCTTATTTAACTTATATGCAGAGTACATCATGAGAAACGCTGGACTGGAAGAAACACAAGCTGGAATCAAGATTGCTGGGAGAAATATCAATAACCTCAGATATGCAGATGGTACCTCCCTTATGGCAGAAAGTGAAGAAGAACTTAAGAGCCTCTTGATGAAAGTGAAAGAGGAGAGCGAAAAAGTTGGCTTAAAGCTCAACATTCAGAAAACGAAGATCATGGCATCTGGTCCCATCACTTCATGGGCAATAGATGGGGAAACAGTGGAAACAGTGTCAGACTTTATTTTTGGGGGCTCCAAAATCACTGCAGATGGTGACTGCAACCATGAAATTAAAAGACTCTTACTCCTTGGAAGAAAAGTTATGACCAACCTAGATAGCATATTCAAAAGCAGAGACATTACTTTGCTGACTAAGGTCCATCTAGTCAAAGCTATGGTTTTTCCTGTGGTCATGCATGGATGTGAGAGTTGGACTGTGAGGAAGGCTGAGAGCCAAAGAACTGATGCTTTTGAACTGTGGTGTTGGAGAAGACTCTTGAGAGTCCCTTGGGCTGCAAGCAGATCCAACCAGTCCATTCTGAAGGAGATCAGCCCTGGGATTTCTTTGAAAGGAATGATGCTAAAGCTGAAACTCCAGTACTTTGGCCACCTCATGAGAAGAGGTGACTCATTGGAAAAGACTCTGATGCTGGGAGGGACTGGGGGCAGGAGGAGAAGGGGATGACCGAGGATGAGATGGCTGGATGGCATCACCGACTCGATGGACGTGAGTCTGAGTGAACTCCAGGAGTTGGTGATGGACAGGGAGGCCTGGCATGCTGGGATTCATGGGTCAGAAAGAGTCAGACACGACTGAGCGACTGAACTGTTTATTATTTAGTTTTAGAAAGGGGAGTGAAACTTTATTAACTTAATTACTCACTTCTCAAGAATTTCATTGAGTACGCTTAAAACCAAAATGAATATACAATGAATGCAAAATAGATCAATTAACTGAATGTATACCCAGAGTCTATCAAGTGTGATGCCTAATTTAGGAAAATAGTTTATACACTTTTTGCTGAATTTTCTTTTTAATAAATGAATTTAAAGAGAGAAGAGTTAAGACAGAAAAAAATTTCCGTAAACCACTAATCCATTTTATTCTCTAGATTACCTCTTCCCTAGTACCTTACTGAATGCTTTGGCCACATCTTTGTTCCGGAGACTGTATATAAGGGGATTCAGCGTGGGAGTGAGAATGGTGTAGAAGGCTGACACCGTCTTGTCCTGAGTGGCGGATCTATTAGAAGTGGGTCTCATATATATGAACATAGCTGCTCCATAATACATCCCCACAACAATAAGATGTGAAGTACAGGTGGTGAAAGCCTTGTGCCGACCCTCCCCAGAACTCATGCGAATAACAGTTATAACTACACGTGTGTAGGAGATGATGATGAGTGACAGAGGGAGGAGGAGCATTACTACACAACAGATGAAAATAAGTGTTTCAAATGTGGAAGTATCCATGCAGGAGAGATGTAGGAGTGCTGGGACATCACAGAAGAACTGAGCTATTTTTCGGGATCCGCAATAGGAGAAAGATATAGTTGCAGCTACATCAACAATCCCATCAAAGGCACCAAGAATCCATGTAGAGGCAGCCATGAGTCCGCAAAGTTTCCAGTTCATGAGCCTGGGGTACTGAAGAGGATAGCAAATGGCAACATAGCGGTCATAGGCCATGACAGCCAACAAGAAGCACTCAGCACCAAGGAGAGACACATAGAAAAAGACCTGGGCTTCACATCCTGCTACAGAAATGGACTTCCTGCCAGACAGGTAGCTGTGAGCCATCTTGGGTACAGTGGTGCAGATGAGCATGAGGTCCATGAGGGAGAGCTGGCTGAGGAGGAAGTACATGGGGGTGTGGAGCCGCGGGTCCAGGTAGATGAGGAGAACCATGAGAGTGTTTGCCAAGAGCGCCATTGTGAAGATGCCCAGGACCAGAGAGAAGAGAAAGATGTGAGTGGGCATGTAACTAAAAATTCCCATCAAGATGAACTCAGGGTTGAATGTCTGATTGTCCCGTTCCATGATGAATATTTTCTGTATCTAGAACCACAAGAAGTTATAAACATTACATATCTGGATAATTTATACACTGTCCACTGTATGTGTGGTACTCTGGTAAACCAACATACATGGTATGTCAGGACTGGGAAAGAATGAACCGAGGCTTTGCAGTGAGGTGGAGTTAACCACACTCAACCTCCACCAACTTGCTCTGACAGGTAATTTGTATATGTTCTCATTTTTCCTTTACATAGTATAAGTAGATTTTTAACAATATATATTTTTAAATTATTGATGACTTATGGCTGCCCTGGGTCTTTGTTGCTGCACCACAGCTTACTCTAATTGTGGTGAGCCAGAGGTACACTTTGTTGCAGTGAATGGCCTTCTTATTGCAATGGTTTCTCTTGTTGCAGAGCAGGGGTTCTAGGGTACACAGGCTTTAGTAGTTGCAGTGCATGGGCTCAGTAGTTGGGGCTCATGGTCTTTGTTCCCCTGTGGTATATGGAATCTTCCTGGATCAGGGATAGAACCCATGTCTCCTGCAATGGGAATGTGGATTCTTAACCACTGACCTCCAGGGAAGTCCCAGGAAGAGAGCATTTTTAATGCCATTGCTTATATAGTAAAGTAAGATAACTACAACTAATAACCTGTTATTAGTTGTAGAGATATTACATTTGCATTTATGTAATTTTATTTGTGCACCAAACTTAGAGCACAAATAGGACTACTAGTTATACAATTATACAAAAAATGACCTTCCAATGCAGAATAATTGGTTAATAATTTCAAGGAATCTATGCATTATGAATAGGCAACTTATTTGCAGATGAGGAAATGAAAAATCAAAATCATCAGTTATGAAGAAAGCGAGATGGATGGAAGGCAGAGGTAAAACAAGCATTTATGTCTCAGTTTGAGACAGGTAGTATCTTAAGACTAGTTTTCACATTCACCAAAATGAAGAAAATTTAAGAAGATATATAAGAAGGTTCCGAAATTATATAACCTGTGAGTCTGCAGAATTCTTAAATCAGTATCTAATGGGACAAAAGAAACAAACAAATGTCTTATATTTCTATCAGTATGAGAGTGAGCCAAGACCAGTCTGTTGTGTTTAGGGAAAAGAGGAATTGTTTTACAAGAGATGAGACAAAAGCAAAGTAAACAGAGACAGCTTTTTATGTTGTTGAAACATCAAGGAAGAGGAATCCTTCCACACCAATCTCATGACGTAATTATTTTGTCACTAAAGGAAAGGTCTTCTCTCATGCTGCCCACTGCTGCCTCAACCCAAAGTGTTTAAAGATTGGACGGGTTTCATGCTTTTACTCGCAAACGCTGTTGAAGCCAGTTTTCAGTGGTCCTGGTCTAAATGTCTCTGGCTTCTCTAGTTCATCCCAAAAAATTTTTCAGGCAAAGAAGTAACACATTTTTAAACCTCGTCATTCTCATATCTCTTTTGTGTATTTTCATCCTTACCAAGAAGAGGATTTAACTGACGCTTAAGTCCAACACAAGGACCTAGCAGTTCTTTATTCAACGTTGTGTATCCTTTTTCTCTTAAGGCACTCAGTGTTTTAGATATTTCATATCCAGCCAGAACTGGCCTGCCTTTGCTCTCATCCCTTCATTGGTGAAAGGCCTGTGCAATTCTTTCATTCAGAGACTGCTTTTCTTGTTTATCTCTTTAAGTTGTAAAATATTAAAATTCTATTTCTCTTTTTATTGGATTCATAAGAAATATGAGCATCTACTGTCTCTCATTGTGTTACTTCACCATCATTTCCATAGAAACATTGTCCCTGTTGATAACATTTATTAGAATATATTTTCAAAAGATTGTACTGGTTGTCTATCAATTTAAATACTATAACCCCAGTACAACTTTTGTAATTTTAAGTCTATGTAAATCTTAGGAGCACAAATTACTGTCTTTTTATAGACATAGGACTGATTTTCTACAGACCTCTCTGCTGAAGGGGTAGCCGAATTGTGAAAGCTGGTTACTTAAGTGGAGCCTGCAAATGAAAAAATTAGATGTGGACATTGTAAGTGGAGAGTTAACCATTAAGATGGACTTGCTGTATATCTAATTAAGGAGAGCTTTACGTAGGGGTGCCAACACCTGAGGAGAAGCCTTAATCTTCTGAGTCAATTTGATTGTTGTCCTAGAGAGAAGTACCAGTTTCACTTGTTTGGCTTCCAGGTATGCTGTTTGCTGCCAACTGCTCTGCATGATGAGTGAGGGTGAGGGAGAACGGTGGTGGGGTGATTGGAACAGCATTCTTTAAACAGATCTTCAGTTAATGTCTTTTCGCAGGGGAATCTTTGTGTGTGATTCAGGACTGCCTCAGTTTCTGGTTTATTTTGTTCATCAGATTTCCATGTGTTTTGATCCTTCCGTGTATCTCTTGTAATATTTAGCTTGCTGACCATCTCTTCCCTCTTAATTATTGTCCTTGTTTATTGCTACATATACTCCTCAGTATTCTTGAGTTTGAGACCTCCTTCCATTTTCTAAACATACCTCTATACCAGCACTTATCAAATTGTATTGTTATCATTATTATATATGTACTTTTGGATACAAAGGTATATGCAATACATGTTCTCACCTCTATGAGATATAAATACATTATTACCAGCCCTTGCCCATTTCTTTATTCTGTCTTCTGAAAATATTTATAACCATAGTTTTCCTTAATTCTTTCATTGTCCATCTCAGTAATCATAAAACACAATTCTGGATTCTTCACTCTTTTTCATTCCCAAAGTCTAGTAGCACAGTCATACAACTTTGTCATAAAAACTTACACTGTCATTCATACAAAAGCATCAGATCTTACACCCATAACCCAAATCCTAATTATCATATGTTGATTGTTACTATACAAGATAATTACCTTTTATTTCTGAAGATTCTTTTATTTCCAGCATATCCTGCACATATATATTACTGGCCATAATTGTATTTCACAAACTCTAGAAACTTCAACTCAGAGTGTTCAAGGATGTACTTGCTTTACTAAATAAATTTTAATTTTCCATAGGAAGCTTGTACTTCACTCAAGCCAGCATATTTACTGTTTGTTATATTGAAACAGTATTGAAAACATTGAAATAAGCCAAAAAAGCAGTTGGCATTGCTTTTCATTGTCATACAAAGGCATTATTTAGCTGACTCTCTCAAGAATTACTTAATTCAGGGACTGTACCTGTGTCTGTGTAGATGTTTGTGTACGTATCAGTACATAATGGAAATATGTAGTGTTTCTTCATCTCTTACAAATGTAAGAATTTGTGATCAAAAACTAATCTTTAAAATTTGCTAGGGAGCTTTAAGAAATAACTGATTAAAACATCTCTGCATGGTCACACCTGCAAAACTAATCTTGCAGTAATATTAGTGGCCAAAGAAATTGTGGTTCAATAATTTTCAAGAACATCGTAGGCTGTCTTTAGTTATACGAATAGTAACACATATTAATATATAAAACCTAATACACTCAAAATTTTAAATTGTCTTAGTTCAGTCTTTTGTAAATTATTTTGCTTTCTTCCTCACAAAAGAAAATTCCCATCCACATGCTCACAAAATGCTTCCTTCTATGTAATCCTGAATTAAGGGCCCACGTGTCAATGATCATCACCAACACTATCATTAAACACTACATGACTATGCATAATTACTTCATTAGAGTACAGAATTGACTGAACTTACCTATATTCCTACTTATAAGAGGAGAATGCTTTCAAAAATAAATTAAATACATATATATATAAAAGGAAGGAACAGAGAAGAGGAACAGAGAAAAACCTCTGTTGAGGAAGATGCCTGGATTAGTTTAAATTCTGAGCAAAAATCAACACTTGTGAGGAAGAAGAACAGAGACGAGGCCACATGGAGAGCACAGATAAAAATTTAGACACAATTACGGCATACCAAGTATGAACAGATCAATTCTTCTGTGGATGCCAGACTAACTTGTATTTTCCCTTAGTTATAACCCAGGAACACCATCCTCCAGTAGAGTATAGTAATAAGCCTGCTACAGGACAGGTGGATTTTCATGGTTCATAAGCATAATGTAAAGATAGTTAGAAAGTACTCATTTAACACAGTGAATCTCACAGTGTGATCCCCTGACCAAGTACTAGCATCACTATCACCTGGGAACTTGTGGGAAATTCACATTCCCAGGTACCACTCCAGACCTACTGAATCAGAAATATGTCTCAATAAGCCTCCAGGTGATCTGGATGCTGGCTAATGTTTGAGAATCACTGCTGTAGTCTATCTTCCTGCTTCAACGATGATCTTTGTATGGTATTCAATATACAGAAAAGCTAGTACATGGTTGGAAGACAAACTTCTATGTCTGAAAATTTTCTCTGCCTCTCCCAGTATCATTAAATTTCCAATAAAATAAATCCTTCATTTTCTATCCTGTGGATACAATATCCCTGATTTTTCTAGTACCGTTATGTCACGCTTCTCATCAGAGACTTCCACAGGTTCCAAACTATGAAAAAATCCAGTGATAACTATTTATTTTGGGGTTCAGGATACTGCAAAAGAGGTTTCCTCTCGTTGTTTTTTAATCCCTGAGAATTCTACTCTTTCATCCTCAGACATTTCAAATGTGAGATCTTGGCTAAAGTTACTTCCCTCAAGAAGAATAAGCTTTGTTCTCCAAGGCGTTTCCAACTTTTAAAATTTATTCCTTGATTCCAACTCTAGAACAACCACATCATCCTCATTAAGTCTGCTTCATTTTAATAAATAATCTGCTCCCCACTCGCTGAACTCAGTCGTATGGTCTCTTCTACTGCTTTTAGAGCAGAGAGCTGAACTGGGACTCAGATCAGACAGAATCTTTGCTCTACTGCCAATAGGGATATTATCAGGAATCTTCTATTTTTTTTTTAAAACAAAATTCTGTAGTAACTAATGTCATTTCTCAGGATTGTTGCAAAGATAATAAAAGATAACATAATGCTTAATTAAAATATATGCGCTCAGAAAATATAATATTTTAATCATTCAAATATCTTAATCATTGCCATTGTTATACTTTTGGTATTTAATCTCTGTATTAGTCTGTTAGACTGCCATAACAAGGTGCCAAAAACTAGGAGGACTAAACAATCAAAACTTACTGTCTCACAGTTCTGAAAACTAGAAGGGTCAGATCAAAGAGTCTGCAAATCTGGTTCTTCTGAAGGTTGCAAGGAAGAATCAGTTCAACGCTTCTCATCCAACTTCTGGTGGTCGATGGCAATCTTCGGTATTCCCTGACTTATAGAAAATAACTCTGATGTGTCCTTCATCCTCACATGGCAATCTCACTGTGTCTGTGTCTGTGTCCTCTTTTTATAAGGACATAAATTATTTGAATTAATACTTCCCCTAGTGAACTCCTGTTAACTTGGTTACCTCTGTAAGGACCATATCTTCAAATAAGGTCACATTGTGAAGTACAGAGAGTTCAAAATATAAATTTTGAGGCACATGATTCAACCCCTAAAATATATATTAATTTCCATGTTTTATTTTATCCTATCATTTTGTATAATGATTTATTCTCTAACCTGGAGTATAGGCCACCAAAATGTATTGTCTTACATTTAAAAAATACTATTTTAATAAAACAGAATTGTGCTTTATACAGAGTTGAATATGTGCTTCTTAGAGGGGAAAAAAAGTGCTGCTTTAGTGAAATAGATACATGAAAGGATTATCTGAATGAGTTTTAACCTAGTATACATGATAGAACAGTCAAATTATAATAATGCCTTGTGTTCACCTGCTGCTGCTGCTGCTGTTAAGTCGTGTCAGTCGTGTCCAACTCTGTGCGACCCCATAGATGGCAGCCCACCGAGCTCCTCCGTCCCTGGGATTCTCCAGGCAAGAACACTGGAGTGGGTTGCCATTTCCTTCTCCAATGCATGAAAATGAAAAGTGAAAGTGAAGTCGCTCAGTCGTGCCCAACCCTTCGCGACCCCATGGGCTGCAGCCTACCAGGCTCCTCCGTCCATGTGATTCCCCAGGCAAGAGTACTGGAGTGGGTTGCCATTGCCTTCTCCTGTGTTCACCTGCTGCTGCTGCTAAGTCACTTTAGTCGTGTCTGACTCTGTGCGACCCCATAGACGGCAGCCCACCAGGCTTTCCCTTCCCTGGGATTCTCCAGGCAAGAACACTGGAGTGGGTTGCCATTTCCTTCTCCAATGCAGGAAAGTGAAAGGGAAGTCGCTCAGTTGTGTCCGACCCTTAGCAACAACCCCATGGACTGCAGCCAACCAGGCTTCTCCGTCCATGGGATTCTCCAGGCACACCCTTTAAAAAGAACCCAAGACATAGTCAAAACTAATATTACTCAAGTTTTAATACAGAATGAATTAAGGTAAGATGGAAATTTATCTATTGCTTTGGAAGTATCTAACAGTATAGATTTTCATCCATTTCTGCTTCATTGAAACCCAGAAAGTGCTAGATATTTTGTGATTTAAACTTCTTTTTTCCAACCTACCTTCTGGTTTTTCCCAGGAAAATACAAGAACACTGACTGAGTAAATAAAAAGGCTTAAATCCTAGGTTTTTTTTTTTTTTTCCAAGTTAAATTTCTTTGTCCGCAGGGACTTAGTCCCTTGTCTTTAATTACATTGATGATGTTATCTTCAATTTTTCCCAAGGTTCTCAATGTAAATTTTCTTGTTTCCAAGATAGCTTTGTTTCTTTTTATACCAGGTAGCAGGGGGTGCCCTGTTTCTTTCATCATTTTTAATGTAGATTGCTTGAAATATTCACCTGTCTAATGTCCAGTTTTAAAAATCTTAACAATTTCTCATGCCTCTATCCCAGTGGTTCTCAAATTTAGATACTTATTAGAATCTTTTGAAGAGATTTGAAAATGTTATCTAGACCAGACTTTTCTAAACTCATTAAATTAGAATCTCTTTGGAAGAAGCCAGGCATTGTTATTTTCTGTATGTCCCCAGTTGATTCTATTGTGCAGGCTCTACCCTTTGCAAAGTTAACAATGCCATCTTGGTTCTTGGATTTCACTGTTCTCTATTCTATTGCAAAACTTGTTCAATAAACTTTTTTAGTCCCTCATATTTTTTTGGTCAGTTGACACTTTCAGATTAAACTACTAATAAGCCCAAAACATGCTTGTTCTTCTTTAAACAGTTTCCATATAATGCATAGGCTTGCTGCCAGAGATATTTTACTTTATTATGGCTAAGAAAAGGAGCAGAATTATTTCTTAACTCATCAGCATAGAGCTTGAAATAATTTATGAAATAATGAAGGATTTTCCCTTTTTGTACCACTCTATCATTATTTTTGAGGGAATATTTCAAATGATCAAGAATGACCACTAATTGTTTTAAAACAGACATCACTAGTCACTATTGATCTCCTTTTGGTTTTGACAGTAGTTCTTATTTCTCTCTCTTTATGACTCTTCCTAAAATTTCCTGCTTGACACTAGTCTTTAAAAGCTCAAATGCCTGATACTTATCATCAATTGGACAGTTTGGGAAAATGTGTTAGTTCTTCCAGTCACTAGGAAATGTGGAGTTGTCTCATTTCTTTGAGAAGGACCCATAGAGGGAGCAGTCCAATAAACACTCAGAAGCCCGAGTAACACTATGAGTAAGGATAGTTGGAGAGCCTCTCCCTACAAGTGACAAATGAAGGATAGATGGAGGCTTACCAAAATTCCACTGACCTGATTGTATTTCCCTCCCCTCCCCAACCTGATTAAGCTACTTCATAGCTGATTCAGAGTACTGACCAAGTTGCTCTGTAATTGGGCTTTGTTACAAAGCCAATGGTGCATACAGGGTCTGTGTTAAATGGAGATGCTCTATTGAGCTTCTCTCCATTTCCAGGGAAAGAATACTTGAAAAGAAGCTCCTTACTCTTTAGTGGATTTGTAGAGACTTAATGTTGCACAATGGAATACAAAAAACACCCCTGTGACCTGAGCTACCCTTTAAGTACTGGGTATCATCTGTCCCACTATCCATAAAATCATACCTGCTCAGTAGATTCATTTGTCCATGGAACTAACTCCTACTGTTATTTCTAGTTTTCTGAGAATGGACACCAGAGAGTCTTTGAATTCATTGCAATTATTATTTATAATGACATAGAATATATAGCAACCCAAATATCCATCAATAGGAGTATGCATGAATAAATTGATGGTATATTTATTCAGTGGGATATTGTATAAGTATTTAAATATTCATATGAATAGACTAGACATGATCAAAGTAAGTTAATTTTAGAAAACATAATGTGTGAAACATGCAAGTTGAAGAATTATGTGTAGAGTATAATATCTATTGTATCATATTATGTAATTTTTATGAAGACATACACACTCCACAAAATATAGTAACATTGCTGGTACATTTCATCAAAAATTCAAGTCTTTGATTATGGCAGGAAATGTAAGAGGTTCATGGTATGATGGTGAGGAGTTACACAAAGACCATCAACTCTAGCTGGAATCTCATTTCATTAAAAACAGGAAAAGGAGTAAATTCATCAGGTTAAGATAAACTCTCATATGGGAATGTGCCCATACTTCTTATATCATTCATTTTGTACTATGCATCATTAAAATATTTTAAAATAATAAAGCACTTTTTAAAAATAATAAATTAATGCCCCAAATAACAATATATTTCAGTTTTATTGATATTTTCTAATTTGTTATTTAGAGAGTTAGGAAGCTTGATTAGATGATTCAGCTGGTAACTGAGAACTATATAGTTTTGCTATTATTGGCTTTTAAAAAGAGAAATATTCTAGTCTGACTCAGTGCATCCAAAGAAGTCTAGTGTAAAATAAGTTGATGAAATAAATAATCTCTTATGGTCTAGTTATTAAAATGATTATTAGATTATTTTCTATGTAAAATATTCTAGATTCACACGGAAAAAAAGCACTTTTAATTAAAAATGTACATAAATTTGTAGTGATACGATTTTAACTTTAAACAGTGACACAGTACAGTTCAGTTCAGTCGCTCAGTCGTGTCCGACTCTGTGCGACCCCGTGAATCACAGCATGCCAGGCCTCCCTGTCCATCACCATCTCCCGGAGTTCACTCAGACTCGCTTCCATCGAGTCAGTGATGCCATCCAGCCATCTCATCCTCGGTCGTCCCCTTCTCCTCCTGCCCCCAATCCCTCCCAGCATCAGAGTCTCTTCCAATGAGTCAACTCTTCTCATGAGGTGGCCAAAGTACTGGAGTTTCAGCTTTAGCATTATTCCTTCCAAAGAAATCCCAGGGTTGATCTTCAGAATGGACTGGTTGGATCTCCTTGCAGTCCAAGGGACTCTCAAGAGTCTTCTCCAACACCACAGTTCAAAAGCATCAATTCTTCAGCGCTCAGCCTTCTTCACAGTCCAACTCTCACATCCATACATGACCACTGGAAAAACCATAGCCTTGACTAGACGGACCTTAGTCGGCAAAGTAATGTCTCTGCTTTTGAATATGTTATCTATGTTGGTCACAACTTTTCTTCCAAGGAGTAAGCGTCTTTTAATTTCATGGCTGCAGTCACCATCTGCAGTGATTTTGGAGCCCAGAAAAATAAAGTCTGACACTGTTTCCACTGTTTCCCCATCTATTTCCCATGAAGTGATGGGACTGGATGCCATGATCTTCGTTTTCTGAATGTTGAGCTTTAAGCCAACTTTTTCGCTCTCCTCTTTCACTTTCATCAAGAGACTTTTTAGTTCCTCTTCACTTTCTGCCATAAGGGTGGTGTCATCTGCATATCTGAGGTTATTGATATTTCTCCCGGCAATCTTGATTCCAGCTTGTGTTTCTTCCAGTCCAGCGTTTCTCATGATGTACTCTGCATAGAAGTTAAATAAGCAGGGTGACAATATACAGCCTTGACGTCCTCCTTGTCCTATTTGGAACCAGTCTGTTGTTCCATGTCTAGTGCTAACTGTTGCTTCCTGGCCTGCATACAGGTTTCTCAAGAGGCAGGTTAGGTGGTCTGGTATTCCCATCTCTTTCAGAATTTTCCACAGTTTATTGTGATCCACACAGTCAAAGGCTTTGGCATAGTCAATAAAGCAGAAATAGATGGTTTTCTGGAACTCTCTTGCTTTTTCCATGATTCAGCGGATGTTGGCAGTTTGATCTCTAGTTCCTCTGCCTTTTCTAAAACCTGCTTGAACATCAGGAAGTTCACAGTTCACGTATTGCTGAAGCCTGGCTTGGAGAATTTTGAGCATTACTTTCCTAGCGTGTGAGATGAGTGCAATTGTGCGGTAGTTTGAGCATTCTTTGGCATTGCCTTTCTTTGGGATTGCAATGAAAACTGACCTTTTCCAGTCCTGTGGCCACTGCTGAGTTTTCCAAATTTGCTGGCATATTGAGTGCAGCACTTTCACAGCATCATCTTTCAGGATTTGAAATAGCTCTACTGGAATGCCATCAACTCCACTAGCTTTGTTTGTAGTGATGCTTTCTAAGGCTCACTTGACTTCACATTCCAAGATGTCTGGCTCTAGATTAGTGATCACACCATCGTGGTTATCAGGGTTGTGAAGGTCTTTTTTGTACAGTTCTTCTGTGTATTCTTGCCACCTTTTCTTAATATCTTCTGCTTCTGTTAGGTCCATACCATTTCTGTCCTTTATTGAGCCCATCTTTACATGAAATGTTCCCTTGGTATCTCTAATTTTCTTGAAGAGATCTCTAGTCTTTCCCATTCTGTTGTTTCCCTCTATATCTTTGCACTGATTGCTGAAGAAGGCTTTCTTATCTCTTCTTGCTATTCTTTGGAACTCTGCATTCAGATGCTTATATCTTTCCTTTTCTCCTTGGCTTTTCGCTTCTCTTCTTTTCTCAGCTATTTGTAAGGCCTCCCCAGGCAGCCATTTTGCTTTTTTGCATTTCTTTTCCATGGGGATGGTCTTGATCCCTGTCTCCTGTACAATGTCACAAACCTCATTCCATAGTTCATCAGGCACTCTATCTATCAGATCTAGGCCCTTAAATCTATTTCTCACTTCCACTGCATAATCATAAGGGATTTGATTTAGGTCATACCTGAATAGTCTAGCGGTTTTCCCTACTTTCTTTAATTTGAGTCTAAATTTGGTAATAAGGAGTTCCTGATCTGAGCCACACTCAGCTCCTGGTCTTGTTTTTGTTGACTGTATAGAGCTTCTCCATCTTTGGCTGCAAAGAATATAATCAATCTGACTTCGGTGTTGACCATCTGGTGATGTCCATGTGTAGAGTCTTCTCTTATGTTGTTGGAAGAGAGTGTTTGCTATGACCAGTGCATTTTCTTGGCAAAACTCTATTAGTCTTTGCCCTGCTTCATTCCGCATTCCAAGGCCAAATTTGCCTATTACTCCAGGTGTTTCTCAACTTCCTACTTTTTTTTTTTTTACCTGAGAAACAGATAATCTTTAATTTCTGTAAACTAGGTTCATAAAAAATACCTTATTAAGAACAAACCACCATAGGGAAGATTTATTTTTAAACAAACTATCACGGAATTTGTTCATGGATAGCATGTGTATGTACATGAATGGTCTTATGTTTTTAAATTTAAACGTCTTGTGATACATAAATCTATGCAATACTATAGTTTAAAACTGACATCTCCTGGTTGTTTAAGTTTTTAGTTTAAAGATAAGACCAAAATAGAAAACCTGAAAGAATCAAAGAATATACCTATAATTCTAATGTAGCATCAACAAACCAAGTATTATTCTTTCGAGTATTAATGGACTATATTGAAACAAGGTAAAATCTAATAGTCTTGTTCTGTCCTTACTTTGAAATGTTGCCACTGAAATCAATTATAGATGTGTATTCTGAAAGATGCAACTATAAAGGTTGCAAGCTCAAAACTACTCAAAATTAAATTTATGGAATAACTAGAAAATAGGCTGATTTGGAATCTGTGCATAGTTTTATAATACTAATTAGTAACATTTCTTTAAAGACCTAGAAAGCTGTTGCTTTCATATAAATAAGAAGTTTTAAAACCAACTGTCTTGAGTGCTTTCAATTATCACATAAAGCCATGACCCAAATAATTTCAAATGATCACAGATGTTTAGGCAACACTTCTCATGTGTTAGTACTTTTAATGTTGTGCACATCAAATTATAGGAAAAAGACAACTATAAACAAGATGCAGCCCCTCCACTTCCATGAACAGCACACGGCATTACAGTAAGCCAAGTTTATATTCAACCATCAAATGCGGTTCTCCCATTAGTTCACTTTGTGATGGGTCATTAAGAATATCTTCAAATCCAATAGTCTCATCATTACCCCTCAAAATATCCAGTGAAAGGTTTGAGCTTGGAAGAAATGGAAGACGCTGAACCTGCTGCACTGCCTTGAATTCCATCTGCAGTTTTAGTGGTGCAAAAAGACCCTGGATGTTTCTCAATATGGAGAAGTTCATCTTATCTTGGTTGAGCTGGAAATTTTTTTCTGATAATTGAAGAGGATGACTGGGTAGAAGTTCATTTTTCACACAAGAGAAACCTTTTCAAAGAAGATCATGACTTTCAAAAGGACCACTTGCCGACAGCTCAGTAACTGGAATACTGTCCTTTAGCTGAGATCCAAGTCCTCTGGCATTCATCTTCGACTCGCTCGGCCTACAGACGCTCTCCCCTTGATGGTCAACCGGCCCCGCCCTCGACTTCCTACTTTTGCATTCCAGTCCCCTATAATGAAAAGGACATCTCTCTTGGGTGGTAGTTCTAAAAGGTCTTGTAGGTCTTCATAGAACCGTTCAACTTCAGCTTCTTCAGCGTTACTGGTTGGGGCATAGACGTGGATTACCGTGATATTGAATGGTTTGCCTTGGAAATGAACAGAGATCATTCTGTCGTTTTTGAGATTGCATCCAAGTACTGCATTTCGGACTCTTCTGTTGACCATGATGGTTACTCCATTTCTTCTGAGGGATTCACAAGGTAACATTTATATCACAACTGTAAGGTAAGGGAGTTAGAGAAGGCAAGGTTCAGAAAAAGAAGGAGACCGGCAGTTTACAGGAACAGATCACCTTTAAAAATGAGGCGAGAAGCGGCAGCAGTCAGATTAGCGAGCTGCTGCACTTATGGCAACCCACTCCAGTGTTCTTGCCTGGAGAATCCCAGGGACAGGGGAGCCTGGTGGGCTGCCGTCTATGGGGTCGCACAGAGTCGGACATGACTGAAGCGACTTAGCAGCAGCAGCAGCAGCCCTTATCCAAGAGTAAGTATGTATAGGCATGTATGTGGAAAGTTACTGTTTTAAGGGGGCCTGTTCTCCAAGGTTGTTTGGAGTAGTTATCTCTTAAACGGCTGGGGCAAAGAATTTTGGAGCTCTACCAGAGGCTGGACCGGCTGGGAGCTGGGCGTAATCAACCTTAATGTCCATTTTTTTTTCTTTGGGTGAGAGAGTTCTTTGTTTTACATAGAAAGGTGGGGAAGACCTAGAGGGGAATTTTAATTCCAGGCTATTTTGGGCCCTGTAACTTTCCTTCAACAACAGCCCTAGCACATGCTCTACTATTATATTAATTAGCATGCAATGTTTATATGCTAACTGGTTTCCCAAGTGTATTTATTACCCTTAGATTTATTTCTCTGTCAAATATCACCAAAGTAACCAAACAATTCTGTCCTTTTTGAGTTTGCTAATCAGGACAGCTTCTACCTTTCACTAGTTGTCACTTTGCTCTTCAGTCCAAGAAACCATATAAAGCTTTATACTTTTCCAATTAGGTAGCTATTTAATTGGGGTCTTCAACTTTGCATGCTCATTAAAATTTTTCAGCCCCCACAAGACACCTCATTTAGCGAGTCCCTGAATAATTTCTAAGAATAGTACCTCTCTCTTGAACTTGAAGCAGAGAACTGAAGTTGCTAGTGATCACCTGTCTGAAATGGTGTTCCACTCCAAATGATATCGGAGAACATCAGAAAACTCAGAATAAATTTTAGATTATATGGAAACATCTTGAAACCTATAAGATTTGTCATATATGTTACAAATCTGATTATGAAAGATATAGCTGGAAATGACTCTATACAACCTCATTCAATAGACAGGTAAATTTACAAGTTCAAATACGATTCTTTAAGCAATATTATATTGGATCAGAAAAAAAGTGACCCCTATAGAAACAACCATGTTTAATTATGTTAGACTGTGTTGACATCCTCTCTAACTTTGAATACTGGTATGGTAAGTTTCCTAAATTTTCAAGCTATCTTTGATGTTTCCTAAATTTTCAAGCTATCATCATAAATCTGTGACTTTGATAAAAACCACTTCATATCTCTGGATCTCAACAACTACACCTGATTAGTGATGGGATATAGAGGTCTTTTTCAGCTTTACTATGTCATAGTGAGGAAATAGTCACTTTAAAGTTAGCTTAATGGATTCTGAAAATTCTAAAGCTTGCATATTTGTTTAACCTCAGTGAGGAGATGACAGTATTTATGCCAACCCTCAAGATCACAGGTGAACTGTACAGGGCCTACCACCGCCCACCCTCAGATCAGAGTAGCCTGGAAGAAATTATTTCAGAAGCCACTGTCAAATAAATACACATTATGACTTCCATAATATGAGCCCCCTCCATTATCTCAATTTAATTGTCATGGAGTTGGATTAAAGTGCATGCTAGGGAAAAAAACTGTCATATAACATAATAGCTGGCCAAGGTGTCTCTCTCCCCTTTCCTGATTATGTTCATGGATAACTTCAGCCCTGTACACTTACCTCTCCTGGTGAGGAACCCCTATAAGCCAGAAGGGGAGGAGAGAGAAAGCATTCCCTGAAAATTTAGAGGCACACTTGGTCTAAACCGTCCACCTAACATCCTCTCTAGAAAGAACTGTTTACTGGCAGAATCTATTGTCCCTCACTAAAAATACTGAAAAGGAGATATTTAACCCTTTCCCCATTCACACTAGGGTTCTCTGTAGTCTCACCATAGCCCAATACATGTCCTTATTAGTAACCTACTAGTACCAGCACTCCTGCCCAGGGAGTGGAACAGACAGAAGCAGGTAAGTAGGGATTGAGCTACTCTGGGGCAAATATTCTCCCATGTTTATTCCTTTTTCTTGGAAACCTGGATATATTTCCTATCTGGGTCTGTAACTATCCGGATACTTGACTCCACATAGGTTTTCAGTGGAACAGTGGTGGCCCTCAGCTTATTCATTATGGGTTCCACTGACTACACCCAGCAGAGTATCCATACCTTTTGGTACAAATAAATGTTCATTTAAAATCTGCCACGTAGGAGACATGGGTTGGATCCCTAGGCCTGGAAGATCCCCTGGAGGGATCACAAAGAGAATGTCCAAGCATGGCAACCTGCTCCAGTATACTTGATGGGAAATTCTCACGGACAGAGGAGCTTGGTGGTTATGGTCCAAGGGGTTGCAAAGAGTCAGATATAACTGAAGTGACTCAGCATGATTCATGATTAGAATCTGTAAGGTCAGCCAGAGTTTCTCTTTGATGACGATGATGAAGTGGTATGTCCTGAAACTGAGTATTGGACCAGAAACGCACTTAATGAAGTCTTTCTTGGGGTCTATTGCCTTTTTTCATCGTGAAGGTGGTCAGAGAGTTTGTACAACTCAGCTCATCACTCATCATTTTAATACGTACCAGATAGAGTTTCACCCAATAATGTTAGCTACCATTATGTGAAATTAGATATGAAATAAATAGTGCCACCACCCTCTTCTCCATTTATTCTTCTTAAGATATGGATTCCAATAACTCTTGCAGAGTACTGAGTGCCTTTAGTATATGCAGCCAAGCCAACTTCCATTTGAATATACATAGCTGATTTAGCATCTCATTGATACATAATTTAAACCTTTGTTTACATGTATACAAGGTCCAAATATTTCTGTGGTTTTCAGAAATTAAGAGTATGATAACACTGTGCTCACATGAACAAAATTTACAGGTTGTAGTAGCCACTTCACATATAAGCAGAAATTAATTATTATGATACTTTTTCTAAGGCAAAACAAACCTCCATGAAGTCAATATAAAAAAATTAAAACTATAGTATGTTTTTCATTAATAGTATATGATATCTCAGAAAGGTATATATAAAAAAAGAGAAACAGCTGAAAGAAAGAAGAAAGTTTAAAAGACTTATTTTGATCATGTGACCTTATAGCTTCAATCAGGAAAGATCTCATGTCAAGAATTCTATTTTTGCATTGTCCTTCTTTGTATCTTGGGGAAAAATTCTACAATTCCTTAAATATTAAGGAAAGAACTGTGAAATATTTCTATCTTTCAAAATTAAAAAATATTTAAAGATATTTCATGTAGGTGTCATCATTTCTGTGATACTCAATGATACTCATCACATTCTTGGAAAACTCAACAGTCCCCTTTTCCATTTATTTGTCAGTTTCAGTGTGGCACCCCACTCCAGTACTCTTGCCAGGAAAATCCCATGGACGGAGGAGCCTGGAAGGCTGCAGTCCATGGGGTCGCTGAGGGTCAGGCATGACTGAGCGACTTCACTTTCACTTTCAACTTTCATGCGTTGGAGAAGGAAATGGCAACCCACTCCAGTGTTCTTGCCTGGAGAATCCCAGGGACGGGGGAGCCTGGTGGGCTGCCGTCTCTGGGGTCACACAGAGTTGGACACGACTGAAGTGACTTAGCAGTTCAATGTTTTAAAGTGGTCAATTAAGGGCTGTAATAAAAGTACATATCTAATCATAAGACTCATAACTCCACCCTCATGTAAATGAACCCATGACTTTTTCCCCCCTACTTTTTAAGTAAATTAATACCAGTGTCTTATTTTTAGATATATCTTTTTATAGCAACTCCAAATAACAGGTTTAGATTAAAGAACTGTATGCAAGTTCCATGAATGAAATCCCAATCTTTATAAGGTTTATCCAATTTCCCAGGTAGATCCAATGTCATAGAAATCTGGTCTTCTTTGGGTACAAGAGTGTTTTACTTTGAGTGCTGTTACCTGTCCCAAGATGAGATTCTACTGGATTTGAGTATATTCCTTTGGGAAGACCATGTACATTGTGCCAGAATGGGGGATGGGGTTTCCACCAAGGCTATCAGAGACCAGCCAACATTTTCATTCAGTTACCATCCATGTTCATCAGGAAAACAAAGAAAAAAGTAGGCAGCTTCTGTGACAATAATATTATTACACCTTCACTGCAATAACTACTAAATTCGTGGAAACTTTTCTACACACATTCAAAGGGTAATGTTCTGATATGAAGAATAACAATATTCCCATCATGGTTCAGTACATAAATATGATATAGATCATAAGTTCTGGGTAGGACTCACAGCTCTGGGATTTCATTATACCATAGTGGATTTTTAGGATACAAAAAAAACCCTATAAAATATAGGTTGATGATACTACATCATCCTTCAAAACTCTGGAAATAAGTGGTTCCGCTATAAGACATCTTCAGATATACAAATGCTCAGCGTATTAGAGAAGTCAAACAAAAGAAAAAAGTCTTTTTGGCCAAAATAAGTAGTATCTATTATAAAATAAGATTTTGGTAAATGAGCAAATATCCATGACTCTCTGGTTGGGCCATATTTTGAAAGAACTAATGACAAAATGAAATAGACGAGTGTGGTATTTAACTCAGTACATAAATTATTGAATAAGAATTTCAATAAGAATCTGGTTTGTGAAAATAAGAGAAAGCATTTAAAACAGTTTTATTTATTTTTAGTTCTATAAATAGGAGTATATCTGTTTATTGACTTAATTATTCACTTCTCAGGAACTTCACTGAGTATATTTAAAACCAAAATGAATATTCAATGAATGCAAAATATATCAATAAACTAAATGTGTACCGAGTTTATTAACTGTGATGACTATTTTAGAAAAAGTGTACATTTGTACATTTGTTGCTAAATCTTACTTTTAAATAAATGAACTTGCCAGAGACAGACAGGAGTTATGGAAGAAAAAATATCCCTGCAACCATTATCCAATTTGTTCTCTAAATTTCCCCTTCCCTAGTACCTTACTGAATGCTTTGGCCACATCTTTGTTTCGGAGGCTGTATATAAAGGGATTCAGCATGGGAGTGAGAATGGTGTAGAAGGTCGATACCATTTTATCCTGGGTTGGGGATCGATTAGAATTGGGTCTCATATATATGAACATTGCTGCTCCATAATACATCCCCACAACAATAAGATGTGAAGTACAGGTGGTGAAAGCCTTGTGCCGACCCTCCCCAGAACTCATGCGAATAACAGTTATAATTACACGTGTGTAGGAGATGATGATGAGTGACAGAGGGAGGAGGAGCATTACTACACAACAGATGAAAATAAGTGTTTCAAATGTGGAAGTATCCGTGCAGGAGAGATGTAGGAGTGCTGGGACATCACAGAAGAACTGAGCTATTTTTCGGGATCCACAATAGGAGAAAGACAAAGTAGCAGCTAACTCAACAATCCCATCAAAGGCACCAAGAATCCATGTAGAGGCAGCCATGAGTCCGCAAAGTTTCCAGTTCATGAGCCTGGGGTACTGAAGAGGATAGCAAATGGCAACATAGCGGTCATAGGCCATGACAGCCAACAAGAAGCACTCAGCACCAAGGAGAGACACATAGAGGAATATTTGGGCTTCACATCCTGCTACAGAAATGGACTTCCTGCCAGACAGGTAGCTGTGGGCCATCTTGGGTACAGTGGTGCAGATGAGCATGAGGTCCATGAGGGAGAGCTGGCTGAGGAGGAAGTACATGGGGGTGTGGAGCCGCGGGTCCAGGTAGATGAGGAGAACCATGAGAGTGTTTGCCAAGAGCGCCATTGTGAAGATGCCCAGGACCAGAGAGAAGAGAAAGATGTGAGTGGGTGTGTAACTAAAAATTCCCATCAAGATGAACTCAGGGTTGAATGTCTGATTCCCCCACTCCATAAAAAATGTCTTCTTTATCTAGAAGCACAAGAAGTCACAAACGTTAACTATCCAGGTTATTATTTATTCGTCATCCACTCTACGTGTGGTACGCTGGTAAACCAACATACATGATATGGTCAGGCCTGAAAAAGAAAGAGCAGAGGCTTTGCAGTCAGGTGGCATTAATCACACTCAAGCTCCACCACTGCCAACCTACATGTCCTCTGACGAGTTACTTCTCCATGCTTTATTTTACTTCCTTTAAAAGGCAGAAATAACTTTTTAATTGAGTTGCTGGAATTATTAAATAAGATATCAGTACAAACCACAGCATCCAGACAGAGTGTATGACTCCTCAAGAAACATATAACCGATTATTAAATAGGACCATATACATAAATTTAACATGTGTCAGGATATATAAATTCTGTAACAGAGGAAAAGAGCATTTTGAAGGTCATTGCCTATATAGTAAGATAACTGCTACTAATAATCTGTTACTCCTAAGAGATATGAACATTTGCATTTATGTAAGTTTATTTGTGCACCAGACTTAAAGATCAAACAGGACTAGTAGTTAAACAATTATAAAGAAGATGAACCTCCAGTGTAGAATAATTGATAAATCATTTGAAGTAACTGATGCATCATGATTAGGTGACTTGGTTGTAAATGAAGAAGTAAAAAAATCAAAATTATCATTTAGGAAAAACAATAATATAGGTAGAGAGAGGGGGGAAAATTTATCATTTATGTCTCAATTTGAGAAAGGTAGCATGTTGAGATTTCCTTTCACATTCACCAAAATGAGGAAGCTTTAAGAAGGTGTATGAACATACCCAAATTCCATAACTTGCAGTTATGCTAAATTTCATTAATTAGTATCTAAAGACACAAAAGGAAGAAAGAAATGTCTTGATATATGTCTATCAGTGTGAGAGTGAGCCAAGACCAGCTTGTTGTGTTAGAGGAAAATGGAACTATTTTACATAGGATTAAACAAGGGCAAAGCAAACAGAGACAGCTTTTTATGTTGTTGAACCATCAAGGAAGAGGAGTCCAGGCAACCTTGTGACATGATTTATTTCGTCATTAAAGGAAAGGTGTTCTCTCAGGCTGTCCACCAATGACTCAACCCAACCATGTTTAAAGACTGGACGGGTTTTGTGCTTTTACTCCCAAATGTTGTTGAAGCCAAGTTTCACTGGTCCTAGTCTAAATGTCTCTGGCTTCTCTAGTGCATCTCCATCCCAAGAACTGTTTCAAGCAAAGAAGCAGGACATTTTTAAAGCCCTTTATTCTCACTGCACTTTGTTTCTTCATCCCTATCTAGAGGAGGATTTAACTGAAGCTTAGGTCCAGTTCAAGGATCTAGCCACTCTTTATTCATCACTGTGTATCCTTTTTTTCTTAAAGCAGGCCACTCAACATTTTAGATATTTCAAGTCCAGCCAGAAATATGAGTATCTATTATGTCTCACTGTGTTACTTCACCATCCCTTCCATTGGGCAAGTATTGTCCCTGCTGCAACATTTACTGGAATATCTTTTCGAAAGATTGTACTGATTGTCTATGAATTTAAATATTATAACGCCAATATAACTTTTGTAATTTTAAGTCTATACACTACTACTCTCTTTTTGTAGAGATAGGACTGATTTCCTACAATCTTTACCCTGAAGCGGTAGCAGAATTGTGAAAGCTGGTTAGTTAAGTGGAGCCTACAAATGAGAAAACTGGATGTGGGCATTGTTAGTGGAGAGTTAACCATTAAGATGGACTTGCTGTAAATGAGGAATGCTTTATGTAGGGGTGCCAACACCCGAGGAGAAGCCTTAATCTTCTGAGTCAATTTGATTGTTGTCTTAGGGAGAAGTACCAGTTTAATTTTTGGCTTCCAGGTATGCCCTTGACTGCCAATTGCTCTGCATGATGAGTGGAGGTGGGAGAGAATGGTGGTGGGGTTGATTAGAATGGCATTCTTTAAACAGATCTTCAGTTAATGTCATTTCACAGGGGATCTTTGTGTATGATTCAGGACTGCCTCAATTTCTGGTTTATTTTATTCATCAGATATCCATGTGTTTTGATCTTTCCGTGTATCCCTTGTAATATTTAGCTTGCTGACCATTTCTTCCTCCTTAATCATTGTCCTCACTTAATTTCTCTTTTCTTTTTAATTAGTTTTTATTGGAGTATAGTTGCTTTACAATGTGGTGTTCATTTCTGCCTTACAAGAAAATGAATCAGCCTTACATGACATATATGCCCTGCTTTTTGGACTTCCTACCGATTCAGTTCACCATAGTGCAGTTAAGCAGTGTATGTTCTTATTAGTTATCAATTTTATACATAGGACTGATAGTGTATATGTGTCAACCCTAATCTCCCAGTTCCTCTCACCCTACTTTTCCCTTTGTATCCATACATTTGTTCTCTGTAGCTGTCTTTTTATTTTTTTGCTTTGCAAATAGGATCATCTATACCATTTTTCTAGATGTTTATTGCTACATACACTCCTCAGTATTCTGAGCTGGAAAACTCCTAGCACTTTCTAAACACAGTTATACAATATCATTTATCAAATTGCATTGTTATAATTATTATATATGTACCTTTGGATACAAAGGTATGTGCACATGTAAGTTCTCATCTGTGGGAGACATAAATACATTCTTGCCAGGGTCCTTATCCATTTCCTTATTCTATTTTCTGAAAATATTTGTAACCACAGTCTTCTTTCATTCTTTAACTATATACCTAATCATAAAAATGACTTTAGATTTTTCTCTCCTTTTGATTCCCAAAGAATCAGTCACATAGTCATACAAATTTGTTATTAAACTAACTCTCTCAGTGACTTCCCTATTGGGTCAGTGATTAAGACTCCCTGCTCACAACGCAGGGGCTATGAATTCTGTCCCTTGGTCCAGGAACTAAGATCCCATCTGTCTCTGGTTGATCTGGCTACTGAATCTATGCACTCTGGAGTCCAAGGGCCACAACTAGAGAGAAGCCCGGGCATTGCAATGAAAGATCCAGAATACCACAACTAAGACCCAGTGCAGCCAAAACAGTAATTAATTAACAACAAGAAAAAAGCAGCTCTCTCATTCATACAAAAGCATCTGTTCTTATATTCATAATCCAAATCCTAATTATCACATGTTAATAGCTATTATACAAGCTAATTAACCTTTATTCCTGAAGATTCTTGAGTTTCCAGCTCATCCTGCACATAGATATTAGTGGCCATTATTGTACTTCACAAACGCCAGAAACTTCAACTTAACATTCAGAATGTTTAAGGATGTACTCTACTAATTAAATAAAATTTAAATTCTCATAGAAAACTTGTACTTAGTTCAAGCCAGCATATTACTGGTAATTATATATTTTAAATAACAGTATTGAAAACATGAAATGTGGCAAAAAGGTAGTTGGCATTGTTTTTCAATATTATACCAAGGCATTGTTTAAGAGACTCTCCCAAGAATTTAATTCAGAGAATGAACCTGTGTTTGTGTTAATTCAGAGAATGAACCATACCACTATTCCTAGGAACATACAGTGCTTCTTCATCCTTTACAAATAAAATAATTTGTGATCAAAAACTAATCTTTAAAATTTGTTGGGAGCTTTAAAAAAGCAGATTAAAACATACTCTTTATGGTCACACCTGCAAAACTACATCTTGCAGTGATATTAGTGACCAAAAAAACTGTTGTTCAGTAATTTTCAAGAACATATACTAGACTGTCTTTAGTTATACAAATAGTATTACAAAGTGTTTTCTATGGTGTGTGTTAACCACCATAGAAAACACCCTGTGTTAACCACCCTGTGTTAACCCCCAGGGTCATAGTCCCTGTGACCCCAGGGACTGCAGCCTGCCAGGCTTTTCTGTCCATGGGATTTCCCAGGCAAGAACACTGGAGTGGGTTGCCATTTCCTTCTCCAGGGATCGTCCCAACCCAGGGTAGTGCACTCAATAATCTTAAATTATGTTAGTTCAACGTTTTGAAAGTATTTTTCTTTCTTTCTCACAAAATAAAATCCACTTTCAGATGTTCACAAAATGCTTTCTGCTATGTAATTCTGAATTAAGGGCCCAAGTGTCATTGATCATTACAAACACTGTATCATTAAACACTACATCAGTTCAGTTCAGTTCAGTTCAGTCGCTCAGTCGTGTCCGACTCTTTGCAACCCCATGAATCGCAGCATGCCAGGCCTCCTTGTCCATCACCAACTCCCGGAGTTCATTCAGACTCATGTCCATTGAGTCAGTGATGCCATCCAGCCATCTCATCCTCGGTCGTCCCCTCCTCCTCCTGCCCCCAATCCCTCCCAGCATCAGAGTCTTTTCCAATGAGTCAACTCTTCTCATGAGGTGGCCAAAGTACTGGAGTTTTCAGCTTTAGCATCATTCCTTCCAAAGAAATCCCAGGGCTGATCTCCTTCAGAATGGACTGGTTGGATCTCCTTGCAGTCCAAGGGACTCGCAAGAGTCTTCTCCAACACCACAGTTCAAAAGCATCAATTCTTCGGTGCTCAGCCTTCTTCACAGTCCAACTCTCACATCCATGCATGACTACTGGAAAAACCATAGCCTTGACTAGATGGATCTTAGTCAGCAAAGTAATGTCTCTGCTTTTTAATATGCTATCTAGGTTGGTCATAACTTTTCTTCCAAGGAGTAAGAGTCTTTTAATTTCATGGCTGCAGTCACCATCTGCAGTGATTTTGGAGCCCCCAAAAATAAAGTCTGACACTGTTTCCCCATCTATTTCCCACTACATGGCTATACCTAATTACTTCATTAGAGTACAGAATTAGACTGAGCTTACCTATATTCTTACTTAAAAGAGGAGGATGCTTCCAAATATAAATTAAACACATATATATGTAAAAGGAAAACTGGAGGAGGAAGAGTGAAAAACCTCTGCTGAGGAAGATGACTAAAGTAGTTTAAATTTTGAGCAAATATGGATACTTGTGAAGAATAAGAAACAGAGGAGAGACCACATGGATAGCACAGATAAAAACTGGACATGATCAGGGCATACATAGCAAGTAAGAAGTGGTTGATTGCCCTTGGGTGCCAAGAGTAAGTTTTATTTTCCCTTAGTTATAACCCAGCAACACTATCTGGCAGAACACATAAAAAAACCTGTCCCAGGACAGGTGGATTTTCACGGCATGTAAGCATGACTTAAGATGGTTAAAAAGTACTCACTGAGTGCAGTGATTCTCACAACTTGATCCCCCAACCAACTACTAATATCAACATCACCTAGGAACTTGCAGGAAATTTACATTTCAAGGCACCACCCCAGACCTACTGAACCAGAAATATGTTTTAATAAGCCTCCAGGTGATTTGGATGCTGGTTAATCCCTAGTTGCTCAGTCGGTAAAGAATCCGGCTGCAATGTGGGAGACCTGGGTTCGATTACCTGGGTTGGGAAGATCCCCTGGAGAAGGACATGGCAACCCACTCCAGTATTCTTGCCTGGAGAATCCCCATGGACAGAGGAGCCTGGCAGGCTATCTACAGTCCATAGGGCTGCAAAGAGTCAGACATGACTGAGCACATAATGTTTGAGAATCACTGCTGTAGTCCATTTTCCTGCCTTCAAAGATGAGCTTCTCATGGTATTTCACATAGAGAAAAGATAGTACGTGTTGGAAGACAGACTGCTATATCTGGAAATTTCCTCTCCCAGTAGCAACATTAAATTTCCAAGAAAGTGAATCCTTTCATTCCCATGCTCAGTCGTGTCCAACTCTCAGTGACCTCATGGATGGTAGCCTGCCAGGGTCCTCTGTCCATGGGATTCTCCAGGCAAGAATACTGGGAGTGGGTTGCTGTGCCCTCCTCTAGGAGATCTTCCTGACCCAGGGGTCAAACCCAAGTCTCCTGGGTCTCCTGCATTGCAGGCAGATTCTTTACCCACTGAGCCATCTAGGAAGCCCACCTTTTTCAGTACCATTGAGTTATATCACTGTCCTCATCAGAGACCTCCACAGGTTCCAAACTGACAGAAAATCTAATGACAACTATTTGTTTTGGGGTTCAGGATACTGTGGAAGAGATTACTTTCACCATCTCAAGAAGTTTTTTCTCATTGTTTTTTTTTTTTTTTAAAAAAAACAGTCCCTGAGAATTCTACTCTTTCATCCCCAAATATTTCCAATGTAAGATTTGGGCTCAGGTTACTATGCTCATGAAGAATAAGCTTTGTTCTCCAAGTTGCCCCTAAGTTTTCAGTTCATTCCTTCATTCCAGAGTCTAAAACAACTACATCATCCTCATGAAATCTATTTCATTAATAGACAATATGCTCCCCACTCACTAAACTCAGTCATATGGTCTCTTCAACTGCTCTTAGAGCAGAGTGCTGAACTGGGACTTTAAGATTCGACAGACCTGTGGTTGAATCACTGCTCTACTGCCGACAGCACCGTTATCAGGAATCGTCTCTAAAAACAATTCTATCGTGAGACTAATATCATCTCTCAGGATGGTTGCAAAAACAATAAAAGATTATAGCTCAACATAAAGCTTAATCTAAAATATATGAACTCAGAAAATACAAGATTCGACCATCTTAATCATTACCATTATTACACTTATGCTATTTAATCATATTGTATTTGCTTGCTACACATCCATAACAAAGTACCAAAAACCAGGAGGATTAAACAATCAAAACTTACTGTCTCACAGCTCTGAAGGCTAGAAATGTCAGATCCAGATGTCAGCAAAACTGATTTTTCTGAAGGCTGCAAGAAAGAGTCAGTTTCATGGCATTCACCTCGCTCCTGGTGGTTGCTGACAATCTCTGCTCTTCCCTGGCTTGTAGCAAATAACCCTGATGTATTCCTTCATCTTCACATGGCAGTCTCACTGTGTTTGTGTCTTTTTCCTAATTTCCTCTTTTTATAAGGATGCTAGTCATTTCCATTAACACTCATTCTAGTGACCTTATTTTAATTAACTACATTACCTTTGTTAGGACCATATTTCCAAATAAGGTCACATTCTGAGGGACTGGGACTTCAATATATAAATTTTGAGGAACACAATTCAATCATTGTGTTAATTATTTGATGTTAACACAAATTAATTTGTGTTAATCATAATGAAATTAAAATATATGAATTTCCATCTTTATTTTTATCCTATTATTTTGTATAATGACATTTTCTAAACTAGTTATAGGCCACCAAAATGTCTTAAGTTTTTAAAATACTATTTTAAAATTATTTTTAAATAATATTTTAATCAAACAGAACTGTGCTTTACACAGGGTTTAATATGTCCTTTCCTAGGGGAAAATGTCTTGAATTAATTAAATAGTTCCATGAAGAGATTCTCTGAATGTTTTAAAATAGTGCTCATTCGATAGCAAATAACAAGAATACCTATATACATCTATCCTTTAAAAAGAACCCAAGACCTAGCCAAGACTAATATTATTTAAAACTTAAATGTGGGGTGAACTAAGGTAGGCCAAGTTAAGAAGAAAATATGTCTATTGATTTGAAAGCATCTAACATAGTATAGGTTTCAATCCATTTTTACATCACTGAAATAAAAAAGGTGTTAGAAAATTTGTAATCTAAACTTTTTCCAATCTTACCTTCTGGTGATCCCCAAAAAGATACAATAGCTTTGACTGAATAAATAAAAAAGCTTAAATTCCTTCCCACCGCCCCCCCCCCCCCCCCGCCCCCAGTTAAATTTCTTAGTCCACAGGGATTTTGTCCCTTGCCTTTAATTACATTGATGAAGTTATCTACATTTTTTTCCAAGGTCATCAAGGTAATTATTCCTGTTTCCAGCATAAGCATTGTTTTTTACACCAGGTAGTGGAGAATGATCTCTTTCTTTCATCAGTAACAATATAAACTGTTTGAAATATTCACCTAATGTCTGACTTTAAAAATCCTAACAATTTCTCATGCCTGTATGTCAGTGGTTCTCAACCTTAGATACTTATTACAATCTTTTGAGGAGATTCAAGAAAATATTTTCTAGGATCAGACCCTTCTGGATTCATTGAATAAGCATCTCTTTGGAAGAAGTCAGGCCTTGTTATTTACAAAATCTTCCCTGTTGATTCTCCTGTGAATGCTCCATTCTTCCCATTTAATAATGCCATCTTGGTCTTCTGATTCTATTGTTCTCTATTCCACAACAAAACCTGTTTAATAAGCTTTTTTCAAATATCATATTTCCTTTGTCAGTTGACACTTCTAGATTAAGCTACTAAAAACTCCCAAACATGCTCATTTTTCATTAAACAGCTTTCATATAATGCATAGGCTTGCTGCCAGAGATAATTTACTTTACTATGGCTGAGAAAAAGAGCAGAATTATTTGCTAACTCATCACCATAGAGCTTGAAATGATTTCTGAGATGATGAGGGATTTTCCTTTTTGTACCTCTTTTTAAATTATTATTTCTTGGGGAATATTTTGAATGTTCAAGAAGGCCACACATTGTCTTAAAATAGACATCATCAATCACTGTTTGTCTCTTTTCCCTTAATAGCAGTGATTCAGATATTAGGCCCTCACTCAACAGTCATTACATTCTTAGTTCTTTCTTTGTATGTCTCCCCCTAAAATTTCCTATCTGACCCTAATGGAAATCTTTAAAAGTTCTGATTCAAATGCCTAATATTCATCCTCAATTGTGCAGTTTGGGGAGATGTGTTAGTTCCTCTGATCACCAGGAAACATGGAGTCATATCATTTCCCTGAGAAGGACCCCAGGACCTCAGTAAGCACTCAGAACCCCAGAAACACAATGTGTAAGAATAGTTGAAGATCTCTTCCCTGCCAGTGACAAATGAGGGATACATGGAGGCTTACTAAGATTCTACCTACTTCATTTCATCTAAGTCCATGAAGTTACTTTGTAGCTGATTTAGATTATTGACCAAGTTGCTCTGAAACTGGGCTTTGTGATACCAGATTCAATGGCGCATAAAGTATCCATGTTCAGTTAAAGATGCTCTATTGAGACTCTATCGATTCTCAGGGAAAGAATATTGAGAAAAACCTCCTCACTCTTAACTGGTCTGTATAAAGACTTAATGCTGCACAATGGAACACAAAGAATGGCCATTTGAAAACCGCGCTTCCCTTTAAATATTGGTTATTATTTGGCCCACATTCCATAAAATTGTGCCTGCCCAGTAGAGTGCTTCATCCATGGATATTGTTCAGTCACTTCTGATCATCAGAGAATAGATACTAGGGAGGCTAGTGATAGCAAATGAATACTTAGAAACAGAGGCAGTATAGATTTTAAGCTGGTGAATTCTGGAATGGGGAAAAAAGAAGAGAAAAACTAGCAACCTAAACTTAAATAAAAGACAGGGAATGAAAGGACATCTATAGTTTTTCAAAGATGTGAGGGAAAAATCTTACTGAAAGAAATAAGTGAAAAATCCATAGAGAGATAAACAAGGAAGGTTCCAGAGGTTGTTGGAGAGAATGAGCTTGATGTTAAATGAGCCAGGATATTTATTGCTTCAGGAGAAGAAAGGCAGGATAGAGAGATTTGAAGTGGTCAGGAGGGCTCTGACAATTGGAGGTTTTTCTCAGTGTAGTTGATGATCTTATGTGGATGATGGTGGTGGCTGAATAGGGATGGAGAATGAGGCCTGAGAGCATGGGCTTATGACATTGACAGAGGAGCCAGGTCACAGCAGCAGTGACAGTTCCATACAACTCCCTTATCAGTCCCCTGCCCAGTCAACAACTGATCTGGTTTAAACAGCCTGTTGGCAAACCACGATATGGCCCTACTGCCCCAAACAAACTGCCCTCAAGTGTTCCAAAGCAGCACCAACTTCTCCACCTGGGAGACAGACTCCTTATTTAGAAGAGGTGTGGGAATCGATAGTGAGGAGATCCACTTGGAATTCTGTATAAAAGACTTCTCTTTCTCAGATGTATTAATGCAACTTTTTGAGCCAGGAAATTAAGACCAAGATTCCTGGGTACAAGAGTGTTGCAGAGAGTTTGAAAGTGAGTATAAAAGATAAACACCAGGAGCTACTCCACGAGTCTTTTCTTCACTGCTGCTGCTGCTAAGTCGCTTCAGTCGTGTCCCACTCTGTGTGACCCCATAGACGGCAGCCCACCAGACTCCCCCATCCCTGGGATTCTCCAGGCAAGAACACTGGAGTAGGTTGCCATTTCCTTCTCCAGTGCATGAAAGTGAAAAGTGAAAGTGAAGTCGCTCAGTCGTGTCCGACTGTTGGCGACCCCATGGGCTGCAGCCTACCAGGCTCCTCCGCCCATGGGATTTTCCAGCCAAGAGTACTGGAGTGGGGTGCCATTGCTGACTTTTCTTCACTAATTACCAGTTATTTGATGTTATCAGTCACTACTGACAGTAGGATCCCTGTATCTCTATTTTTAAAGTGTCCTCTGCCGGGTGGAAAAAGGGATTCTTTCTGCAAGGGTTAACAGCCTTCAGGTTCGCTCACTTTCAAGTTCAAGTCTCCACTTGGGTAGAGTAATGACACAACCTAACGTTTGGGGCGTGAAACAAGAAAGCTTCAGTTGCATTACAAATCCGCCCCACACCCGTCATCCCAGAAGCAATGTCAACTATTTCAACTCCGGTGGCATGTGTGTGTCCTGGGAAGCACCTTTCCCTTCTACCCTGGAAACAGTGGGCACCATCCCTCCTCTACTTACTTGTGAGGGATGTGACTCGAGTTTTTTCCAGAAATATTTTTCACCATAGCCCAGCATCACTTTAAGGGGGGTTGGGTGGGGGGCGGCAGATAAGCATGAAAGCCACAGGCCTTGAAATTGTACCATTGCCCCTTCCCCTTTTCACCAATCCAAATTTCAGACAACACAAACTGTCTTAACTCTTATTCTTTTCCCACAGTGAGAGCCCCTTAAAACGCTGGGACCTATTCTGTGACAGAGCAAATAGATGTAAACTGGAGCAAACTTTATAATGGGAGGTACACCAATGCCATCATTTTTACCATCTCCAACGAATGATAAGACAAGGTGAGAGAAAGGTAGAACTGGAGTCCTATGTGGATTCTTCTTACTGGGAATTGAAAGTTCAAAAATTGTCCTTTGAGGGTGTAGCTTACTCAGAGTTTTGCTGTCTTCTGAGTTTTAGCCCCACGTATGGTTAGTTTAAGCTATTACCCCTCCCCACACTTGGTATGTAATGCAGTGGGGAGGCTCCAATAGGATCCAGTCTACAGCAAAGACAGTAATCCCTTCCAGGTTTCCATTCACCCTCTTTAACATCAAAAATTCCCAGGATCCTATTTTTTAAAAATTCCTGGAATTCAAGCGATGGTCCAATGGCTAGTGTTAGCAGCAGGCCTAAGGGTCACATGAATATCTACTTTATTCTTTTCCCCTAGCTTTACTGAGGTGTAACTGACAAATAAAATGTAAGGTATTTAAAGTATACATAATGATGGCTTAATATATGTACACACTGTAAGGACTCCTGAACATCTGCCTTATTGTAACACAAATGTAAGGGAAATGCTTTTTCTTAGTACAAGGGAGGCAAAGATGGAGTTTTCAGAACAATGTTTTTATTTAAGAATTAAGGGAAAACAAAAACATTAAAGCATAGGAATACACTGACTGAATACAAGTGTCTTGTTTGGTCTGAAATCTTGATAAAGTTCCTCTAACTACTTACCTGAGGTAGATTTAGGTTGGCACTCTCTCAAGAGAACCTCCCTCCATTCCAGAAGTTACCTTCTAGTTTTGGTTACAGGCTCCCAAGTGGTCCTCTCCAACCTCAGGTTATTCTATATGAGTAATACCAACACCCTTTTCCCCCCATGGTTAAAAACCATCAGACCTATTTCATACCCTCAAAGTTTTGGTTGAGGGATGGTCCATCCTTAATTTACTTAAAGACTAGAGACAATTACCAGTAAGATTAGTTGAAAGGGGCAGGTCAGTGCCCCACCAAAGTTACAACGGTGTCCTTCTCCAAGTTCTAGTGACCAACAAGCAGCCATAAGGACTAATTTTCATCACCACCAAGCCATACATCCAATACTATTTTAAGAATTACAACTGTCAAACATGTACTAGTGACAGGCATGATTTTCATCAAAAAGAAACAAATACATCTTGTGTGTTTTATCACACTGAGCAAGTCTTCATGGTGTAAGAGCTAATGAAAATTACTAAAACACATCAGATCAAATAAACTTCCAGGATCTGTTTTCTCAAAGAAAGAAAAAACAGCCTAGAATCAAATTCCTTATCACTATGAGTTATATCCTCTGACCCTAAGATTATCAAGGTCATCAACCTGTCATTAGGATCAAAGCTTGGAGCCATACACAAGGTGGCAGTGTAGCAGCTGGCCACCCCCATGAGTCCAAACACCAATGCTGCCTAGAGTTCAGGATCTGCTAAGATAAATCAGAGGACTGCAAATATTTATTCACCAGTCTACAGTCCCAAATACTGTAGGACTCTGAAGTATTTCTATTAAAGGTCTTTTAATCTGAGGGAAGGGGGAAAAAACCTCACAAGCATGCATTTATAGATCCCTGGATTAGTGTTTCTGGAGAATGTTAAAGGTAATCATAATTCTACTAAATTGGAGATAAGTGCTTATCCTGAAACCTCTGATGAATGCCAACTTCTTTTCCCTTCTAGCATTTAGAATCCTACTTTACAAGCCAAATGTACACCTTATATTGTGGTGACTTTTCCCCAGAAATAAAAGAGTATTCTCTTTCTTTGGCAGACCAAAATAAATGAAAGGTATATCATCATGAGGCTTGGATTTGCTATAAACAGGATGATGGAGTGGGGGAAAAAAAAACACTACCAGCTTTTCAGTCAGGATTCTTAAAAATCAGTCATTTCTCCATTAATAACGTATCAGTATGCGTTTTACTCTGTGCTGACTCTGACTTGAGTCTTTATGTCAGCCTTCCCTTAAACACTTTGCAGGGAGTTGACTGAGTATATCTTACCATTGAAAGAAACATGATAAATGAAGTTACAAAAATATGGCAACTAGCAAAATCATAATGATCATCCTGGAATTTGCACTTCTGGGTTGGTAACAAACAAATCTCTAAAGCTGAAATTGGGAATACCAGTAATAATCCAAAAGACATTTTAGGGCGAGGACTGAAGGTATGCCGCAATTCACATCAAGTAAAATGCTGAGCATTCTGCCTTCTTAGGAGGCTGGTCCTCCAAAGGGGAAATTCTGGGGAGTGTTTTGATCTAGGATAACTATTCCCTAGTCGTTTAGTTCTTTTCACAACCAGCAGAAGGTTCCCATGCTGGTATCAACACACTAGTCCCCATTCTACCCGAGAATTAGAAAATCAACAGAGGCAAAGTCAATGTACTTCTTTCCCCAACAGTAACACATGCCACACTTTCTATCTCAATTACAGTCCTTTCTTTTATTAGAGTTCCAAATTTTAAAAACTGAAAGTAAAGCAATCATTCAGTGGTTCAGATAAAAGAAAAGCATCTTTACCTGAGTTACCCATCAGGCCTACTCTGACCTGCCCTAGCTCTTCCCAGAACAAGTTTCTGGGTATCTAAACAAAATGGTTTGCATGTCGACTCCATTAAAATTCACCTCTACTACAGGGGTCAACTAACTATGAGAACAGTTCTCATACCTATTAAATGTACACAGTCCACAGTGAGACCTCTATAGAGGTCTACAAAATGCTCTCCAGAGTAGTTTCTTTGGGGCCCAATAAGGTAGAGATTTCCTGCAAGGATTTTTTTCCCCCAGACTTACGGTTATTTATAGGGTCTTTCACTTATACAAGTTCCCTGGTGTACAAGAACTGATCATTGACAGAAGTTTTTCTCATTCAGAGAATTCATAAGGTCCTTCATCAGATTTTTTTTGGGGGGGAGGGGTTTGCAAACCCAAGAAGGCTCTCCACTTAACGCTTTTGCCACATTCAAGGCAAATACACAAATTTTCACCTGTATGGCTTCTCTTATGATAGGTAATAGTCACAGTTACGTTAAGAGGCTTTTTTCACTACTGTTGGGGTCTTTCCAATGGGGCTTTCTGACATCCAATGAGGCGTGCATACTGTCTGAAGCACTGTTTCACAGGGCATTAAAAAAATATCATCCTCTGATCTGAATTATCTTGGAATGAGGAGAGGTGAGCACTGCTAGAGAGCTTTCTCACATTCACCGGACTTATAAGTTTCCCACCTATATAAATCCTCTTGTGGATGATCAGACATGAGCTTGGACTGAGGTTTTCCAAAAACTCAGGGCATCTGTAAGGTTTCTCACTGGAGTGATTGATACGGTTCTGTAAAGACAGCCCTCTGGTCAAACCAATTCTCAAGTTCCTACAACTACAGATTTTCTGGTCCCCAATAAAGTCTGAGCTCTGAGGAAAGTCTGAGATTTGCTTTGAGTTCTCCATCTTAAGTGAGTTCTCTTACATTGTAAATACACCCTTTTTAATGGAATAACTTCTTGTCTGGTCAAGACATCTGTGAGGCTTCTGATACATGGGGAGGGCTGAGCTCAAGACCTTTCTCAGCCACATTACAGATATATGGTTTTTCACCGATGTGGATTGTCTGATGTTGAAGAAGGGCTGAGCTCTGATGAAAGCTTTTATCACAGACACTGTATTTATAATGCAGCTCCTCTGTCTGAGTTCTCATTTTCTGTTGGGCAACGAAGTCCATGCCTAAGAGGAAGCCACTCTCACATGCAGACCACTGATGTGGTTTCTCTTCCATGTGAATTCTTTGATGCACAATAAGGTCTGAACTACAGCTGAAGCTCTTCTCATATTCAAGGCATTTAAAAGTGTGAGTGTGAGTTGCCTGGTGCCTGATGAGGTTGGCACTCCGGGTAAAACTTCTCATACATTCCAAGCATTTATACGGCTTCTCACCTGTGTGGACTCTCTGGTGTACGATAAGGTCGGATTTCTGGCCAAAGCATTTCTCACAGGCACCACACTTATAGGGCTTCTCCCCAGTATGTACTCTTTTATGAACAATGAAGGCTGATCGGTGTCGGTAACTTTTCTCACACTTATTACATTTGTAGGGTCTTTCACCAGTGTGAGTTCTCTGGTGGCTAATAAGATCAGATTTCCCACTAAAAGCTTTTTCACACTCCAGACACTTAAACGGTTTCTCACCTGTGTGAGTTCTTCGGTGCCTTATGAGGTTTGTACTTCGGCTGAAGCACTTATCACACTCACTACACAGATACGGTTTCTCGCCTGTATGGCTTCGCTGGTGGACAAGCAGATCAGAGCTCTGACCAAAATTCTTGCCACAGATATCACATGTATAGAATTTTTTACCTGCATGCGTTCTCTGGTGTCCTGAAAGGGCTAAGTGGTGCCAAAAGCTCTTCTCACATTTGCTACATTTATAAGGTTTCTCATAACTGTGGATCCTCTGATGTGAAATAAGATCTGAGCTTTGGATGAAGGTTTTCTCACACATATCACATCTATAAGGTTTCTCCCCAGTATGGGTTCTCTCACACATAATAAGAGCTAAGTTTTCACAAAAGGTTTGTTCACATTCAAGGCACTGGTATATCTGATCATCTATTTGAGTAATCTCATGCACATGAATAAAAATCTTTTTACCCTTCTGAGGGCATACATGATATATTTTCCTTTTTTGAGTTCTCTGATTATATCTCTCTTCTGAAGTGTACATTTTCTATGGCTCTCTCCTAGGGAGTTTTCCACTGGTCTTCCTGACCCATCATTTTCTTCATAGTCATTTTCTCGATAAGAACTTGAAAGATACATCTGTCTTAGGCCTTTCAGTCATGAGCAGTTTCTCTTTACAAGTTTCCAGCATCACATGCACTCGTTCTTTATGTGGTATTTACAACCCTGTGAGACAAAGAAGAAATATTATTTATATTTCCGTAACTAAAATGCTCAAAATTAAAATTGCTGTAGAAAAGACAGAATTTCTGCATCAAATTCCACAAGTGCGCTACGTTTTACAGGGGTTGACAGCAGCAGCAGTAAGGTTTTCTCTAACTAAAATAAATCAGCAACACATATATGGAAAGTACCAGGAAGAACTGTTTCTTTAATCAACTCAAGTGATCTCAAAACCAGGATTCCGCCTCTCCCCTTGGTTCATCTAAGTAATCAAGACACCTAATAATTAATATGCCTGCTCTTGAGGAAAACAACCCAAAAGGGACTATGACTACCTGTGCAGTCCTTTCTGTAGAACGTTTGGAAGAAAATGGTTAATGATTATTAGAATTCTCAGTGTAAAGAGAGAGAAAAGTTTTTCTTACTATCATCCTAGCTATGTGATGTTTGGCAAGTTTCTTAATCACTCTGTAGCTAGTTTTTTCATTTATAAAATGGATGAATGATGGGAGTTACCTCACATCATTGAGTTGAATAATAAGTTAATCAGTATTTCATGGTAAGCATTCTGTGTTAGCTCTTATAATAACTATTATGATAAAGAGATCTAAGATTCTGCTTTGATACGATCATAAGAGCACAAACCTTGCTCAAAAATAAAAATGACTGTAGCTAAAGGCCTGGGCTTCAAACCTGTCTTTAATGCCAGGCTTTTCTTTGTACAGTGAAGGGATATGGAACAGGTTTTCTTGTTTTTAGAGGGATGCACATGTATTGAAATACCCAAAGATTGAGCATCTTAAAGAAGTCCTTATACACAGAAAGATCACAATTATATAATTCTCCTTTATAACATTATTGAAAAGGGCCCTGTGCTCAGAGTCTAACCACTCTGCTCTTCCTCCCCAGTAAGACAGACAACACATCTTCAAATGACTGGGAGATTAAAAAGGAGAGACAGACACAAGAGAGACATTGAGGTCTTTCTGTTGTTGTCGTTTAGTCGCTAAGTTGTGTCCAACTCTATTGCAACCCCATGGACTGTAGCCTACCAGGCTCCTCTGTCCATGCAATTTCTCAGGCAAGAATACTGGAGTGGGTTGCTAATTACTTCTCCAGGGGATCTTCCTGACCCAGGGACTGAACCCTTGTTTCCTGCATTGGCAGGCGGATTCTTTATCACTGAGCTGCCTGAGGTCTTTCTACTCAGGCCCTATCTTCTGTAGCGCTACACCACTAGATAAGTTAAAGATTCAAGCCCAATAGGAAATACAGGAATACAGAGTAACAATAAGGAAAACAATGGGCTGATTCAAGGGAGAAAAAGATAAATGTAATAAGCTATTGTATTTATCAACTACCAATGATATACTAAAGAAGAAACAAGAGAAACAGAGGGGGAAGAAACACCATTTTCCATATCCTTCACACTTACTCTTTTCAATGATCATTTCATGTTTGACCTCATATATTCAAACCCCCTCCTCTGTCACCTAAGGAATAAAAACTGATGAGTGTGCTTTCTATTTTACTGAGAATATCTAAGGATGGTAAAAAACAAAAACATAAAAAATACTTGCACATGCTCCCACCACAACAACCAACCTCTTGCAAGTGTGGTCATGCACTCCATCTTTCCTTGTTACCATGGATGACAAACTGCCCCTGCTCAACCTAAGGACAATCTGTCGGTCGGGGTACTGGATTCCACCCCCTTTTCACCACAAGGACATCACTCCTGCAATTCTATCCTCTCTCTTCTGCAATACCAATTTGTTCTTTTCTATTAAATCATACTAATCAGCAAACTAGCTGTTACCTCTCCTAAAACAAAAGCACCAACAGGAAACTTCTCTCAACCACTTCATCCTTGAGCTACTTTCACTTCTTTGTTTCTCTTTACAGCAAAACTCCTCAAAAGAAATCAATCTGTTCATTGTCTTTAATTCTTATCTTAAATCTTATCAAGGTTTCTGGAACATACTGCAAATACTCGCTTTCAGTGCTCCAACAAAACTGCTCCTATTAGAACCTACAAGCTCTTAAGAAATATGACTCCCAGCTACCCCTGACACACTTCCCTGCACTTCTCATTTGTATTGCATGCCAGTCATCCTGCTCTTGCTTTTGTTCAAACAATCCAAGTTCACTTCCATTTCAAGGTCTTTATGCTTATAAGTCTCTCCCTGCTAAAGTGCTCATCCTCAAGATCTTCAAGGCTTCCTTTCTCATCTCACTCTAATCTTTGATAAATTGTCATATTCTCAATAAGGCCATAACTGACCATCCTATTTTAAATTATCACACATCTCCATCCCAGATGACGCACACATGCAACACCCCTCCTCTCGTTTCATGTCTTATTTTTCTCCATAGAACATAAGCCCCCTAAAAGACAAGGATTTTAGTTCATTTCATTTGTTGCTGTTTCTCTAGCACCTGTGACACTGTCTGGCACAGAGCAAGTATGTTCACATATAATGAGGTACTCTGTAGCTGTGAAACAGGATGAAGGTAACTTTTCTGAACTGATGTGGAGCAGTTTTCAAGATAAATTGTAAATTTTAGAAAGCCCTGGTGTAAAAAAGTATGCTATATTTTCTGTAAGAATGAAGTAGAGCTTAAAATAACTACACATGGATCTATTCATTTGGTCAAAAAGAAATTCAGAAAAGATAGAACTAGTAAGTTTGGTTATTACAAGGCAGATGGAAATGGGATCAAAAGGACAGGAAAGTGAAACTGGTACCAAACGGTGAAGGAAAGAGAGTCATACGCTTCTTTAGTATATATTTTTGTAAAAACACACATTTTAACTTTTTT
Source organism: Budorcas taxicolor (assembly GCF_023091745.1). NCBI lineage: Eukaryota > Metazoa > Chordata > Mammalia > Artiodactyla > Bovidae > Budorcas > Budorcas taxicolor. The sequence goes on from NC_068920.1 coordinate 29,322,614, forward strand.
AACTGTTATATTTCACACATTCAATAAATGAACAGAAAAGCTAGGGGAGAAAATAATTAAAATAGAATTCAAATAAAAACAAAGAAGTCTGTATTTCAAATTAATAGTAAAATCACCCAGGAGGAAAATAACTCAAAAAATTCTGTAATAGAGTATTAGAATTAGATAAACTCAAACTAAAGATAAAAAGAACTATAAACAATTACTGAACTGTAATTAGCAGGAGTTTTCCCCCATGTTGGTAAAGGTTCACTACTTAATGCACAGACTAGGAATGACAAAATAAGTAAATATAAAGGCAACCAGATGTCTCACTGTCAGATAAGGGAGTCAGAAACATAGAAAAGAGAAAGGCTAGAATGAACTCTGTATCTACAGTGTTTAACTGGAATTAGAAGTATCAGTAGGAAGTCAAGGTTTGAAGTATACACAGAAAAAATAGAAATGTTATTATTTTTTTTAAGACTCCTAATGTCTGCTGAGAGATCACAGAAACAATGAAATCCCAGTAGTAATGAGCATACCAAGCACTCAGATTTTGGTTTCTAAACACCATTTCCCACGGAAAGGAACCAGGGCTCACTGGAGAAATGGCTAATTTCAGGGTTTAGAAAGTACACAATCAACCCGAAACATCTTGTTGTTCCAGAAAACAAGGAAGTGCTCAAAAAGTGGTGATAATATGCTAAGAGGACCAGAAGCCTCACTGAAGGGGCTGCCACTACACAAATCTGGAACAAACAACATCAAAATAAATACAGACAGTAATAAATTAGTAATACAGTAAGAATCGATGAATCCATATTCATTTAAAAAGTGAATAAATAGTAAAGGAGAAAGGAAAGTTTTCTCCTTTATTAAAAAAGAAGCCAACAATTAAATGTAGATGAAATGATGGAATTAAAAACATCACGTCTCATCAAAAGAAGAGCAATAATTGTTTCAGGCAAAAATACAGTGGATGAAAAGTTTTATGAGAATCAGGATATTTACACAATCAGAATATATCTCCCCACTGCTGCTGCTGCGAAGTTGCTTTAGTCATGTCCGACTCTGTGCGACCCCATAGACGGCAGACCACCAGGCTCTGCTGTCCCTGGGATTCTCCAGGCAAGAATACTGGAGTGGGTTGCCATTTCCTTCTCCAATGCATGAAAGTGAAAAGTGAAAGAGAAGTCGCTCAGTCATGTCTGACTAGACATTTAATAATTACAAAGACAAAAAAAAGTAATTTCACAGAAACCTGGAAGATGCTATCTTAACTAATGATCAATTAACATCATCAATAACAAGATATAAAATTGTCTCCTAATATGACACAAAGAGAGGAACAGAACATTAAACATTGTAACCTGAATCTCATCAGGAGGAAACTCTAGACAAAGCCAAATTGAAGGAAATTCTGCCAAAGAAATGGCTTAAACTTTAAAAAAAAAAAAGTCAAAGTTATGGAAGGCAAAATCTGAGGATATGTTCCACAATAAAGACATGACAAATGAAATGGGTGATGGTGGATTAGATCTTGGACAACAAAAATAACTTGTTTTTCTTTTCCTAAAATGACATTAGTGGAACAACTGGCTAAACTCTAATAAGGTTTCAAGATCAGATAATAGTATTATATGAAAGTTAATTTCCTTACTTTGATAACTGTAATGATAATAAAAGAGAATAGACTTGTTTTTAGGAAATAAAAAATTAAGTATTTAGGACAGGCTTTTTCAACTAGCATTCTGGGAAAGAATGAAGACCTATGGAAAATGATTTGAGTAACTACTTTTTTAAATTCTCCCAAAGATGCATATAGCTAGTAGCACTACATGGGAGAGAAGTTAATTCATTAAATACCTATGACTTTAGGACTTAATTCTCTCATCATTTGAGATGAGGCATTATGTCTGTAACTTACTCTCAAAATGTTCAGGAAAAAAAAGGTACACAAAGGTACATGTACGTACAGAGAAGTAAGTAGACAGACTCATAAAACAAATACAGTAAATGTTAATATTTAGGGACTATGGGTGAAGGGTGTATGAGCATTCTTATATTATTTTACAACTTTTTGTAAATATGAAATTATTTCGAAATTTAAATGTATCTTATCTTGTGTTTTAAAAACATGGGAGCTGAGAGTTGGTATACTACGCCAGCTGAATTTGAATGTTCAAACCCTGGAATCAGATTTTGGTTCGAATTCCCACTATGTTCTTTTGTAGCTATGAGAACTTGGGTAAGTTACTTCCTTTACCTTTTATTTCCCTTTTGATAAAATGAGGAGGATACTATTACATGTCTTAAGGAGTTGCCATGAGAACTAGGATACTGTCAATAAAGGACCTGGCTCAGGATCTGGGTACTCAATTAACAGATGCTCAGTAAATGGCAGGTTCTATTATTTTCTTAATTCCATCTTCAGGGTCACAAAAACCCTAACATTTCTTGAGGTCATCCCCTGCGCCTGTCTCTTATGCACAGTCTTGTTTAAAATGCATTAAGATAATTAACTAAATAATAAAAAATGAAATAATCTGCTGCTGCTGCTGCTGCTAAGTCGCTTCAGTCGTGTCCGACTCTGTGCGACCCCACAGACAGCAGCCCACCAGGCTCTGCCGTCCCTGGGATTCTCCAGGCAAGAACACTGGAGTGGGCTGCCATTTTCTTCTCCACGCATGAAAGTGAAAAGTGAAAGTGAAGTCACTGAGTCGTATCCAACTCTCAGCGACCCCATGGACTACAGCACACCAGGCTCCTCCGTCCATGGGATTTTCCAGGCAAGAGTACTGGAGTGGGGTGCCATTGCCTTCTCCTATAACTCAACCAGTTAATGATTAATGTGAGGATTATGCAAAAACTAGAAAAAAAATGTTTACGGAGAAATGTTAGAAGGAAAAGGAAGACTTCAGAATCACAGCTAAGTAAAACTCTGGAGTCATACAAACAGCTACTATAAGACACTGGTTTTCCAGGAGTTTTCCAAAATGTGTACTACTGTTAAGGTCAATAGGAGAGTTAAAAAGCATAAACATACAATTCTGAGCATGGTCACAGCCTGGTAAATGAATTATAATATTTCCTAATTTTATTAGTTCAGGGTGTCATATTTGCCCTAAATAGCCAATAATTTGTAGGGCACTAAGGAAAAAAATTAAAAATAAGGAAACCATTTTCTTATTCATATTTGAGTCTTTCAGATGGATGTCAGCATCTAGAAAATAATATACAGTCTGGCTGTCAAAATTTAAAGTAAATCATGATACTTCCCTAGTGAAAAATACTGTTTCTACCACAGTAACAATAAAACCTAAGGTTCTCACCGCACCACCTAATGTAGTTTTTCTGCCTCCCATAACACCTTAGAATCTTTACACTTGCTCCATCTACCTAGAATGCTTTTCACCCAAGGAGTTTGCTCCTTTAGTTGACTCAAGTCTCTGACTGAAAATCATTTCCTCAAAGAGAGGCACATCTTGGCAACTTTAACTAAAACAGCTATGTCCCCTTAGCATGTATTATTTCTCTCCATAGCACTTATCATCCAACTTTGTGGTATTTTATATCTGTTCATTTATTTCTCTCTCCTATTAGAATATAACTTTCATTATGGTTAGGACTTAAGTCTTTTGTTTACTGCAATATTCCTAGTGTCTAGAATATGTCTGTTGAATGAATGAAAAATATGAATGAATATCAGAACCAAAAGAGTCATCATCCTCCTCTAAGCCTCAGCAGCAATCTAGGCTAGGCTAACAGCCCTACCCATCTCAAATGGCAAACCAGAATATATCCTTCAAGTCTCAGCTTCAGAGTACGCTATGCTAAGAGGTTTTTCTTATCTCATCCTAGGAAAAGACTGGTTCTCACTTCATGGTTATGGCTAGGATTGGAGTACACAGAACAGCCAGGCTGGCAATAAAAGTCCAAGCAGAAAGGCTGAGTGTAGAAGACCAAGGCCATCCTTACAGTTAAAGGATGTATGCAACAAGCAGATTAAAGTCAATAAAGCACTAACTGTCCAAGGCCAGGGGTGGCGGCCAAGAGGAACTACCCTGCGTCCCAGGTTAGAGGTGGCCAGAAGGAGCCACCCCACACCCGAGGCCAGGGGTAGTGGCCGGGAGGAGCAACCCCACGTCCAAGGAGCGGAGCTATCCCACGTTGAAGGTCAGGAAGGGCGGCGGTGAGGAGATACCCCTCATCCAAGGTAAGGAGCAGTGGCTGCACTTTGCTGGAGCAGTTGTAAAGAGATACCCCATGCCCAAGGTAAGAGAAACCCAAGTAAGATGGTAGGTGTTGCAAGAGGGCATCAGAGGGCAGACACACTGAAACCACACTCACAGAAAACTAGTCAATCTAATCACACTAGGACCACAGCCTTGTCTGACTCAATGAAACTAAGCCATGCCCGTGGGGTTACCCAAGATGGGCGGGTCATGGTGGAGAGGTCTGACAGAATGTGGTCCACTGGAGAAGGAAATGGCAAACCACTTCAGTATTCTTGCCTTGAGAACCCTATGAACAGTATGAAAAGGCAAAATGATAAGAGTAACTCCCCAGGTCATTAGGTGCCCAATATGCTACTGGAGATCAGTGGAGAAATAACTCCAGAAAGAATGAAGGGATGGAGCCAAAGCAAAAACAATACCCAGCTGTGGATGTGACTGGTGATAGAAACAAGGTCCGATGCTGTAAAGAGCAATATTGCATAGGAACCTGGAATGTCAGGTCCATGAATCAAGGCAAATTGGAAGTGGTCAAACAAGAGATGGCAAGAGTGAACGTCGACATTCTAGGAATCAGCAAACTAAAATGGACTGGAATGGGTGAACTTAACTCAGATGACCATTATATCTACTACTGCGGGCAGGAATCCCTCAGAAGAAATGGAGTAGCCATCATGGTCAACAAAAGAGTCCGATTTGCAGTACTTGGATGCAATCTCAAAAACGACAGAATGATCTCTGTTCGTTTCCAAGGCAAACCATTCAATATCGCAGTAATCCAAGTCTATGCCCCAACCAGTAACGCTGAAGAAGCTGAAGTTGAACAGTTCTATGAAGACCTACAAGACCTTTTAGAACTAACACCCAAAAAAGATGTCCTTTTCATTATAGGGGACTGGAATGCAAAAGTAGGAAGTCGAGAAACACCTGGAGTAACAGGCAAAATTGGCCTTGGAATGCGGAATGAAGCAGGGCAAAGACTAAGAGTTTTGCCAGGAAAATGCACTGGTCATAGCAAACACCCTCTTCCAACACAATAGAAGACTCTACACATGGACATCACCAGATGGTCAACACCGAAATCAGATTGATTATATTCTTTGCAGCCAAAGATGGAGAGGTCTATACAGTCAACAGATCAGATGACTGCGGCTCAGATCATAAACTGCTTATTACCAAATTCAGACTTAAATTGAAGAAAGTAGAGAAAACTGCTAGACCATTCAGGTATGACCTAAATCAAATCCCTTATGATTATACAGTAGAAGTGAAAATAGATTTAAGGGCCTAGATCTGATAGAGTGCCTGATGAACCATGGAATGAGGTTCATGACATTGTACAGGAGACAGGGATCAAGACCATCCCCATGGAAAAGAAATGCAAAAAAGCAAAATGGCTGTCTGGGGAGGCCTTACAAATAGCTGTGAAAAGAAGCGAAGCGAAAAGCAAAGGAGAAAAGGAAAGATATAAGCATCTGAATGCAGAGTTCCAAAGAACAGCAAGAAGAGATAAGAAAGCCTTCTTCAGCGATCAATGCAAAGAAATAGAGGAAAACAACAGAATGGGAAAGACTAGAGATCTCTTCAAGAAAATTAGAGATATCAAGGGAACATTTCATGCAAAGATGGGCTCAATAAAGGACAGAAATGCTATGGACCTAACAGAAGCAGAAGATATTAAGAAGAGATGGCAAGAATACACAGAAGAACTGTACAAAAAAGACCTTCACAACCCTGATAATCACGATGGTGTGATCCCTCATCTAGAGCCAGACATCTTGGAATGTGAAGTCAAGTGGGCCTTAGGAAGCATTACTACGAACAAAGCTAGTAGAGGTGATAGAATTCCAGTTGAGCTATTTCAAATGCTGAAAGATGATGTGAAAGTGCTGCACTCAATATGCCAGCAAATTTGGAAAACTCAGCAGTGGCCACAGGACTGGAAAAGGTCCGTTTTCATTGCAATCCCAAAGAAAGGCAATGCCAAAGAATGCTCAAACTACCGCACAATTGCACTCATCTCACATGCTAGTAAAGTAATGCTCAAAATTCTCCAAGCCAGGCTTCAGCAATACGTGAACTGTGAACTTCCTGATGTTCAAGCTGGTTTTAGAAAAGGCAGAGGAACCAGAGATCAAATTGCCAACATCTGCTGGATCATGGAAAAAGCAAGAGAGTTCCAGAAAAACAACTATTTCTGCTTTATTGACTATGCCAAAGCCTTTGACTGTGTGGATCACAATAAACTGTGGAAAATTCTGAAAGAGATGGGAAGACCAGATCACCGGACCTGCCTCTTGAGAAATCTGTATGCAGGTCAGGAAGCAACAGTTAAAACTGGACATGGAACAACAGACTGGTTCCAAATAGGAAAAGGAGTACGTCAAGGCTGTATATTGTCACCCTGCTTATTTAACTTCTATGCAGAGTACATCATGAGAAACGCTGGACTGGAAGAAACTCAAGCTAGAATCAAGATTGCTGGGAGAAATATCAATAACCTCAGATATGCAGATGACACCACCCTTATGGCAGAAAGTGAAGAGGAACTAAAAAGCCTCTTGATGAAAGTGAAAGAGGAGAGTGAAAAAGTTGGCTTAAAGCTCAACATTCAGAAAACGAAGATCATGGCATCCAGTCCCATCACTTCATGGGCAATAGATGGGGAAACAGTGGAAACAGTGTCAGACTTTATTTTTGGGGGCTCCAAAATCACTGCAGATGGTGACTGCAGCCATGAAATTAAAAGACACTTACTCCTTGGAAGAAAAGTTATGACCAACCTAGATAGCATATTCAAAAGCAGAGACAGTACTTTGCTGACTAAGGTCCATCTAGTCAAAGCTATGGTTTTTCCTGTGGTCATGTATGGATGTGAGAGTTGAACTATGAGGAAGGCTGAGCGCTGAAGAATTGATGCTTTTGAACTGTGGTATTGGAGAAGACTCTTGAGAGTCCCTTGGACTGCAGAGATCCAAGGAGATTAGCCCTGGGATTTCTTTGGAAGGAATGATGCTAAAGCTGAAACTCCAGTACTTTGGCCACCTCATGCGAAGAGTTCACTCATTGGAAAAGACTGATGCTGGGAGGGATTGCAGGCAGGAGGAGAAGGGGACGACAGAGGATGAGATGGCTGGATGGACGTGAGTCTGAGTGAACTCCAGGAGTTGGTGATGGACAGGGAAGCCTGGCGTGCTGCGATTCATGGGGTCGCAAAGAGTTGGACACGACTGAGCGACTGAACTAAAGCACTATCTATTAATGCTTACTCTATCAGGTCCCAGGCTAGGGATTATCTCATTTATTTGTCAATGATTACATGGATTATCTCATTTCATCTTTCCAAGATTGTAAAATAGGTATTATGAGCAATGTTTGTACCTTACAGATAGAAAAATGATGCTCAGGGCAGTTAAATAACTGAAAACTCACAGCTAGTAAATAGCAGAGCCAGGATGTAAATATCTATTTTCTGACTCCAGGGCTTGCATTGAGTATACTGTCTTTTGTGGGCTGCAAATCAATCATGAAAGAATAATTAGAAGCCTATGGTGAATAAGCATCTTGGAAAGAAGTAGAAAATACACTCACATTGGTAGGCAGGGTTACCTCAGGAGTTAAGAAAGGGTCATGTATCTTCTTTCCAAGTGTCTTCTCCCATTCCTTCTTGTTCTCCTCCAGTTCCCCTCACATGTCCCCTAAAACTCCACCATGTATATAGAAACACAGTTTGCTACGCTACTTACCATAACAAGAAAGACTCAAGACTGTCTTCCTTTTGGCTCCAAAAGGTCTCCAGTCCATAGTTACTAACGATACTCAATTCTTCCCTCTCCTGGAGGAAAAGTCAAAAATGTAGAAATTTAAAATTTTTGTGAAATTTAAAATTTTTCTGGCGCTGGACATCTAAAAATTGGTTCCCTTTACTTCCCAGTCTGGTCAATATCTTTCAATCATAACTTACCTCTTCCCACCTCTCCTCACATTGTTTTCTCCCAGAGAGCTCTAGACAAAATATTGAGAGTCCTGGGTAATGACTAACTTCATAATAAAGCCCTGAATCCTGTTCTACTTGTTTCAATTTTTCACCTCTGCTAAGTGTATTATCTCAAATTCTGAGGTCAATGACCCATTCTTCTACCACTATAAACCTCCAGATACAGTTGATAAGTGCAAATGACAAACTTGTATATAATGCCGGTTTCCAATAATAACTATGGGATGATTAAACCAGATTCCTCTGCATACAGACTGGATGAAACATGACCGATCTCTGCCTTAAAGATGGGGATGGGCGGTGGGTGGAAAACTCCATTCAACGTCCTTGTTTTTTTCCCCCAGAGTGAAAGATACAGATCGCTTAGAAAAGTGCCCAGCAGTGTTTACTATTATTATCTCCAGGAACCATAGTACTATGCTTATCATCTTTCAACTTCTCATTGACTGCCTTTCAGTCTGCCCTCAGGGGGGTTTCCAGACCCTGCACCGTCACGAGGAACAGAGGCCGCTCCTATCAGGCAGAGGCCGAGGGGTCTCCAGTCCCGCCGAACCCCTCCACACATCCTTGGGCCTCGCAGGCCATGCCCCTCCCAAGCCCCGCGGCCCGCGCTTACCCCGGCTGCAGCCGGCGCCGCCCCTCTGCCTGGGAGGGCACTTCCGGTTACTCTCCGGACACTCGGGGTTCGGCTTTCCCTGCGGCCGCAGGCTTCGGACGGTGAACCTAAGGGCCCACCTTCGGGAAAAGAAGGAAAGCAAACCTGGGAGGCCGACGAGAGCCAGGAGCATCCTTCTTTGCGCGGCTGGGCGAGGGTAGCTGGGGCCAGGGCATCCAGTGTGCGATTTAAGGGCCAACAAGGCCAGCTAGCTTCCCGAGCCCTTTCAGCCTGGCTGGGAAGCGGCCGGCGCAGCCCCGCCCCCGAGAATCACATGATCTCCCTGGTTCCGAGACCAGGGCGCTCCCTCCCCGGCCTCTGGGCCAATAGGGACCGAGCCTTTGAAATGGGGGGCGGGGCCGTGGGGCGCCTGCGCTCCAGGGACTGTGGTGTTTGGGGCGGAGCTGAAGAGGACTCTGCTTAAGGGTCTGACTCTTTGGAGGTATGCGGGGTGACTAGAGGAGCCCACTGCCAGCTTGTCTAAGAAGAAGCAACCCTGTTTATATTACAGTTTCCGACTTCTGTTCTCTTTCTTCAAGGCTGTTGAAAGAGAACTGTAGGCCAGAGTAGCGTCACAAGAGATGGATGCCTGCGACCCTGGGGAAAACACCCGGGAAGGATCTGAAAGAAATTGAGGCTCCCAAAGCACAGTGGAAGCGTACGTCATCTAAGATGTGGCCAGAGAGATGGATGAAATGCTTTACAGAGCGGGTAGTGTTGGCTTTGTGTGGGTACAGGAAACTGCAGAGGAGGATAGAACTGCTGTGATTGTAGGAGGTTTCCCAGTCCTTTATGATTGTGCTCCAGGACTGGAATCAACTTCAGTAATCACATGTTTGGGTTGGAGCAGAAATGAGTTTTCTTTCAGATTGAAGTAAATGTATCTATATCTACATCTCCCCCTGCTCAGTTGTTCAATGAAAAAAAGTTTCCTGAAAGCCCTCAGACATCAAAGGGGAAGGATGAGTACTGGGAATATAGAGAACAAAAGCCTGGATAATGTGACCAAAGACTTGAATTAGGAGCACAATACTGAGATTAGGGAGTGGTGAGAGCATCATCAGGGTCTTAACACTCTTCAGTTCAGTTCAGTCGCTCAGTTGTGTCCCACTCTTTGCAACCCCATGGACTGCAGCACGCCAGGCTTCTCTGTCCAGCACCAACTCCCGGAGTTTACTCAAACTCATATCCACTGAGTCGGTGATGCCATCCAACCATCTCATCCTCTGTCGTCCCCTTCTCCTCCCGTCTTCAATCTTTCCCAGCATCAGGGTCTTTTCCAATGAGTCAGTTCTTCACATCAAGTGGCCAAAGTATGGAGCTTCAGCTTCACCATCAGTTCTTCCAAGGAATATTCAGGACTGATTTCCTTTAGGATGGACTGGTTGGACCTCCTTGCAGTCCAAGGGACGCTCAAGAGTCTTATCCAACACCACAGTTCAAAAGCATCAATTCTTTGGTGCTCAGCTTTCTTGATAGTCCAGCTTTCATGGCCATATATGACTACTGGAAAAACCATAGTTTTGACTAGACCGACCTTTGTCAGCAAAGTAATGTCTCTGCTTTTTAATATGCTGTCTCGGTCTAAGAAGCAAGCATCTTTTAATTTCATGGCTGCAGTCACCATCTGCAGTGCTTTTGGAGCCCCCCAAAGTAAAGCCCCCCCCCACATGAACACTGTTTTCACTGATTTCCCATCTATTTACCATGAAATGATGGGACCAGATGGCATGATCTTAGTTTTCTGAATGTTGACTTTTAAGCCAACTTTTTCACTCTCCTCTCTCACTTTCATCAAGAGGCTTTTTAGTTCTTCACTTTCTGCCATAAGGGTGGTGTTATCTGCATATCTGAGGTTATTGATATTTCTCCTGGCAATCTTGATTCCAGCTTGTGCTTCATTCAGTCCAGCATTTCTCAGGATGTACTCTGCATATAAGTTAAATAGGCAGGGTGACAATATACAGCCTTGAGGTATTCCTTTTCTTATTTGGAACCAGTCCGTTGTTCCATGTCCAGTTCTCACTGTTGCTTCCTGACCTGCATACAGATTTCTCCGGAGGCGGGTCAGGTGGTCTGGCATTTCCATCTCTTTAAGGATTTTCCACAGGTTGTTGTGATCCACACAGTCAAAGGCTTTGGCATAGTCAATAAAGCAGAAGTAGATGTTTTTCTGGAACTCGCTTTTTCGATGATCCAATGGATGTTGGCCATTTGTTGCTAGAGCGACTTTGAGGAGGCCAAGGGCAAATGAGAAGCCACAGCAAGACACTAGGAGGGGCGAAATCGTCTTTAGAATCAAACCCCGTACCCTCCAGAGACACTGAAAGGGCTCAAACATACCTTAACACTCTTACATTTAAGATAAACTAATTATGTTCCTAATTCTGGAATTCTGCCCCAGAGGAGCTGCAGCTTAGTTTTATGTTTGTTTTTAATGAAAATTTCTAAGTAAGGCCCAAATATTCTATATAGAGCCTTTTTAATAGTTGAAATCACTTTTAATAACTTCAGAGTATGTGATATATTCCAGACGTTGTTCTCATTTTACAGGTATTATCTCATTATTGTGTTGAGTCACTAAATCACATCTAACTCTTTTGCTATCCGCATGGACTTTAGCCTGCCAGGCTCCTCTGTCCATGGAATTCCCCAGGCAAGAATAGTGGAGTGGGTTGCCATTTACTTCTCCAGGGGATCTTGCTGCACCCAGGGATGGAACCCATGTTTCTTGCATTGTAGGCAGATTCTTTACCACTGAGCCACCGGTACCTCCTATTATCTCTTTAACTTGTAACACAAATTCTATAAGATGTTTGTTATTATTTTTATCTTAGGAGGAAACTGGTGCAGGAAGAGATTGAGTAACTTGTCCAGGATTACACACTTAGTAACTAGTGAAGCTGAAATATGAATAGCCATGCCAGAGCCTGTGCTTGCCAGGATTGTATTATATGGCTACATCAATAGTAGTGATTGTGTTGTAGTAAAATATTGAATTCTGATCTCTGCATTGTGTATGGGAAGGTCTCAGTAAGTGTTTAATTGAACCCTGTAGCTTTTTCTTTAAAGATACATTGACCCAAGCAAAGTGCTCATTTTATTCATTGTTTCATTTACTCAACGGATGCTGATTGAACACTTCCAATTCACCAGACAGCAGGCTGAAGGTTAGGAATTTTAAGGTAGGAAAGACTCAGTTCCATTTCTCTGAGGCTTCACAGCACCAGGTGTCACGTGGTGTGATAAAGGTAGAAGTTACATAAAGTAGTCTGGGGACAGGGAGAAGGTGCACTTATTTGAGAAAGGGCCAGGAATGACTCTGTGCAACGTGGGACTTGAGGTGAAGCTTGAAGATTAGAAGGAAGGAGTTGAAGATGGGGCTGGAATGGAGGATGGGAAATAGGTTAGAGATTTTCTAATGTGATTTCAATTCATGAATTTTATCTTGTAGGAAATGGGAACCCATTCATAGAATAGTTCAGTTATCCCCAAACTTAAAAATTTTTAAAGTATGATTATGTTTTAGTTTTAAATACAGAGAGTGGCAAAACAGGAAGCCTGGAAACCAAGATAAAGAATAAGAAGGAGCAGGCAGCAAACTGAACAAAAATAGGTCATGACAATCAAGGGAGAATTTCAATTAAAAGTTTGTTGAGAACAATGTCAAATATTCTGAAAGATCCTGGATAACACCAAAGATTATTGGATAAGGTTTACATGATAATTACTATCTTCTAGGTGCTGTTTTAAGCACTTTTATAGTATTAGCTCACTTAATCATCCAACAACCCTATGTGTTTTAGTCCTTACAATAAGCCCCTGTTATAAACGAGGGAGATGAGGTACAAAACTTGGGCAAAATCATGCAGTTGATAAGAAGCAGAATGGGGATTTAAATTCTGAGGGATCTGGCTTCTAAGTCTGTGCTTGTTACCACTACTCTATTCTGTCCCTCTAAAGCGGCTCTGTGGAGTTTAGGAAAAAAGGTTTTCGTCTTTAGTAAGGGCAGCTTCTGTGGAGTGTGGTGGAAAGGGAAATAGAGAATACAAGCAGTATCATCATATTCTGAAACATCTTTTAGAAGCTTCGTTATGAAGATGAACAAAGACCATCTCTAGCATAGAATACAGGACTTAAATATTGGGCAGGGCCTGAGGCTTCAGGGTGCAGGAGATTTTAATATGTTGTTAAAGGAAAACAGTCAGTAGAGAGGTTGAGGATTCAGGAAAATGGTATTTGATGTAGAGAGGCCACGTACGAGACAGGAAAGGCTGGCGACTGCAGTACAAAGAGGAATTAGCCTTGAACAGAAGGTATCAGAGATCAAAGCAGAGAAATGTATCTGTATTGCTTTGGTCTTGTTCAGAAATGATTAAATCCACATTAAAAACCAGTAACCTGACCTGCCTCATAAGAAATCTGTATGCACGTCAAGAAGCAACAGTGAGAACTGGACATGGAACAACGGACTGGTTCCAAATAAGAAAAGGAATACCTCAAGGCTGTATATTGTCACCCTGCTTATTTAACTTATATGCAGAGTACATCATGAGAAATGCTGGACAGAATGAAGCACAAACTGGAATCAAGATTGCCAGGAGAAATATCAATAACCTCAGATATGCAGATGACACCACCCTTATGGCAGAAAGTGAAGAGGAACTAAAAAGCCTCTTGATGAAAGTGAGAGAGGAGAGTGAAAAAGTTGGCTTAAAGCTCAACATTCAGAAAACGAAGATCATGGCATCTGGTCCCATCACTTCATGGGAAATAGATGGGGAAACAGTGGAAATAGTGACAGACTTTATTTTTGGGGCTCCAAAAATCACTGCAGATGGTGACTGCAGCCATGAAATTAAAAGATGCTTGCTCCCTGGAAGAAAAGTTATGACAAACCTAGACAGCATATTAAAAAGCAGAGACATTACTTTGCCAACAAAGGTCTGTCTAGTGAAAAATATTGTTTTTCCAGTAGTCATGTATGGATGTGAGAGTTGGACTATAAAGAAAGCTGAGTGCTGAAGAATTGATGCTTTTGTACTGTGGTGTTGGAGAAGACTCTTGAGAGTCCCATGGACAGCAAGGAGGTCCAACCCACCCATCCTAAAGGAAATCAGTCCTGAATATTCCTTGGAAAGACTGATGCTGAAGCTGAAGCTCCATACTTTGACTACCTGATGTGAAGAACTGACTCATTGGAAAAGACCCTGATTCTGGGAAAGAATGAAGGCGGGAGGAGAAGGGGACAACAAAGGATGAGATGGTTGGATGGCATCACTGTGATGCACATGAGTCTGAGCAAGCTCCAGGAGTTGGTGATGGACAGGGAAGCCCGATGTGCTGCAGTCCATGGGGTCGCAAAGAGCTGGACACGACCGAGCAACTGCACTGACTGACTGACTGAACTAATGTATTTTTAGAAAATAAATCACCATGTTTATGCTTCAACAATGTCAATAGGATAGCATTGCTGTTTTTCACCTCCTTATTTCCTAGGGTATCTCAGATTTTTCCACTGAAGTAAAACCAGACAAGAGGAGAATGAACAAATGCCTCAAAATGGCTTCTCACAGTTGTAAAATTCATTTGGGTGTCTCATTTATCATTAAAATTTATGCAGTTTGCAGCCTACCCTACGATCTATATGGGCACTGGAAATAGGAAATTTAAAAAAAATTGGTTCCTATCATTAATAAATCATAGTTGAAAATGAAATAGATATTTGCTTAGTTCATGAAAAATCTGTGAGACAAATTACTAATTTCCTCCCCCACATTCATGGTACTAACACCAATCAGTGGTGACTTTTCTTTTCCACTTTACAAAACTTAAGGTCAGGTATCTTATAATACCCGCTGTCTGTCAGTCAATCAAGATGGATTTTGCTTTGCTGTCCCTGTGCATGAGACAGTCAGTTCAGTCACTCAGTCATGTCTGACTCTTTGCAACCTAATGGACTGCAGCACACCAGGCTTCTCTATCCATTACCAATTCCTGGAGCTTGCTCAAACTCATGTCCATTGAGTCAGTGATGCCATCCAACCATCTCAGCCTCTGTCATCCCCTTCTCCTCCCACCTTCAATCTTTCCCAGAATCAGGGTCTTTTCCAACGAGTCAGTTCCTCACATTAGGTGGCCAAAAAAGTATTGGAGTTTCAGCTTCACCATCAGTCCTTCCAGTGAATATTCAGGACTGATTTCCTTTAGGACTGACTGGTTTGGTCTCTTTAAGGATCTTGAAATTTTCTGAAGTTCAGGCTGCTCAGAAGAGTAAATAAAGTGGGGATGGTACTCTGAAAAGCTAGAGGAAAAAACACAAGGATGAAGGTGGGGAATTAGCTCAAGTGGTAGAGCGCTCGCTTAGCATGTGAGAGGTAGTGGGATCGACGCCCACATTCTCCAGTTTTGGCTCCTTCAACTAAGGAGCTCCAGCTGATGACCGCAAATCTTGCAACCTATACAAAGAAATTAGAAAAGTAGACACACACTGTACTCTCCTCGGGGCAAGGATAAGACTGGTGCAGTCAGCCAGTTGTGTCCAACTCTTTGTTACCCCATAGAATGCAGCACACCAGGCTTCCCCGTCCATCACCAACTCCCGGAGCTTGCTCAAACTCATGTCCATTGAGTCAGTGATGCCATCCAACCATCTCGGCCTCTGTCATCCCCTTCTCCTCCCACCTTCAATCTTTCCCAGAATCAGGGTCTTTTCCAACGAGTCAGTTCCTCACATTAGGTGGCCAAAGTATTGGAGTTTCAACTTCACCATCAGTCCTTCCAGTGAATATTCAGGACTGATTTCCTTTAGGACTGACTGGTTTGGTCTCTTTAAGGATCTTGAAATTTTCTGAAGTTCAGGCTGCTCAGAAGAGTAAATAAAGTGGGGATGGTACTCTGAAAAGCTAGAGGAAAAAACACAAGGATGAAGGTGGGGAATTAGCTCAAGTGGTAGAGCGCTCGCTTAGCATGTGAGAGGTAGTGGGATCGATGCCCACATTCTCCAGTTTTGGCTCCTTCAACTAAGGAGCTCCAGCTGACAACCACAAATCTTGCAACCTATACAAAGAAATGAGAAAAGCAGACACACACTGCACTCTCCTCTGGGCAAGGACAAGACTGGTTCTACTGCCCCTTTGGTATGTGTATCTACTCAATTTAGTTGCTTAGTTGTGTCTGACTCTTTGTGATCCCGTGGACTGCAGCACGTCAGGCTTCCCTGTCCATCCCCAACTCCTGGAGCTTGCTCAAACTCATGTCCATTGAGTCGGTGATGCTGTCCAACCTACTCATCCTCTGTCATCCCCTTCTCCTGCCTTCAATCTTTCCCAGCATCAGGGTCTTTTCTAATGCATCAGCTCTCCGCATCAGATGTCCAAAGTATTGGAGCTTCAGCTTCACCATCAGTCCTTCCAATGAATATTCAGGACTGATTTCCTTTCGGACTGATGACAAATTTAACTCAATAGGATATGAACTAGAAAAAATATCTGTACAAAGTTCCATAAGAATGTTGAAGGAAGTGGGTTATTCTGTCTAAAGGGATCAGAAGAGACTTAACAAAAAGAGATAGCAGTCTATGGCTGTTAGGATCGCTTTGTTCCACAAAATATTCAGAAAGCCAAGTTTCTTCCAGTTCACTGTCCACTATTCTTTCTGCAGGCTGAGGAATAACATCTTTAGGTTGATAAAAAGCTTTTGTGCTCTTGTTGATGTTTGTTGATGTGTTTGAGACAAGAGAAGCCTTCAAAATAAATATAGAAGAAACTTTGGAAGTGGGGATAAGAGAAAAAAAAAGAAAAATCAAGTAAAACATAGTCCAGAAGTATTAATAACTTGTGGCTCAATAGAGTGTTTTGTAAATTAATACATCACTCTTCTTTTGGAGGACAATTACATATTAGTTCAACATTAGCCTACTCAATAATCTAGGTACACAAATGAGATACAGTCTCAATTTACTCATTCAGTTAGTCATAAATATGAGCGTACATGTGGGCTAAGTCACTTCAGTTGTGTTTAACTCTTTGCGACGCTATGGACTGTGTCCCGCCAGGCTCCTCTCTCCATGGGATTCTCCAGGCAAGAATATTGGCATGGGTAATCATTCCCTTCTCCAGGGAATCTTCCACACCCAGGGATCAAAGCCACGTCTCCTGCATTGGTAGGTGGATTATTTACCATGGAGCCACCTGGGAAGCCCCTCAGTTAATATATATCAGACACTAACTGAGAGGCTATATGTGTAAGGGACATCATACCCCGAAGTTGCTTTGAATGAAAGAAATGGCACTTCTCAAGACAGATATGACTGCAGACTCCTTTGTATTCCCTGAAAGAGGTGTGAATCAGCTTTTTATGGTCGCTGTAACAAAGCCACTGGGCTTCTCTGGTGGCTCAGTGGTGAATTCACCTGCCAATGCAGGAGACAGGGGTTTGATCCCTGGGTGTGGAAGATCCCCTGGAGAAGGAAATGGCAACCCACTCCAGTATTCTTGCCTGGAAAATCTCATAGACAGAGGAGCCTGGTGGGCTACAGTCCACGGGGTCACAAAAGAACTAGACATGACTTAGTGTCTAAATGACAACAATAAACAAATTACCACATACTTTGCCAACAAAGGTCCATCTAGTCAAGGCTATGGTTTTTCCAGTGGTCATGTATGGATGTGAGAGTTGGACTATAAAGAAAGCCAAGGGCCGGCCGAAGAATTGATGCTTTTGAACTGTGGTGTTGGAGAAGACTCTTGAGAGTCCCTTGGAGTGCAAGGAGGTCCAGTCCATCCTAAAGGAAATCAGTCTTGAATATTCATTGGAAGGACTGATGCTGAAGTTGAAACTTCAATACTTTGGCCACCTAATTGTGGAACTGACTCATTGGAAAAGACCCCGATTCTGGGAAAGATTGAAGGCAAGAGGAGAAGGGGATGACTGAAGATGAGATGGTTGGATGGCATTACTGACGCAATGGACATGAGTTTGAGTAAGCTCCGGGAGTTGGTGATGGACAGGGAAGCCTGGCATGCTGCAATCGATGGAGTCGCAGAGTCGGACACAAGTGAGCGACTGAACTGAACTGAACTAGTGAATTAAACAATACAAATTTATCGTTTTTCAGTTCTGTAGTTCAGAAGTCTAAATCAGGGCACACTCGGTTAAAATCAAAATGTTGGCACTGCTGTGTTCCTTTCTAAAGAATTTGCTTCCTCACTCTTTTCAGCTTCTAGGCTTCCTGCAGCTTTTGGCTCAGAGACTTCTTCCTCCATCTCCAAAGCCTGCAATGAAGGACCATTTTCTTCTCATGTCACATCTCTCCAAGCTTTATGTCACTGCATAACTAAGACTATAGCTGGAAACTTTCTCTACTCTTAAGGACTCATGGGATAATATTGGGCTCACCAGTGTATTTCCTCATCTCAAGGTTGTAACCTTGATCACATCCACAAAGTCCTTTTTGCCATCAAGGTAATAAATTCACAGGTTCTCCCTGTACTGATTGCTGATGTCAGGGGAGGACTCTGACTGCTTGGAGGGAAACAAAGATCATCATTATTGCCAATCACCAGAAATAGAAGTCCAGTCTGGGACTGCACCTTGGTATCAGAGTCACCAAGGAAAACACAACAACACAGTCAAGCACAGGATAGAACAAAACTTTACTTCCATGGGGAAGAGACAGAGCAAGGTCAGCTTTAGTATGTCTGTTAGCTCCCCATGTCTAGCAGGTCCCCACAGCAGCTATGCACACCCCTCTCATGCCACAGTAGGACCACAACCCCTGCCCTGTGGAGTCTGAAATGCTGGAAGCTGTGAGCAGGCCTGAGGGTCACTGATGAACGTGTAAGCTTAACAAAAGAATACACTTTAACTATGAAACAGGGAAATAGATTCTCACATGGGGCTATAAGCCTGACATAGGCTATGTGGGCTCTTTATCTCAGGTCAGGATGTGTTTCAGGCAGAAGGCCCATTCTTATCTGACCAAGTAGGGATTAAAACACTGTACAGGAGACAGCCTTTCTCATCACCACCCCCCCCCCCCCCATTCTACTGAAACAACAGATAAAGCATGTCCAATCTGGTACGACCCTTGTTGCTGTTGTTTAGACGCGAAGTGCTGTCCAACTCCTTTGTGACCCCATGGACTATAGCCCACCAGGCTCCTATGTCCATGGGATTTCCCAGGCAAGAATACCGCAGTGAGTAGCCATTTCCTTATACAGAAGATCTTCTCAACCCAGAGACTGAATCTGCATCTCCTGCATTGGCAGGCAGGTTCTTTGCTTGAGCCACTACGGAAGCCAGGTAGGAACCTAGTCTACCTCAAGTTTGGAAGGTAGTCTACCTCATAAGTTATGACCAACCTAGATAGCATATTCAAAAGCAGAGACATTACTTTGCTGACTAAGGTCTGTCTAGTCAATGCTATGGTTTTTCCTGGTCATGTACGGATGTGAGAGTTGGACTGTGAAGAAGGCTGAGCACCGAAAAATTGATGCTTTTGAACTGTGGTGTTGGAGAAGTCCCTTGGACTGCAAGGAGATCCAACCAGTCCATTCTGAAGGGGATCAGCCCTGGGATTTCTTTGGAAGGAATGATGCTAAAGCTGAAACTCCAGTACTTTGGCCACCTCATGCGAAGAGTTGACTCATTGGAAAAGACTCTGATGCTGGGAGGGATTGGGGGCAGGAGGAGAAGGAGACGACAGAGGATGAGATGGCTGGATGGCATCACTGACTGGGTGGACGTGAGTCTGAGTGAACTCCAGGAGTTGGTGATGGACAGGGAGGCCTGGCGTGCTGCAATTCATGGGGTTGCAAAGAGTCGGACATGACTGAGTGACTGAACTGAACTACCCCATAAGTTGGGTCTAGTGGGTTCCCTGAACAATCTGGCAGTTCACTGGCAGAGACTTTCTGTCGTTTTGAGAGAGCACATTACCAGGATCACCAAGAGAAATAGACCCAGGATTATGGCCAATCCTTGCTGGAGCCTGTTTCTCAACTATGAACCCCAACTGCCAGGGCTGAGGCAGCTAAAGAGGCCAAAGAATGCCATGGCCTTTAGGTATGACATCTAAAGCTCAAGCCAAAACAGCAAAAGTAAACTGTACAGAATTCGAACCTGCCACTTCACACAACCATAATAATATTCCATGAGATAAATGTCTACATGTGGGGAAAAAAGCTAGGACAAGGTTGAAGATAAGGTTCATTTCCTATGTGAGGCCACTCCTTGAAGATTGGGAAAGCTCTGTTTTATCTAGTACATAGAAAAAACACAGAGGAATAAAATGGGGAAACGGGGAATATGTTCTAAAGGAGAAAACAAGATAAAACCTCTGGGGGTGGAGGATTGTAATAGTAAAATAGAGATAAGTAATTTACTTGACAGAGAGTCGTAAAAATGGTCACCAAACTTGGGAGAATGGATGAGCACAATGAAAACCTCAACAAAGAGACAGAAAATATAAGAAAGTACCAAACAGAAGTCACAGAGCTGAAGAAAACAAATTTGAAGTGAAAAACGCACTAGAGGCTTCCATAGCGATTTCTTTTCCCGGAGCGGATAGTCTCTTGCTCCCTCTTGTGTTTATCGATGGTATTGCAGGTTCTGTGGTGCGGCCTCAAGCTGTCAAACTCTCCTTTGTTCTCAGGGGCCCCCAGGCATCCAAAGTATGAGAATTTGGTATGAGCGCTTCTAGTCAAGTGAGAAAGAAACCAGTCCCTTGGGCAGACTCCCCCCAACCCTTGAAAACTCAGAATCTTTGGCATATGTTCCATTCTTCCCTTGCTGTCCGAAGAGAAAGGCAATAATTTGGTCATTTTCTCCTGATCTCGCTGAGTTTTGTCAACTTGGAGGAAAATCTGTAGTGGGTGGAATGCCATAGTTTTATTTATCCATTTCAATGCAGCTGTTTCTGGCTCTGCACAATTTGGGGGTACTGCGACGTCCTAACTGGTTTCTGGAGAGCTCATAAAAGCTTTTTGGACCATATACTCATGTTAAATTGGTGTCTCTGTCAGGGAACAAGGTCCGTGGCTTTCTATTTTGCTATCTTGCTGATGGTCATCCCTTCTTAGCAGTATAATTTAAAGCTCTAGAATTTATACATATTCATTTTAGGAGGCTGCCTCTGATGGTAATAAAATATAGCGAGGTTTTGTTACTATCTTCTATATGGATTTAATTTTAAGCAATAAGTTAATGCTGTATTTAATATTCAAACATTTCCAACATTTGGCTATGCCTCCATCAATTTCTTTCTACTGATTATCAGGGATGGTCATCTGACTGAACACTGGCTTGTTTAGTGACAATTGTGATAATTTCTATCTACAGGAGAGGAGGTTGGGTAGGGGACCCATGATTTAAAAAATGAATGCATAAATACATGAGAATTTTTTACCTATAAATTCAAGATTTATAGAAAAGATTCAGGAAGTCCAATTCACCAAAAGCTGAAAAGAAATCCATAGCCAGTTACATCACAGTGAAACTGTAAAAGAAGAGGAGAAAAAGGAGAGGAAGAAGAGGGGCAAGAGTACCAGAATGACGTTAAAGACTAACAACAATTCTCAAAAATAGAAGAGAGATTGCCAGCAAAGGTGACACTGTAAGCTAGAAAATAGCTCAGGGTAATTTTCAAATTGAAGAAATAAAATAACTCAACTAAAATTACACTTAGTGACTCTATTTTTGAAGAATGACAGTGATATAAAGATAGCATGAGATAAAAGAACATTTGAGAGTTTATCCCACAGAGACCCTCAGTAAAGGAAATCTCAAGAATATACTATAAAAGGAAGGAAATTTTCATAGATATTCCTCGGTAAATATTTTCAAAGACACTGCTCTAGACTTTTTGAACAAATTAATAGACAAAAAAGATGAAGAATTTGCATGCTATTAGACTTACAGTGCAAATCATGATGAGAAAATGTATAGACAAAAACATGGGTAAATCCAAACACATATTAACTTTTTGAAAAATAATCCCAAATCGTACTTTGGAAAATATGGTAGAACTAAAATATTGGGCAAAAAAAATTACATACATGTTTCAAGGTATGAAAATTTTCTATACATTCATCCAACTGCTATTCGGTGAGAGTACTATTTCAGAGAGAAGACTCTGGATGGTGAAAACGTGACTGTTAACTCTGAGGGACCGATGATCCAGATGGACAGAAAACAAGAACAGCACCAGCCAGAGGACAAGCACTGGCTTAGATAATTTCTTTATAGCCCAGCCAACAACTTAGTTTCAGCGCCTTCTTAGCGCAGTGGGCAGCGCGTCAGTCTCATAATCTGAAGGTCCTGAGTTCGAGCCTCAGAGAGGGCATAGTTTTTTTTCCTTTAGTTTGCTTTTCCTTAGGCGCGTTTATTTTCCTTGAGTTTGTTTTTGCATTTATTTACCTCTGGAACGCAGTTTGCTCTGCTGTGAAGTATCAAGACGTGATACTGTGTCAGAGTTTTCTCACGATAACCGTTCCGGGTCTCCATTTAGACGAGCACTCCAGCAATGGCTGTTTCTCCGAAAGTTCTAGAGATGCTCCGCCTTGACAGCAGTGACACTTGAGTCTTCAGATTAGTCCCGAAAAACCAAGAAGGGCATAAAACTTCTAATGCTGAAATAACCACGAGTTCAAAATATTCTGTCGCGGCGAACTGTACTTCGCTGACTGGTGCCTGCAGGGTCTATGCCCGCATTCTCCGCCTGCGCATCTCCTTGAGCTCTTGGTCGGGAACCGCAACTTCCCAGTTGACTACAGCTCAATACAGATGTAGAAAACATTGACTTTTGGGGGAGGGGGCAGGGAGAGTCTTTAATTTTTTTTTTTTTTTTTTTTTTTATGAGCCAGAAGAAGACAGAGGAATATTGGACATTGAAATACTGGACATGTGATACATCGGATCTTTCTGATTCCTGCCCACCCCCCCCCCCCCCCCCCCCGCCCTTGTATGGTTTCACACATGTCAGAGCTGGAGATGTCTTTCTTAACTCACAAGCCAACTTTGTAGCCAGTGGAGGAAAACAGTGGAAGGGAGATGAGGGGTCTTGAGCAGGCCAAGATACTCAAAAAGGAAGAAAATCTGTGCGAGGCTGAGCTCGTCATTTCCCATCTTAGCAATTCGATGTTGGTTGTTGTTCACGATCAGAGCCACTTATTCACAGCTCGCGGGTGCATCCAGTAGCTAACTAATAACTTCACGTATATGCTTCCCATAGGGTCTTTCTCCATATTTTTTGGTTACTTGGGGCACTCGGTTTCAGCCCTTGACAAGAAAGTTGGGGCTTTATTGACCCTGCCCTGCCCTGCGCTTCTCAGGATTGGGCCGCCTTGCGGCCAAATGCATAAAGAAACGGAGGGGGAAAAAAGGAATTGGGCATATCCCTTGAGATGACCCAGCTATTCTGCAGCAGAACCCAAGTCATACGTTGGTAGTAGATGTACTAACCACTAGCCCTCGCTATCCTGTTTTGTCCTTTCCCTAAGAAGAGTCTAAAGTGTCTAATTTCTTTCTAGAGATTGGAAGATTGAAGCGCCTCAGGTGAGTAAAACTGGAGGATGTGGGCATCGATCCCACTACCTCTCGCATGCTAAGCGAGCGCTCTACCATTTGAGCTAATCCCCCACCGGGAATTATCACATTTCGCTTCTCCCCCCACCCTCCAGTTTATCAACATACCGTCTCCATTATTCCTTCTTTTGGGTGGTCCAAACTTCAGAAAATGTCAAGCCCGTTAATAGGAATCAGAATTTGGACTAAGGGCACATCATCTCAGAGATGCCCCGAGGGAAGAGCGCAATTGGTACCTACTTCTCTGCCAGGAAAGGAGAAAATAGCTATAGGAAAAGTTTGACACTCCAAAGGTTCTCGATTCAGATTTTCTGGGACAGAAGAGAACACGTCCCAGTTGGGAGGAGTCATCCAGAACAGTCAGCTAATGCGACGAGACTATCTCAGGGTGATTATATGTTTCTTAAAAAGAGGATCCCCCCCAAAAAAGTGGGTTGATGACTCGTTCCTTTTAGGGCAGGCGGTGAGCTGATTTTTCCCCGGATGACAAGGTAAAAAAGCAGCTATTGTTTCCGCTCGGTTTCGAACCGAGGACCTCTCGCGTGTTAGGCAAGCGTGATGACCACTACACTACGGAAACTCACATCGCATTCCAGTTTTGAGATACTCAGTTCTTGCTGAGGTGGATCATGAAAGGTTTCACATCTACATCATATAAGAGAATAACCAAAACAAACAAACAAAAAACCCTGTTACAAATAAGACCTATCGAAAATACGTAGTGAGATCCTATGAAATAGAGAAAAAAAATACGGACATTGAGGTGTGAGAATAAAGAATCAACAGGATGGAAGGAACAGTAAAGATGGTAGGAACTCCTGTGTTCAGAAATACCTGTGTAGTAGGAGTGGAGTGTGCGAGTGTGCGAGTGTGCGAGTGTGTGTGTGTGTAAAATAGACATGGAGAGAAACAGTGATTGAAAAAAGCCAGGACACGTGAAGATACATTGGGGAAAAATGTGGGAAGACTTAAAAACCCTTGAAAAACATGCAGACACATGGCTTTAAAAAGAAAATATTTTATGAAACTTTTTTATTTTGAATGCCAAATAAGTAGGAAATGGAGAAAATAGAATTAGAGAGAAAGAAAAAGAAGTTGTAAGACCTTAAAGGATTAAGGCTTATTCTTTAAGCCCTGAGATTAATAATAGCATGAGTCTTTCTGTATCTGCGGCCCAGTACACTAGCTGGCTTGGAATACATTCTTCATAAACACAGAATGGACAAAGGCATAGGTGCATGAGAAGAAAGAGAAAGATTCTGGAGAGCTGTGTGGAAAGGAGCTACAGTATTTAAGCACATTTCAAGATACTGGGTGTAGAGATTTGAAGGTGATGAAAGAGTCAAAGACATGTAGAATACTTGAATCTGGGTGGTAAACACAAATGATTGTGAATTAATACCTGATGCATGGAAGATTAAATCCTCTCATTTATATTAATAGTGAATTAATGAATGAATTGGGTTGGAGGTAAAGACTAAGTGCAGGGTTAAAGGAAAAGGCTACATTTTAATACAGGAAAAGAAAAAAATCAGCTTTGCGCTTCTGGTTTTGCTCCGTAGAGCCACGAGAACTGAAAAAAGAGATGGTTCAACTATTCTAAGCTTCAAATTTTCTCTGTAAAATGGGAATTATATTTGAATGAACTGCAAAGCTAAATCAAACAATCTGCATAAGATTAATAAACATGTAGTATCATTTTTAGCACCCAGTGCTGAAAAAGGATTTTTTTCATTTCTTTTCATTCTTTTGTATTCTGCTTTCTGCAGGCTGAAGGTGCCTCCCTTCCTTGAACCCTTAAAGGGAAGCAACAGCAAGGTCAAATCTGCAGGAAGAAAGCTATGGACAAGCTAACCTTCAGAAATCCATCTCTGAGTATCCTTTTGGTAACGTGTATAAGAAGTAAAACAGAGTATCATTTCTCTTTCACATTTTAAAGGAAAATCAACTGGGCAAAGTTGGAATCCCACAATCCATAATCACATATGTCATAATGCTGCACCCGGCGGATTCTACGCTCTGAAATGATGGTGTCCACACCTTTCAGGTACACCTTGTCTGCCTTCTTAGCGCAGTAGGCAGCGCGTCAGTCTCATAATCTGAAGGTCCTGAGTTCGAGCCTCAGAGAAGGCAGCTTGTTTCTTTTCCCTCCACAGTCAAACTCGCCTAACGTTACTTTGCTAAAAAGAAAACGTATTCAGGCTACACCAAAACCAAATCGAAAGGAACAAACAAAAAGTCAACATAAAATAACTCTGGGAGTTAGTGAAGGACAGGGAAGCCTGGGGTGCTGCAGTCCATGGCGTGGCAAAGAGTCAGACATGATAGAGGGACTTAACAACGAAGTAAAATGACCGAATGCTGCCAGAGAAGCATTTGATAAAGGATCCATTATTTGCTCCGGAGTGTAATACTAGATTTCAAGTCTGTCGCACTTCCCAGTAACTTCAGTAAAATCATAGATGAGGTAATGTAGACCACATCACAAAAATACCATATTTTTGTGTCTTCTCCATCTGATAGAAGACTTCTCTTTCACATTGGTGCTCTAAAGGACTCCCAATGGCAATTAAGGAATGGAAGATGTAAAATCATTTATTCTTTTTATCATGAAACAAATAATTGTTGTTTACACAACTATTTGGGTGCAGTGAATTAAGAGTGAATAAGATCTCCAAATTTCCTTTCTTGTGGAGCTACATTCCTCCATCTTTCGCTTCTTTTAGAGTGGCAGGATGCAGGGAGCTTGAAGATTTGACTAACGTGGTTTGTGAGGGTTCTTACACTTTATCTCTGACATTCTGTGAGCTTGGAGGCTGGAGGGAGAAAGCGGAGACAGAGGTCACTTCTGGCATGCTGACAGTGTAGACAGTGTAGTAGCCTTTTCAGGATAATTGAATATCTTGAAACCAATTTATTCTTTGGGGGCCAGATATATGTCCTTCCCTGTCCTTCACTAACTCCCAGAGTTATTTTATGTTGACTTTTTGTTTGTTCCTTTCGGTTTGGTTTTGGTGTAGCCTGTATACGTTTTCTTTTTAGCAGAGTAACATTAATATTTGACTTTCTTTTTAGCAGAGTAACATTAGGCTAGTTCGACTGTGGAGGGAAAAAAACAAGCTGCCTTCTCTGAGGCTCGAACTCAGGACCTTCAGATTATGAGACTGACGCGCTGCCTACTGCGCTAAGAAGGCAGACAAAGTAAGACTTTCACATTCTAATTAAAATATGAAATAATATTTTTCAGGCACATCTATCAGTTTCCAGGTTTTAAAAAAATGTAACCAGTGCTCCTTGAAAACCTTGCATATAAGACAATGCTGCACCCGGCGGATTCTACACTCTGAAATGATGGTGTCCACATCTTTAAGGTATACATCCACCAGTTGGATACTCTGGCCAGCAAGACCAGAACAATCCTGTCTTTTGCGGCTCTTTTCCTCTCTGATGTTCCAATGATTGGCCTCTTCTCTCTCTCAGAGATCTCAGTCTTGCTGCTTCTGCTGCTGCTAAGTCGCTTCAGTCGTGTCCGACTCTGTGTGACCCCAGAGACGGCAGCCCACCAGGTTCCCCAGTCTCTGGTATTCTCCAGGCAAGAACACTGGAGCGGGTCTCACTCTTGCACTTTCTTTATATTCAAAAGAAACTTAGGAGATACCCAGTTAATATTAACTCACTAACTGAGTGGATGAATACCCCTCAAATGTGTCTACACTCCATATGTCGTCTCACTTTACATCTCCACTTGCATGAACGCGACAGGAGGTATTCTCTCTACAAAAAACACAGACTGGAAAACAACAACAACAACAACAACAAAAATACAGAGAGAAGTTAACAGAAAAACCTCTCTGTTTTTCTTCAGTCTATTGGGCTATTAATTAGACTAAGAGATTTATGAAGATTATTTCATATATTACAATTGAATTTTGACAACTAGGTGTCATAATTTGCATTTTCCACATATGCTGGCAACTCAGAGAAGTGATATGTCTGCTAAGCTGTAAAGTCTGAATTGAGAAGCAGAGTATCTAATTCCAAATTATGTTATTTTTTTCTGCTGCAGCTGATAGTCTCACTGTATAGTCTTCTCTACAATAGCTCACTCATATACACTCTAATTCCCAGTCTCCTCTCTGCTGGCCTTTCGGGCTTAGACTTTCAAGTCAAACTTTGGCTCATTCTCTTCCTTCAAAATCCACTTTCACTGAATAATATTGGCAAATCTGAACACTATTTTGTGAAGCTCTCTTGAATCTATCACTTCCTTTCCATTCAGTCAGCTCATATTCATTGGGGAGCTGCTCTGTGCCTGGCACTGTGGTAGCTTCAGGTGATTCAGAAGGAATAGGGTCACCCAGACTTCTGTTAGAAGGATATATATGCACAAGGGACAATCCTCTTAGTCTTCCTGGCATTTACAGCTAAATAATGGCTAAAAATATGTGTTCATGATGTCCTTCTGCTTCACTCTGACCATTCTTGATTTTTTAGTTTTGATGCGATCTTGCTTTTCTCTCAACTCTTTGGCTCTTCTTTCCACCTTTCTATATTGCGATTTTGCTCTGTTCGGTCAATTAGATCCATTGGTGAATGGTGTTGTTTAGTTAACTACTAGATCTGTCATTAATGAGAGAGAAGTTTTGACACCTATAATGATAACTGTGGGTTTCTCTATTTTTCCTTTCAAGTTTATCAGCTTCAGTTCATGAGTTTTGAAGCTCAGTGGTCAGGGACGTAGAGCCAGTCTTGTCCTTGCCCCGAGGAGAGTGCAGTGTGTGTCTGCTTTTCTCATTTCTTTGTATAGGTTGCAAGATTTGTGGTTGTCAGCTGGAGCTCCCTAGTTGAAGGAGCCAAAACTGGAGAATGTGGGCATCGATCCCACTACCTCTCACATGCTAAGCGAGCACTCTACCACTTGAGCTAATTCCCCACCTTCATCCTTGTGTTTTTTCCTTTAGCTTTTCAGAGTACTATCTCCACTTTATTTACTCTTCTGAGCAGCCCGAACTTCAGAAAATTTCAAGGTCCTTAAAATGAAACCAGGACTGGACTAAGGGCATATCTTCTCAAAGATGCCTAAGGCAATATTGTGACTGGTATCTATTCCTTTGCTGAAGAAAGGAGGAGAAAGTCACCATGGGAAAAAGAAGAGACAAAGGGAACATTTGGGGGTTTCACTGTTGACTGAAGAGAAACGAGATATTAAGAACCCATGTAGAAAAAAATGGTTGAAAGAAAATACATGCAAAAGGGAATAGGTTTTTAATTTGTTCTGGCTTTCACTCAACTTTAAACTATTATCATGGAGAAGGGAATGGCCACCCATTCCGATATTCTGCGTAGTGAATCCCATGGACAGAGAAGCCTGGTAGGCTACAGTTCATGGGGTCACAAAGAGTCGGACATGACTGAGTGACTAACACTAAATTGCTATCTGTTGTGAGTTTTGTAATAGGAGTCCTAAACATCTGTGTTCCCTTACATCTTTTTTTGTTATTCACTAATTAGAAAGCAGAAAATTCTGTCTGGGAAATTTTAAGTCATATAAACTGCCATTCATCAATAAAATTTAAAACATCAAGTAAGGCATAAAGAAAGAGCAAAATAAATCAGCAGACCAGGAGAGTAACATTTTGGAAGTCAATAAAATAATTTATTAAATTATTCACTTATATTTGATCTACCTATTCCCTATCCTTAACTAATACTTCCGTTTCAAGGCAGAAGCCATATTTATGCCTTAACTCCAGGCACTGAGGACACAATGATTTGAGCCTCAACATCCTTATATTCTAGAGGAGAGACAGGAACTTTAAAAGAAAATTCATAAGACAATTTCTAAAACACAGTGCTTGTGAGGAAGGTGGCATAAGTTGATGGACAGATTAAAATCACGGTAAGAGGCATTAGCTAGGGAGGGGGGTCTCAGTAGCAAAGTAACATTTGACTTAGGGACTGAGTGCCAAGAAGTAGGCATATTACTAAGTCTGATTCAGAATGAGAAGTTATATTAGTCAGAATCTGAGAGGTGAAGAAAAGTCCTCTGTGTGCATTTGGGAAACCCAGACAGAGCCCAGTTACCAAAGACCCACAGAAAAGTCAAAATGTAAGAAAATTTCCAGCTCATTTCAAGACTGTGGTGCCAAAGGCCTAACCAAATGGTGGGCTTGCTGAAGGAGCCTCCAAGGGCATCATCCATAGGATTCTTCGTGTCTGAAGAAGCTTAAGATCTAGTTAAAGGAGAGGGAAGTCTTTTAGTGAAAAGCAAAGTGCAAGGGCTGTTCATAGTTCTGCATGGTAGAATTATGACCTTCTTTAATGTTCCTTCCTGTTTTTGGACTTCATCAGGATCTGATCACTAATGCTGTTAAATATATTTCCTGTATTACCTGCTGGAATCCCTCCAGCCTCATTTGAAATATTTTAGCTGCCTATGCAAAGAGGAAAAATTCTATTTGGGATTCTATATGTGGAAGTCAAATATCACCAGATTGTTTCAATTCTTGGAGATATTTCTGAAGGTGTTAATTTAGACTGTCATTACAGGTACTGTGATGGTTGGGCTGGAATGGATGGGTAAGAAACTTCCATAAGGAAGAACCACCCAAAGATCCTACTCCTATTCTTGTTTATGAGTTTACTCTAAGAATTCCCCTGATTTCACATCTTCTTTTTTATTTTGCTTTTGACAATCTGGGTCTTTCTGGTTCCCTCTCAGACCCAGGCAACTCAGTCCTCAGACTCACAGGTTCTGTCATCCATCTTGTCTCTTTAAATGTCCCTCAACAGACTTCTCTCTTTCCCAAGGTCAATGGGTCCCATAAATGTCCATTACAAAATAGCCTTCTTTTCACCAGATTCTCTCTGTTTACAAGGATGGGAGGTCCACTCTCCCACAAGCCAAAAGTCATGAGTGTTGAGAAGGAAAGGCCATCATACTCCAGTACAGATCATGCTCACTCCGTTCACCGCATGTTTTTTG
Source organism: Budorcas taxicolor (assembly GCF_023091745.1). Classification (NCBI taxonomy): domain Eukaryota; kingdom Metazoa; phylum Chordata; class Mammalia; order Artiodactyla; family Bovidae; genus Budorcas; species Budorcas taxicolor. Next base: position 29,353,054 of record NC_068920.1, read on the forward strand.
TCCTTATTGTAGTATAATGACAAAGTGGGTGCATGTGTGCTCAATCACTCAGCTGAGTCCACCTGTTTGTGACAGACAGTATTGGTCAAAGACCAAGTCTGTGCTCTCTTCTGGATGAAATAAGAAAAGAACCAGAAATTTATAAATCTTCATTTAAAAAAGAAATCCAATATTTCCCGAAGTTCAGGAAAGGTTCTCTGAGGACTCAGGTCTTGTGGAGAAGAAATGATAGAGAAAAATTGGTGGAAACAAGTATCTTTCCCACTAGCTTTGAGTGCAAAGAAGGGTTTGTAACATTGAACCTAATTCCCATGTCCTAACTCTCTTTTTGATCTGAAATCTTTCTGGTGAATCTAAACTTCTTCACCAATGATTTTACTGAAGTTACTGGGAGTTGCAACAAACTTGAAATCTAATTTCAACCTTCTAAGCAAATATTCAGTCATTTTTCAAATGTTTTGCTGGTGCCCACCTTAATTTTACTTGCTGTTGGGTTTTTCCTGCAACATAACTTTAGCCAGGCCAAAAAAGTGTCATCTGCCCTCTCTGAGGCTCGAACTCAGGACCTTCAGATTATGAGACTGATGCGCTGCCTACTGCGCTAAGAGGGCAGACAGTGTAAGTAATATGTATTGAAAGTAGAGAGGAAATAGTATTTTCCGACCGCCCACACTTTATCAGTTCCTAGTTTTTAATAACTACTTGAAAATCATTCCAATAAACCAATGACAAACCCAGTGGATTCCACATTAGGAATGATGCAGTCCATGCCTTTCCAGTATTCACCCCAAAATAAGATCATCTTGGCTGCATGGCTAGGGACAATTAATGTGCTGTCTTCTTAGTCTTGTATTCCAAAGATGTGCTTTTTCCTGCCCTTGGAGATCTCAGCTGATCTTACATTTTCTATGATCTCCTTGTTGAAAGAAACATAGGAGTTGCCTAGTTAATATTAGTTCACTGAGTGAATCAATAGTCCTCAAGTCTGGACTTCTCTGTCCTACTCCACATCTCCATTCGTACCTACATGGCTGAAGACATTTTTCCTACAAAAACCGCAAACTGACAAAAAGCCACCTTGTTTTTTCAGCCTTACATACTAATTCATGCTAAGAGATTTATGGAGATTATTTCATATAGTCCACTTCAATTTAGGTAATAAACCTATGTACCATATTTTGTACTTTCCAGACAAAAGGCTGAGAGAAGTTAAGTAATATTTCTGTTAAACAGCAAAGTATGAATTGAGAGAAATTATTAGATTCCAAATTGTGAGTTCTCTCTCTACGCCAGTTCACACCCACTATCTAATTCCCAACGTCTGTGCTGGACTTTAGGGTTTTGACTTCCAAGTCCTTCAAAACCCATATCAAATGATCTGCCAAATACTAAACACTATTCTTGTGCAGCTTTTTTGAATCTATCACTTCTTTTCCATTCATTCAGCGCATTATTGTTGTGGAGCTGCTCTGTGCCAGGCACTGTTGCAGGCTCAGGGGACTGTGAGGGAATCTGATTACCCCGAGGCCTCAGGAGTAGGAAGGATAAATATGAACAAGGAATGATCCACTTCCAGTTTCACCACTTTCAGTCTCCCTGGCATTTACAGCTAAATAACTCTTTCTAAAATACCACTTTTCTGCTTCACACTGACACTTTTTGGTTTCCTTGTTTTGATATAATTTTGCTTTTCTCTCAACTCTTTGATCTTTCTTTCTACTGACACTGCGATTTTACTTAATAAGGTCATTTAGATTCAGCGGTGGATAGTGTTTATTCCCACACTGTATTTTCCAATTTGTTATCTACTAGATCTATCAATTAAAGAGAGAGGATTGTTGACATCTTCAACAATAATTGAGGACTTTTCTATGTTTCTTTTCAGTTTCATTAGCTATTGCTTTTGGGTTTTGAAGCTCTGTGGTCAGAGGCATGCAAATTTAGGATAGTTATTTTATTAGTGAGTTGACATCTTATAAATGTATAGCTTCTCAAATTAATACCTGGAATTTTTCTCTGCTTTGAAATCCACTCAGTCTTATAGTAATATATCTACTTTATTTTTTTTTATTAATGCTTGCATGAGGTCTGTTTTCCTATTCTTTGCTTTCAATCTCCTATATAACTTTTAATCTTGAGTACAGCTTTTCATCTCACAACTAACTGTATTTGAAGTGGATTTATTCTAATCAGTATATATATTTTTAATATATTGTGACAAACTGATTTTATTTGATATATCCAGATTGTTAGAATGCATTAAAAATAAATTGCTGACTATAATGACTCAAATAATATTATTATTATTAATAATTTTGCTTTTAGATTTACTAAATAATTTATTAAAAGCTTGTTTCCTCTGTTTCTTATTTTCCTCTGCTCCTCTTCCTCCCTACCCTTACTTGACTTATTTAAACATTGTTAGTATGTGATGTATTGATTACCATATATATCCTTAATATTTCACAGTGTACTTAGAATCAATAAATTACCTTTCAAGTTGTGTATAGACCTCACTACCATTTAGTCCCTTTACCACAACCACTTCATATAGTACAAATAGATACAATGAAAATTCCATCAGACAATGTAATGATTTTCAGTTTCAAGCATCAAACATACTTTAAAGAATTAAAGAGGAACATAAAAGTCTATTATGCTTTCCCAGTTATTTCCTTCTCTTCTATGGTTCCAATGACAAATTGAAGTCATAAGGGAGTAATCACAGTTCAGGCATACAAAAATGGGGAGGACAGCTATTAAGGATCTGGCCTTAGACCAGTCCCTATATCACTGTACCAAACCCAGGGCCACCAACAGCCATAGTTGGAACAACATCCACCAGCTGCAAACTTGTAGTCTCAAGGTTTCCCCTTGTAACTAAGTAACCATTGCAGACCCTAACCAATTCTGGCTTCATAAGCTGTCTTTCTTCTTGCTAGCATCAATTACAATGCTAGACAAACAGCTTATGTCACTGTGTGGCCTTGCAGTTTTTCCCTTTAATAAGCTTCCTTCATTTTGTAGTCCAATGGAACACAACTCTTGTGCTTCTTAAATCTGTGTTTCCCAGGCTGCAGTCCTAGTAAACCTCCAATATAGGCTATTTCAAATGAGTTTCTGTTTCTGAAATTTTGGTTAACTTTCTCCATTTATACTATCCAATATATTTCCCTCTAGTATCATTTTTCTTGTCTCACAGCATTACTCTTTTCTAGAACTTCCATTAGCAATGGAGTCATTCAGTTTACCTTCAAATGAGCAGGTAAACTTTATGTCTGTCTGAAGGGTATTTTTGCCATATTTAGCTATTAGATTGACAGGTCTTTTCTTTCAAAATAACATAAAAATCATGTTATTTTGTTATGGTTCTTACAGTTTCTGATGAGAAATTAACAATCATTCAGATTGCTGTTTTCCTTTCATTTTCTTCTGGTACTTTAGAGCATTCCCCCCCCCCCCCCCCTTTCTAGTTTCAAGCAGTATAATTGTCATCTGTTTGCCTGTAGGTTTATTTGATTTTATCCTGCTTTAGGGTTGCTGAATGTTTATATCTTTTGCCAAATTTGGGTAACCAATTCCCCCCCACCAATGTTTCCCTTCTTCCTCTATTGAGTCTCCAATGATGTGAATGTAAGAATATTGCTATTTTCCTGTTTGTCCCTGGGGTTCTGTCCATTTTTTAAAATACACTTGCCTCTCTGTCATTTGGATTGAATATTACTATTGTTCTATCTACACATTCTTTTTTCAGGTCTGAAGTTGCAATTTGGATGTATATTTTTTTGCCAGTGCTTCTTAAAAGCTGGAGAATGTGGGTATCAATCCCACTACCTCTCTCATGCTAAGCAAGCGCTCTTCCACTTGAGTTAATTTCCCACCTTTATCGAGCTCTTTCCCCCAGTGTGTTAGAGTACTATCTCCATTATTCGCTTGAAATCAGGACTACTAAGGGCATGTCTTCCCAAAGGTGACCTGAAGCAAAAGTGAGATTTGTACCTATTTCTCCTCTAAGGAAAAGGGGTGAGAAATAGCCATGGGAAACACTTGGTGCTCCAAATTTCACGTTTCAGACATTCTGAGATAGAAATGAAAATGTCCCAGTTGGGAGGACTCACCCAGAACAGCCAGCTAATAACAGGACCTTAGGATGATTATCTGTTTCTTTAAAATGAGATGAAAATGACACACCAACAGGAGTGCAATGATCATTGATTCCTTTTAGGGGAGAAGGCAAACTGATTTTCCCTGGATGGTGGAAGGCAAAAACAGCTGTTTCTCCTCGGTTTCCATCCAAGGACCTCTCGCATGTTAGGCTAGCGAGGGAAACTACACCGCACTAGGGAAACTACACTACACTAGGGAAACTCACGCTTTGTTCTATTTTAAGATATTTTTCCATTGTTTCTGAGGCAGGTCATGAGAAATTATATATCTGCACCATATGATACAACAATTAAAAAGCACAAAATATTACTGATAAGAGCCATCAGAAATAAGACACAAGAGCATGTTACAGTGAAGGAAAAAATATGGACATTGAGCGGTACAGATGAAGAGTGATGATGATGCTGTTAAAAGATGATGCTGTTAAAGTGCTGCACTCAGTATGCCAGCAGATTTGGAAAACTCAGCAGTGGCCACAGGACTGGAAAAAGTCAGTTTTCATTCCAATCGCAAAGAAAGGCAATGAGTGTTTAAACTACCACAGACTGTATTCATTTCACATGCTAGCAAGGTATACTCAAAATCCTCCAAGCTAACCTTCAGCAGTACCTGAACCAAGAACTTCCAGATGTACAAGCTGAATTTAGAAAAGGCAAAGGAACCAAAGATCAAGTTACCAACATCCTTGGATCATAGAAAAAGCAAGAGAATTCCAGAAAAACATTTACTTCTGCTTCATTGACTACGCCTTTAACTGTGTGGATCACAACAAACTGTGGAAAATTCTTAAAGAGATGGGAATACCTTACCTACCTACCGAGAAACCTGTATGCAGGTGAAGGAGCAATGGTTAGAACCGGACATGGAACAACAGACTGGTTCCAAATTGGGAAAGGAATACATCAAGGCTTTGTATTGTCACCTTGCTTATTTAACTTATATGCAGAGTACATCATGCGAAATGCCAGGCTGGATGAAGCTTGAGCTTGAGTCAAGATTGCTGGGAGAAATATCAATAATCTCAGATATGCAGATGAAACCACCCTTATGGCAGAAAGCGAAGAGGAACTAAAGAGCCTCTTGATGAGGGTGAAAGAGGAGAGTGAAAAAGCTGGTTTAAAACTCAAGATTAAAAAAATGAAGATCATGGCATCTGGTTCCATCACTTCATGGAAAACTAGACGGAGAAACAATGGAAACAGTGAGAGACTTCATTTTCTTGGGCTCCAAAATCACAGATGGTGACTGCAGCCACGAAATTAAAAGATGCTTTCTCCACAGAAGAAAAACTGTGACAAACCTAGACAGAATATTAAAAAGCAGAGACATTGCTTTGCTGACAAAGGTCTGTCCAGTCAAAGGTATTGTTTTTCCAGTAGTCATGTATGGAAGTGAGAGTTGGACCATAAAGAAAGCTGAGTGCCAAAAAATTGATGCTTTTGAACTGTGGTGTTGGAGAAGACTCTTGAGAGTCACTTGGGCTGTAAGGAGCTCAAACTAGTCAATTCTAAAGGAAATCAGTCCTGAATATTCACTGGAAGGACTGATGCTGAAGCTGGAACTCTAATACTTTGGCCACCTGATGTGAAGTACTGACTCATTGGAAAAGACCCTGATGCTGGGAAAAGATTGAAAGCAGGAGGAGAAGGGAACAATAGAGGATGAGATGGTTGGATGGCATCACCAACTTGATAGACATGAGTTTGAGCAAGCTCCAGGAGATGGTGAAAGACAGGGAAGCCTGAAGTGCCACAGTCCATGGGGTCACAAAGGGTCAGACAAGACTGAGCAACAAATATAAAACACCTGCCCTCTCTGAGGCTCGAACTCAGGACCTTCAGATTATGAGACTGACACGCTGCCTACTGCGCTAAGAGGGCAGATGCTCATAGCTTCTGGCATTGAAAGTAAAATATAAAATAGTACTTTCCAGGCATGTCCATCAGTTTCCAACTTTTAAAGAATGTGACCATGCTACTTGTAAATCATTCCATTTAAACCAGTGCTGCACCTGAAGGTTTCTGCATCCAGGAATGATGGAGTCCACACCTTTCCAGCCTATACGCAACAACTGGACCCTCTGGCCTGCAGTTCCACTTGTACTGGTCCAGTAACAATTGTACTGGTCTTTTGCTGCTCTTTTTCCCTCTTGTGGTCTAATGATCTGCCTGTTGCCTCCTTCAGAGACCTCAGTCACTCTTACACTTTCCTTGATACCTTATATTCAAAAGAAACTTAAGAAGTACCCAGTTAATACTATTAATAGTTCACTGACTGACTAAGTGAATTAGTACTCCTCAAATCTTTCTGAACTCCATACTTCTTGGTCTCACTCTATGTCTCCAGTTACATCTACATGCCCGGAGATATTCTCCTTACAAAAAAAAACACAAACTGAACTTAATTCAAAACCTTCTCATTTGTTTCAGCCTTATAATTATACTAAGGGATTTATGGAGATGATTTCATTCATTCAAATTGAATTTCAGCAACAGAAGTATGCATCATAATTTACATTTTTCAGGTATAATGGAGACTCAGAAAAGTTAAGGTCCCAGAGCTGCTAAGTAGCAAAGCATGAATTGAGAAACAGACTTGAAATGCCAAATTGTGATTTTATTTTTCTGCTGCAGCTGAGGGTCTCACTGTCTGTTCTCCAAAATAATTTATTCATCTAAACTTTAATTCCTAGCCTCTTCGATGCTGGTGTTCTGGACTTAAACTTCCAAGTCAATTTTGGTTCATTCTCCAGCTTCAAAATCCACATTCACTGTCCTGGCAAATACTATTATTCTTGTGAAACTCTCTTAAATCAAGTCCTTTCCATTCATTCAGGGCATATTCATTGGGGAGCTGCTCTGTGCTTGGCACTGCAGTAGGCCCAGTTGATTCAGAAGAAATCTGACCACCCAAACCTCTGGAGCTAGTATGTATACTGACAAGAGACAGTCTTTTTCTGGTTTCACTACTTTCAGTCTTCCCTGGCACTTACAACTAAATAATACTTTAAAAAATGTTTGTTTCCACAATGTCCCTTAGCTTCAATCTGACCATTCTTGATTTTTTATTTTTGATATGATCTTGCTTTTCCCTCAACTCTTTGGTAGAACTTCATTGTGATTTTGCTATCTGGATCAGTTTGATCCATTGATATATGGTGGTGTTTATTTTTTCAACGTGTTTGTTGACTTTCCTTATCTACTAGATTTATCATTAATGAGAGATGTACATACTGAAGGCCAATAGAGCCAGGCTTGTCCTGTTTTGCCCTTGCTCAGGGAAGGGTCCAAAGTGTCTAATTTTTTCCTTTCTTTCTACAATTTGGAAGATTTGCAGTCCCTCAGCTGAAAGAGTAAAAACTGGAGAATGTGGGCATCGATCCCACTACCTCTCACATGCTAAGCGAGCGCTCTACCACTTGAGCTAATTCCCCACATCCAGCATGCATCTATTCCTTCCATTTTTCAGTGGACTGTGTCCACGTCATTATTCATTCTTCCAGGCTGCCAGAACTTCAGGAAATGTCACGGTCTTTAAGCTGGACTAAGGGTCCATCTTCTCAAGGATCCTCCAAGGCAAGCGAGCAGTTGGTACCTATTCCTCTGCCAAGGAAAAAAGAAAGTCACTGCGACAAAATCTGGCCAAAAAACTATATGCGTTTCAGATTTTCCTGACAGAAGGGACCACATCCCATTTGGGAGGACTCACCCAGAAGAGTGGGCTAATGCAGTCGGACTATCTCAGATTGATAACCTGTTTCTTAAACATGAAACTAAAACAGCAAAACAACAGAAATGAGATGATCACTGGTTCCCTTTAGGGGAGGCAGAGGGCTGAGTTTTCCTAGATGACAGAAGGTACAAGGGAGCAATTTTTTCTGCTCAGTTTTGAACCAAGGGCCTCCAGCGTGTTAGGCAAGCGTGATAACCACTACACTACAGAAACTTACCCATTGTTTTATTTCTGGAATATTTATGGGATTCTTGCTGAGGCAGGTCTTGAGAAGTTACGTATTTACACTATATGCAAGAACATACTATTACATGCAAAAGCCATCAGAAATTAGAGGTGAGACATAGAGAAAAGGAAAAATGCATGGACGTTGTAGGATGTAGATGTAAAGCGAACATAGGATGGAAGGAAAAGGCACAGATGTAGGGATTCCTGTGTTCAGAAATATACCTGTTCAATTGGAGTGGGTGTATGTGTGTTTGTGTGTATAAAATAGACATGAAGGGAAACAGTGGTTGAAAAGCCTGGACACATGAAGATACACTGGAGAGAAAACTGGAGGCTTAAGAACACTTGAAAAAATTCCATGCAGACAGCTTACATAATCAAGGTAATATTTCATGATAAATTTTTAATTTTGACTGCCATATAGGTAAGAAATGGGGAAACTGGAATTAAGGAGAATGAAAAAGAAGTTATGTTAAGGGATTGAGGTTTACTCTTTTAGCTTCTGAGATTAGCAGTAGCATCAGTGTTTCTGCATCTCCAATCCAAGACACTGTCTGGCGCAGAATACTTTCTCCATAAACATAGACTAGATCCAGGCATAGATGCATGAGAAGAAAGAGAAAGATTCTGGAGAGTTATGTAGGAAGGATCTACAATATCTAAGTATGTGTCAAGACGCTGGATGTAGAGATTTGAGGGAGAAGAAGTAGTCAAGGACACTTAGAAGTCTGGAACCTGGGTGGCAGACACAGAAGTCATTTTGATTTAGCGTCTGATGAGTGGAAAAATAAGTACACTCATTTAAAAATTTGTTCTATGAATGTATGAAGGGAGGAACTGGCATTATAGATTTATGAGACTATACCTTAAATTAAAAGACAAGCTCACATCTTTTCATATAGAAAACAAACAACCAACTAGCTTTTAATGTCTGGTTTTGCTCCTTAGAGCTAACAGACTTGAGAAAAATGATTCAACTCCCCTGAAATTCAATTCCATCTTTCAAATGGTAGTGATGATATTTGCGTTATTTGCAAAGTTAATCAAACGACTTGCATAAAATCAATAAACTTTCAGGACACTTTCTAGAATGTGGTGCAGATTAGATCTACAGAAACTACCCCAGATCTACAGGTTAGATCTACAAAAGCTAACCCACTGTCTCCTCCTATGCTGCTGCTAAGTCACTTCAGTCGTGTCTGACTCTGTGCGACCCCATAGATGGCAGCCCACCAGGCTTCCCCGTCCCTGGGATTCTCCAGGCAAGAACACTGGAGTAGGTTGCCATTTCCTTCTCCAATGCATGAAAGTGAAAAGTCAAAGTGAAGCCGCTCAGTCGTGTCCGATCCTGCCTTATTTCCAAAATCTTGTAACAATCACAGTTGTTTTTACAGAGACATACACAATGAGTGGGAGAGCCCCAAATTCTCAACTGCACCCAGAACAGTGCATTAACAATATATATTTGTTACATGATTTAAAAAATAAATGATTTTACCCTTCCCCATATCTTAACTGTGGTTGGACAATCTTTAGAGCATGAATTTGGAAGAGAAAACTTCCGTTGCTTCTCCCACCAGGAGGAGAGGAAGATCAAAAATATACTATAGCTTTTATTTTCTGGTGTAATCTAAATTTCTTGTCCATTTCACTCAAACTGCTGGGAGGTGCAACAAACTAGAAAATTGATTCCATTTTCTTGAATGAATATTGAATACTGGAACATCCACCCGGTGCTTTGGAGAAGGAAATGGCAACCCACTCCAATATTCTTGCCTAGAGAATCCCGTGGACAGAGGAGCCTGGTGGGCTGCCATCTATGGTGTTGCACAGAGTCTGACACAACTGAAGTGACTTAGCAGCAGCAGCAGCATCCAATGCTTATCAGGCAGCATTTGCTAATTTTCTTTTGTATTGATTTCTTTAAGCGCATATTACACACATTTTCTTTTCTTTCAACTTGGCTTTTCAACAGGCCGACTGTGAAAAAAAGTGAGGGCCTGCCCTCTCTGAGGTTTGAACTCAGGACCTTCAGATTATGAGACTGACGCGCTGCCAGCTGCGCTAAGAGGGCAGACAAGTTAATATCTGTACATTGAAGTTAAAATATGAAACAGCATTTTCCAAGCATGTCTACTTCACCTGTTTTCAGCTTTTAAAGAATCTACTCTATGTTATTTGAAAATCACGATGTTTAAGTCAATGCCGCATGGGTAGGATTCCATATTTATGAAAGGTAGAATCCATGTCTTTCCAGTATTCAACCTAAGACAGGACCATATATACTTCAGTACTAAAGACAATTCATTGTGTCTGTCTTTTGCTGGTCTTGTGTTTGAAAGACATCGTGTTTCCTGCTCTCAACCAAGCTTACATCTTTCATGATCTTTGTTGAAGAAACGTAGAAGGTGCTCAGTTAATATTTCTTCTCTGACTGACTGAATCAGTATCCCTCAAATTTGTCTATAGTCCATACTTCTCTATCTTTACTTCTCTGCTTGCATCTATGTGACTGGAGACATTCTTCCCTACAAAAACATAAACTGAACTTAATTTTAAAAAATTTTCCTTTTTTTCAACTTTATATGCTATTAATTATGCTAAGAGATTTATGGAGATTATGTCATGTAGTCTAATTGAGTTTTGGCAACAAAACTATTTATTGTAGTTTACTAAACCAAACTTTGGGCTGCTAGCCCCAGAGCAGCAAAGCCAGTCTGCTGCCATCAGGTTGTGATGAAGGAAGGTGAAGGATTTATTGCAGGGTGCCAAGCAAGGAGAACTAGCTCAAAAGATTCAGATACCCAAAGTCTTTCAAGGCAGCGTTTTTAAAGACAATGTGAGGGTGACTGTCTCAGGGTGTATAATCAAGGGCTTCCCAGGTGGCTCAGTGGTAAAGAATCCACCTGCCAATGCAGGAGATGTAAGAGACTCAAGTTTGATCCCTGGGTAGGGAAGATCCTCTAGAGTAGGAAATGGCAACCCACTCCAGTATTCTTGCCTGGGAAATCCCATGGACAGAGGAGCCTTGCGAGCTACCATCCATGGGGTCCTGAAAAGTCAGATGCGACTGAGCCCAGGACCGTGCGACAGTGTGATAGTGTGAGGGAGACTGTCTCAGGGTGCATTAAGAGCCAACGTGCAACTCTTTGATTGGCTGATGATGAGGTAACAAGGTAATATTTTGGGTAACAATTGTCAGTTTTTGCCTCCAACGAGTCTGAGATCTCCAAACTATTGGTTAGCATGCAGTCAACTTTTTCATCTGGTAGGAGTTTTAGTATCTGCAAAATAATTCAAGGATATGGCTCATAATATTAACCATATCCCTTGAGGAGAAACTAAAGGCTCAGGGCTCTATTTTATGGCTAAACTATTGTCTTGTTTGACCGCTTTCCTTTGTTTCTGCATTTTCTCACTTCTCTGATTAAATTTGCTCTTTGAAGTTGAGAGAAGATCTCAGATACTAATTTTTTTTTTTTTCACGAACAAGAGTTAGGGGGGACACGGGGTGAGGCTGGTGTCTGTCTCTGGAGGAGGAATTTGGTGTTAATTTTGAAGTTGAATGCAACAACCTCATCCAGCTGGGTGATCAGTGAATCTTTCCTTTCCCATTCTGAAGATACTAATGTGGGGGTTCACTGTGAATTTATGTTTCTGTGTACAGAATGTCAATTGAATCAACTTGTTTTGAGAAGAAAGGGAATCCGAATCAACAGAAATTTTAAAATAACCTCTGCTTCCTTTCGGAGAAGCAATGGCACCCCACTCCAGTACTTTTGCCTGGAAAATCCCATGGGCGGAGGAGGCTTGTAGGCTGCAGTCTATGGAGTTGCTAAGAGACACGACTGAGCGACTTCATTTTCACTTTTCACTTTTATGCATTGGAGAAGGAAATGGCAACCCACTCCAGTGTTCTTGCCTGGAGAATCCCAGGGACGGGGGAGCCTGGTGGGCTGCCGTCTATGGGGTCGCACAGAGTTGGACACGACTGAAGTGACTCAGCAGCAGCAGGCTAATAATAAAGAGATGATAAAGTCTTCCTAATGAATTTGAAGGAGGGGAAAATACTGGAGCGTGATTTATTATTCAGCTTTCTGGAAAACACTTGAGAAATCTGATTAGGGTGTTAGTTTTCTCACAGTTAGGTTGGTTACAACCTGCTGTTAACTCCATTACCTTGAAGGAGGAAAGGAACAGGTTGCGCTGGCTGGACTGACTCCATTTTTAAAAGGAAAAGAATTCCATCTTGCCCTCTCAATGAACTTTGGACTTCTTATCCGGTAACCATGGAGACAACACACCAAATGGCCGGGCAGCTCCCTCACTCCCCGCACCGTTTCCCCCACCCCCAAGGGACAAACACCCGACCAGGCAGAGCTCACACCTAGACTCCCTGGAGCCAGGAAGAGTGTAATAAACCAGTATATAATCAATCATCTCTGTGATCTTTGTAATGCCCATTGATGTGGGCTACTCTGCATGACTAGGTGACCTTCATATTGTGAATTATGGATGTAACCTGATTGTATCTCTAACATTTTCCAGAGCAGCTTAAGAAATTTGGGTATGTGGGCTTGGGCACGTACACTTTAGGTATAAAAGGTTGTTACAAAAATCGGTCGGGGTCCCTGGCTAAAGAGGAAACTCTGCCTTGGACCCGCAGGTGTAATAAACTGCATCCCACTATTCACGCTGTCCTTCTAAGTGGGTTTCCTTCCGGAAGCGTTTGGCTACGAGTTGGTTAGTAATCTGGATAATCGAGATAGCCATTACCTTGTTAGAAGTCCCCTGAACAGAGTGAAGCATAGCTACAACGGGTGGCTCGGTAGAGGGAGGGGTCGGTCCTGATGAGTATGAAAGCAGGAAGGGAATAAGAATGCAAATTCATCAAGACTTTCCTCCTGCCCAGCAGACTTTGGCTCAGCAACTTGGGTGGGCAGTGGTATTGGTGATATCTGTCTTTTGACTCTAGAAATGTACCTCCTATTCCAGGCTTTAAAAGAAAATGTTTGATCTACAGTATCCTAAAAGGCCACAACGCAGCCAGGATGAAAGGAACCATTCTTCCCACTCTCTTTCTCTTCTTTGTTTTCGTTTCTCTTCTTGTCTGTCCTCGAATTCCTTCAGCCGCCTCCAGGGCTCTTTCAGCATGGATCTCAGTAGACAAGGATAGAAAAATTCGTCCATTTACTGCCCTTCTGTTAGCTGACCCGGCTGCTTGAGCGTCCTCGACCCTCACGAGGAGTCACTTCTCGAGGGCAGCGACCGCAGGGACTTCTCAACTTTGAGTCGCCGACCCCAGACTGCGCTTGATGCGCTTAAAGCGCGGTATTGGGTTGACGTTCTGCAGACATCTGCGGGGCAGGGAAATATGCTGGCAGCTCCTCCCAGCAGATCCCATTCGCATCCCCCAATCCTTGACAAATACAAGATCCAAATTGTCCTTGCTTGCTGTGTGAAGATCTGAACGCTTACGAACTGCTTTTCCTCACTCGAGGTTCTTCTAAGACCTGACCGCTGATTCCCACGCGTTCTGCCCTCCCTGGGGTCGCAAAGAGTCGGACACAACTGAGCGACTGAACCGAACTGAACTGCCCTGCCTACTTACGGTTCTCTCCTTTGTTGTTTATGACATCGCTTTTGCTTATTTCGGTGTAGACTTTGACAGCTGAACGTTGGAGACATTTTTGCAGAATTCGTCGAGGATTCTATTCTCTAGAGAGCACTATATTCTCAAGAGGCAAGCGTTCTCAAAAGGGAGAGATTTCCATGTAACAGGCTATAGTACAAAAGATACTAGTTGATGTGCAAGATTCCTGTCTTATTCTTTTGTGTATCTTTTCTAGCCCCGCCCAGGTCATCTTCCCTCCATTTTTGTGGTGATCGAACAAGTCACAATAAAGGTTTTAAGAGGACTCCCTCATACTAAGAGAGTCTCAGGTGGGTTGTAAAAACATACCACCCTACCACCCCCCTAAAGAGGGGGGAGGGAACTTCGAGCCAGCCAGGAGTCGAACCTGGAATCTTCTGATCCGTAGTCAGACGCGTTATCCATTGCGCCACTGGCCCTATCGGTATAGGTGCTTTTAAAACCATCATTAATTAGCCTTTAAGAGGTTTTTGCACTTTCATATCATGGAATTTCTGGATGTAGCCGATGTACATTCGCTCTTCTTTTGATTTCTCTGCCCTCTACTTTCCCAGATGGGACGATATAAGGAATTATGGTCTACTTTGAAGCCTCATTATAGGAATAACCTTCCAGCCTAAAGTCCTTGACCTCCTGGTGAAGGGGCTGGAAGGAGCGAATGATGGAGTTCTTAGGACTTTGCTAATGAGAACGGAAGGAAATCGGAAAACAGGGACCAGAGTAAACAAATAAAATAACAGAAATATTCGCAAACCTAATCGAGTCCTTAATTCCAGCCCCCCCCCCCCCACACCCCCCCGCCCCCGCCCCGTTTGGATCTTGCTCTTTCCTTGTACGCCTAGGGTGCAGAGCACACCCCTCATTTCGGCATTTATCACATTGTTGTGAACAGCTGTTTGCTCAGTGGTGCTCCCCACTCAATTGTATATTTCTTAAGGCCAGCATGCTCCGTATCTACAATGACTAATTTTACATTAAAAGTCTGCATGCATGAACGAAGAGTTGAGAAAAATGCCTGTAAGCATCAGGAAAACAGTTTATGGTACAGGTAGGCATCACGAGTCTGTGATTCAATGCTGTCTCAACCCAGATGTTTAAATGGAAGAGCAAAGGCATGCTATGTACAGCGGCAGAATTCTAGTTTCCTGAATATACTTTGAGGCTCATGGTGGCTGTTTATGTACTCAGGGGTGGAGGCTGGGCATGTGTCCATTAAGTCTGAAGCCAGTGACAATCAGACAGTAGGACTGGGCTGGAGCTACTGGCTGAGAAGTAGGCCTTCTAAGTGAAGAGAATGCAGAGTCTGCTGACAGCAATGAAAAAACTTAGTGAACCAAGGGCGCACCAGACCAATATTTTTAATATCATTTATGTAGCTTGTTTTGAGTTTTTCATAATGCCAATGATCAGGAGGACTTAGAATGCAATTCTTACAGAACTATAAGACATCTAGCCTGAAGATTCCTCCCCAATAAAGGACACTTTTGGTAATAGCTCTACAATTATTTGAATGACAGCATTCAACTGACTTACAATGGATTTACTATCATACATGACAAGTCAAAAAGGTAGGGAGGCTATGAGCCTCATTAATTCAGTAACTCTATGATGTTATTCAGAACCAAGATTATTTGAATGACCGAGTCTTTGCATTATGTCATTCTCACTATATGGATCTTATACACCAGCTGGTTTCCTTGTAGTACTTCTGACTCTCACAATATCAAGATAAACTCCAGGAAAATAAGCAGACTTCTTTATTGTATCTCTTGTTAAGAACAACTTCTCTTATACATTCCTTAGTGGATTTCCCCCTCACATTGGCTAGCTTTGTATCACACATTCTTACCTAATCCAAGTACTGCCAAGAATGTGACCACTGTGATCAGTTAGATCAATCATAACTCTGCCTCTGCAGCTGAGATAGGGTCCACCTCCTGCAAAGCCAAGGCAGTATAGAAAAGGTTATGTGAATGAAGTCATGTTTCTGTTCCAGAGGAGGAATAGGATCTCTGCTGTTGTTAACTGGCGGTGGAACAAACAAGCAATATTAGTTGCTATACCCTACACCATTCCCATATTTGAAATAAAATGAAGTAGTTATTTTTTAGTTGTTCAGGACTTTCATTCCTTACCTTGTTAGCTCACATTGAGGTAGGAGACAGTGGGCCTCTGGTCCAGACACTTGGTGTTTGTCAAGTGGAATAAAATGGAGCCTTTGTTCTCACCCAGACACTCCAAGAACAAAGCTAAAAGTTGAGCTCTGCTAAAGAGATAAGCTGCCCGCTCCTAAGATCAAGGAAGACTTCCTTATCTATACACATGCAGGAAGGGCTTCTTGCGGGTCGAAAAGGGAGTGGGCCCCATTTCATAATAAGTGTGGACACACTTATTAGGCCTCTGCGGTGGGATCCATCTTAGAAAAATGTTGCGCACACATCTTGGAGAGGATCCATGGACCAGTCAGATGTGAAGAAAGGAGCAAGAAAATTGGCCAAAGGTAACAAAGACCCAGAAGGACTGTCCTATATAAATGGTTTACATCACCTCCGTTCTGAGCTCCACCACCCTCAGGTTGCCTGCACTCCTCTCCGGGTGTGTATCTCTGCCTCGCTTCTGAGTGAGATAGAAGCTAGTTTTCCATCTAAGTTAGTTAGTCTTCTATCTAAGCTAGTTAGGAATAAGCTGTTTTCCTGTGTGCTCTCCTATACATTGTGCTGTGTCTCTAATAATAAACTTTGGGCCTGTTTTTACAGTTTTTGCCTCCTTGAAACACTCATGCTTTCAAACAGGAGCAAGAGCCAGGGCCACTTTGCTTCTAACTTCTAGCCCCCAGTGGTCTAGTGGCTAGAACTTTCAGTTTTCATCCAGGTTCCCCAGGTTTATTTTCTGGGCAGGAAACTAAGATCTCTTTTCAGGACTGCTCACTGCTCTCCCTCTGAGATCATTTGGTACCAAAACCCAGGAGTTCAAGGCAAACTGCCGGTCCTGTCCAAACCGCTGACTGGAGACTCCTTCCTTTCACTCTCTCTCCCACACTTCTGTGATTTGCCTTCATACCTTACTTGCACAGCAAGGTTTCTTTTTTTTTTTTTACCTAATACTTTAACACCCTCTTGGGGAAGGACTAACTGAACCCTTGTTGCTGCCAAGCCCACTGTTGTCAGCGTCAACATTAGACGTAAATTTCCAGAGCTAACCATTACAAAAAGCATCTGATATACAGCTTATATTCAGTATTTGTATTTAGAACAAGTACATTAGTTGTACATGATTACATGTTGTTGTTCAGTTACTAAGTCGTGTCTGACTCTGTGATCCCCATGGGACTGCAGCAGGCCAGGCTTCCCTGTCCTTCATTATCACCTGGAGTTTGTTCAAGATCATGTCCTTTGAGTCACTGATGCTATCTAAACATCTTACCCTTCACCATCCCACTCTTCTCCTTTTTCCTTCAATCTTTCCCAGCATAAAGGTCTTTTCCAATGAGTTGGCTCTTTGTATCAAATGGCCAAAGTATTGGAGTATCAGCTTCAGCATCAATCCTTCCAATGAATATTCAGGGGTTATTTCCTTTAGGATTGACTGGTTTGATCTCTTTATAGTCCAAGGGACTCTCAAGAGTCTCTCATGATGACATATTAACTTATAAATCAGAATTGTATAAGAGTGGTTATTAATAATGCCATACATCACAGATCTTACCATGACTGCATAGTAAAATGACACTACAGTTTCTGAATTTAAAGTGTCAGAGGCTAACAAGTGTATAACAGTGTAGAGATCTGAAGTTCAACCTTAAACAGCTCTAGAGCAGGGCAGGAGTCTTAAATTCCTAACTCTGGAAATCAGTAATTTATGCTACCTAAATTTGTCTACAAAAGATATAATGTTCACTGATCCCCAGGTTTATTTTTGCAGCTTCTTTATCAGCTGACATTTTAAATTTATTTCTCCATCACAATCTGTTCCTTTCCAGCATAAACATAGTTGAACACTTTCTGTCTTAAAATTTACTGTTTTTTTGTATATTTAAAGATTTTTCTTTTTAATATTTATTGGAATATCATTGATTTACAATGTTGTGTTTGTTTTGGGAGTACAGCAAAATGAATGTTATATATGTTTAAAAATCTTTTTTTTTTTAAAAGATGCTTTTCCCCTATAGTCCATTACAGAGTACTGAGTAGAATTCCCTGTGCTACAGAGCAGGTGCTTATTTCACTCCAGGCAAGCACACTGGAGTGGGTTGCCATTTCCTCAAGGGGATCTTCCCAATTCAGGGCTGGAAACTGGGTCTCCTGTATCACAGGCAGTTTCTTTACTGAGCCGCCAGGGACTTCCCAGCAGAATGGAAGTACAGCAATTAACTCTGGAGGGGAAGTCAGGAGAAGTTTTTCTTGCCATCACATTTGACTTTAATCTTGAAGGAGAAACAAATTTGACCTTGTAAAGAAGGAGGAAATAAAAAGCCAGAGTATTCAGTACTTGTACGAGGAGAAGTTACAAAAGGTCTGTTTGAGGAAAGCAGTTTCTTGAGGTAGAACTACAGTTTTAATTGGCATAGAGAAGAGGAGCTGGAGGAGCAGGAAAAGTAGCTGTAAAGACAGCTTGTTGGGGCACACTAGAGGCTTATAATATACCAGCAATATTAGTTTTTTCTAGATATGGTGGTTAATTTCTTATCCTTCCAACTGTACATATTTTGATAATTTTTGCTTATGTGACATGTATGAGATGCATCACAATAAAAAAAATTAAAACGTTTCAAAAGATAGGTTGGTGCCAATTTGTAAATACCTTTATTTGTCAAGATAATCAAGATAAAAAATTTATCCTGAAGACAGAAGAAGGCAAAATAGGTCTTCAAGGAGAACATTCTCAGCTCTGGGTTTGAGGAAGATCAAATTGGGCAGTATTCGTAGAGGTAGATCAAAGTGCAGGGAGAGGCCACGTGTAGAGACACCATGGTCTGAGCAGGAATGACAAAGGCCTGGTCCAGATAACTAGGTGTGAGGAGGGCTCAGAGAGGGGAACAGAGGTTTGGTTGAGGTGGAAGTGACAGGCTTTGATGATTCATTGAAAGTGACGAACAAATGGAATTTAGGGTAGTGGATCTGTGGACTTTAGTATTTATGGATCAGGAAATTCCATTAACCTTTAATAAATAGTGGGGGGAAAGTATCTTGAAGGAAATGAGTTCCAATTCCAGTCCCCAACATCTCTCATGCAACCCTACTTATATCAGAACTTTCTGTGAGTCTATGAGTCACCTCTGCATCTTTTCCAATATATTCATTTTATGTTGTTGTTGAGGTAGTTTGGATAAGGTTTTGTTACATGCAACAACATATTAGTCTGAAGAATACAAAAGGCCTGAACAATACAGTAGTTAAAAGCTTCCACTCATAAAATTCCTCAGGGAAATTTTTTAATCAAAACTAAGTCTTCACAAGAGAAAGTTTTGTTACTGTTTCAAAAAAAAAAAAAAAAATCTATTTCCAGAAGACCAGGAATACCAGTGAGAGGGTTGGGAGGTCTTCAAGGTGAGGCAAAGTTTTTTCGCTTCAAGTCCCCAGAGCCAAACACACTCAGCCATCCCCACATCCCAACTGTGTCTTCTCTCTAATGAAAGATCTGAGTTCCTGGAATCCTAATCCATATCTGAATAATGATTAGTAACAAGTCAATTCTTTCTAGTCTTAGTAATTAAACAACAGTGTGTGCATAGCTGTGAAGTCTTGAATTACAGGGTAGACATGATTTTTCTTCAGAAATTAGCCTTCTCACCATCACTGACGTTGGGCTAGCCATCTCTACCCGGTATCCTTTCTGTGACTGAGTTCCCATTGTCCACTGAGAGTTGCATGGGTTTCACTTGGATTGGTTGTACTAAGACACACTGAAGCCAACAATGATGGGTGCTGCACAAGCAGAGAATTCCTGAGGAAAGGGTGATTATGTTGAAGATGAAAATGACTATAACTTGATATTTACTATGCAATTTAGTTTCTAAACAGGATTAACAAACGACAGTATGGTCTAGGACCTAAAGTACCAATCTGTCAATACCAATCTTCACCCCACTCACCCTTTACTCTACTACAATCTTTCTTATAATTTCTCTCTCAATCTCCAAGACATGATTCTTACAGTATGTACAGGAGAATGGATTCTATGTCTTCTATAAAGGCAACATTCTAACACTGTAGAGTAGGAGGAGCTGCAATGAGCAAATGAGATATCATTGCACCAAATCCATGTCTGAAATTTAGCAGTACTCAAGTGAAATACTTGAGACTTGAGACACCATAAATATAATTGTTCTGAATTCAGTACCTACCCCCACAAACTCCCTAAGCCCTAAGAACACTCACCAGATAAGAAAAACAGTATGGTGCTGAATATGAGGAGGAAAGAGGGGTAGAGAAAGGTGATTTTCATGTTCTTATAAATGTTAGTTGTTTTCAAAATATACAGATAATGCAGTAGTAGTGCAAGGAACACACAGATACCTGTTTTGCAGAAAAAAAAAGGAGGGGGGTGGACAAAAACCCATCTGGTTAGTTTAATCTGTGACCATAGGGCTAATTTCCAAGACTTAAGTTGTTGCTTTAACTCCCCATACTCTATATTTCTTTCCTTTTGTTGTCATTCCATTTGTTGTCATTGTATTACCTTTGCCCTTAACAGTCCCTCAACAGGTTCTAAGAGGTTATGCCAATGGACTACCACCCCAGCCCAGAACCAGAATGACTGAAGGGATCCTCTTCGTTTCATCCCTTACCTGTGATGAAGAAGGTGGTTGTGAAGATGAAGTACTGTTTCTGGGTATCAGGAAGGGAATGCGGGAAGGCCAGGAGTATAAAGCTCAGGAAGAAGGAGAGAAGAAGGGCGCTGATCATGAAAGTTTGACCAAATATGTAGTAGTCTGAATTAGGGAGGGAGAGGGGAGAAAGGCCAGGAGCTCCCTCTAGGGCCCCCTTCCTTCTGGGTCTGAATCCCCAGAATACTAAAAAAGCAGTGGTAGGAATCAATGGCAACTGGTGGGAAGCTTAGGGATGGAAGGAGAAGTAAGCTGCCAAAAGATCTAAAATAGTGATTCTAGCTGGGCTGGTATCCCTTGAGAGGCCTGGTCCCCTGGCTCATTCTGAAATGAGCCACTGTTACTGGTGGGCTTATAATTGCTTCCTTCAGGTATGCTGGGGCAGAAAAAGAGGTTGAAACTTCTGGGAAGGGACAGGGTTGAAGCAGGGCTCTCCCTTTCAAGGCCAGAACTTACTTGATTTTGATGGTGGAACCCAACATTTGATCTCATCACTGCATATTGCAAAGAGAGCACTGAATAAGGATTGGTTTGAGTTTTCTATCTTCACCCAGGTTGAGAGGTTGAAGGCCCACCACAGAAGGGCAGAACCAGTGAAACTGCAGATGAGGATAAGAACTCGGTATGGTTTAACTATCCCACATTTCACACAAAAGGGTGCTGACTGAAAAAAGGGAAAGGGGAGGCAAATGAGTTAGATGCCCTCAGTTACTTTGGGATTTCTCTCCATTCTGAAACACCCATACAAGCCCATATAAGTCCAACCTCCTTGCCTTTCATAACCAGGCTTGCAGAACTCCCTTTCTCATCTCTTAACCAAATCCTCCCCAGGTCACAGACTGACCCTATGTCCCTCACCAACAAGAACTGATATGTTTCTCCTTTTTTTCTGTATATCGTGTCTAAACCACTTGGACACAACCATCCACAACTCTGTTTTGTTACTATGCTTTTCCTGGGTGGCTGGGTATTGTGTCTCACCGCCCACACTAGAAGTCCCTGGAGAACAATAGCATTGAATTCTTAATTTTCCACTACGTTTAGCATAGTGCTTTACATGTAGCAAGATCTCAGTGAATATTTGTTAACAGAAAGGAAAAAAAAATGTGCACACCAAATACATTCCCTAGTAATGTCAAGAGAAGTAAAAATTTTCCTATGCTCTGCAGTCTCAACATTGCCCTCCATCATCACTCCCCTCAAATCATAGCCCCTTTCCCCTCTTTTTTCACTGTCAAAGATCCAAGATTACCTTTTCTCTTATTTCTTCTTTTAATATTTCTGTTTCAGTTTTCATCTTATGATTACATTTTGTTTTCTATAGTACTTTTTAACACTGAGGCCCATCCTAGCCTTCTCTTCAAGAGTAGAACCTTGTGGTCCCTTCCTATCTCCTCATTGGCAGAAATGTTTAGTGACATCATAAGTATGTGAACTCTACATGCCAACAGAAATGTGAGATCCTATCCTGCTGGCCCTGTTTTTTAAAAAAAATATGTCATTTCCCACCCTTCCACCCAGCAATGCCTTTGTTTTCTTTGGTACACGCGTGCCTCAGAAGTTATGGCTTGTGCCCTTAGTTCTGACTTCTAATATGGAATAGGCAGGAATACTATATCTCTGCACAAGATTAAAGAATCCTTGATAGAGAGAAAACAGGATAATCAGGGAAATAATTGAAAGATTTAAGTGGAAACCAGTTTTGTGTTAACAGTACAGTGGTTCACACTACACTCTTCAATTCCTTCACCCAAATGATGAAGACATGAAATACTTTCTAATCTCAACCTTGTTGTCTAACATACCACTTGGCAATGATGGACACTCTGTGTGTTTTTTGATAAATGAATTAACAAATAAATGGATAAATGAAAGTGAGACAAAACAGAGGGCTCCTAAGAACCTCTGTTTAAAAATTTCTTAAATGTAAGCTCTGGAAAGGCAGAGATTTTGTCTATTCTATTCACTTATGGATTCTGGCACAAGGCAGGTGTTAAGTAAATCTTTGTTCAATGAATGACTAATCTAGGAGCAAAAGGATCATCTTTAGGACAGAGGGTTGATATATCTGTTAGTTTCTCTTAGTTGAATTTTTGTTGTATGTGCACTATATATTTCTAGAATAAACTAGGCTATTAGAGTGTGCAACAGTCATATATTTCCAGCTTAGAATTATAGGTTTATGTGTCAATCAGTAGAACTATTAAAAGAAGATAGCATGATAATGCTATTTGTTGAAAAAAGGATTATTCATGAAATCAGAGGAAGCAAAGTGAAGATTGCTTTAGACAATCCAGCCCTGAGACCTAGGAAAAGTAGTTATTGCAAGACGATATCTTTAAGACTCAATGTTGGCTGAAGGCCCCATTGAGAAGAGTGCCATATTTTATCCTGAGCTTTGAACTGACCCCAGAAAACAAAGTACATGGGTAAACAGATTTCTGTTAATGTCAGAAAAGGAATAAAGGGAAACTATAAATATATTTAGCAAGCAAATTGTTTACTTTAAACAGTTGTCATTTACTCTCTCCCTTATAGACAACCTCTCGGTCTAAATATTTAAAAAAATTGTTAGTTATTCCACATTCACTTGAAGCCACATACTCCCTTAAATAAGACAACTCTTTGTTTAAAATGGCTTGGAAAAGAAATCAAGTATGAGAAGCTAGAGCCAGAGAAAAGTATAATCGCTTAGTCGTATAGAGCTCTTCCTGACACCATGGACTATAGTCTACCAGGCTTTTCTATCCATGGAATTCCCCAGCAAGAATACTGGAGTGGGTAACACAGGGTCAAACCCAGGTCTCCCACATTACAGGCAGATTCTTTACCATCTTAGTCACCAGGGAAGCCCCAAGGGCAGAGAACCTGGATTCAAATCTTAGTTTTGCCACTTACTTTTTGGCCAAGTCACTTCTTTTAGTAAGAGATTACTGCCAAATTTGCTGAATGTGATAAAGATATTGCATGTACATTAAAAAAAGGAAAAGTGGAATAAAATTAAAAAAATTCTTATCTCTAAGGCATACAGACTGAAGAAGTTAGGGTGAGATGATATAGGTTTTACCTTAAAATACTTCCACTCCCACCTTTCATCACCTACCCCTGACCACCCAACAAAAATAGTAGTGAAAAGATAGAGGGAATAAGATTAGTAAAATGTTGGTGATTGTAAAATCAATTACATGTGAGTTCATTACCTAATTATGTCAACTTCATTATGTTTGAAAATTTCCATAAGTTTACAAATAGAAATTTGACATCTCAATCACCTAAAGGGCTAGAAGCTAATTTCTTTTCCTTTAGTAAACAATCTGCTCACATGAGTGAAAATGCTGTCTGCTCTCTATTATATTCAAATGTGTTCACTAATACATTTTTAAAATTGTATGACTTTTCTGGGTTTCTTACATATAAACTCCACAAGAGATTGATTGTTTTTTTCATTTATACTTATTCTTTTTTTAATCACAGAAAGTGATTAGAGACTATCATTTATATATTAGTTCAATAAAAAAAACTACCTCTGTAGGATTGCTATATAACTAGATTGAGAAAGTAAATGTAAAAGTACTTTTAAAAAAAGAAGTCCTATATAAACTCTACTTCAAATCATCATCATAGTTACTATTGGAAATTGAATCCTTTGCTCCTTGTTTAAACATCATACTAAAATTTGATATTAAGTATTGCTCCATGGAGATCCCTATTAGCTTATTAAGAAAACTAACTTAAAAAAGTAAAATAAGACAGTTTTAAAGAATCTTGCTAAGTTGCTTCAGTCGTGTCCGACTCTGTGAGACCCCATAGATGGCAGCCCACCAGGCTCCCCTGTCCCTGGGATTCTCCAGGCAAGAACACTGGAGTGGGTTGCCATTTCCTTCTCCAATGCAGGACAGTATAAATATTTACATACCAAGTGGTTTGTATTCTTGCCAAAATTTAAAACCTAGCAGCACACAGGCTAGAATGAGTTATCATTGCTTGAAACTATATACTTGGATTCAAAACATTTAAAAGTCAACTGGGTCACAGCTGGCTGATGGTACAAATACGTTTTAGAGTCAAATACTGTATTCTTAAGTTATCCAAATATTGCATTTTAAAAGAGTCAGAGACTTTCAACAAGACGTATGTATACCTTGGGGATAAACTGTCTTCCAAATCGTGAAAGAAGATTGCCACCTAACTGAAGAGAACTAAGTAAACGTGCCCTGGAAGCCACAGGAATTCTGGATGCTCGCACACTTTGAGATAACCTGCAAACGGCTTCGTGGTTCTCCCACCTTCACCCCCTCCCCAGGCTCAGACAGGAAACCTTCTTCTGACGCTCCAAGGAAAAGCATCCCGGAGAGAGGCAAAAGGAAGGACTCCGGGATCCACGCAGCAGCAGAAGTTAGCCAGCCCAGTCAGCCCGCCAAATGTCTTCCTCGGAATGCTCGAGGCAGTCAGAGTCTCCCGAGTGTCTGCACTTTTCGCAGTTGTGTTCAAAGTATCCACCCTCGTTTCCGCTAGCAGAGCACCCTCTGCCCTTCAGGATTGGTGGCTGGGTGGGGTCTGCAGCTGAACTTCAGTCTTTGTGCTCAGGGTGCAGCTGCAGGACTCAGAGGCGGTGGTGGCGGAGATGCAGGGACTGGGGTGCATAGGCCGTGTAATGAGTGACCGGAAGCAAGACACAAGTGCTCCAGTGGCGCAATCGGTTAGCGCGCGGTACTTATACAGCAGTATGTGTGCGAGTGATGCCGAGGTTGTGAGTTCGATCCTCACCTGGAGCATCGTTTTGACAACATCTCTGAGATGCCTTTCTGCTCTCCTTTCCTATTACATCATCTTTGATGTGTTTGAATTTGTCCTATACAGTTTATTCTTACCTGTTCCTTAGTACTGTTAGAACCAAGCAAAGACTTTGTTGTGCTGCAGTGGGCTAGCTTCTGTAATTCTTTATCCCCCACCTTGTCTTATAAAGTGAAAGTCACTCAGTCGTGTCCATCTCTTTGCGACACCAAGAACTGTAGTCCATGGAATTCTCTAGGCCAGGGAGTGTTTCCCTTCTCCAGGGGGTCTTTCCAACCCAGGGATCCAACCCAGGTCTCCCTCATTGCAGGCGGATTGCCACAAGGAAAGCCCCCTTGTATTGTAAGCTGATTTCTAATAAAGAACATCCACCCCCATCTTTGGTCTTGTAACCCTCGTTCTTCAGGTATCCTCTGGCGGGTACTTGAAAATCGCTAACTAATTTGTGATCACTAACCTAGAGCCAGACAGCCTGGAATGTGAAGTCAAGTGAGCATTAGGAAGCATCAATACTGCATAAAGTTAGTAGACGTCATGAAATTCCAGTTGAGCTATTTCAAATCCTAAAAGATGATGCTGTGAAAGTGCTGCATTCAATATGCCATCAAATTTGGAAATCTCAGCAGTGGCCACAGAACTGTAAAAGGTCAGTTTTCATTCCAATCCCCCCAAAAAGGCAATGCCAAAGAATGCTCAAATTATCCCACAGTTACACTCATCTCACATGTTAGCAAAGTGATGCTCAAAATTTTCCAAGCCAGGCTTCAACAGGACGAGAACCGACAACTTCCAGATATTCAAGCTGGATTTAGAAAAGGCAGAGGAACCAGAGATCAATTTGTCAACATCCGTTGGGTCAGCAAAAGAGTTCCAGAAAAGCATCTACTTGTGCCTTACTGACTACACCAAAGCCTGTGTGGATCACAACAAACTGTGGAAAATTCTTAAAGAGATAGGAATACCAGACCACCTCACCTGCCTCTTGAGAAATCTGTATGCAGGTCAGGAAGCAACAGTTAGAACTGGACATGGAACAACAGGCTGGTTCCAAATTGGGAAAGGAGTACGTCAAGGCTGTATATTGCCACCCTGCTTATTTAACTTATATGCAGAGTACATCATGTGAAATGCCGGGCTGGATGAAGCACAAGCTGGAATCAAGATTGCTGGGAGAAATATCAATAACCTCAGGTATACAAATAACACCACCCTTATGGGAGAAAACAAAGAAGAACTAAAGAACCTCTTGATGAAAGTGAAAAAGGGGAGTGAAAAAGTTGACTTAAAGCTCAACACTCAGAAAACTATGATCATGGCATCCGTTCCCACCACTTCATGGCAAATAGATGGGGAAACAATGGAAACAGTGACAGACTATATTTTCTTGGGCTCCAAAATTAGTGCAGATGGTAACTACAGCCATGAAATTAAAAGATGCTTGCTCCTTGGAAGAAAAGTTATGAACAACCTAGACAGCTTATTTAAAAGCAGAGACATTACTTTGCCAACAAAGATCCGTCTAGTCAAAGCTGTAGTTTTTCCAGTAGTCATGTATGGATGTGAGAGTTGGACTATAAAGAAAGCTGAGTGCTGAAGAATTGATGCTTTTGTACTGTGGTGTTGGAGAAGACTCTTGAGAGCCCCTTGGACAGCAAGGAGATCAAGCCAGTTCATCCTAAAGGAAATCAGTCCTGAATATTCATTGGAAGGACTGATGCTGAAGCTGAAACTCCAATAAACTTTGGCCACCTGATTCGAAGAACTGACTCATTGGAAAAGACCCTGATGCTGGGAAAGACTGAAGGTGGGAGAAGGGGATGACAGAGGATGAGATGATTGGATGGCATCACCTACTCACTGGACATGAGTTTGAGAAAGCTCCGGGAGTTGGTGATGGATAGCGAAGCCTGGCGTGCTGCAGTCCATGGGGTCACAAAGAGTCGGACATGACAGAGCAACTGAACTGAATTGAACTGAAAATAATTTCCCAGAGGTGAATTAGCAAAATGAATCAGTTGTATTCTGGGTTGTTTTTTTTAATGAAGACATTGCCCTCATTAGCTAATCATCTCCCAAAGCCCCTGCCTCCTAATACCATCGCCCTGATCATTGCATTTTCAACATATGAATTTTAAAGGGACACAAATATTCAGACCATAGCACATAGAAAACAGTAAATCTACTAACATATATTTTCAAATGCATTTTTTGAATAAAAAGAAAAATGTAGTCAGAGCATAATGTAGTCAGAAAATAATGAAAAGGAATTATCAGCTTAAAGTTTATATGATTCTATCAAGACTCAACTTAGGTTTCAGTTCTAATCCTTAAAAGGTTTTATGATTACAGAGAATAAAATAAATTCCACAAGGAATTTTTTCCCACTGCCTTCTTGTTTTCCTCATTAAATGTTATCACTTGCTCTGGATTTGTTCCCCCACCACTGTGCCCCTGTCTTGGGTGCTGTAGAATGGTAAGCAATCTAACAGAAAAGAAAAAAATGAACATTTTAACTACCTCCCTTAAGATACCCAGTTATTCCTGGCTTTGAATCTGCCTCATAAGTGGTTTACCCAAAACTGGAGAAGGCAGGCATTGATCCCACTACCCCTCTCTCTGGCAAAGCTAGTGTTCTGCCATTTGAGCCAATTCTGTCTTCAGCCAATGACAGCAGTTGTCAATTTCATCTCTATATCCAAATTTTTTTCAGACCCTTCAGGATCCATTGGTGACTATATGCTCATCAAAGCCAAATTGTATGGAATGGAATTGAGACAGTTCATAAGCAGCCTTGGACAGGCATCCTGAACCACCGAGCAAAGGAAAGTGAAAAACAGCTAGACCTGGAAGTTACTCTAGAAAAGGTCTAGCTTTGTGGTACTTTAATTTCCTGGACCTCTCCGCAGAGGAAGAAGAGGCCCTGTGCAGGACAACTGGGTTCATTATTTAGGTCTCTCCGATTGCTCTGTGGTTCTCTTTTGTAATGAGAGCCAGGCCATCACTGAATAGAACAGTTTAGAAACTTCTGGAGATAGAAAGAAAAGCAATGCTCAAGCACAGCCTCACAGTCCAGGCTTTTCCACATGTGGCTTGTGAAAAAATAAGAACTACTCTCACATATTTTCCCCAAAGAAGATACTTGGATTTTCCTCAAATACATTGCTACCAAATAGAGAATGCAGCCAAAGTGTGACTGGCAGAGGGCAGAGGAGGCTGGTGAGAGAGGGCAGAGGTCTGTCACCAGGGGGTAGGTGGTTGATAGTTGTTAAAGACTTTTAAGCAGGCTTTATAGTATGCTCAGGATCTGGGTTTACAGTCCTTGATGTCTGGATAGACAGAGGGCTGGAACAAGCATGCTGGTTACTTAAGCAGAAGACCTCTAACATCCAGGGGCATGGCCAGAGAGTGAGATAACTCAGTTCGAGGTATCTGAGAGCGAAATCACCATGCGAAGCCTAGAATTGGATACCTAAAGAGGGAAGAAGTGAAAGCGATGAGGAGCAATTATAGACTGAATCTTGATGTTTAAATGCTGGAGAAGAGCAGACTATTAGGAAGGTAGTAGTCTTGAACTCGCAAGCTTATGCTACTCAAGACTTGCACTTTCGTAGAAATTCACTAAGAATAATTTTGCTTCTTGTTTTAAGCACCAACCATCTCATTTCAAACAGCTAAATCTAGAATCATTCCTACTTTGTAGAGTTTTAATGACAAGAGCAAATAAATAGAAACATAGGTAATAGCATTATAAACAAACAAAAACTGTTGTCCTCTCCTCACTGTTGTTCCTGAAAACAGTGGCAGAATTGGCTGATTGAAAATGATTTATTCAACAAATTATACTCTAGAAGTTTTGAAATGAACACTAGTAAATATTCTAGTAAGTATTCTTATTGAACAAATGAAAGGATATACAAAATAATACACTGCCTGAGATTAACATTGCAATAATATGGAAAACCAATTTGACAACATGTTGATAATTGTTAAAGCATGTATCAGGCATACTTGAGACACTTAACTCTTTCCTATTCTCTTAATAATTTCTTTTGGGACTTTAATTAGATATACAGTAGAACTTCTCTCCTAACCTTAATTTTTCTTATCCCTCTTCCCTAATTTCCAACTATTTGTATCAGTGGATAGTATTTTACATAGTTCCCTCAAATCTTACTTTCAGTTTCCTAATTCTCTCTTCTGCTCTATCTAATAAATCTGTTTATGTATATGTTTTCAGTGTTTTGAGTTTCAAATTCCTCTTTAATAATTTCAAATACGTGAGTTAGTGTACCACTACTTCCTGAGAAAGGACTATGTATTTTTGACATTTTTTTGTTGTTGTTGATTATACTGTCCTTCCTTGTGAAAAGAATATAACTCCTTTATCCTTTGCTATTAGAATTGACAACAGGATGAGTCATATGGTTACTTTGCACGCCTCCTTGCCTTTGCTCAGGCCCTTTCGTCTCAGCCTGAGACAACCGCATTCTTCGGGCCCACTAGAAAACTTGCTGGTCAAGACTCGCCTTTAATATTACCTTCTTTTCGCAGGCACTTATGATCGATCTGAGTAGTCAGAATTACTTCCTATTCTTATTCGTTCATCTGTCTGTTGTGTTTATTCTTATGAAACAAGGAAGTGGATGGAGCTGAACACTACCCACCTCCCCCACCCCCCGCCCCGCCTTTCTTTCTTCGAATTATTTCTCGCTAGTGGTGTTTCTTGCTGTTTTCAGTACCAGAACGCCTGGAAAATCTAGTGAAAGTTGGACAAACTCTCCTTAGAAAACACTCAGGTAGCGAGTGAGGAGGATCAGAATTCGTGGTTCCTCTGATGAGGATGACCGGGGAGAAGAGCACCGCGAAGCTAATGATTCTTCTCTATGCAATGTCACCCTGAACTTTTGAAAAAGCTTCAGTAGCACTGAACAGAAATTGAGCCCTACTCAGATCCATCGTCTAATTATCCAGACTGTTTTATTAACCACAAATTAGGAGTCCAAATTCGCCAGCTTCGCTAAGGTCGACTCCAGTGGACCCGGCTCTGGGAATCTTTGCCCGGGTGGACTTCCGGCAGCGCGCTCGAACCCGGGACCAGGCTCCCCTGACAGCAAACTGTGGTTCAGTCCAGGTTCAGTCCCTGCCGGGACTTGGCGCTGAGGCGCCTCCTGCCGGGGACGAGAGAACCCCAGAAAGGGAGTGAAAGCCCAGGCAACTGTGTTTCTACCACGTCCCCACCACTTTTACTAAGACTCCTGTGAAAGCTAAGCCTGTTTTTTTTCCCCCT
The DNA here is from genome assembly GCF_023091745.1 of Budorcas taxicolor. NCBI lineage: Eukaryota > Metazoa > Chordata > Mammalia > Artiodactyla > Bovidae > Budorcas > Budorcas taxicolor. The sequence goes on from NC_068920.1 coordinate 29,383,741, forward strand.
CGTCGCAGCTTTTGCAATCCGGTGCTTTGTCCATTCGCGTGGAAGCTACGTCTCCCAGACATCTCCAAACCATCTCCTTCCTAAACATCATTCCGTCTAGGGTAGACGGTTCCCAAGTGTAAACTCTGAAATAAAGCACACCAAGAAACAAGAAGCACGACGACGAGGTGGCCGAGTGGTTAAGGCGATGGACTGCTAATCCGTTGTGCTTTGCACGCGTGGGTTCGAATCCCATCTTCGTCGGGGGTGTACTTTTGATAGGAGCAATGGGGTGTGTTTTCGAAAGCTTCCTTGCATTTCCAGTTGGGTCACGCTGTCTTAAAGTATTTGTTCAGTATTCTGAGTTTGGCCTGATAAAGGCTACCTCCCTCTCCATTTTCTATTAACTCTGTCATATTTCACTCCCCTCTAAAACTGTGAAAGTTCCTACATTTAGGGCGCTGACTGCCTAGAACAGGTTTTGAAGATTATTCCTCAGCTTTAACCAATCCAACATATTGTTCTCTTGACATTTAGCAGACTCCTTGAAGGAGCTTTTGTTTTCAACCAGTTCATAATTAGGAGAATTAATTGGCTAAGGGTTTTGAACTCTATATAGGCTCAGACAGTAAAGAATCCAGGTTTGATCCTGGGGCCGGAAGATCCCCTGGAGAAGGGAACGACAACCCACTCCAGTATTCTTGCCTTGGAAATCCCATGGATGGAGGAGTCACGCGGGCTGTGGGGTCTCAAAGAGTCGGACAAAACTGAGTGACTAACACTTTGAACTCTATGTATCTTTTTAACCAGTAACCAATTTTGTTTCCAAATTTGTTGTTTATTATTTTCTTCCAATGCTGCCATTCATACTTGAGTAAGCCAGGTTCTTCCTTACAAAGGACAATCTAGTTTCACAATGATTTTAGAATATTTATACAACATTAGAGTACAGGGTTCAGTTCACTTCAGTTCAGTCACTCAGTTGTGTCTGACTCTTTGCAACCCCATGGACTGCAGCATGCTAGGCTTTCTTGTCCATCACCAACTCCCGGAGCTTGGTCAAACTCGTATTCATCGAGTTGGTGATGCCATCTAACCATCTCATGCTCTGTCGTCTCCTTCTCCTCCTGCCTTCAATCTTGCCAGCATCAGGGTCTTTTCCAATGAGTCAGTTCTTCGCATTAGGTGGCCAAATTATTGGAGCATCAACTTCAGCATCAGTCCTTCCAATGACTATTCAGAATTGATTTTCTTTAGGATTGACTGGTTTGATCTCCTTGCTGTCCAAGGGACTCTCAAAGGTCTTCTCCAACACCATAGTTGAAAAGCATCAGTTCTTCAGCGCTCAGCTTTCTTTACAGTCCAACTCTCACATCCATACATGACTACTGGAAAAACCATAGCTTTGAATAGACAGACTTTTGTTGGTAAGGTAATGTCTCTGCTTTTTAATATGCTGTCTAGGTTGGTCATAGCTTCTCTTTAGGAAACAAGCATCTTTTAATTTCATGGCCACAGTCGCCATCTGCAGTGATTTTGGCACCCAAGAAGTATAGGGTATGTCTGCATAAATGTTTCAAGTCTATTCAATTAGGAGAACGATTGGAGGTTTTTTCCCTCTTCAAATTTCAAATAGTTTTTTCCTATTACATTATCTTCTCTTTTCAAATTATTATCTTTAACATTTAGTAAAAATATTTTTTCTAAACTCTTCCTTTTTGGAAAAAAAAAAGTAAAGGTAAAAGCATTTTATTGTGGCAATTTTAAAACACATTGAAAATTAGACATAATATTTTAAAATATCTGCAAACTCAACTCATCTCAGATCTTCAAATAACCCCCTCTACTGCCTGACCTGGCCTATAGGTCTCCTGGTTTGCTTTTCCCAATTCCTCTCTTTGGGAAATTAAAAAATCATCAGGAAACTGAAACTTGGTAGCAACTTCTTCATATCCCCTCCAACCCCCTCCCCCCCAAGCCTGCGGTACCTCCCCCACCCCGGCACTCCCAGTGATTACCATCTTCAAACTTCATTAAGCTTGATTGAAAACTTTAACATTTAGAGTCTTTGGCTATTTATGAAGAAGAGAAAAAAACAACTGCATTAACGGAAATGGAATTTATGGATCTTTTAAACCAGCACCAGTGATCTCTTTTGCTATCTTCTAGACACTGTCTTGGAGAAGGAAATGGCAACCCACTCCAGTTTTCTTGCCTGGGGAATCCCAGGGACAGAGGAGCCTGCGGTCTATGGGGTTGCGCAGAGTTGGACACGACTGAAGCGACTTAGCAGCAGCAGCAGCAGACACTGTCTATCCTGGGTATCCAGTATCCTTCTTCCAGCACTGAATGATTTTTCATTATCAATGAATATGGTAGTTTTAAATTATTATTAAGATGGCCACTTTAGGTTCTCAGATGTTTCTTCCAAATTGTTCCTGACGTTTGGTGTGAATGGAAGGTGTGGCAGGAGTCTGCATGAGTGCTAAGACTCTTCAGTTGTATCTGACTTTGTGCCACCCTATGGACCATAGCCAGCCAGGCTCCTCTGTCCATGGACTTCTCTAAGCAAAAATACTGGAGTGGGTTGCCATTTCCTTCTCCAGTAATCAAAATAGGAAACCTGAATCTCTTGGGGAGCTGTGCTGTGGCAACTGCTCATCCTCACAGTGCCTCCTATTCATTATTAACCATTTACTATAATTGACTTTGGAATGTTTCCGGGCTCAGCAACTTATGATGCATTAGGGAGAGGAGAGAGATGTTCTCTAGGGCTAAGGAGCCCTTTGTGTGTGTGAGTGTTAGTTGCTTAGTCATGTCCAACTGTTTGCGACTCCATGGACTGTAGCCTACCAGGCTCCCTCATCCATGGAATTTTCCAGGCAAGAGAACTGGAGTGGGTTGCCATTTCCTTCTTCAAGAAGCCCTTTACCCATGTTGAAGTCAAAGCTTAGGATGTTGACATCTTGACAACAGTGAGAGTTAGGCTCTGAATACTGGGGCTTGGGAAAATATAAACAGGGCCTGGCTGGTGCTGTTCTGCCAAAACACCACCTAATGCTGCACAGAGCTACCAAGGTGAGTATACCTAACAACTATGGATGAGACTGCCTTTGTCTTTGGAAGGGAGGCTATTTGGGGTAAGGCTGGTGAGGAACAGGCTGTAAGAGAGGAGTCTGAGCTCTTTTGTCACTTACGGGAGAGGAAGGTGCCAGACTCAGGGAAAGAACAGCTGATCATTTCCTAGCTGCCATCCAGAAACATCTGCTTTTTTCTGGTCCATGAAGGAGTTGACCCGCTAGATTTTTCAGGGCAGTATCTGATTTTAACCCGTTTTGAAAGTCTCAAACCAGAAAAATGCTTACTAGTGACACATATAGATATAGATATACAGGTGCATACGTGCTCAGTTGCTTCAATTGTGTCCAGCCCTGTGCAACCCTATGGACTATAGCCAGCCAGGCTCCTCTGTCCATGGCACTCTCCAGGCAAGAATACTGGAGTGAGTTGCCAGGGGATCTTTCCGACCCAGTAATTGAACCCAGGTCTCTTGTATCTCTTGCATTGGCAGCTCTCTTCTTGATGTTGAACCCATGTTCCTTAATTACAGACTTGAAAAATAATCTCACTAGTGAAGACTTAAACATCACTAGGCTGCCTGGACAGATATCTCACTGAACTTTGGGGTTATGCTGGTTCTCATACAGCAAGGCTGTGCCAAAAAACTTCAGGAGGAGTAAATCATGTTCCCAGATTGCCTTTAGTTGATCCTTAAATGCCAGCTGTAAAAGCCTTGCAAAGGTTTTTGTTTGTTCTTTTAAGAAATATATGTAACTTCTCATCTCTCCCAGCAACCAGAGTAGACATAAAAGTATCACCTGCCCAGTCCATCTTGTAAATAGCAAAGAAAAAAATCCTCATTCCGAAAACTGCTATGGATGTCTCAAAGTGGGGTGCCTGTCAAGTAGCTACTTAATCAGAAACAGAGAAAGAGGAAATGTAAATTTTTCAGAGTTTATTGTGTCTCTTGAAAGATGACACCTGTTTCTTATTGGAGCTGATAACATTAATGGGAATCTTGAATTTCAAATCAACCCATTTATTTGAGGAGATACTGAGGTCCCTAATAAAAATATCATTCAACATGGGTTGACTTGAGTTCTCAGGTCATCAGCTTTTTAAATTCATAGAGAAGAAGAATCTCCTCAAGTGTCCCTCCTAATTGTCCCCTAACTTCTTCTGCATCATTAACACACACTTTCACAATGATAATTCCATGCTTCATATGATTATTTACTTATAAACTGTTTATTTAATATTATTTTATAGGCACAAAGCCTGGTGATTTAGATAATAGGCAGTGAGTGAAATACCAATAACCTCAGATATGCAGATGACACCACTCTTATGGCAGAAAGTGAAGAACTAAAGAGCCTCTTGATGAAAGTGAAAGAGGAGAGTGAAAAAGTTGGCTTAAAGCTCAACGTTCAGAAAACTAAGATCATGGCATCCAGTCCCATCACTTCATGGCAAATAGATGGGGAAACAGTGGAAACAGTGGCTGACTTTATTTTTCTGGGCTCCAAAATCACTGCAGATGGTGACTGCAGCCATGAAATGAAAAGATGCTTACTCCTTGGAAGGAAAGTTATGACCAACCTAGACAGCATATTAGAAAGCAGAAATATTACTTTGGCAACAAAGGTCTGTCTAGTCAAGACTATGGTTTTTCCACTGGTCATGTATGGATGTGAGAGTTGGACTATAAAGAAAGCTGAGTGCCGAAGAATTGATGCTTTTGAACTGTGGTGTTGGAGAAGACTCTTGAGAGTCCCTTTGACTGCAAGGAGATCCAACCAGTCCATCCTAGGGGAGATCGGTCCTGGGTGTTCATTGGAAGGACTGATGTTGAAGCTGAAACTCCAGTACTTTGGCCACCTGATGCGAAGAGCTGACTCATTGGAAAAGACCCTGATGCTGGGAAAGATTGAGGGCATGAGGAGAAGGGGATGACAGAGGATGAGATGGTTGGATGGCATCATCGACTCAATGGACATGGGTTTGGGTGTACTCCGGGAGTTGGTGATGGACAGGGAGGCCTGGTGCGTTATGGTTCATGGGGTCACAAAGAGTTGGACACGACTGAGCAACTGAACTGAACTGAACTGAGTAAGTTACCCATGTAGTTTATATATCCAGGCCTCACACTTAAGTGGAGGGTGAAAAACAAGAAGCAACGGCATCACAGTTCAATGAGTTCAGTGAGAGCTTATTACGCAAGGGAAGTCTAAGCTAGTGTCTTAATCTGTTCAGGCAGCTATAAAAGAACATCATAGACTGGGTAGTTTAAATCACGTGTATGTGGTTGTGTGAAACATTCAGAAGGTAATGGTCATAGAATCAGGTATATTGTGTAGTGTGGGAGAGAAATAATGTGCTGGACATGTAGATATTGGAGTCATCACCTTCTATAAATCAACTGAGAGAGCAGAAAAATAAAGTGACAAACAGAAAGGGCACGAATTGAAAAGAATGCATAAACAGAACCATGTACTTTTACTCTTCACTGTTCCAGCTGTTCTTTTCCTTTTTAGTAAACCAGAAAGAAGCCACAGACATGAGATACATCATCCTTATATATTTGTTTTTTCCAAAAGGTTTCTCCTGGGACTGTCCATGAAATTAGAAGATGATTTGGAGTGATCTCATCCAGGGAATAGTTTTCCTATTACTATATCTGGCATTGGAGGGAACTTCTTTTTGTTTGTGGCCATGTATATGTGTCTGTCACAAGAAGAGAGAAAAAAACCTGTAGACCTTATTCTTATTCACCTGCCTTTTGCTAACACAATGACATTTTGTACCAAAGGAATCTCAGATATAATATCAGCTTTTCATTTCAGTAACTCTCCATGTGGTGGCGGTTGTAAAGCTGTGCTGTATCTGGTGAGAGTGGCTCGTGGTCTTTCAATCTGTACCGTCTGTCTCCTCAGCGTGGTTCAAGTCATCACCAGTAGTCCTAGGACTACTTTATGGAGAAAGCTCAAACCACTGACTGCATGGCAAGTTCTTCCCTATCTCCTCTTCTGGATCCTTAATTTCCTGATAAGCTCTAACTTGCTCCACTACATCACAACAGTCAATAGTATGAACAAATCTGGAAATAAACCATATGCTGAGTATTGCTGTATGCTATTGTCTAGGTAAATAATTAAGTGGCTTTTCCTTACTATCATGTCTCTGCAGGACATCTTCCAGGTTCTCATGGGCTGGAGCAGTGGGTACACGGCTTTTCATCTGTATAAGCAGTATAAATATGGCCTCTAATTTCAGAGCTCCAGATTTCCAAAACACTCCACCCCAGAAATCAGAGCTACTCAAAGTGTCCTCATTCTCATGATCTGTTTCTTTTTCTTTTATTGGACAGATTCCATTTTTTCCTCCTATTTAGGTTTGTTCTTGATTAAATAATAACATATTATCAAATATTAAAATATTTCTAACATTTGGCTATGCTAGTCTCAGCCTCTTCGTGTTGATCAGCAGGAATGTCTACCTAGCTAACTGCTAGCACACTGGAAAACTGGGAAAACTGCTTTTTATATGGATTCCTCTAATAACTAAAGTAAGATTATTTAGTCACTTTTATTTTGCCCAGAAAAAATTCTGTCCAGAATAAATTAGAGGCTAAGACTTGTAATAAAGATAAAGGACACAGTTTTGTGATGTTAGGTTCGTTAACAGGATGACTCAATCCATTATTTTAAAGTATTTAAGTTCTGAAAAAGCCTTAAAATATGCATCTGGGAGGTTTGAATTTTTCTTTTTTTCCCTCTCACTTTCTATCACTCAATTTTGAAGCTGTTACCTAACACAGTAGGCTGGGGAGAAGAGAAAATTGGGTGCATTTCTCAAAGGATAATCAAAATAAAAATCAAGAAATACAGAATGAGAGTGAGGGTGGAAAGTAAACCACTTCCTTGTAATTTCATCCTGTTGTAGTCACTGCCTGTCCCACGGAATTCATGGAACCTTCAATGGTGGAAAAAAAATTCAGAGTTGTAATCTATGTGCCTACTATGCGGACTAGGACTCGAATTCTATATCCTCAGTTTAAAATGTTGATGTAATCTTGACCGAACTACAGAAACTGTAAAGTATCTTAGAATTAAAAGATAAAAGAATCTGTAACTGCCGTGTGAGTTATTTCATGTCCTTTTGAGGATTAATTCAGGCACTCTCTGATTACACACAAAACACCAGCCTTTAATGTGCACTTTGTATAAAATTTCAATTTTTATGCCTTTCAAATATATATTCCATCTTTGCTGATCAAAAGTTTCCGCATACATGGTATTATGGGTAAAGTAGAAAAACATTGGTAAGAAACTTTATTAAAAAGTTAATTGAATTGATGAACCAGCTTTCAAAGGAGCTGGCACTTCAAATTCCTTTCTCTGAATCCTTACTGAAATGCCAAAACTTTCTTCTAAAGCTAAAGATACATACAAGAGGCAGCCAAACTAAGCATTCATCTGCCAGCATTGCCTTTTTTCCAGCGAAGTCTTATGAGAAACTCAGAAAGCAGGGATGCCAATCTATAAAGAATTTGAAGACAGCTGCTTGCACCAAAGAGATCTTTGGGAATCTTTTTCTCTGTTAGATCTTTGAAGGATTTTGTTCTTAGTTCTGGCAGAATATAGAGATTTCAAAGTCATAAAACAGATGCAAAAACAATGACCTGTACTTGGGGTACAATACTGTTTTAGGGGACCACATATGAAAATAATATCTTGACAAAAATGCTTACTTATGACTAAGCAAGTTTTCAGGGGACTTGTCAAAGAAAATGTCAATTTCCTCTATGAAAGTAAAGTATAGAAAACTAATATGAATGTTACTCAAATTGTTTGTCACATCACGAAGTACATATTGAAATTTGGAATATATACTTAGACAAATTACGAATAAAATCTGAAACTAACAATATTGTGGGTCAGTTATATTTCAATTTAAAAAATATGGTTCAAAAACAGAGTACTTTCCTAATGTGACCTTTATGATGTAATCTTGTCAGTTAAGTCATAGATTAGTATACAGGTGGAACTCACTTTGTAGTGGTTACTGTATAACTGACAGGAGGAAGGATGAAAACTTTAGTAACTTGGGCCTAAATTAAAAGGTCATCATAAGACCCCCAAATGTATATTAGTTGTTATTTAAATATAGGGGGCTCATACTTGATTCCGTGTGGGGGCAAAAAAATTGATTCTGGTCCTTATATTAAACATGGGAATATGGGCCACATAAGTGGCTCGTTGGTCTAGGGGTATGATTCTCGCTTCGGGTGCGAGAGGTCCCGGGTTCAAATCCCGGACGAGCCCGTTTCCTTTTCGAACAATTCCAATAAATAATGAGGAAAAGTATTTTCTCTAATATTCTTGCCAAAATGATGGGATTTCATTGCATTGACAATGGGATTGTCTTCTGAGCAGCTGGGTACTTAGTTTCAGATCCCCTTGATTGGGAGGTATCTGGAGTGTTGATTCTAGTTTGAAGACACCCCCTCCCCTCCTCCCCGCCGCCCGCCCCTCCAGCCCCCCACCCTCGCGCCCACCCAGTTCCTGTTCTCCTGTGGATCTCTTCCCAAAAGTCAAGAACGAAGGCCTTGGGCACCTAGTTTGTGCCTACGTGTGTTTGTGCCTACGTACGTACGTGTGCGTACTTGACTGGGTGGGGCGGAGCGGGGGAGTGTGAATTACGGTCAACCAGTACCTGACTCGGAGAAGGCAATGGCAGTCCACTCCAGTACTCTTGCCTGGAAAATCCCATGGAAAAAGGAGCCGGGTAGGCTGCAGTCCATGGGGTCGCCAACAGTCGGACACGACTGAGCGACTTCACTTTCACTTTTCACTGTCATGCATTGGAGAAGGAAATGGCAACCCACTCCAGTGTTCTTGCCAGGAGAATCCCAGGGATGGGGGAGCCTGGTGGGCTGCCGTTCCTGGGGTCACACAGAGTCGGACACGACTGAAGCGACTTTGCAGCAGCAGCAGCAGCAGCAGCAGCAGCAGCAGCAGCAGTACCTCACTTCCTCTGGTAGAGATGTGGATTTGCGTTTCCACTGCTCTCTCCGACTTGAGTGATCATTCTCCCACTGGCAGCAGTTACAGGTACCTCACTGACTAAAGTAAAAGGCACTCCTAGTTGCTGCCGCCGCCTCTCCCACTATAATCAACGGTTAGGATGTAAACCTCTTTCTTTTCCTGCCTTGCACCTTGGAGCTGCACTCCCTGGTCAGAGTTTATTTACCTATTCATTGAACGAATGAATATTCAGTGAATACTACGTGTCAGCCTCTGATGGATTCCAGGGATGCGATGAGGGACCAGGAATTTTAAAAAATTTTAAAAAAAACAACAAAACAGTTTTTGTTTCTATGGGATTTAATATCGCAAGTAACTAAATTTTGCAATTACCTCGCGTCCTAAGAGGAAGTGTAGAATTCCCACAGCACAAATACCCAGAGCCCACCTCTAGATTTCCGGGGAATATTGCCGGCCACAGTTTGTCCACCAGGAGAGAAAAACCAAGAAGAGAAATCACTAACACTTGGAAGTTCGAGGGCTTCTCTACCCCAAACCTGGAAACTTGCCATACCTTCTCCTTGACCCCAGGAAAACCTCTCAATTTGAAACTGTTGAAAACGTTCAGGTGAATTGATTAATGAAATTTGAAAGATGAAGAAGATGGAGAGGGAAGGTATTAATCCAGCTACTTTGCTCATGCTAGCTAAATTAAGATAAATCCTCAGGATAACCATCTTATGTGGTCGAAACTTAGAGTGAACACAGACACAAATCACCACAGTTTCTTCCTTGCTTCTTGATAACTTAAGAGACTCACCTGCCCTGCTCATCTTGATATTCAGAAATATTATCTCTCTTTTTTTTTTTTTACCTCTCCTTGTTATTTTTTGTCTTTCCTTGATCAATTTTGGGAACCCAATAAGTATGAAGGTACATGTTTGGAGAAGGGTTTCCTCCAACCTCTGTCCTTTAAGAATTTTCTCAGAATTCAAGAAGTCAGTTTTACATCATCTAAGCAGATTAAATTATCCTTTTTCAAGGGATTTTACTATCCCAAGAAGGATGAGTTAAAGATATTGCCTGATAGTAAATTATCACTTGTAAAGTGATCTTTATAAGTGAAGCCCACAGTCAATAAACTAGACTCATAATCTCATTTTCAGTCATTTTTAGGGCCTAATTTTATCTGCAGACCAGCAATCAAAGATCACTAGAAATCTAAAGTGAATATCTAATATGAAAGACAGAGATGAACGTGAACTAAAAAAATAGAGGAAAATATCATGCAGAGAGGAGAAAAAAAATCTAAGGCATGTTATTACATCTATTCTTGTTTTAAAAGAGGCTGCTGTTCAACAAGGTAGCTCTTAGGTACAGAAATCTCAAAGTTGAAATTGTGGGAGTAGACATGAAAAGCTTAATAGAATAGTTGAAATAAAATGTAAAGGACATTTTCCAGAATGTGGAGTAATAATATAAGGGCACTCCTTCATATTTATCCAAATGAGCTGAAAATCTACATCCACAAAAAAAACCTGCACATGAATTTTTAAAGCAACTTTATTCATAATTGTCAATACTTGAAAGCAACCAAAATGCCCTTCAATAAATTAAGGAATAAACAAACCATGGTACATCCATACAATGGAATATTACTAATAAGAAGAAATAAGGTATCAGGTCACAAAAAGACATGCAGGAAACTTAAAAAACATATTACTAAGTGAAAGAAGCCAATTTGAAAAGGCTGCATACTGTGTGATTCCAACTATATGACTTTCTGGGAGAAGTAAAGATATAGAAACAATAAAAATATCAGTAGTTCTAGAGGAGGTATGGATGAAGATGTGGAACACAGGGCAATATAACTATTCTGTGCAATACTGTAATGATGGATACATGTCATTATACATTTGTCAAACCCAAAGAATGTCTAAAGTGAAGGGTAAACCCCTTAGCATGAAGAATGTTAATATGGGGTCGCAAAGAGTCGGACTCAACTGAGCGGCTGAACTGAACTGAACTGATTGGTTCATCAGTTGTAACAAATGTACCAAATAATATACAATGTAAATCATAGGAGAAGCTGTGGGGGACAATAGGAGGTATGTGTGGACTCTGTACTTTTGTATTAATTTTTCTGTACACCTAGAACTGCCTAAAAAATAGTCTATTAAAAATATAAACAGATTGTAACTAGGAGAGAATAATACTTTTGAAAAGTAGAAAAAACATATCGGAGGTTTAAAATCCAAGTATAAAAAATTCTAGGGAAAAAAAGGTAAAGCAAGAGAATACAGAACACGTAAGTGAGAAAACTAACAAAAAAGTAAAGTTAATTTCTCAAACTGAAATAGATGATTTTTCCAAATTTAATGATGTAATAGAGCTCCCAGAACAGTGAATGAAAATAGACACACACACAGGCATATCTTTCAGACATTTTAGTACAGTGAAGACAAAGAAATCATCTTGAAAGAAAGAAAAAGTAATTACAAATGAAACACAGTAATTAGAATGACTTTGTAATTCTCAAAAGCAATACTGAAATCTAGAAGAAAATGGAGAACTCTTTCAAAATCCTGAAAGAAAATATTCCCTAGAATTCCATACACAACCAAACATTTAAGCACGTATACAAGAAATATAAAAGATATTCTCCAACACCAAAATATGAAAAAATCTTATCTCCAATGAAATCTTTCTCAGGAAGACATCAGGATGAAAACTGTGTAGCTATAAACTGTATAGCTAGTACAGAAAACACCCAATTTCTTTTTTTGTCAAAGCTTTTATAGTTATTTGTGGTAATTTGAGAAAAAACTGTAATGTTCAGGAAACAAAAATATCATGAGAGACCAGTGAATGGTATTTTCCAATCATAATATATGAACAGTGATACTAATTCAATAAATATTATGATATAAGTAAATTCAGAAGAAAAATCAGTAGTAAGGGTGTCTGTATATGGTGATATTTAAGGCAAGGAAAGAGAAATGAATCTTTTTTTATTTAAGAAATAATAGAAAATACTAAACTGAAAAAAAATTTTTTAAGTAGAAATAAAAGCATCTGTATTAATTAAAACACAATTTGGTCTCTGTGACAAAGACCCCAATGAACTGTACATTAAAGGAAACAGAAAAAAAAGAAAAATAGCGTTGTCATGTCCGACTCTTGCAATCCCATGAACTGTCAGTCCCCTCTGTCCATGGGATTCTCCAAGCAAGAATACTGAAGTGGGTTGCCATTTCCTTCTCCAGGGGGTCCTCCTGACCCAGGAATTGAATCCAGGTCTCCCACATTGCTTTATCCAACTGAGCTACACAGGAAGCCCTCATGATCTCTCATGTAACAGTCTGAAGGTATAATCAATCCCAGAGTGATATTTTAGCTCTAGGGTATTGGTTCTAATCTTCTATCTCATGGTTCCCTCCTTCCTATGGGTTACTGTTTCCAATCTCTTTATATTTCATGACACCTTCATTCCTATAATGCTGCCTTTTCCAGTAAGCAGATACAGTCAAAAGAGAGAAATGAATGGTATTTATTTCCTCTTCTGAACATAACTTGAAAGCTTTACATCCGCTTTATCTCTAATGCCCTGGTTTAGAAATTGGCCCCATGACCACGCATCAGGGAAAGTGGTGCACTGTAATTTTTTCATGGATGGCTATGAACGCTACCAAATTTCCATTTCTTGGAAGTAAAGAACAAATACTGATGGTAACTAGCCATCTCTGCCATAGCATGATATTTGGAAACATGCTGGTAAAACAAAAACAACACAAACAAAAAGCCAAATGACTGAAAATCTTTGCCTCCACCAAAGGGGGAAGAGAACCACTTTCTAACACACACATATTTCTGAAGTACTTGAGATTTTGAAACGTGTGGTTAACTTTAATTTAAACATTTTAACTTAAAAAAAAAATAAGCTTCAAGCTGAGAACCAAGGGTGGATGAAAAAATTTATCCAGGTTCAAATGAAAAAGGGCAAGAGGACTCTATGAGGGAAGATGTCTTGTTGGGAGAAAGGGGAAATAAAATTTTTCTTGATACAAAATAGTGAATTGGACTGAGCATGAAAAATAAGGTGGAGGGATATGGGTTAAATTGAGGTGAAGATCCAGGCAGAACAATGCAGCCTACATTAAAATATAAGGAGTTTTCAAAAAATGTTTTAAATTTATTTATTTCTACTCGAAGGATAGTTGTTTTACAATACTGTGTTGGTTTCTGCCATAATCTATATGAGTCAGCCATAGGTATGTCCCCTACCTCTTGTCCCTTCCTCCCAGCCCCACCCCCCAATTTTATTTTTTTTCTAAAGGACTTTTCCAAGCAAGAAGAGAGATTGGTTCTCTGGGACAAGTTAAGGATGGTTTTCGCTGAAGAAAATGTTAGAGCAACCTAAGGTAGTGTCCTCATGAAATGGAGTAGGACCATACGATGGTTGCCCCACACACCCCTCTCCATGTCTTCTGCCTGCCTTTTGCCAGTGAAAACTTAGTCAAAGGATAATAAGTTTAATCAGAGAAGTGACAAATGCTGAAACAAAGGAGACTAAATAATAACAATGCAGTCATTAAGCATAGTTAAGGACCTTTCCTCAAAGGCTATAGATAATATTCTGAGCCATGTCCCGTGAGCTGTCTTATAGATACCAAAACACCAGGTGGAGAAGTTAACTACGTGATGGCCAGACTGTACCCAGGATATGAGCTGCCACAATTCTGAGAGCTGACCGCAAAGAAATGGGAACAAGTGCACCCTGGAACTGAAGAGTAACTGTACCTAAAACAACCAGGATGATGCTGGTCAGACCACTGATGACGAATTTCAAGGTAACTGTTAGAGATGACTGTGCTGTTTCTGCATGTAGCTCCTCCACCAAGGACTCTGTCTATAAAAGCTTTCATCCCCTGCTTGTGGTGGGGGAAGAGCGGGGAGTCGGCCTGTGGACACATGTCCGCCACCTCTACGCTCAGTTACCAGCGTCTGAAATAAAACAAACTTTCCTTTCCACCAACCTGGCCTGTTTACTAGCTTTTGAGCAGTAAGCTGCTGGACCGCACCCCGCTCCCCCATGCACCTTTAGGTAACACACTATGAGTGTGAAAATGAAGCAGGAATCTCTTCCTACAGGATTTCTTCCATGTTTGCTGTTGTTCATCCTGTGATTGATTTACTTAATCTTCACAAGAAAAATCTTCATGACCAACTTACATTCTCAGATTTATTGATGTTTCCTGACCAGCCTCTCATGTGCTTCAGCACACCAGCCACAGTGATTTCCAACAGTTTTCTTGATATTCCTCACCTTTGAACATACCCCTTCCTCAGTCTGGGACATCCTCATTTTTCTCACCTCTAGAAAATTTCTCACCACAAGGCTCACCTTCAGTATTACCATCTTTTCTCAGGCATTTATGATTCATTATAATTAGTCTGTACTCATGTTCATTCATGTGTATGTTACTCATTCCATGAAACAACCAAACCAATCAAAACTCCCCAAAACAGCTAAAAGAGGTTTTTTCACTCTTTCCCAGAAACATTTTTTCAACTCATTTTAAAAAATGAGTCACTTAACATTTTTAGCACTGCACCCCTTGTAAGAGCAAATGAAAACTGGGAAACATTTCCTCTAGAAAACCATTCAAGAAACACACGGGTATTTGGAAGGAAAACAGAGTTAATGGTTCCTCTGATGCGGATGATCTGAGAGGAGAACCCCAAGAATTAAGGATTCTTTTCTACACAATTCACCCTAAAGTACTGCAAAAGGGACAATAACATTGAATAGAAATTGAGCCCTAGTCAGAGTTCATCGTTTAATTTTCCAAATTACTTTATTAACCCCGCGTTAGGAGTCCACATTCGCCAGCTTCCCTGACAACGACTCCAGGGGAACTGGTTTTGGGAACCTCTGCTCCCTGCGGTCTTTTCGGCTGCGCTCTGGGGGTGCTGGACCAGGCTCCCCGGACGCGAGACAGTGACAGCAAGCTCGGACTTGATGCTGAGGTGCCCCTGCCCGCAGCGGGAGAAAACGAATGAAGGTCCACGCAAATGTGTTTCTACCAAGTCTCCTGTGAGCGCTAAGCTTGGGTTTTGTTTTTTTTTCCCCCGTCGCAGTTTTTCCAATCCAGTTCTTTGTCCATTCGTGTGAAAACGGGCCACCTCCACGTCTCCCAGCCATCTCCTAACCGTCTTTCTCTCTGAAATAGTGAGTTCCCGAGTATGAACTCTGAAATAAACCTTGCCAAATACCTGAAGTGTGAAGACGAGGTGGCCGAGTGGTTAAGGCGATGGACTGCTAATCCATTGTGCTCTGCACGCGTGGGTTCGAATCCCACCTTCGTCGACTTGGCATTTTTAGTAAGGAGAAAGGAAGATCACCTACCCAGATCCAAAGTTTGAATTTACTTACGAGAAAGCTGCTCTTACTTCCCTACTCACAACTGTTACAGTGATACGTGCGGATTTTCCTAGTTTCCTTCAGGGAAATGGAGGAAGAGATAAGTAAAAGACAAAGCTGGTAGAAACTGGAATCTGGTCTCTCCAGTCCCTCATTTTAAAAGTTATTACTCCAATGAGCAATAAAATAAGTTTATCAACAGATATAGTCAGCAGAACAAGCAGACCAAGGCAGAATTTGAATTAGATTCTCAAGAACAAATCTACTGACCAAAATTGAAGAAATGTATAGCACGGAAGCAGAGACATTACTTTGCTGACTAAGGTCCGTCTAGTCAAGGCTATGGTTTTTCCAGTGGTCATGTATGGATGTGAGAGTTGGATGGTGAAGAAGGCTGAGCGCCGAAGAATTGATGCTTTTGAACTGTGATGTTGGAGAAGACTCTTGAGAGTCCCTTGGACTGCAAGGAGATCCAACCAGTCCATTCTGAAGGAGATCAGCCCTGGGATTTCTTTGGAAGGAATGATGGTGAAGCTGAAACTCCAGTACTTTGGCCACCTCATGTGAAGAGTTGACTCATTGGAAAAGACTCTGATGCTGGGAGGGATTGGGGGCAGGAGGAGAAGGGGACGACTGAGGCTGAGATGGCTGGATGGCATCACTGACTGGGTGGACGTGAGTCTGAGTGAACTCCGGGAGATGGTGATGGACAGGGAGGCCTGGTGTGCTGCGATTTATGGGGTCGCAAAGAGTCGGACAAGACTGAGCGACTGAACCGAACTGAACTGATAGCACTGAAGAGATGAGAACATGAGTTAAAAGATAAAGGAATTTGGAGGTAACTTACTGTCAGATGACAACCACACAAACCACTTTCTAAGAGGCCACATTCAGTATGCTGCTTGAGGGTGGAACCAAGAATCGGTTGCTGAAGAGTGACTGGATTGGATATTTCCAAATTGTGCCCCTGAGAACTTGAAAATGAAGACACCCTGTGTAAAGGCCACATGAAAAGAAGCATCATTTAGAGACTGTCAGAATCCCAGGATTTGGTAGGGGAAATGGTTGGGAAAGTCTGGGTAGAGTGACTTGCAGGACTCCATCTGAGACTTTCAATGAATTGAAGGTTGTATCATAAAGCAACAATAAAGTCATATTTTACCCCATTGGGAGATTAAAATTTGTTCTTTGTGGTAATAGACATGACACACGTGTTTTTCACTCTACCACGTTGCAGCTAAAGTACCCCAAACTGAAAGAAAGGGTGTCCTCTTTCCCTGACGTACTCATTTAATCTTCTTGGCCTGCTAAGTGATATCCTTGACTATACGTAAGGTGAGACTCTCATAAGCCACAGAATAGATATCAGACAAGTTTTCCTGGGTGTACTTCCCAGGCTCTAATTCATTTCCACTGGTGAGTTAGAGTTCTTGTTCCTTACTTGTAGGCTTTTCATAACTAACTTTAAAAAGATATATTGCAGTTTTGCTTTTTCCTATTATATTTTGACCCAAGAAATGAATTTTTACTTTTATTTTTAAAATAGCTTTATTAAAGTATAACTGGTATATGATGAACTGCATATATTTACAGGGTACATTTTAATGAATTTTGACATATATATACACATACCATGACCCCAATCAAGACAGTGAACTTATCTGTTGTCCCTGAAATCTCACTGTCCCTTTTAGTACTTCTTTTCTTCTCTCCCCTGTGCTGAGTTTTGAATCACATTTCTTTAGCTGTGTCAGAAAGATTGCAAGGTGGTGTAACTAGAGGTGCAGAAATCAGAAGTTATTCAAACATGGAAGGGCCCCAGATGCCAGACTATGTACCTTCTATCAGCCTCTAAAGTCAGAGGTGGCCTATATATGACACAGCATTTCCTCTACAGTACTATTTGCCACGAATGGATGAAGAAATAAGTGAAAAGGAAAAGAATGTGCAGGAATAATCTACAAGATTTGGCAAGTCCTTGGAGTTTGGATATGTATTTAACTGGTGAAGAAATCCTCAAATCTGTAAATATATATATGAGAACTGGCAAGCACATGTGAAGAAGGAATGTGGAGAGAACATGAGGTGGATGAAAGAACACGCATTTTAGAGTAAAAATAAAAGTCTGCTTTCCACTAGTGGCTTTGCCAGTTAGCCATGTGACTTGAAGAAGCTATTTCCCCTGAGCCTCAGCTTCACATCTTAAATGAGGATAATGATATGTGTTCATGAAAAGTTAAACTGGACTCAATAAAACAATGTGAGTGATTCACTTTTTATCTTTCCCTGATCTAGTCCTGAATCAGTTCAGTTCAGTTCAGTCACTCAGTCATGTCCAACTCTTTGCGAGCACGCCAAGCCTCCCTATCCATCACCAACTCCCGGAGTTTACCCAGACTCATGTACATAGAGTCGGTGATGCCATCCAGCCATCTCATCCTCTGTCGTCCCCTTCTCCTCCTGCCCCCAACCCCTCCCAGCATCAGGGTCTTTTCCAATGAATCAACTCTTCACATGAGGTGGCCAAAGTATTAGAGTTTCAGCTTCAGCATCAGTCCTTCCAATGAACAGATAGTGGCAATTATTGCTCAGGTCCTTTTGGTCGTATTTCAAAAAGTATCTCACGTCATTTGTTTACAAGTGCAGATTTAAAGTAAGAAGGAGTTTAGGCTGGAGACAAATTCAAAGTAATTCATTCCTTCATTGGTTGGACTACATGGAATACTCCATCTAATATGGCCAGGGAGGAGACTATGGGTAGTGAAAAAAGGATGACTGAAATTTCAGAAGGTAAGAAACTTGGAGAAAATGAGAGCTGGTGAAGGAAAAAAAAAAAAAAACAACAACTAGCCAAAGACAAACACAACTGTCCTCAGTCAAAAGTCCACCAGGTTCTACTGCTAGATGAGCATGGGATGTCATCTACAGCACCACCCTCTAACGTTGGGTTCCTCCAACTGTAGGGGTAAAATGGAAGTCTTGTTGACCCATGTGGAGAATTCCTTAGACACTGGTGGTGTTTCTCTTCTGAGAGAAACATTAATCCAGTAAACAGTACTCTGAAAAGAGGTGGATTTGTCATTTCCTGTTAACCGAAACCCTGAAGCCAGCAAGGGTGCATGTCTTTCCTGACAGAATGGAGATTCAGAGAAGACAGAATATCTTGAAGTAACTCAATATGACATTTCCCTTTTTTTTGGCATATAAAAATAAAATAATGTATGTAATAGCAATCATTAATAAGCAAAATTCATGAAGAAGGAGAAACCTGAATTTTTAACAAAACCTAAGGTGTTTTTTTTTTTTTTTGAAGGGGAAGAAAACTGGAAGTTCAACCAGAAGAAGCGCTCGGAGAGTGGCAGGAAGTGGAGACAATTTGTTTTGTTTTTCCGCTGAATCATCCACCCAAGAAAGTAAAGTCTTTGAGGTCTCCCATAACAACAGGGGAGAATATTACTCCATCCATTTATTTAGAGATATACTGTGTGCCAGGCACTGTTCTAGAAGCTGGGGGATACAATCATGATCAAAGTAGACTAAAACAGAGAAATTCAGCTCTCAGTTGACTTACATTCTGGTGAAGAGGATGGTATGGTGAGGATAAGTCAAGTATACAGCATGTCAGATCTTGATACATATTATGAAGAACAGTAAGTAGGAATTGGAAATTTGCTTGGGGTGGCTCAGATAGAAAGATGACATTCAAAGAATGCCTCACCAACAGGACAAATACCTGTGTTAGGACTTCAATGTCCCTTCCTTACCAAGCACAGTGGTCCCATTCCAGGAAGGGAACACGAATTCAGCCACCCCACAACTCTCCTGACCAGGTTCAGCTCCTGAGCAGCTTGTCAAGAGACCCATGCTTCCTCTCAAATGAGCATCAGGCTTATTTTCAGGGAAGATGCAGCCAGTGTAATAACAGCTTTGGCCTCTGATTACCCTCCTCAGGTCACTGGTTCAAGTGCACCTGCTGAGAAGTCTTAGCTACTCTACTTACTAATAGGAAAGAATTCCAGGCTAGATAATGAGAAAATCAGGGGCAGAACTTGAGAGGAATATAGCCATTGGCCATTTGAGTTAAAGGGGACATAGAGAATCCACATTTATATATTTGCGTTTGTATAAAGAAATTCCAGACAGGAACATAAGAAACTAATAACGTGGTTCTTTGTTATTGATGAGAGGACTTGGTCAGATGAGAACTGTGTTTGAAGTAGTATTGTTCCTTGTATTTTTACATACACAGTTATTAAAGTCTAGCAATGGACTGCCTAACAGAAACCACAGAATAAAATATTAACTGTATTATCTTAAAGGGCCATAAGATGGCGAGAGCGTTTCTTGATTGTCGAGCCTGTGCGCGGGAAGAAGAGGACCACTGCTGCTATGAACTCCCCTGTGCAAACCGCCTCTCTCCTGGTTTCCTTAGTTCAGTCTCCAGAATTTCTCTTCACCAACAGTTGATTCCTCTCATTATCACTCCTTATTGACTGGAAGAGAATTATGTTCGTTAGTTGGGCCAGCTTTTTAAAGAAACATTTTTTGGGGAAAGGGGAAGGGAGGCAGGGAAGAGACGCATTGATATATACACAGAAGTTGACAGACTGAGAACAAGGTACTTCCAAGTGCCCATCAGGCAAAGCTTCAACAATTAACCAACACCCCTTGTGTTGTTTCTTTATCCACCCACCGGGTACACTGTGGGGGAGGGTTACAGTGTATAGGAATCATAAACATGTTTCAATCATGAATATTTCAAACATCCCAACAGATACAGAATTAAACAAAATACAAGATTTTCTCTCCAATGAAAAATTTTAAATGATTTGTAACATCATCCAATAACTAGTACTAGAAAAAAAATCTTCAATTGCCTCAAATATTTTATTTTTTTACAATGATTTTTCTGATTTGCATTCCATTAGATGCTGGATGGAGTAAAGAGATAAGATGATCACTCCGGAGGTTAGGGAGACCTCCCTGCACATAAACACGCCTTGTGGGTGGGGGTGGGGTCAAAAGGGAGGGAGTGCCATCCCATAACAGCTGATGCCAAACTTTCCACAGGCCTCAGTGGTGGAATCCATCTTGAAGAAAAGATGTAAGCTCATGCTGAGGCGTGTCCTAGAACAGGTCAGATGTGTGATTAGAATCAAGGTAATTGGCCAAAGGTAAACAAAGACCTGAAAGAACTGCCCTATATAAATTAACTGCCTCTTTACTACACTCCTCATTAGGGAGGATACCCACACCCTTTCTCTCTGGGTGGGTGTTTCTATCTTGTTTTTGTCTTTAAAAAAAAAGACCAACTGTTTCTCAGTGTGCTCTCCCACTTATGCTGTGTCTCTAAATAATAAATTTAATAAATAGTAAATAATAATAAACTGTTTTTAAAGTTTTTGCCTCTTAGAGAAATAAATTTTTTAAATAGGGCAAGAGCCAGAGGAACTTTGCTTCTAGCCTCTAGCCCCTGGTGGATTTCTGGTTTTCATCCAAGCTACCCAGGTCTGGATTAAAGATTTACTGAGCATGGCCGCACCCATCAGAACAAGACCCAGTTTCCCCCACAGTCAGTCTCTCCCATCAGGAAGCTTCTATAAGCCTCTTATCCTTATCCCTCAGAGGGCAGACAGAATGAAAACCACAATCACAAAAAACTAATCAAACTGATCACATGGACCACAGCCTTGTCTAACTCAGTGAAACTATCAACCATGTCATGTAGGGTGACCCAAGACAGACAGGTCATGGTGGAGAGTTCTGACAAAACGTGGCCCACTGGAGAAGGGAATGGCAAACCACTTCAGTATTCTTCCCTTGAGACCTCAATAACAGTATGAAAAGGCAAAAAGATATGACACTGAAAGATGAATTCCCCAGGTTGGTAGATGCCCAATATGCTACTGGAGAAGAGTGGAGAACTAACTCCAGAAAGAATGAAGAGATGGAGCCAAAGCAAAAACAGTGCCCAGTTGTGGGTGTGACTGGTGATGGAAGTAAAGCCTGATGCTGTAAAGAGCAATATTGCATAGGAACCTGGAAGGTTAGGTCCATGAATCAAGATAAGTTTGAAGTGTTCAAACAAGAGATGGCGAGTGAACATCAACATTTTAGGAATCAATAAAATGGACTGAAATGAGCAAATTTAACTCAGATGACCCTTGTATCGACTACTATGGGCAAGTATCCCTTAGAAGAAATGGAGTAGCCCTCATAGTCAACAAGAATCTGTAATGCAGTTCTTGGGTGCAATCTCAAAAATGACAGAATGATCTCTGTTCATTTCCAAGGCAAACCATTCAATATCACAGTAATCCAGTCTATGCCCCAACCACTAATGCTGAAGAAGCTGAAGTTGAACAGTTCTATGAAGACCTACAAGACCTTCTAGAACTAACTCCCCCCAAAAGATATCCTTTTTATCATAGTGGACTGGAATGCAAAAGTAGGAAGTCAAGAGATACCTGGGGTAACAGGCAAATTTGGCCTTGGAGTACAAAATGAAGCAGGGCAAAGTCTAACAGTTTTGCCAAAAGAATGCCCTGATTTTAGCAAACACCCTCTTCCAACAACACAAGAGATGACTCTACACATGGACATCACCAGATGGTCAATACCAAAATCAGATTGATTATATTACTTGCAGCCAAAGATGGAGATGCTCCATGCAGTCAGCAAAAACAAGATTGGGAGCTGACTATGGCTCATATCATGAACTCCTTGTTGCACAATTCCTACTTAAATTGAAGAAAGTAGGGAAAACCACTAGACCATTCAGGTATGACCTAAATCAAATCCCTTACGATTATACAGTGAAACTGACAAATAGATTCAAGGGATTAGATCTAATAGACAGAGTGCTTGAAGAATTATGGACAAAGGTTTGTGACACTGGACAGGAGGCAGTGATCAAGGTCATCCCCAAGAAAAATAAATGGTTGTCTGAGGAGGCCTTACAAATAGCTGAGAAAAGAAGAGAAGTGAAAGGCAAAGGAGAAAAGGAAAGATATAAGCATCTGAATGCAGAGTTCCAAAGAATAGCAAGGAGAGATAAGAAAGCCTTCTTCAGCGATCAATGCAAAGAAATAGAGGGAAACAACAGAATGGGAAAGACTAGAGATCTCTTCAAGAAAATTAGAGATACCAAGGGAACATTTCATGCAAAGATGGGCACGATAAAGGACAGAAATGATATGGTCCTAACAGAAGCAGAAGATACTAAGATGAGGTGGCAAGAATACACAGAAGAACTATACAAAAAAGATCTTCATGACCTAGATAACCATGATGGTGTGATCACTGGACTAGAGCCAGACATCCTAGAATGCAAAGTCAAGTGAGCATTAGGAAGCATCACTATGAACAAAGCTAGTGGAGGTGATAGAATTCCAGTGGAGCTATTTCAAATCCTGAAAGATGATGCTGTGAAAGTGCTGCACTCAATATGCCAGCAAATTTGGAAATCTCAGCAGTGGCCACATACTGGAAAAGGTCAGTTTTCATTCCAATCCCAAAGAAAGGCAATTTCAAAGAATGTTCAAACTACCACACAATTGCACTCATCTCATATGCTAGTAAAGGAATGCTCAAAATTCTCCAAGCCAGGCTTCAACTGTAGGTGAACTGAGAACTTCTAGGTGTTCAAGCTGGATTTAGAAAAAGCAAAGGAACCAGAGATCAAATTGCCAACATCTGTTGGATCAGCAAGAGAGTTCCAGAAAAACATCCACTTCTGATTTATTGACTACACCAAAGCCTTTAACTGAGTGGATCATAACAAGCTGCGGAAAATTCTTAAAGAGATAGTAATACCAGACCACCTTACCTGCCCTCTGAGAAATCTGTATGCAGGTCAAGAAGCAACAGTTAGATCTGGACATGGAACAACAGACTGGTTCCAAATTGGGAAAGGAGTACATCAAGGCTGTATATTGTCACCCTGCTTATTTAACTAATATGCAGAGTGAATCATGCGAAATGCCAGGCTGAATAAAGCACAAGCTGGAATCAAGGTTGCTGGGACAAATGTCAATAATCTCAAATATGCAGATATGCATATTTGCAAATATACACCACTCTTATGGCAGAAAGCGAAGAGAAACTAAAAAGCCTCTTGATGAAGGTGAAAGAGGAAAGTGAAAAATCTGGCTTAAATCTCAACATTCAAAAAACTAAGATCATGGTATCCGGTCCTATCACTTGACGGTAAGTAGATGGGTAAACAATGGAAACAGGAGAGACTTTATTGGGATAGACTTTAAACAGGAGAGACTTTATTTTTGAGCTCCAAAATCACTGCAGATGGTGACTGCCGCCATGAAATTAAAAGATGCTTGCTTCTTGGAAGAAAAGCTGTGACCAATCTAGACAGCATATTAAAAAGCAGAGACATTACTTTGCCAACAAAGGTCAGTCTAGTCAAGGCTATGGTTTTTCCAGTGGTCATGTATGGACATGAGAGTTGGACCATAAAGAAAGCTGAGTGCCAAAGAATTGATGCTTTTGAATTGTGGTGTTGGAGAAGACTCTCGAGAGTCCCTTGGACTGCAAGGAGATCCAAACGGTCTATCCTAAAGGAAATCAGTCCTGAATATTCATTGGAAGGACTGATACTGAAGCTGTAACTCCAATACTTCGGCCACCTGATGTGAAGAACTGACTCCTTAGAAGAGACCCTGATGCTGGGTGAGATGGAAGGCAGGAGGAGAAGGGGATGACAGAGGATAAGATGGTTGGATGGCATCACTGATTCGATGGACCTGAGTTTGAGCAAGGCCTGGGAGTTGCTGATGGACAGGGAAGTCTGGCATCCATTTGGTTGCAGAGTCAGACACAACTGAGCAACTGAACTGAACTGAACACAGGTCTGATTCCTGGGCAGGGAACTAAGATGTCTCTTTAAGGCTGCTCACTTCTGTCTCTCAGAAATCAATATATGAGACATTATGGAGGCAGTTTCCAAATGCTGGATAAGCTGTTAGAAAAAGCTCAAAAATGGGAGGAAATTTTGGACAGGCAAAACTCAAAACTGCAGGTTGAAACATGGGTATGGTTTTGGGTCAACAAAGGGGAAGAGTACCTCTGATAGTGGATTTAACAAAACATTAATTGCTTTTAGGCATTATTACTATGCTAACTTTAGACCCATTTTAGATAAATTAGGTAATTTCATTGAAAATTACCACCTAAACCAAAAAACAAAAAACCAAACAACAAAATAAACAGCCATGGTGGACTTGTCCAAATGATTTATAAATCATGGCTTTTTACCCCAAAGGGACACATAATTTTGAACAATAATTTAGAGAAGCATTGTGAGTGCCTGGTTCTCTTTTGTGACAACCTGAATAACGCTGGTCCTCTTCACTGGTTCTAGGCAAAGTCAAAATAGGATTTAAAATACCAACCAAAGGAGTGTTACAATAGAAACTGATCTTTGTTTTAGAGGAAAGTCTGAGACAAACGGCCTCAAGTTTCTCTGCGTTCATTGAACCGCAAAAGTCGTGTTTCGTCTCTTGCTGTTTCCTATTTTATGAATATAGGGCAAAAGGAAAGCAGTATCCTAATTAGAAACAAAGCGATAGTATTTATCAGTCTGAAAATATCCATCAGGTTCCTTACTCTCCAACGAACATTTCGAGAGGAAGTGATACATCTTATTCTCGAAAGGGACTAAGCGCTAAGAAAGACGGAAAAATGAAAAGCAGGATGAACTAGCCGAAAATGTTTATTCAAGGAGCTTGTGAGTGCCTGGGCTGGGCGGCAGTTAGTCGGTTTGTCCCGCGCTCGGAAACCAGTGGTTCCTTCCCCGATGCCGGCAACAAATCAGGACCTGGGAGGAAGGGCTGGCGCTCACCCGCCAAATTTAAACTTCCCGCCTAACCTCTGCACCCAGGCAGGACTCAAAACTCCTTGTCCCAGACCGGCGACTAGGAAGTATTTGTGTCATGAACTAAAGTTCTCTCTTACTTAACCCTAATGGCTATCAGAACGAGTAGCAAAGCTCTTCTCACATGCAGGAAATTCCTGAGTAACAAACAGTAAAGATCAAAGCCAAGGTTACACAAGGAACTTCAGAGCTTTGCCAGGGTCAGGCAACGTTATATTACTGGATCGCGAGCTTACTGTGACAAAAACTCCTAAGACTGCTCAGGAACTGTTCTACCTCCCAGATCACATACTGTAAAGAATCACAAAGACCCAGGGCAGAAGGAGAATAAGCATCAGCTCTTTCTCTGAGAACATGGGTGGCTCTTAAAAGAGCCGTTAGAATTGTTTGCAACCGACTCAGTTTACTTGGCACTAGTGTACTTGGTGACAGCCTTGGTGCCCTCGGACACCGCATGCTTGGCCAGCTCCCCAGGCAGCAGCAGGCGCACGGCCGTCTGGATCTCCCTGGATGTGATGGTCGAGCGCTTGTTGTAATGCGCCAGGCGCGATGCCTCGCCCGCGATGCGCTCGAAAATGTCGTTTACAAAGGAGTTCATGATACCCATGGCCTTGGACGAAATGCCGGTGTCCGGGTGAACTTGCTTCAGCACCTTGTACACGTAGATAGAGTAGCTCTCCTTACGGCTGCGCTTGCGCTTCTTGCCGTCCTTTTTCTGAGCCTTGGTCACCGCCTTCTTGGAGCCCTTCTTCGGGGCCGGAGCAGATTTAGCCGGTTCAGGCATGACGAATAACAGGTCAAACAAGTTCAAGCGAAGAACACACAGAAGATACGATGACTCCTTTTTATATACAAGCTCTTATGCAAATAAGGCGATACGTTAACCTCTCAGTCTTACTGATGGCTGTTCCAGAAGACGTCATAAATTAGTTATGCCCAATTAGAACGCAAGAATACCAATTCGCATTCCCATTGGCTAAAATGAAGCCACAATCCTAGCCAATGACATGCCTTCTTTTCGCGCCTAATGAGGGTTATAAAAGAAATGCTACCCTTGTAATTTCACTCTTTTGGTAGCCGTTTGGGGTGAAGTTCGGGTTATAATGTCTGGGCGAGGTAAACAAGGCGGCAAGGCTCGTGCCAAAGCCAAGACACGCTCCTCGCGAGCTGGGCTCCAGTTCCCTGTGGGCCGTGTTCACCGGCTGCTCCGCAAGGGTAACTATGCCGAGCGGGTCGGGGCCGGCGCGCCAGTGTACCTGGCGGCGGTGCTGGAGTACCTGACGGCCGAGATTCTGGAGCTGGCGGGCAACGCGGCCCGAGACAACAAGAAGACCCGTATCATCCCGCGTCATCTGCAGCTGGCCATCCGCAACGACGAGGAGCTGAACAAGCTGCTGGGCAAAGTCACCATCGCTCAGGGCGGCGTCCTGCCCAACATCCAGGCGGTGCTGCTGCCCAAGAAGACCGAGAGCCACCACAAGGCCAAGGGCAAGTAGTTGCCTGGATTATAGTAACTCCAATGAGTCCAAACCAAAGGCTCTTTTCAGGGCCACCCATAGTTTCAGTAAAAGAGCTTGACATTTGTTAATAATGTTGGATGACAGAAAAATACAAAACTTAGTAGGAAAACTTTTGGCTTCATATAGTGGCATATATGGATTACAGGTCAAAAACCCTTAGTGTAAAATTTGGTCAGTTTAGCTCATTCTTTTTCAACTTATTTTTTTCACTAAAATTGCTTCTTCCTACGTCGAATTTTTTAGCACTTGGTCTACTAATACCTCACTCATCCTATTATTGTATGTTTAACATTCTGGTATTAACATGAAGTAGAGTGAGGTGAAGTCGCTCAGTCGTGTCCGACTCTGCGACCCCATGGCCTGTAGCCTACCAGGCTTCTCGGTCCATGGGATTTTCCAGGCAAGAATACTGGAATGGGTTACCATTTCCTTCTCCAGGAGATCTTCCCGACCCAAGGATTGAAGCCGGGTCTCCTGCATTGTAGGCAGACGCTTTACTCTCTGAGCCAGGAGACCCTTAACGTATTAACATAAGTAAGACTTATTGGAATAAATGTTGACAATATCTAGCAATCCTAGACACCGATACGGCTTATCAAAAAAGTAAAATGTTTGACTTTTAACAGGTTGTTCAGGAGCTATGTAACCCAAGTGATTTCATTCATTATTCAATTGTGTTTAATTGTGTTTATGTCTTCCAATTGTAGGGGGGAGGGGAGTTACTTTTCCGCACCCTTGTGAGTTTTTGACAGAGAGCCTGTAAGCAGATGGGTTAGGGGTTCCCCCAGAAAGAACCAGCAATGGCTTTCTCCCTCTCTCCCTCTTTTTTTGGTGTCGCCCTGCAGTTTGTGGGATCTTAATTCCTCGATCAGGAATTGAACTCTGGCCCTCGACAGTGAAAGAGTGGAATCCTAACCACTGGATCACTAGAATTTCCCAGGAATGGTTTTGTGACATGAGCCATTTTAGCCAAAATCATTTTTTATATAAGCCTAGTGGCAATGGTTGTCGTTTAACAGTGTCAGTAATTGATCTGAAGAGAAGTAAGAGAATGCAGGAATAAAGGAAAAGCAGTAAAGAGATACTGCTACTGCTAAGTCACTGCAGTCGTGTCCGACTCTGTGTGACCCCATAGACGGCAGCCTACCAGGCTCCGCCGTCCCTGGGATTCTCTAGGCAAGAACACTGGAGTGGGTTGCCATTTCCTTCTCCAATGCATGAAAGTGAAAAGTAAAAGTGAAGTCGCTCAGTCGTGTCCAACTCTTTGCGTCCCCATGGACTGCAGCCAACCAGGCTTCTCCATCCATGGGATTTTCCAGGCAAGAGTATTGGAGTGGAGTGCCATTGCCTTCTCGGAGTAAAGAGATAACAGTTCAGCAATAAAACAAAGTTCTAGTTCCTCAAGGCATATAGATAATCTGATAGTCTTTGAGTTCTGCAGGAAGGACCCCACCTAGGTGGAGGATAGAATGATAATTTTGCCCCTGGTGACTTGAATCAACCTTTGCCCCAGTTCTATGCTGATTTCTCCTCTGCTCCAGACCCTTTATGAATACGCATGTTCCCTTGGCTTAAAACTCCCAATTTTGCTGTTCAGGGGGAAACTGCTTTGGGAATATCCCTGGTATTCTCTTTAGTTGCTTTTTGTAATAATAAATCCTTTCTTCCTTCTGATCTTTGGCTTGGTTGTACCTTTTGGTTCGATACCCACCAAGGGGCAAAACCCAGTTTTCAAATAACAAGTCTTATAATAAAAGACAAATTCTAAAGAGAAAAACAAGTTTCTTAACATGTGTACCTCATGTAAACATGGAAGAAATCCAGGGAAAAATGAATACCTCCCAAGGTGCCTTAGAAGGCCAGGAGTTCTCTGGAGGCTTTCACTGCTGATAACGCAAATTCAGTCCCTTATTGGGGAATTAAGATCCCTCAAACTTATGAGGTATGGACAAAAAAAAAAAAAAGAACTCCACCATAAATACTATTTGCTGTTGAAGATGTGAGGAGGTTAGTTATGAGGAGGTTACCAGGGAAACAAGAGTAGATTCTCTTAGGCATATTTAAATTGATACCTTCTCTATTCTCTATTGGGATTAAAATTGTCCTTCCTGGTAGAGAGGAGGGACATCTCTGTCAATTTGTGTCTTTTAGGAAGATCAAAGGAAGGCAAGAAGACTTTCTTGGATCTGCTTCATCTCAAATACTTCAGTTGGGCAAATCAATCTTTGTGCTAAATGGAGTATCTTGGGGTGGCCTATTCTATCCTTCAACACCAACTACTGATATTTTGTTGATTTATACTGTTGTCTGTATTAACAAAAAATCTGAACTCAACCTTATATTTATAAATGATGCACAGAGAATATTTGTAAACAAAAGTTTTAAAGTAAATTAAAGCTCTTTCATTACAATACAGGCTGCCCCAATGGCTCAGGTGCAAAGAACCCACCTGCAGTGTAAGATGCAGGAGACTCAGGTTCGATCCCTGAGTGGGTCAGGAAGATCCCCTGAAGAAGGAAATGTCAACCCACTCCAGTATGCTTGCCTGGGAAATACCCTGAAGAGGAGCCTGGAGGACCACAGTCGATGAGGACCTCCGCCATTGCAACAACTTTTAAGTTTTGTGTGTGTGTGTGTGTTTTCATTTAAAATCCAAAGTTCTGGGTTGATAATGTAGTTAAACATTTTTTTCCTTATATTTGGAAGTATTTATGCGGTGGCTCAGATGGTAACGCGTCTGTCTACAATGTGGGAGCCCTGGGTTTGATCCCTGGGTCAGGAAGTTTCCTGGAGAAGGAAATGGCAACCCACTCCAGTACTCTTGCCTAGAAAACCCCATGGACGGAGGAGCCGTGGTGTCCATGGGGTTGCAAAGAGTCGGACACGACTGAGCAACTTCACTTTCTTTCTTTCTTTCTTTATGCTCCATTACAGACAGTTTGGCCATCTATTCATTTTGAGATGAGAAGATAAAGATCAACTTTAAGATCAAGAATATTTAAGGAAGATCAAGAGCAGAGAAAACAAGGGTAGAAAGGGAGTTCACAGAGACAGGAAGAGACCAGATCATGTAGGGCTTTATGATCATGTAGGTTTTATATGCTATGTTATGTTTTTACAAATCATTCTAAGGGTTTTGAATGAACGAATGGCATAACCTAATTTATATTTCTTTGAAAGTTCACTAAGGCAATTATATGGTGAATACAAAGTTTAGAAGTAATAATATAAATTAGGAAGGCTATTGCAATGGTCTTTTTGAGAGATAATGGTGGTTTGGCCTAAACTGGGGGCAATAGATGGTTTGGTATAGATATATTTCACAAATGTGACTGATAGTTTGCTGCTGGATTTGATTCATACTGTGTAGGAGAGGGGAGAAAATATTTTTCCCTTTGAATTCTTGGCTGAGACTTCCTATAAGACAAGTTCAAAATCACCAAATTTTTATTAACATGTATACCTCATATGTGTATGAAAGACACTTAGGAAAAATGAGTAAGCACCGCAAGATGACCCAAGCCACCACCTTATATATGATCTTTGTTGTTCAACTGCTAAGTCAGATCTGAATCTTAGCCACCCAATGGACTGCAGCACACCAGGCTCCTCTGACCTCTGCTATCTCCTTCAGTTTGTCTCAAATTCATATCCGTTGAGACTGTCTAACCATCTCATCCTTGGGCTCCTCCTTCTCCTTTTGCCTTCAGTCTTTCCCAGCATCAGGATTTTTTCCAGTGAGTCGGCTGTTCACATCAGGTGGCCAAAGTATTGGAGCTTCAGCATCAGCCTTCCAATGAATATTCAGGGTTGATTTCCTTTAGGATTGACTGATTTGATCTCCTTGCAGTCCAAGGGACTCTCAAGGATCTTTTAAAATGACGGTTTTAAAAGCATCAATTCTTTGGTGCTCAGCATTCTTTATGGTCCAACTCTCATATCCATACTTGACTACTGGAAAAACCATAGCTTGACTATGCAGTCTTTTGTTGGCAAAGTGATGTCTCTGCTTTTTAATATGCTATCTAGGTTTGTCATAGCTTTTTTCCCCCCAAGGAATAAACGCCTTTTAATTTCATGGCTCCAGTCACCATCCTCAGTGATTTTGGAGCCCAAGAGAATAAAATCTGTCAATGATGGTACCAGATGCCATGATCTTAGTTTTTTGAATATTGAGTTTTAAGCCATCTTTTTCACTATACTCTTTCACCCTCTTCAGGAGGTTCTTTAGTTCTTCACTTTCTGTTAGAGTGGTATAATCTTCACATCTGAGGCTGTTGATATTTCTCCTGGCAATCTTGATTCCAGTTTGCGATCTGTCCAGCCTGGCATTTCACGTGATGTACTCTGCATAGAAGTTAAATAAGGAATATACAGCCTTGTCATATTTCTTTCCCAGTTTTGAACCAGTCCATTGTTCTGTGTTCAGTTTTAACTATTGCTTCTTGACTTGCATACAGGTTTCTCAGAGACAGCTAAGGTGGTCTTGTTTTCCCCTCACCTGAAGAATTCTCCACAGTTTGTTGTGATCCACACAGTCAAAGTCTTTAGTATAGTCAATGAAACAAAAGTAGATGTTTTTCTGGAACTCTCTCACTTTCTCCATGATCCAACAAATGTTTGCAATTTGATTTCTGGTTCCTCTGCCTCTTTGAAAGCCAGCGTGTACATCTGGAAGTTCTTGGTTTATGTACTGTTGAAGCCTAGCTTGAAGGATTTTGAGCATAACCTTGCTAACATGAAATGAGCTCAATTGTACAGTAGATTGAACACCTTTGGGGACTGAAATGAAAGACAAAACAAAGTTGTATGAGGGCAGGGGTTTGGGGCACGGTTACCATTAGAAGTTTTCCCAAAAAATGCATAGTAAACAAAGGTAAGGGACTTCCCCATTGGCTCACAGGTAAAGAATCCACTTGCAATGCAGGAGATGCAGGTTTGATGCCTGGGTCTGGAGGATCCCCTGGAGAAGGGCATAGCAACCCACTCCAGTATTCTTGTGGGGAAACTCTCATGGACAGAGGCTGGTGGGCTACAGT
This sequence comes from Budorcas taxicolor, assembly GCF_023091745.1. NCBI lineage: Eukaryota > Metazoa > Chordata > Mammalia > Artiodactyla > Bovidae > Budorcas > Budorcas taxicolor. The sequence goes on from NC_068920.1 coordinate 29,415,681, forward strand.
CCATGGGGTCGCAAAGAGTCAGGCATGACTGAAGCCACTGAACACAATGCAGATTAAAGTGGGTGCTTTGTCCCAGAATTCTTTTTTTTTTTTTTGCAATTTAGAGTCATCCTTCTCTGCTTAGTATGGAGAGGGGGACGTAAATGGAGCTTTCCTCTATAAGTGTCTCTTACAAAAGTATAATTTTTGTTTTCAGAAATTCTCCTGTCTATGCTGTTTCTCAAAAATAATTAGTTCAAAATAATCCTTATGACAAGAGGGGTGGCATAGTTTGGGGTGGCATGTTCAGCTACACTTCAACTGTGAAAGAACATAAAGAAATAAAGAAAACACTTGATTTAAACTAAAGTTTATCTTGACCTATTAAGTCAGTTACTATGTATTTTTTGAACATAGTATTGTATAAAATACTATATAATAGGAACAGCACTGTATTTTTATAATACATTGTATCTTTATAAAATAATAAACCTTTGTCTCTCAATTTCAGAAGTTATAAAAGAATCTGACAAACTTTTCACATATACATTCATTACTAGTCTTACAATCACTAGCTGTTATGCAAAAACTCATGAAACCAGATAGGGAGAGAGGCTAGTAGTTGGTGGGAATTTTACTGATTTATTTTAAAGTAGAGAAGGGTTTGTAAAATATATTCCAGTTAACTAATGTTGGGAAAATAGAATTTAAAACAAAAGAGAAAATTTATTATAGACTAAGCTTCATGCTTATTAAAAACATTGTGCTCAACACAGGCAATGTTTTATTAAAGAGATTTCAAAAGAGGGGGAAAAAACCTGTTATATAGGTAAGAGGGTACATCCATTACATTAGTAGGCTTTGCAATCTGGAGTCGGAAAACTGGGAAACAGAGCACTTTCCCTTGTTGATTACATTTCAAAAAGAGGACTCCAAGGTCCTTGAGGAAACATATTTGAGATAGGAGGCTAGCCAAAGGGTGTTTTTAGCCATTAAGAAAATTTACATACCTTTGAAAAGGACAGAGAATTTTTGAAAGAGAAAAAGGAAAAAGAAGGGACGGATAATTAAGCCTCTTGTCTTCAATTTGTATTTGCCCTTAAATTAACTTGAATTCCCTGGAGAAGGAAATGGCAACTCACTCCAGTACTCTGCCTAGAAAATTCCATGGATGGAAGGAACCTGGTGGGCTACAGTCCATGGGGTCGCAAAGAGTCGTACACGACTGAGCAACTTCGCTTAACTTGAATTAACCTATACTAGCTATCTACCCCCTCTATAAAATATACTGAATTTTGTTCCTGTTGTTTGAATCAGTTTTGTTGTTTCAAAAGTTATTAATTCCATAAAATTGATAGTTTATAGGAGTCCTTTGAAAATTCTATAATGCAAGCTTCTAAAAGTAACTCACTGAAATAAAGGAAAGTAAGAAAATCATTGAATAACAATGGGATTACATGCTAATGCTGAAAGACGAGATTAAAATTTCTCAGAATTTAAGCAATAGTTAAATTATAAATATATTTTAAATTAAGCATGTATAAACAGGAATGTTTAAAATACATAATCTTTTTTTATAAAGACTTTCTTAGAAAGACAAAGGTAGACTTTCTTTTCTCTATTTGAATTTTGTACTATTCACTAATGAAAAATTAACTGCTCTTCTAAGTAATGAAAGTAAATTTTTAAAAAATTATGTTACCTAGAAAAACATCTACAAGACATTTAAAGGCTCGGATTCAGTATTTTTCCTTAGGAGGACAAACTATTTCAAAAATAACAAATATACCCTAATAAATGTATAAATTTATTACAGTTAAGAGTACTAAAAGAATTTCATTCTTGCACCTCAGTTCAGTTCAGTCGCTCAGTCGTGTCCGACTCTTTGCGACCCCATGAATCGCAGAACGCCAGGCCTCCCTGTCCATCACCATCTCCCGGAGTTCACTCAGACTCGCGTCCATCGAGTCCGTGATGCCATCCAGCCATCTCATCCTCGGTCGTCCCCTTCTCCTCCTGCCCCCAATCCCTCCCAGCATCAGAGTCTATGAGTCAGCTCTTCGCATGAGGTGGCCAAAGTACTGGAGCTTCAGCTTTAGCATCATTCCTTCCAAAGAAATCCCAGGGCTGATCTCCTTCAGAATGGACTGGTTGGATCTCCTTGCAGTCCAAGGAACTCTCAAGAGTCTTCTCCAACACCACAGTTCAAACGCATCAATTCTTCGGCACTCAGCCTTCTTCACAGTCCAGAATAGTATAATGGTAAAAATTAACTTGAAATAAACAATTGTGAAGTATGAGTTCACTGGCAAATACTTATATTTCAACATTACAAAGAATTAAAACCCTAGAGCACTATCATAGACTGATCAGAATAAAAACTCTAGAAATAATTTTAAGTGAAATAATAAACGATCAATTAAGTTCCTCCAATCAGTGGATAAAGCATTTATTACGTTATACTTATTAGCGGGCTGGTTAATTAAAAAAAAATTTTTTTTAAATTATCTACACAGAGACCAAATCTAGATCATTATAGAGTTCTCTTTTTTTAAACGGTTCTACACATTATCAGCAAAATAATAGGAACTTATTAAAAATGAAAATTGACACTGAATAGAAGAGAATTTAGCAATACATCTGGAAGGTTTCAAAATTCTCTATTTTATCAGAACATCTTGTTCTATTTCTGGAAGTTAGTATGTTTCCTTCATATATTAAAAAAAAAAACAAGATATAACATTATGCAAATACTATTAGAGAAAATAAAGATAAAAGAATATTTTATTCTGTGGTTTTATGTATCATCTACAAGGTAAAGGTTTTGTAATTTAACGAGGATGAGGAGAGAAACACATTAGAGAAAAGGGTAAATATACAGCCTAGGCCTTGAAGCTGGTGAAAAGAATTCACTGAAAGAACAGAAAAGGAGTAATGGCTGGCTTGTTTCTTTAAGAACCCTCCCCAACCCAGAGAGCTTCCCGCCAAAGCACTTTGGGTTTTCATTCTGGTCCGCAGACTCTACGCATTAAAGGGGCTGCAACAAACTGAAGGTACTTTACTGTTCTCGGGTCTCGAAATATCTGGACGTGGTAAGGGTGGAAAGGGTTTGGGTAAGGGGGGCGCCAAGCGTCACCATAAAGTTTTGCGAGACAACATTCAGGGCGTCACTAAGCCCGCTATTCGCCGCCTGGCTCGGCGTGGGGGAGTCAAGCGCATCTCCGGCCTCATCTACGAGGAGACCCGCGGGGTGCTGAAGGTGTTCCTAGAGAATGTGATCCGGGATGCAGTTACCTACACAAAGCACGCCAAGCGCAAGACTGTCAGCGCCATGGACGTGGTCTACGCGCTCAAGCGCCAAGGACGCACCCTCTATGGCTTCGGCGGCTGAAAGAAAAAGTTTCACCTTATTTGTTTATTCAAAGGCCTTTTTTAGGGCCCGGAAGTTTTCACTGAAAGGGCTAAAATAACACCACAGAACACAACATTTAGCGATAACGGCCAGTGTTTACCAAAAACGCTGTAGTGTTTTTATAAAAAAAGTTCAGTACGTGTTTACAGTTCTTTACATTGAAAACTTAGTGGCTCTTAAAAGAGCCTTTGTGGTTGATTTAAGAACGGTCACAGGACAACTTTACTTGGCGCTGGTATACTTGGTGACGGCTTTGGTGCCCTCAGACACCGCGTGCTTGGCCAGCTCCCCAGGGAGCAGCAGGCGCACGGCCGTCTGGATCTCCCTGGATGTGATGGTCGAGCGCTTGTTGTAGTGCGCCAGACGCGATGCCTCGCCCGCGATGCGCTCGAAGATATCGTTCACGAAGGAGTTCATGATGCCCATGGCCTTCGACGAGATGCCGGTGTCCGGATGGACTTGCTTCAGCACCTTGTACACGTACACGGAGTAACTCTCCTTGCGGCTACGCTTGCGCTTTTTGCCGTCTTTCTTCTGCGCCTTGGTCACGGCCTTCTTGGAACCCTTCTTCGGGGCCGGAGCGGACTTCGCTGGTTCCGGCATGGTTGTAAAAACTAACGCCGAAGTCTAAAACGCAAACCAGAAAAAAGTGATACCGAACGCAAAATGCCTCTTTTATATAGAACCTCCTATGCAAATAAGGTCATAGGTTAAAGTCTTAGTCGATTGGTGGTGGTTGAAAAAGACGTCATAAATTAGTTATGCCCAATCAGAACGGAAGAATCCCAATCTCTCATTCCCATTGGTTAAAATGAACCCACTAACGTAACCAATGACGCATGTTCTTTTTCGCGCCCAATTAGGCTTATAAAAGACTCTGCACCTGGTGCTTTACAATAGTAAGTTTATTTGTGTTGCAGCTGTAGTGTCCGAAATGTCTGGACGTGGCAAGCAAGGTGGTAAGGCTCGTGCCAAAGCTAAGACCCGTTCTTCGCGGGCTGGCCTTCAGTTCCCCGTAGGCCGCGTACACCGCTTGCTCCGCAAAGGCAACTATGCCGAGCGGGTAGGTGCTGGGGCCCCGGTGTACTTGGCGGCGGTGCTGGAGTATCTGACGGCCGAGATCCTAGAGCTGGCGGGCAATGCGGCCCGGGACAACAAGAAAACGCGAATCATCCCGCGTCACTTGCAGCTGGCTATCCGCAACGATGAAGAACTCAACAAGCTGCTGGGTAAGGTCACCATTGCTCAGGGTGGTGTCTTGCCTAACATCCAGGCCGTGCTACTGCCTAAGAAAACTGAGAGCCACCACAAGGCCAAATAAAGAGGTTAGGAAAGGTGAAGAAAACAACGGCTCTTTTCAGAGCCAACCTACATTGTCAAAGAAAAAGCTGTGATTACTGTGTATTTTGAGTGATAAGGCTGTAAGATGCTTACACTGAGGCTGTGAAGCAATTCTGACGGCGTTTTAAAATATGGTCTGAATTGACGTTCACGTGGACTAGTATGTTCACGAGGGGCTTACTTAGAAGCTGGGGGGTGAATCAACAGGTAGTTTCTTGAAACCAGATAACCCTAGTGTTGTCTAGTAGTGTTCTTACGTAGTTAATATGGGGGGCACTGGTTACCTTTAGGAAACATTTAGCAGTATTGAGTATAGTAGAAAAATCCTTTGAGAACATTTTGAATAAGTGACATAACTAAAGGATAGTTTTTATCATGTGAAATTCTTGAGTTCTGCTTACTTTCATTTTCTTGAGGATTTATCCTAATGGGAAATTAGCTTGATTAAAATCATACAGTATTTTCTTAATCTCATGTAAATCCTTGAACCTATTTCTTTGGGATACATACATTTGTCTAATGCACTCCTGTGTAGACAGTCAAATGCGGCTTAAAATCTGCCTCCCTGGAAGTTATCTTAGTTTTGTTCGTGCGTGCTGTCGCTTCAGTCTACGACTGCGACCCCATTAACTTAGCCTGCAAGTCTCAGTCCATGAGATTATCCAGGCAAGAATACTGGAGTGGGTTGCCATGCCGTCCTCCAGGGCATCTTTCCCACCCAGTGATCTTTCTTAGGTCCCCTGCTTTGGCAGGTAAGTTCTTTACCACTGGTCCACCACTAGGTGAGGGAGCCCCAAGCAAACACGTAAATATGTAAGACAGTATTGCTGCGAAGAACATAGGGAGGAGACAGGTCATAAAGCATAATGGGGACTCATTTTAGATAATGGCTAAGTGGAGACAACCTCTTTTAAAGGAGTTACCTGATCAGAGACCTACATAAATCGAAAAAGAAACAAGACAGAGAAAGAGAATTTCAAGTAGAAGTAACAAAGTGCAAAAGCCATAAGACAGAAAATATGTTTTTCTTGGGAATAACCAGAAGGCCCATGAGGTTATGAACTTGAAGGGGGAGGGCCACTATAATATAGGACTTTGGCTGTGCAACTTAATGTGTATAAGTAGTCAAAAACAACAGCAACCCTGATCTCTTGAGATAATAAATTTGATAATACAAATTAGCTAAATAGAAAAAGTATGAAATCCAACCCACTTAAAAAAAAAAAGAAGACACCATAGAAATAGTATTGACCTCACCTTATTATGTGGTTCAAAACCTGAAAGATTTTGGAGAACATTATAATTCAGTACAGGATTTATTTGCTACTCTTAGTCTTTGTTTGCAGAAGCGTTTTTGAATGAAATGATAGTAAAATGCAAAAGGCCAAGGAAAAAAACTATGATCATATAGTGGTGCAGGTTGGGTTCTCCAGAATCAGATGCTTCAGACAGTTTGGGGTGCAAGATGTTTATCAGGGACCAACATTGGTAGAGGAAGGAACTAGGATTGGACAGAGGATGTCAAACTGTAATACAGGCCAGACAAATATGGGGAGCAATGGAGCCTGTATTACCTTTCAGAGTTGCCCCACGTTGGGTGAAAACGTCCCCGGATCAGGTTTTACTTCCCCACCTTGCTTTGCCACTGATATGGACTGCACTAGAAAAGGGCATGCCTTGAGTTGGGTGGAACTCTGAAACTCTAGGAACACTGAAGGAGGCAAGAACTGCTATCTACTAAGTGCACTCTGCAATTGGGCAGCAAGTCTTTCCTTGGTGGGGATCAAGCTACTGCATTTGCTTGTCTATGACATATATTAACATGAATATAAATATCAATGTTGAGTCATGTCTATGATAGTATTTGTAAAACTGACTTAAGCATGCATAGCTAGTATTGCTTCTTTGTTTTCACTGAGGGAATTTAAAAGAGATGTGTTTTCTTTTGAGAAAAATGAGAAAACCTTCTATAAATTTTTACTAATTCCATGTACTCCAATACGATTTTAGATGCTTCAGTCATTGCAAATGGAAGGTGATATAGAGCGAGTATAAGGAATATGAGAGGGTCATTGGAAAAGATCCTGATGCTGGGAAAGATTGAAGGCAAAAGAGCGGCTGAACTGAACTGATGAGAGTTCCACTGGGCTTCTCTCCCTTCTCCAGATCCTCCTTGGAAGGAAGAGGGTCGGGCACAGCCTTTAAAAGAATGACATAGCCATAAAACATGACAAAGACTGGTTAGAACCAACGGGATCCAAAGATGGCAGAAGATTCAACTTCCAGTAGACTTTGAGCCTCATATGCTCATTGTAATATTCTAACAGTTAAATGACACACCCACTAGCACCATGACAGTTCTGAAGTGAAAGTCACTCAGTCAGGTCCGACTCTTTGTGACCCTATGGACTACCCAGTCCATGAAATTCTCCAGGCCAGAATATTGGAGTAGGTAACCTTTCCCTTCCCCAGGGGATCTTCCCAACCCAGGGATTGAACCAGGGTCTCCTGCACTACAGGTAGATTCTTTGCCAGCTGAGCCACAAGGACAGTTCTGAGGCTAACTGTAAAAGGTCAAAAAGTGGGCCGTGGCCCAATACCTGGAAATCTCTGCCCTTTTCCCCAAAGAATTGGAATAATCCACTCATTAGCTTATGAAATTACCCTGCCCATAAACTAACCATGCTATATTTACAGGCTCACTGTCCCTCTCTCCTCTCCCCTCAAGGCCTCGCATCTCTTAGTTGGAGGTATAAGTTGCAGTACACAGCCATCCAGTTCTACTAGTGCCAAAATGCTCTACACAGTCAATCAAAACAGGCCGAAGATTGTTAACCTTTTGTTAACCGGTCATAGAGAGTTTACCAAGAGGTTATAAAAAAGAATTGGTTGAAGGACAGGCAGCAACACAGTTTTCTCACTGAGTTACACAAGGCTATGATCCATGTGATCATTTTGGTTAGTTTTCTCTCATTGTGGTTTTCACTCTATCTGCCCTCTGATGGGTGAGGATAAGAAGTTCATTCAAGCTTCCTGATGGGAGAGACTGGCTCTGGGGAAAACTGGGTCTTGCTCTGGTGTGCAGGGCCATACTCAGTAAATCTTCAATCCAATTTATCCATGATGGCTGGGACTCTGCTGCCTCCCTGTAGTTTGGCCTGAGGCGGCCCAGTCCTAGACTTTGCAGTCACTATAGTAGACTACACGCTCTATGGTACAGGTAATGGCAACTGCCTCCCAGGACTGCTGCTACCAGTGCCCCTGACCCCACAACAGGCCACTGTCAACCCACACCTCTGCCAGAGACTCCCAAACACTCACAGGCAAGTCTGGCTCAGTCTCTTGGGGGGTCACTGCTCCTTTCTCCCGGGTCCTGGTGTGCACAGGGTTTTGCTTGTGCCCTCCAAGAGTCTCTGTTTCCCAGTCCTGTGGAAGTTCTGTAATCAAATTCCACTCAAAATCCTTCAAGCTAGGCTTCAACAGTACAAGAACTAACTTCCAGATGTACAAACAATCTAGATTTAGAAAGGGCAGAGGAACCTAACTACTGGATCATCAGAAAACGCCACCTACAGAGATTTTTTTCTTTTTAAATAATATAGGAAAGGGAGATGGTAGGCTAAGAGAGAAAGTTTTAAGTTTACTTTTTTATAGAAAACTTATGAAAATCAGAAGTAGAAAAGTCCATGGTATTGATAAGCATAGAGCTAGGAAGTTCATAGGCCACCCTCTTTATCCTACTCAGAATCACTGTAGTAAACGTGTCAGACAGAACCCTCAGAAAGGCTTTCAGAAATAAAAAGCACAAGAAAAGAGGCCATTTTCTAGGCTTTGTGCCCCACCACAAACTAGCAACAGGATTAGCTTTTCTCTCTCTGTATAGGGAACCACATGCAAATCAATCCCATTGCTAAAAACACCAGAGCAGAAAATACGGAAAAGCACTTGTGTCCATAAATAGGGTGCTTTCTAAATACGGTGAGAGAAAGTCCCTGAGGGAAAGAAAGGAAGGAGAGGCCCAACTCACACAAGCCTGAGACAGAAGCGGCCTGCATTCTCTGTTGAGCAGCATTTTCTTTCCTTCAACTTAACTGAGCTCATTTCCTTGAGACTGAGAAAATCCCTAGCCTCTTCCCAGGTCAAATTAATACTGGAAATTCTTCAGCAAACCTGCCAGTAATTAGGATGGCTTTGTGTGATCCAGAAGGAAGGAGGCAGAAAATCTCAGAAAATTAAGGACATCGTTTTGGCTCTGCTGAGAAGCTTTTTATGGACAGCTCCTGTTATATGAACGCTTTGCTTTCATTTTCTATCGATTCTTTCCTCCCCACAGCCCTACCTGATAATGTGCTGCACACACAATAAAGTCATGTGCTTGGCCACATACTGTTGGGAGATTGCTTTCATAAAGCATTGGTTTGGAATCTCTGCATATTAATTCATTCATTGTGGGGCCAAACAATATTCATAAAGAACTTAACATGGAACCTGGTGATAAACTATTGAACAAGACAGTTATCTCCTCTTGGAACACAGTGAGGGCGGGGAGGGAAGAAGGGAGGAGACTGACATTAATTTAGAATAACTCCAGTAACTAATTAATCATAAGAAACTGATATAAGGACATTGATGGAAAAGCAAAAAAAAAAAAAAAGATCATGGAACAGAGAAAATAAAATTTGACTTAGACTGAGAGGAATATGTTGTATGGAGACAGGAAATCAGGAAAAGCTTCCCCAATGAATTCCGTGGAAAGCTGAATGAAGCAGGAATGAAATTTAACCAGGTATAGAGAAGAAGGGAAATCATTTCCTACCAAGGAAGGAGCACTCCAGGACTCTGACTCTAGGATCAGTGTTCACAGAGCCGTCTGTGAGGGGCTGGGGGTGGGCCATAGAGCTTCCAGGCCACACAAGAAGCACTTCCGCCTCTGGCAACCCAAACCTAAGTAAATGGAGAAAGTAGTTTCAATGAGATGTGAGCACCCTAGACACCACATTTTCTGACAGTTTCAATTGGGCGGGATGAGTCCTGGTGGGGCTGAATTCACAGATGTATGGGCAGAATCAACCCATATTTGTTGCCTTGAACTGACTTCTGGCACCTGGTATGAGGCCAGATTATATGCCAAGCACCCAAAGATTCTGACCAGTTTGGCCAAAAATGGGAATCAGTAAGATTCACTTCGAAGCAACCACCCTCCCTGTTTTATAGCTGGAGGTCTGAGGACCACGCTTTGTAAAACTAAGCAAGAAACGTGCATGGATTAGAAGTGGAAGTGAGAGCTGTGATTCCACAAGTGTTAGCAACCCAGAGAGGAACCATCATGTTTGAAAAATTGCACGGAGTGAAACAATTTTTGTTCCTTTTGGTTTGTTGGTCAGGAGCAAGATGTTGGAAAATGGAGGAGAGAATAAGGCAATTAACTGAGAAGGCATTTCTAAATAAGGATGGGAAACAAAGTGCCTGTTTCTATGGATGACAGGAATGGATGTTCCTGAGAAAAGAGCAGAGGTACAGCCCAGAAGCTGTACCCAGAGGTGTTCCTTCATGGCTTGCCGTGATCGTATAGTGGTTAGTACTCTGCGTTGTGGCCGCAGCAACCTTGGTTCGAATCCAAGTCACGGCAGGAGCTGCATTGCTCATAAGCACCTCACTGTTTTTACAACATTGCCATGGAGACAGCCTCGGAAATGCCTTTGCGAGATAGAAGACAAATGTTCTGCATCGTGCCCGCACTGGCCAGTAATGGGTCTCTTTTACACTCATACTTTATGGATTCTTAGGTTTCATATAGGATTCTATGGTGGATTTCATTTTCTTCCAGATTTATCTCTAGTCATGATAAAAGTCAAGGAGAAATAGGTGACAACCTGATGCTTCACATTGCCTCACAGAGCTACACAGTATATGAAAGTGGATCTCTCAAAGAGAAGTCAGGGGAAAATTATATATTCTGTTTCATAAATAGCTATTAGAAGCCTAACCTACAAAACTCTGAAACCTCACTCTGTTTGCCTTGGAGCTGTAGAAGGAAAAAAAAAAAGAAAGATACAGATCTTCTCAGCTGGTTCCACTGGGGATCGAACCCAGGACCTTCTGCGTGTAAAGCAGATGTGCTAACCACTACACTATGGAACCGTGAGTTAGCAGGCCTCCCGTCCCCAGATAGAAAAGTTTCTGGCAAACTATATCAGCAAACATAATTATTGATTCAAAGATAGGTAGCTTTGAACGCGGAAACTTTTGGTGCTTAATTACATTTCTACTGCATTTCACTCTCACACAAGCTTAAAATATCTTCAAGTTACATCATTTGTGAACACACTATTCTTGATTTGTGCCCCTTTGAACACTTCTAGACTAATCTATCTGTGAACACATGATTCTTGATTTGTGCCCCTTTGAACACTTCTAGACTAACCTATATTTATCCATTCACTCAAAGAGTATGTATGTTGAACACGTGGGCCAAGCACTTGTCAAAGTGCTGAGGATAGAGCAGTGCAACAATCAAAACCCCTGTGTATACACACCTCATCACCTTATCTTACCATGCTATAGTTCCTAGCAAATAACAGGTGCTGAATAAATGTATCTATTTCAAAAAAATTATAAACAAAATTAGCAACACTTTCATGACCTTTCTTTTTCGCAGCTGAGTTACAGCTAGACAATAGGGGGACTGCTCACTAAGTTAAACTTAGGATATCTGTGCATTAATGCAGATGGAAGGCAAAAAATAAAAATAAAATGTTTTCAATTATAGGGGTTCAGAGCATGCCATTTCAAAATATTCTCCTCTGATACGTTGATTTTTCTAAAAGTTAACCACACTAGAAAAACAGCAAATGCGAAAAAGGGCACTTACCTTCCTTTTGATTCTGAAAGCAGGAGATGAAATACAATATGCCCTCCCTGTACCAGGAAGAAGGAAGCATTCTTATTACCAGAGACTGAGGAGTCCAAGCAGAGAAAAATCTTTCCAAAAGAGAAAAACCTCCTTAAACTAACCCTTATCTTCTAAGTCTCTTTTCCACAGTTAACTGCCGTAGCCCAAACCCTTTCGTCTTGTCACATTTTCACGTTTGTCCAACCTAATACATAAGTGTTGGACTCTAATTACTTCTTTAAGTCTTCATTTTTCTTGTGAGTGCTCCCATGTACAACTTGCTTAATAAAATTTGTATGGGTTTCTCCTATCAATCTGTTTTATGCTAGTTTAATTCTTAGGCCCAATCAGAAACCCTAAGCGTAGAGAAATTTTACCTCTCCTACACAATCTCTGTCTCCTCTCCCTCCTTCCTTGTAATATATTAGTGGTCTAACAAATCTTCAAATTCTGGGCCCTGATTTCCAGAGCCTTAGTGAAGAGTTGGGAGCCTTTTAGAAGTCAAGTCACTGGTGAGAAGGTTGTTTGAGGATCACATAATCCTAGTTGTTCAAGGTCTTAGAATTATAGGAGAGCAAAAAATAACCAAAAAGCCTGAGCACAAGATAGAAACTTATAGAGTTCTGGACCAAACATAAGGAGTTACCAGTTCTTAATGAAAAGGATCAATTAAAAAAACAAGCTCATGCACCAGAGCAAGGATTGAACCCAAGTAGACACACAACTTACAAACTAATTTCAAAACCTTCCCACTCATCAATGACAGCAATAGGATTTTGTTCTCATATCTTTTCTGATAAGAAACCAAAAAGTATTTGTTTACAGTTTGGAAAGTCTAGGATTGATTTCATAGGCTCATGAGACATTGACCCAAGCTTACAAGAATATAAACAAAAAACAAATCTTTGGAAGGCTCTTTGATGGGAAAATCATAAAACATAATTCAAACAATTATTTTCATAAAATTTACTATTTATGTGCTATGACTTTTGATGGGTTGTTAGAACTCTCCCTGACCTTGCAGATATATATTATAACAAGAAAAACACATAATTTTACTAAATACCTAATTTCATGAAAATACAAGGAGGCTAAGTTAAAGGAAGTATAGGATGCTACATGACCACCAACACATTCTGAAGACTCTTACTAAACCAAAACTTTAAGCACTAGAAGACACACCTCCAACAGACTGTCATATAAAAAACCAGTAGACTTCCCTATATGGCTAGACAGATCGTGTCTCAAATTTAAAAGAAGAAAATATGTACTTCTTAAAGAGAGAATATTTTTTAACCTAGTAGTGAGAAAAATCCTTTAAGCATAACCTCAAAAGTACAAACCATTAGGGTGAAAAAGGACAAAAGATAAGAAATATGATACCTATTATGGAATTTTACACAGAAACTAGAGGCAATGATTTAAGTGTACACAGGGTAATTTTGATGGATCTTAAAGTCAAAATGCTTTATAAAGGCATAAGTATATAATATTCATATAAATTTTGGTATATATGTGTATGTATATATGATCAAAATAATACATAATGAACAAATTAGAAAACTTGTTTATGTAAGGAGAGGCATGGCAGCAGGACATAAGGACAAAGGAAATGAATAAATCTTGTTGTAAGAAAGGGTGAATCGTTTAGGTACAGGCTGCACTGCCAGAGAAGAGCTGGTGGGTGCCCAGAGGAAATTAGATCGATTTGTCACTGGATCTCAGTGATTTCTCTGTTCTCCAGGGTCTTTCCAGAAGAGCTGGTGGGTGCTCAGTGAATGCATAAGCTGTCAGTGCTTCTCCATAAAGCACAAAACTCAAGGAAGTTATGTAAACATTTCCAAAAGTTGGCCTCATCTGTTCCTTCCCCACCTTAAGCTGTATTTGGCCAACATGCCACAGACCCTTCTGCAATCATCAACCTGACACGGAAACTGGGAAGAGAGGTCATGTGACTCTGCTAAGACACCCTGAACCTTGCCTCCTGCCTCCTGCATCCTGTGGGAGGTATTTACCACATTGCACCCTAATTTTCATTACTTCTCTGAATCCTTCACTCACTTTTACAGTCAATGAAGACAGAGATCAAGTCAGTTTTAACTCACTGGTGCAATGAGCAGAATCTTCTCTGCATTAGTGTGTCCTTATCTTTGCTTGCTTTCTTGTGCCAGGTCAGATAAAATCGAAGGAAGCATGGTAGTCTTGCTCTTGTGCAGTGAATTAGCTCAGAAATTGGCATCTTGGAGTCTGTAAGCCGGAGATTGGGGAACTGGTGCTTATGTCTCTCGTTTGTTTGGGGAGGGAAGTTTTTAAAATTCACTTTATTTGTTTCTAGAATATAAATCTTAAAGATGAAGAAGTTTTTGTTTGTTTTGTTCACTGTTCTATCTTCAGTACCCAGTAAATTTCATGAGGTACAATAGTGACCACATTTGTGAACAAAATGAATTAATGGATAAAATTTTTTAATGTGTGGCAATATCCAATATTTCCTCTAGAGGGCGAAAGTCACCATGAAATAGGAATTTCACGCCAATGTAAAATAATTTTTAAAACCTCGCACTGAAGAATGCATTATTTTTTATATGTTGAAGTTTCTGCTTTTGTATAGAAATATGGTTTGGAAATATATATTCGTTCTCTTTGTCACGAAATCATGTACATTTCTGTCAAAATGCTGCATTTCACAGAAAATATTACAAATACGATATAACTGAATCTCAGTTAGAAAAGCGGCCCTGTGGCTTAGCTGGTCAAAGCGCCTGTCTAGTAAACAGGAGATCCTGGGTTCGAATCCCAGCGGGGCCTTCCTCGTTCGGTTTTTATATTTCAACATAGTTGTTGCCACCAAACATCTTGGAGATGCATTGAACAATTTATATTACTGATAAGTCCTGTATTAAATTCTTATTCCAATGTGGAGAGTCTTTTTCCAGCATCACAATATGAAGAGCTGTGGTGAAGGGAAAAGTGAGTAAGTTTCCTGTAAAGGATAGAAAGTGATGGATTTGCTAATGATTCGTGTGTGGATTGAGCACAAATTATCTTACAGTACCTGATAGCAAAACTTCAAATTCTGTCTTGGAAGTTCACTTTCAGCTCTCATAATCTGTGACATCCAACATTTTCAGCTAAACAGTGGAGTTTGGTTATCAGCATCAGGTAAAGAATTAGTAAGACATTTTTAGAATCAGACTCATTTTTATTTCAGAGAACAAGTAAGAGAAGAATGTCAAATTTAGAGCCTCATCATTTTGGTTTTGTACAGCCCTCAAAACTGTATTTGTTTGTGCGTTAGTAGAACCTTCTGGGAGTGGAAATTGGGAGCTTAATGATATTTTGGGGAAATAAATCATAAATAGGTTATCGATTTCTTGAATGTTAAATGATATCAGAGTTTATTAGCTAAAATGTCACTGCATAGCACTGGCCTACACATTGGGTTTTTCCCTTTTATTAAAAAAAATATTTCAAACATTATAATTGGAGTTTTACCAGAGTCATTGTCTTTTCACTTTCATAGAAGTAGTTCTGCATTATGCCTGAAACCCTGTTTATACTTCATTGGAAACCTGGTGTCATTTTCATTAGTTTATCCATAGCAGTTCTTACCCATGTACATCCCAAGGAATGTGAGCAAAAATGGTAGTCAAGAGGAGTAGCGGATTATGCCATTCCAGTAAGTCTGCAGTAGGTCCTACACATTTATATATTCATAAGACTTCATAAGTAAGTAATGTAAATCCTCAGTTGAAAGCCAATCGCCTAGATGTTAGATTCAAAGTGCAACCAAGTTAACATTTTGAAAAGTGCCGGGGTCCAGCCCTGGTGGATCCAGGGTAATTCGAAGGGGAGATGGAGTAGGCATCCTAGGAAAAAAACTTGTTTAATTACAGATATATAGAGAGATTAGAAATGGATAGTGTAGTAGGAAGATTAGTGGAGAAAAAGAGGCTGAATAACTTGGTTTACGTGGAATACCAATCACCACCTACGTAGGCCACAGGCGTCTTTCCGTTCTCCTGAAGGAGAGGAGGCACTGAGGCCTTCCCGGTCTGATCTTAGAAGCCCAGGCAAAATTAGCAGGCTTGGTGAGTACCCACATTCCAGATGGGAATTCAGCCAGAAGGGGAAAGAAAGAATGACCTGGGGGAATCAATCTTTCCAGAAACTGATCCCATTTCTTTATTTTTCAGTTTCGCTTATATACTTTTTGTTATACATAGGGATGAATACAGAGTCACGCGGGGGTCAGCAGACCTGACCTTTGTCACAATCAGGTGCTTCATATAAAATTACATAAAGGTCTTAGGGGTTTTACATCATCTTCTGGCCATGAGGCCTGCTGATATTTTATGATCCTTTCTGATAACGGTCAGTCAACCAGAAAACTTATTTTTTCCAGGGGTGATTTTTTCTTAAACCAGGCTCCACCCTCCAAATAAAGTTGCATTCCTATAGGGTGAGGGTGTAGTGGGTTACAATCAAGAAAGGAATTTACTTAGTCTAAGGTTTAACATGGTTAATCTTAAAGGTTAATACTTATTTCTCCTATATGCTAGTTATATTCATTATAAGGGCAAGGAATATGGAGATTTAGCAGCAAATATTGGCTCAACAAATGAAAACCCTTCACCAGTATTCCCCTTAAGATCTATTTAGTCTTAAGATAGTGATAAAGTTACATTTTTACATAGCAAGGACACAGTGATTTATAACAAAGTACAGTGATCTATAGTAAAAGAGAAAATTCATTAACCCAAAAAGTCTAGTATTGCTAACATCAAAAACTACTATATTTCCTTTTCTATATTCCAAATACATTGATTAATATATTCCCAGATGCCTAAGGATATGGAGGCCTGGCGGTAATCATTGACTCAGCAATGAGAAAAGCCCTATGCTAATTAAGACTTTCAAAATACTCCAAACTCTCTGTGCTGTTTATGGTTGAGAGGTAGTGAACAATCATGTGTCTGGCAGGAGTATGGATAATCCTGTCACACAAGATAGTTTGCCAGCAGAGAGGTTTGACCTGAGACACCCTTGTCACACCTAGGGCAGGGAATTAGCAGTAATTATTGGCACAATAAATGAAAAACCCTTCACCAATATAATTCCTAATCAACCCACTATACTATACTAATAGTTTTCTAACTTTTCAAAAGAGTCTGCATATAGAAAGTTTAAAGCATCTCGTGCCTCTCACGGTTGGGAGGCTGTAAACAATCACATGCGGCCCGACGAACCCGCTCAGGCAGGCTAGAGAACCTTCAGAGGAGTTTGTAAGTTGAAACACTCTTGTCATGCCCAGGGATTTTTATTAACTGGAGCTGTAAGTTAACTCCTTCTCCGAGAGAAATGGTGATGGGGGAGAGCCCCCCGTAAAGTCAGAGGTGTAGGTGAGAGCATAAAACAGACTCTGGTTTTGGGGGTAGCTGCTCGGGAACAGGGGGTTTCCTGAGGCTCGATCCTGCCTTTGCATATGCCGAGCCTCCTTCAGCCCTTTGCCAAGGGCGGAGTTCCTCACGCTGGCTCCCCGCAGAAAAGTAACTGAAATTATGTCTCAGTGTACTCTGCTGCTGCTGCTACTAAGTCGCTTCAGTTGTGTCCGACTCTGTGCGACCCCATAGACGGCAGCCCACCGGGCTCCCCCATCCCTGGGATTCTCCAGGCAAGAACACTGGAGTGGGTCGCCATTTCCTTCTCCAATGCATGAAAGTGAAAAGTGAAAGTGAAGTCGCTCAGTCGTGTCCGACTCTTAGAGACCCCATGGACTGCAGCCCACCAGGCTCCTCCATCCATGGGATTTTCCAGGCAAGAGTACTGGAGTGGGGTGCCATTGCCTAATATCAGGCAAAACGATACCAGAACTCCAAACATATTATGAACAGTGGGCACTGATAAATTTGTAGGAATTTTTCATTCCTTGAAGGCTGTCAGCTAACATTCTGTTCCTAGTGAATGTCCACATTTCATGGCCTGTGGCCTCCTTCATCTCCAAAGATAGCAATGACCTGTTGAGTCCTTCTTGTACTTCAAATCTATAAGTATATTATTTAATATGCAATAGAGTAATAGATATCCTTTATTAATTAAAAAAAAAAAGTTTTTCAGGTGCTGGCTTTGATACCAAGGACGCAGAGCTGACTGAAACAGAGGAAGGCCTTGCCATCTTGGGCTTGTTAAGCACCCACTATGTCCCTGGAACTGTGCTTGAGACATTACTTAGGTCATTACTTAATATCATACATGCTTTCATAGTAACCCCGTACTTTTAAACAAGAGAAAAAGTAAAAATATGTTGGGAGTCTGAGGGACAGTGCAAGGGTCGAGGGGAGAAAAAGGAGGAGGCTCGTGCTGGGCACACAGAGAGCCAGGAGCCATACTTCAAGAAAAAGGACCGACAGGGAGAGTAAGGAGCTTCGACTGAGAGCGGCCCCCAGGGCCTCTTGACCTCCTCCTGCACACCCCGTTTTCGTCATTCACATCTGAAGTCCAGAGATTTTATGATAAACGTTCAAAACAAAAAATTTTAGACGAGTTTTAAATGACTTGGTAAGTGGCAGCACGGAAGTAACGGTCAGATGCAACCCAAATTGCACCATTTTACCACGGAGCATTCGCGGTTGCTGGTCTGAGGCTACCGGAACAAGCCTGAGATATTCCCACATTGAGAAATTGCCCGAAGGGATCGAATCAGCGACCTTAACACTATAAAAACAATACCCTAAGCAACTGAGCAGCTTACCATGCAGAGGAATGATGTTTTTACATTTCAGAAATATAAACTATATCAAAACATTATTGCCTTAAGTTTTTTCCAGGATGATGCAAGAAATTCTCTAACTCTCCCTATCTCCTCTTTCGTAAATACAGCCACCTTACCTCGTTCAAGCTTCTTTGAAAGCTTTTCTTCCTGACTCTGGTACGTTATTTTTTATAAAGAAAAAATACAGACACACAAATCTTTCAGTGCTGGTGATATTAGGACTATCTGTAACTGGAGACATGGCAGCACTTTCCATCTGAGATGTGGTCTATGGATAAAAAAGAGGGGGAAAAACAACTCCCAGCGTGGCCCGTACGGGGATCGAACCCGCGACCTTGGCGTTATTAGCACCACGCTCTAACCAACTGAGCTAACCGGCCACGGCTGCATAAAAGCTTTACTTACCTTCTTTAAAGGGTGATCTAATTAAAGCAGGCCGTCTTTACGAAAGGTTTAAAAATGCTTCTTTTTCCTACCATAAAAGGAAAAGATAGATCCCAGCTGCCGGCACAGATGACCCTTGCTTCTCGCCAGGAAAACATTATTTCTCAAATCGACCAAGGCAGACGCAGATCGATGCCCGGAAACAACTACTTCCTTACAATTATTCCCAGAAGGCCTAGGGTAAACGCAAAGCTCCTGCACTCCTGAGATGGCGGCGGGAGGATCACAGAACTCATCACAGAACCCCAGCAGTGCAGGGCTCAGAGGATCCGGCTTTCGCCCGCGGGGTACGGATTCTCTGCTCCGGGAGACAATTCCGGGCGGGTCCCCTCTTCCTAGAGGGCTCTAGCCGTTTGGCCTCAGGGTGGGTTGCCTGGTTGCTCTAAAGCTAAGTCTGTAGCTCGCTGTTCGTCCCGAGCGGGACCGTGACCTGACGCTGCAGTACCGACCATCGGACACTTGGTGACGACAGAGAACGGGGTTGAGGTCTCCGGAGGCAAAAGGACTGACTTCTCCATCCTAAAACCTCCAAGTCTTTGACGAGACAAGTGGAGACCAGGGTGAGTCCGAGTCAGGGCCCGTGATCCGGACCAGGGAGAAACAACGGAATCTGAAAGGGGCAAGGGAACTAAAGCCAACCAAGATCAGGCAACGCACAGTAAGGAGTTAGGAAATCTTTGCCCTTTTGAGCCTGGCCTGATCCACCTGCAAGCCGTGTCAACTCTGGCAGGGACCAGCGGTGCAACAAATTTCTACTTGCTTGCTTTTCTCTGTTGGACCCTAAAACCCTCTCTCTCTCTCTCTTTTTTTCCCCCGTACTTTTTTTGCATCTGAAGTTAATTGACTCATTTTATGTATGTATACAGTATATCGAGTAAGATCTGAAAGATTATTCTAAAAAGAGCTACTTCTTTTAATGAGACAAGTTAACTACTCATTTACTTATATTATGCAATTTATAAATTTTCTTTTTAATTGTTTAGAAAGCTGTAAGATGGTATTTCTTATCTTTAGTATTGATACACTGATAAAGAAATATATATCTTTAACTTTGTATCAGCATCTACCCTATGAACTAGTAGCTATCTTCATTTTCTTTGCACTCTAGTAATAATTTGGTGGAAAGTGAGTGGGGAAAACCAATTTTTTAATTTTAATTGTATGTGTTTATGTATTTTCATTAAAAAATTTTACTACAGTTCTTGATCTGTAGTCTTTTCTCCTCTCTTTGAGCTTTACTGCTACTGTCCCAGATTGCCAAACCCTGAGAAACCTCCCTCTGCTTAAAGGCCAGAATGTCAGCTGTTTGGGTGACTGGGCAATCTCTTGCTTTCCTTCCCTCTCCCAGGCTGTTTTTCTCTGGGAGCTCTCTCCACTCATTAAGTCCTGGAGAGGCTTCTCTCAGCTCTCTAGTCTTGGCTGTTGGCTGCTAAAATACAAAGTACCTCGTACTGGTTGCTGTTTGTTTTTCTGCCCTGCTCCCCAACTTCAGAAGGTTTTGAACTAGAGAGTGCCGCAGTGGGTATTTCCACTTTCTGGTCTTTTCCCTCACCCCCTTTTGACCTACTCACCCCTAGCAGAAATAACCAGAACTGGTTTGGCTACTTGTAATTCTGTTTGGGTCAAGCAAGCCCACAGCATACCTTTAAAGTTTCTTAGTTTCTTCTGCTTTCTCTTAATCTGGTCTTCACAGGCTTTTTCTCCTTTGTGGCTGCCCATCTGCCAGAGAAAAAGACAGCCAGAGACTTCTTTTATTCAATGAGGGCCTCTTTCTAGAATTCAGTTTACTTTGATTCTTTTGTATCCTCAACTCCTGATGGGTTCAGAAAATCTACTCCTCTAAAGCTTATAGTTAGTTATTAGGTTGAGAGGACAACCTAGTTAGTAGGTTGAGAGGACAACACTCTTGCAACCTCCTACAACTTAACCAAAAATGGAACTCAGTCCTTTATATTTTTAAAATATTTCCAGATTTCTGTGCCAAAACTGCTTGTATCATTCCTTGAAACTATTTCCTTTAGAATATATGGAACAGATTGGCCTCTCTCAGTAAGGAAATTAACCGTTCAAGGGCCTAATGTTGCCAAGTGCTTTGCATATTGTTTCAGGTTATCCTTATATCACATATCATTTATTCAACTGGTATTTTAAAATAGCTAGCTTTGTTCTTTTACTAAATTAGAAGTGAGATATAATATCCACATGACACCATGAAAACTTCAAGAAGGAAAATGGCTGACCCGTGAAGGTGTGTTGCCAGATTTTGCTTTGACTTCCAAGTGAGACTGCTGGGCGTTTACATGGCAAAAGAATGTCACATGAAATTTGGATACATTTCAGAAAGTTACCTCTAATATTGTCCCCTGATTTGATAAATGTTTATTAATAATCTACCATGATCAAGTCTAGTTTTCATTACTAACATGATGGTCCCAAAGTCACACATGGTCCTCCCCACACCCTTCTAGAGCTTAAAATCCAATACCACCATGACTTCTGACTGTCAAACAACAGAGATGGTTTTCTCCACATAGGCAATATTTTCATTTTACCTTTAAAAAGATCTTTTCTTCAGTTTTTTGTGTCTGATACTGGTATATTTTCTACACAAATGATCAGGACAGATGAGCAACATTATCCAATGAAAGCACTTACACTATGTGCCATGGAAAAGTTCTGTATATGGATACATAGCTTCCATTATCTTGGCATATCTACTTAAACATAATATCCGTTTGTAATCCTTATCTCTTGCTTTTTGCAATTTTGGGGAATAATATCACCAACAATTTTTAGAAGTAAATAGTGAAGGAAATTGTGAACCTTGTTGTCACCTAGGAGATGAAAATTTTGAGGTCAGGAGATGACAGTGTGCTATTTTGTATAGAAATGCTGAGGTGGAAGACTTCATTTATACAAAAGACTGCATGAAAAATCACTCCCAATGGGGCCTCAAAAGAGTAACTTAAATTCTGTCTTGGAAACTGTACCATGCAGAATTCTCATTCCATAACACCAGTAAATTATGGAGAGCAGTGGAGTCTGAATCCAAGCACCAGAGCTTAAAAAAAAAAAAAAAACACAGACAACAACAAAACTAATATCCTTCAGTTCAGTTCAGTCACTCAGTCTGGCTCTTTGCAATCCCATGGACTGCAGCATACCAGGCTTCCCTGTCCATCACCAACTCCTGGAGCTTATTCAAACTCATGTCCATCGAGTCAGTGATGCTATCCAACCATCTCATCTTCTGTTGTCCCCTTCTCCTCCTGCCTTCAATCTTGACCAGCAGCAGGGTCTTTTCCAAGGAGTCAGTTCTTAGCATCAGGTGGCCAAAGTATTGCAGTTTCAGCTTCAGCATCAGTCCTTCCAAGGAATATTCAGGACTGATTTCCTTTAGGAATGACTGGTTGGATCCCCTTGCAGTCCAAGGGACTCTCAAGAGTCTTCTCCAACACCACAGTTCAAAAGCATCAATTCTTCCACACCCAGCTTTCTTTATAGTCCAACTCTCACATCTATACATGACTACTGGAAAAACCATAGCTTTGACTAGATGGACTTTTGTTGGCAAAGTAATGTCTCTGCTTTCTAATATGCTGTCTTGGTTGGTCATAGCTTTTCTTCCAAGGAGCAAGCATCTTTTAATTTCATGGCTGCAGTCACCAACCCATCTGCAGTGATTTTGGGGCCCAAAATCTGTCACTGTTTCCACTGTTTCCCCATCTACTTGCCATGAAGTGATTGGACCAGATGCCATGATCTTCGTTTTTTGAATGTTGAGTTTTAAGCCAACTTTTTCACTCTCCTCTTTCACTTTCGTCAAGAGTCTTTTTAGTTCTTCACTTTCTGCCATAAAGGTGGTGTCATCTGCATGTCTGAGGTTATTGATATTTCTTTGGGCAGTCTTGATTGCAGCTTGTGCTTCATCCAGCCCAGCATTTCAAATGATGTACTCTGCATAGAAGTTAAATAAGCAGGGTGACACTATGCAGCCTTGACTACTCTTTTCCCGATTTGGAACCAGTCTGTTGTTCCATATCCAGTTCTAACTGTTGCCTCTTGACCTGCATACAGATTTCTCAAAAGGCAAGTCAGCCTTTTGGTCTGGTATTTTGGTATTTTGGACTGGTATTCCCATCTCTTGAAGAATTTTCCACAGTTTTTTGTGATCCACACAGTCAAAGGCTTTGGCGAAGTCTATAAAGCAGAAGTATATGTTCTTCTGGAACTCTCTTGCTTTCTCAATGATCCAGCGGATGTTGGTAATTTGATCTCTGGTTCCTCTGCCTTTTCTAAATCCAGCTTGAACATCTGGAAATTCTTGGTTCACCTACTGTGGAAGCCTGGCTTAGAGAATTTTGAGCATTACTTTGCTAGAGTGTGAAGTGAAGAAGTGAAGTGAAGTCGCTCAGTCGTTTCCAACTCTTTGTGACCCCATGGACTGTAGCTTACCAGGCTCCTTCATCCATGGAGTTTTCCAGGCAAGAGTACTGGAGTGGGTTGCCATTTCCTTCTCCAGGGGATCTTCCTGACCCAGGGATAGAGCCTGGGTGTCCCGCATTCCTTGCAGAAACTTATCATCTGAGCCACCAGGGAAGACCAATGAGTGCCATTGTGCGGTAGTTTGAACGGATATCCTTAATACACAAAAAAAGAAAAAAAAAAAAATCTCCAGGATGTTGCCTTAGCTTTCCACTCCTGGAATTTATTTAAGAACTGGGGTTATGAAAGGAGTTGGGTTTTGTTTGTTTGATTGTTTTCATAAACAGAGAAAAAAAGGAGGGAAATGCCCTGCAACCGTAAACATAACTTCACAGACATGAACAAACCTGGGCTCTACAGGCAGCCTATTCAGTTATGTAAGGGCTGGAGAAGCGCTTAGGTCAGTTGTTTCCGTAGTGTAGTGGTTATCACGTTCGCCTCACACGCGAAAGGTCCCCGGTTCGAAACCGGGCGGAAACATGTTTTCCTAAACTGTTAGACACCGCTACTTGATTTACGAGATTTCAACTTCCTTATATGTAAAAACTAACACAGCCCACAAGTCTTTGCACTTGCTGTTTGTTTGAAAGAAATTATCCCGAGAGTCCCGCCGTGATGCCTGGTTTCGCTGTGCACACGCTGTAGCGTTCCCCCTTCTCTCTTTGGCTGGATTCCCACCCGGCCTGCGAGCTCGCGTCTCTGAGACAAAATCAGAGGACGGAGATGAGCCCGCGCCACGGAAACAGTTGCTCTCTTTGGAATTGGGATTTCTACGAAAAGAGGCTTCACCAGGAACTGACTCTGAAGGCTCCTTGATCTTAGCAGGAAAGTCTCCCAACTTAAACCAGTTCTAACTGCAGAGAAATCTTATTCTTCACCCCAGCTTTTCCTAAAGGGATCTGTGCTCGTGCACCAAAGCGATTGTGCATTAGGGAAAGGGAAATAGACTGTTCAGGGGTTACTAGACAATGGCTCTGAACTGGCATCAACTGCTAGAGATACAAGATATCACTGCTGTCCATCGGGCAAAGTACATATTCATGAAGATCAGACAACCTATGAAGGTTGTTTTTTGTTTTGTTTTGTTTTGTTTTTTTGCCTCCGATCCATTTCACTGTGAGAATAGTGGGTCTCTGAGTCCACCCTGTGATTACTTTCCCAACTCCAGACAGAATCTCTATGTCATTTCCATGACTGGTGGAGTGAAGGTTATTATGGAATAAAAGGCCAATTAGACGCCACCAGAATTTTGTCTATGAAAACAATTAAACCAAGCACAAAACTGATATTCCTGGAGGGATAGCTGAGATTAGTGCCAACATCAACAGCTTGAAATGTACAGGGTCACAGATTCACCAAATTTCTATTCAATTCATTTACTCAAGTATAGAGGATAAATCTGTTATAGAGAATGACAGTTATTGTAAATCTGGTTAAGTGATTATGTCAGTTGCATCTGTTAGCCCGATGTCTTTTCACTAGTGGAGAAAATGTACACACATCCTGGCACCTGGTATGCAGCTACTGATTGCCATTTTCTCTGTATTCGGTCAGAAAGAGCATCAGAAGCAACTGAGCTTTCAGCTGGCTGAATTAACTGTATAGCTTACCTACCCTACCTATCAACTCTTCAATCATATGTTATAAATTAGTCTACAGAGACCGTCACCACCTTACCATGTGTTCTAAAGTTGAAAGCTGATTATTGTTGTTTTACGTGAATATTTTAGGCAAATTTATATTGTGCAAACTGATCACAAATGAATGGGTTTACCTTTCCAGAACTGGCTCAGTCTTGTGAGCCTCACTTGTGTCTTTATCCCAGTTTTAGTGCATATGGATTATGTAACAAAAATACCATAGACCGAGTGGCTTAAAAGACAAGCATTTATTTCTCACAGTTATGGAGGCCAGTGTTGATTCTCACTCTGGTGAAATTTTGCTTCCTGGCTGCCTGTCTCACAGACAGCTGTCTTCTCACTATATCCTCAGATGCAGGAAAGGGTGAAGAAGTTCTCTACCATCTCTTTTAGAAGGACCTAATTCTACTCATGAATGACTTAATGACCTAAAGCACCTGCCTCCCAAAACCATCACACTGGGGATTAGGTTTCAACATATTGGGGGCAGTGGGGGGAAGCATATTCAGTCTATAGCAATCCCCAAAACATCCATTTCCTTTTCTACCCTCAACTATGTTTAGTCACGGATAATATTGACCATCTGTGTGACGAGGCCAGTGGTCAATAGGTGATGCTGAGATCAGTTGTTAAGACATTTTGAATGAAAATTATCCTGAACTGATTTTTCACATCTGGAACTGCTGCCCCATCATACAGTCCTGTCAGTAGAGTCTGAGTCTTCAGAGCCATCAAAGGAGTCATTTTCTAAGATTTTTTACCTCCCACTTCTTCCTAAAATTGAGAAAGTTGACTGAGAAAGAAGATTGGACATATTTTAAAATCAAAGAAGCTTTAAAACATGATAATAAGTTACCAGCATTTTCCCCACCAACTTTTTTCTCCCACTGGATAGTATCCATACACATTCACTTGACCTTTTACAGCTCCAAACCCACAGGTGTCCATCCAGGAGGAAAGAAAAAGAACATCTCCTAGGGGGAATGTTGATGTGTGGAAGAGTATGGAAGCCTCACAGTGGCACAGAGAGTCTGAGAAACCATTTAGAATCCTGATGAAAGTTAAACTCCCAAGGAGGAGACAGGGAGGGAGGGGTGAACAGTGACTGCTTTCGTTGTTGTTCAGTCACTAAGTTGTGTCCGATTCTTTGTGAGCCCATGGACTGCAGCATGCCAGGCTTGCCTCCTTCCCTATCTCCCAGAGTTTGCTCAAACTTATGTCCATTGAATCAGTGATTCCATGCAACCATCTCATCCTCTGAATGTTGGAACCCACCAAAAAAAGTTACTCCACATCCAAGGGCAAAGGAGAAGCCGCAGCAAGATGGTAGGAGGGGTGCTGCTAAGTCACTTCAGTCGTGTCCGACCCTGTGCGACCCCATAGATGGCAGCCTACCAGGCTCCCCCGTCCCTGGCATCCTCCAGGCAATAACACTGGAGTGGGTTGCCATTTCCTTCTCCAGTGCATAAAAGTGAAAAATGAAAGGGAAGTCCCTCAGTCGTGTCGACCCTTAGCATGGACTGCAGCCTACCAAGCTCCTCCATCCATGGGATTTTCCAGGCAAGAGTACTGGAGTGGGGTGACACTGGGTGCAGTCATGTTTAAAATTAAACCCCATACCCGCAAGAGACGCACAAGCAAAACCTTGTGTACACCAGGACCCAGGAAAAGGAGCAGTGACCCCCCCCCCCCGCCCCAAAGAAACTGAGCCAGACCTACCTGTGTGACTGCTTTGGGATGGGGTTATTTTAAACAGCTTCCTTTTCCTGTTTTCCCTCCCTCTTTGGGTCTCCCAAATTCGTTAGTAGAGTAGAAGTACTAGGAAGAAGATCAAAATCTAGGTGAGGAAAAAAAAAAAAAGCACATTTCAAAAGAACTTCTTAACTTATGAGTGTATTTTACATCTTCATCCCAAGGTTATTCAATTCTCCAAAGCACTCTGTTGGAAGTTCTGTGAAACCGCCAGAACTGTGAACTGGCTAAGCGGCAAAACTGGGGACAGGAAACTGGAAAAGATTTCTCATGAAAACAATTTCTGGGAAACTGTCCACTGTAAACAGAACTACACTCTGGCCAAGACAGATAATAAAAGAAAGATACGCTACTTTCTCTGCAAAAACAAAGCAACAAAACACATACCAAGACAACTGCTAAAAATTGTATTCCTAGACCCAAAGGAGGAAGTTTTAGCTATTTACATTCTGCAATTTTGGACAAAAAAAGCCACCGAGATTACACTGTGAAGAGAACATCCTAGAGCAAATCAAGGACCTTGAAGTCAGGGTGAGTCTGACCTACTGAGCTGGTCCTGGTTGCTCACAAATAGGAGATTCAATTCAGTGTCTGAAGAACATTCCAGAACTATCTGATCTTGGATCACATGATTCTCCCAGAGACCCCCATGTCTCCTGTGGCCTGTGTGTCTAGGTCTAAGCTTGGACAACATTCTAAAACCTTTTTGCCTTTCTGCCTCAGGCTTCCTGAGTGACTTCAGATCTCATCTGTGTGGTTTGCTTCTTCTGAGGCTCCAAGTGAGGCCTCCTTCAGAATGCTGACTATTGCTGAGTTCCAGAAAGGAAGCTCTATTTCAGAGAATTCTGGTTAGAAAAATTTTCTCCCCTACTTCCTCATTTATAATGCTTTCTTGAACTTTTATTTGATTTTTTTAATAGATAACATCTAAAGTCTAAAGGGGCATGCAGTGAATTTCTCCCCCCTGCTTTCAGAGAGTTCCACCTCCTTAGTCTCCAGTCCCTCAACTGGGAACTTTTGCCATGAGTTTACTGATTATCCTTGAGAGGTTTTTATTTTTTTATTTTTTTGTAAAATATGTATTCAACCTAACATGAATATACCTCCAACAGTAGAATTCTACAGAGATTGCTCTGAACCTTTCTTTTATTTTATATGTATGTATATAGTAGTCTTTATCATTCTGTCTTAAATATGCATTGCATTCCACTGTGTAGTTGTGCCATTATTTATCTAACTAAATAATTCTAAGTTTTTTTCAATCCTACTATTTCAATGAATGCTTCAGAGAATAAGTTTGAACACAATATAATGTGTTCAAGTCTATCTCTTACATTTGTGGAAATGCTATGGCAAAGAGTATATGCATTTGAAATATTGGTAGATCCTGCCCAATTGTCCTTGTAACCTCAAAAGCATAGTGTATTTGTCTGTGGAAAACAGAAATGAATAGGATCGTAGGCACCCTTAATACGACTTACTTCATTTCGTGCCAAGTATGAAGCACAAACAGGCAATCCATGAAAACTGTAGAAACTTTTAGAAAATCAAGGATTCTTGTGATGCTGGAATATTGACTTCTCTCAGAGGTGAGACTTCGCAGCATGGAGCCTGGAAGGATGGGGACAAGCTGGATGACGCTGAGCAGACAGATCTGATGAATACTTAAAGTAAACATACCAAATAAGCAAGAGCAGCCAAAATTGGTAGGCAGGATTGTAAGTCAGGGCCCTATAACGATGTGTTTTTTTAACGTCCAAATGAACGGTGGAAGCAGAGCTGTGATGGCCGAGTGGTTAAGGCGTTGGACTCGAAATCCAATGGGGTCTCCCCGCGCAGGTTCAAATCCTGCTCACAGCGCTACTCAGCAGCTTCCTGTTCAACTCTCGAGACGATTTGTTTTTCGCTGTGAATCTCTGCTTCAGATTTAGTTTTTAAAAACCTGTAATAAGATTCCACGCTCTGATAAGAGAAATGCAGGTAGCTTCCCTAAAGAGTTCTCTGGTATTTAAAAGCAACCAGCCAACCACGCAACGGGCTAGCAAGAACTATAAAGATCTAAGGTCATAAATATCCTTGCGGGGTGTGTGTGTGTGCGCGCGCGCTCTTTAAAACTATAGAAATGAGGAAGCTGAGGCAAAGAGAAGATACACAGTTGGGCCAAGGCAATAAATCTAACCAAGGAAGAGTACGGATAGAAGTTGTGGGCACCGTGGCTGCACTCAGACCCAAATTATTGCACTTTTCTCTCAAAGGACTGCCCTCGCTTATAAACACTTCTGTATTTCCACATGCCTGTTTCGCCTACTTTGAGCCCTTTAAACATTGCTAGCCAGTTTATGTAATGATGACTGGTATTTTTAAATTTTATAATTATATTAACTTTGAACGTCTAAGTTGCTATGTGAACTTAGTTCTTAAAGAGTTTACCTTTATTGAATTATTACTTTCATTTCGCCTAATTTGAGAAGGTGGGTATTTCAGAATGTCTTCTCTGATACAGTGTCTGAAATTATTTCCTCTGGAAAGAGTTTTGGCTATTTGGGGAGTGAGATTGAAAACATATGATTAATACCTCAAGAATGTGTTTATTCCACTTTCACTATATCACAATTGAAAATTCAACGAGTCGTTAAGAATTGATCCATACACAGCATCAGTATCTAAATGCTAAATAAAAATGAAATGGTTTGAGGAGTGAATAGATGAACGACTGCAGAAATTAATGAAGCGTTCACAAGTAGAAACAATAGAAACAAGCATGTACGTAAATGGGGTTGGGGTGGGGGGTGGGGCAGCAGGCGCTAACCACTGTCGTTCAGTCACATACATGATGCTCCAAGGCAGAAAATTCTTTCATAATTATAAATATTTTAAGTGAATGTACCATGCAAAATGACCCTGAATATAACCTATCAGCTTTACCAGAATCCACAGCTCCTTCCTGTCTAACTGATTTCCGTCTTCATCGTCCAACAACTATTTTCTCAACCATTCCAGTGAACAAAGACTGATAGAAAACCTCGAATTAAAGCGGGGCCAGTGGCGCAATGGATAACGCGTCTGACTACGGATCAGAAGATTCTAGGTTCGACTCCTGGCTGGCTCGACGCCTGTTTGTTTTTACGAGGAAGAAAAAAAACTTTGTACATTTTACAAATTGATAAAAACAAAAAATTATTTGTAAGTTGTTAAAATTCTTCAAAGTAAATCATGTGATCTGGTTTTTAACCATCCGTGCTACCTGCCGCACAGAGCAATTTCGGCTGTTAAGTCTGAATGGATGCTTAAAGTCTGGGTGGATGCTTACAGTATCTGTCTTCTAAAATGTCCCCTTTATCTCGTTTCTTTCCATGATACTGAGAAGGCGAGTTGACAGAAAGGTCTTTGGAAAGATAACTTCAAAAGTTAAATATGGAATATTATTTGACCATAAAACAAAATAATTTCTGATACATGCTACACATGAAGGAACCTTGAAGATGCATGCTAAGCGAAAGAAGCCAGACACAAAAGCCATATGTTGTATGATTCCATTTATATGAGATGTCCAGAATAGACAAATCCAGAGACAGTAGTTGCCAAGAACTGGGGAAAGGGTACAGAGTTGATTTTTGTGTGATGGAAATGTTTTGAAACACGATAATGATGAAGGTTGCACAACTCTGGGAATATATTCAAGAACACTGAATTGTGCACTTTTGTGTGAATCTTACAGTATATAAAGTATATCTTAATTTTTAAAAATCAAAGAAGCAAGAAAGAAAAGAAAAATATGACCAACATTTTCTTCATTAATTGTCGCCCATTGGGAGGGTTCCCCCTCTTTAAGCTCTTCCCTGCACAATTTCTGTCTCGGAGCATCGGTCTTAGAGGGAAAATAAAGGACATAGACCGGAAAAGTTGAATCTGGAAAGAAGCTTCTGTGGACAGATGAAACCATAGCGTCCCCCTCAATTTAACGATCTTGGCAAAGATCCGCCCTGACACCTGAGAAAGCTATTCAGACTCTCATCTCCCCGCCCAGCCCCGGATCTCAACCAGAAGAGCGCCGCAGCCTCACCACCAAACTAAGAAGACTATTCAGAGTTGTACGAAGTCCGAGGCAGAAATTAAACCGTCAGGAAGAGGGCAAGGATGTCGAACCAGTCAAGGAAAGTAGCAGTTTGGGGATGGTGTCTCTTTCAACAGCTTGATCCCCTTTCCAGGTGTTCCTGCGCGTGACTTCAGACGCTTGGGGCAAAGTGGAGGCGTCTGAGAAGGAAATCAAGGTGAAGATAGAAAGGAACAAAAACATGCAAAGACTTTCATTTGGTAGTACTTATGTATTGTGGCTCAGACGGTAAAGAATCTGCCTGCAATGTGAGAGATCCACGTTCAATCCCTGGGTCAAGAAGATTCCTTGGATGAAGGGAAAGGCTACCCACTCCAGTACTCTTGCCTGGGAAATCCCATGGGCAGAGACGCCTGGCTGGATACAGTCCATGGGGTCGCAAAGGATCGGATACAACTGAGCGACTAACACTTTTCTTCACATCTTACGGAAGTTGATTGGCTCCGTACGATGTGCGTTCTAAGCGGTGCTGGCAATTAAAAGAATGAACCTGCACGTGTCTAGTCCTCGTTTGATATATTATCTGTTGGGCTGTTACCCAATTAAAGGCTGGAGTGGGGGCAGAATGGGGAGGATAGAATGGCCCAACGAATCCGGAACTTACTGATGCAAACGCTTCTCAAAGCTTGGAGCGGAGGAGAATCGCTAGGAAGGATTATTAAGCCCAGTTTTCTAGATTTCAACCCTCGGAGATTCTATAGTGATTCTAGGATGCAGCTCATGAATTTTCAGCAAACTGATGTTGTATTTTATTATCCTCTTTTTCCAACTAGTAACGACAGGGAACTTCCACGGTAGAAAGGAAAAATAGAGCGTCTATATGGAGAAGGGAAAAATAAAGCGTCTGTATTAAAATAGAGTGTTTAATATTATTCCACGAGGCTTTAACCAACCAAGGTAACCAACTTTTCTTTTCCCAAGATTTTGGGACTGCTTTTTTTTTTTCTTTTTTTTTGGTTGTGGTGGAGGCTTGTTGTAAAAGGAAGTCCGTTTCAACTTCCCTTTCAAATAAACAAAACACATTTGATATATTCATCAGATCACTCTTGGACCTAAAGGAGATAACAGGTTCTTTTCAAAAATTGCGGGGAAGTTCTTCCCCTCCTTAAAAAAAAAAAAGCTACAGAGATAATACTGTGAAGTGAGTATTATTTCCTTTTCCCCAGAATGTTGGGTTAGGGTTAAGATGCCCAGTCCAAAACAATAAACATTAACACATGCTTCTAAATTCAGTTTATTTTTAAAAGAAACATCGTGTAATATCTCATTATTTTTATTGATTGCATGTCAAAATGATAATATTTGGAGTTAAAACATTAAAATTAATTCCACTTGTTTATTTCTACTTCTTAAAATATGACTACTAGAAAAATTAAACTTACTTGTTATGTGATTTTTTTTGTTACCTCTCACATCATCCTATGGTTATTGATGTAGTAACATCAGTAAAATATGATCAATTTGCCAGGGAAGTGGTTCTTTTGAGCAGGCTCCACAGCAGTGTCCTATTCCAAAGAATTTCCAGTTGATTTTCACTTCAAAAAATGTGTATTATTCTCTAGAGGCAATTCCTAGTGTGTGAAAATGAAAACTTTCTCACAATAATTTATCTGTTTTTCTTTTTCTCTATCGAAGAGGGCCAGTTAAAGAGCTAGTTTCATAAGTAAAAGATCCTGAAATGAATTTTAGCAGAGCTCTCTTCATAGGCTTTATCCTTCTGAAAAGTGTTAGCCTTCGTTTTGTTGAACACAGTCTGGGGAATTAACCTTGATCAAGCCCATGTTGTCCAATTGCTGAATGATGTGGGAAACGAAGAGTCTAATGTTTACTTCATCGATGTGGTTTCTGAAGATGGCAGGCACTGGAACTTTTATAAGAAGAGAAGTAAAGACTGAGTGAACTATGTAAAAAGTTGCATGAAAAATCATTTCACACGAGGTATGACTGAAGCACTATAAATTACTATTTGAACACCAAACAATTCAGATTCTCATTGGATGACAATGCCCCTCTCATATGTGCGAGATTATCAGTGATTTACTTTGCAATCTTCAGATATTTTGGCTTTCATCTATGAGGTTTCATCTATCCATGTGAGAGTTTACAATGAGAGCTCCAGCAGTTACTAGAAACCACTGCCTTTTCTTTTCCTTTTTTGTATATAATCCCCACAACCAGTCTTAATTCTTTCTGATATCCTAGGATATTTACCGCACATGATGGTCAATAAATATTTGTGAATGGATTAGTGAATACCTAATTTCTTTTCTGTACAACTGTGGAAGTCAGTAGAATGGAGCTGTACACTGAAGATACTGATGGCTGCAGGAACTCTTAGAACCAAGAAAGCTAAACTCTTTCCTCTTATTGTGTCTCTCCTGCACCCTCTACTGACAAAATTTCAGTGCCACCTGGCACAAGAAAATAGAAGTTTAAAAGGCCCAGATCCCTCTGCAAAAATAAATAAATAAGCTAAAATGGTGAATTTGGAGCTGACAAGAGCATTAGAGGAAAAAAAAAAACCAACACTGTTTTTCCTCCTGTGTGTCTTCTTCAGTACTCACACAGAACACTTTACTTCAGACACTTCTGGCCAGTAAATATGTGGAAGTTCCTCCCCAGCCAAGCAATTTTGCAACACCAAGTGTCCTACAGTTTAACTCAATGCTGACATTATTTTTCTTGAAATAGCCTCAGATCCCAAAGCTTACGATGAGATTAGTCCCTCGAGACCACTCCCATTTCAGATGCCAAAGGAACATAGTAGGTACCCACATTATCCCAACACATAAACAGGTGGCAAATTTCAGTAGATTTTTGGAAACTAAGAGTCAAATAAATATGCTAAATTCAAACATACACACACACAGAGACTAAGAGACATAGGATGTCTTTGATAGACTAACTAGTAGACTCTATAGGGATGAGAAAAGAAATGATCAACCTGAAGGCCTAGAAACTATCCAAGCTAAAACATCATGGGGAAAAAAATAAAAAGAAGTAGCAATTAAGAGTTACTGATTAATACATTTGTAAAGAGAATCCCAGAAGGTGAGAAGAGAGGAAAGAGCAGAAAAAATATTGGGAGAGTTAATGATTGAATATTTCTTCCCAAGATAAGGAAATACAGGTATCTCTCACTTTTCAAAAGTTCACTTTGCTGCCACTTCATTTTTAGGAAAGACCCGCTTTAGTACTTGTTTTACTAGACAGCTTATTAAAAAACAGAGACACTACTTTGCCCACAAAAGTCCTTATAGTCAAAGCTATGGTTTTGCCAGTAGTCATGTATGGATGTGAGAGTTGGACCATAAAGAAAGCTGAATGCAGAAGAATTGATGTTTTTGAACTGTGGTGTTGGAGAAGAATCTTGAGAGTCCCTTGGACTGCAAGGAGATCCAACCAGTCCCTCCTAAAGGAAATCAGTCCAGAATATTCATTGGAAGGACTGATGCTGAAGCTGAAGCTCCAATACCTTGGCCATTTGATGAGAAGAGCTGATTCATTAGAAAAGACCCTGATGCTGGGAAAAATTGAAGGCGGGAGAAGAAGGGGACGACAGAGGATGTGATGGTTGCATGGCCTCATCGACTCAATAGACATGAGTTTGAGCAAGCAGCTGGAGATGGTCAAGGACAGGGAAGCCTAGCGTGCTGCAGTCCATGGGGTCGCAAAGAGTCGGACACGACTGAGCGACTGAACAGCAGCAAGTTTTGCAGGGAGCCTTTGTAGAGGCTGAGCACATCAGAAGCGGCAAGGGTGGGGCCGCCAAGCTCCTCCCCCAGGAACTATACTCTGCATCTCAGCTTCAGGCTGCCACAGATTTGAACTGTGTCTCTGAGCATCTGTGCTTTATCTCCACTAACTTTGTACATTCATATGTAAGAAGTGTCCTAAGATAATTGTTTCTTCACTTCACGCCAATTCAGCTTGTGAAATGTTTTATAGGAGTGCTCTGCTTTCTGATAGTGGAGGAAACCTGTACGTCAAACCTCAGCTCCAAGGTCAGAGAATTCCAAGCTATCTAATTCTCTATCTATCTGAAACGGAAGACTTTTCATCAGAAATTAGGTATGCCAGAAGACAATGGAACAGCATTTGAAAGTGATGGGAGGCTACTTTTTTAAAAAAAATCTGTAAACCCAGAATTCTCTACCAAGGAAAAAATATTTCCCAAAGCTGAATAGGAAATAAAAGTCCTTCCTGACAAACAAAAACTGAAGTGCATTACTATCAGACCTGCAAAACAGGAAATGTTATAAGGTGATCTCAGGAAGAGAGAATACAAAGCAATGAATATACACAGTAATGAATACAACAGAGGTACATATAAGGAAGGTTTTCCCCAATTTTAATCACTCTAAAAGTGACTGACTGCATTAAGCAAAAATAGTAGTGGCATATTGTACAATAATAGCATACGTGAAAGCAAAATCTGTGGCAGCAATGACACACAATATAGGAGGAAGTATATTATTACAAGCTTCTTACATTGTAAAGGAAGCAGCATAGTACAGTTTGAAGGTAGATTTTGAATGATTGTAGCTATATATAGAAAACCCTAGGGAAAACACCAATTATGTTTTTTAAGATTTTCACATATTTCAAAGACATGAAGAAAGAGATAAAAGAAAGGAGAACACAGAAAGCAACTAATAAGACGGTGGATTTTTTTAAAATACAAGTATATCATTTGCATTATATCTAAATTCCCTAAATCCACCAATTATAGACAGAACCTGTCAGATTGGATAAAAAGAGTTCAGAGTCAACTATATGCTGGACTATTATCCACTTTGCACAAGAAACTATCATTTCCAGATAAGATACTTGCTAAAGTAACTGGATCCCTAAGCAGGAAGATCCCCTACAGAAGGAATGGCTACTCACGCCAGAACTCTCCACTGCGAGAATCCCAGACAGAGGAGCCTGCCAGGCAACAGTCCCCAGAGTCGCAAAAGAATTGGACATGACTAGGCATCAACAAAACGAATTCTACCAGGAGTGGGGTTCGAACCCACGCAGACAGATGTCTATTGGATCTTAAGTCCAACGCCTTAACCACTCGGCCATCCTGGTGGTGAGCAGTAGTACCTACAAGTCAAATATTACTGGGTTAAAATTCATTAGGCTTTCTAAATTCCATATATATGTGTTAATATACTGTATTGGTATTTTTCTTTCTGACTTACTTCACACTCTGTATAATAGGCTCCATCCAGTTTCATCCACATCATTAGAACTGATTCAAGTGCATTCGTTTTAATAACTGAGTAATATTCTATTGTGTATATGTACCACAGCTTTCTTATCCATTCGTCTGCCGATGGACATCTGGGTTGCTTCCATATCCTAGCTACTGTAAACAGTGCTGCAATGAACATTGGGGTACATGTGTCTCTTTCAGTTCTGGTTTCCTCGGTGTGTATGCCCAGCAGTGTATATGGAATTTAGAAAGACGGTAACGATGAGCCTATATGTGAGACAGCAAAAGAGACACAGATAAAAAGAACAGACTTTTGGACTCTGTGGGAGAAGGCGAGGGTGGGATGATATGAGAGAATAGCCTTGAAGCATGTATATTACCATATGTGAAGTAGATCATCAGTCCAAGTTCGAAGTATGAAACAGGGCACTGGGACAACCCTGAGGGATGGGATGGGGAAGGAAGTGGGAGGGGAGTTCAGGATGGGGGACACATGTATACCCATGGCTGATTCATGTCAATGAATGGCAAAAACCACTACCATACTGTGCAGTAATTAGCCTCCAACTAAATAAAATTTTTAAATTGATTAGGCTTCCCTGGTGGCTCAGATGGTAAAGAATCCTCCTGCAATGTAGGAGACCTGGAAATTAATTAGACTTTCTAGTCCCTGGAACATTATGAATAATTTTATACCCTTGGGATTGGAGACCAAGCTTTAAAGAGAAAAAGCAAATCCCTATAATGCTTCTTGGAAAAACTAATGAAACGCAGTAAGTCTAGTTAACATCCGTCTTATATACATCTTATATATATTTTTTCTTGTGATGAAAACTTTTAGGGTCTACTCTCTTAATGACTTCCAAATTTCAATACAGTATTAGTATTAATAACTATACTACCATGGTGTACCTTACATCTCCATAACATTTCTTTTATAACTGGAAATTTGTACCTTCTGACCCCTTTCATTCCTTTAACCCGTCCTCCACTCCCCTCTCAATCACCAACCTGTTCTCTGTGTCTAAAAACTCGATTTTGATTTATTTTGTTTTTTGGATTCCAAATGTAAGTAAAACATACAGGATTTGTCTTTCCCTGTCTCACTTATTTCACTTAGTATAATTCTCTCAAGGCCTAAATCAATGAAAGGTCATCAATAATAAAATCAGTATTTTTGTTATACATTGACATTGAAGTCGCTCAGTTGTGTCCGACTGTTTGCAATCCCATGGACTGTAGCCTACCAGGCCTCTCCGTCCATGGAATTTTCCAGGCAAGAGTACTGGAGTGGGTTGCCATTTCCTTCTCCAGAGCTCTTCCCGACCCAGGGATCGAACCTGGGTCTCCCGCATTGTAGACACACGCTTTACCGTCTGAGCCACCAGAAAGCCCACTATTTTTCATTACGTGGATAGTTAAACAAACAAATAATGTTTGCTTTATGCCAAAACAAAATGTTGAGAAGACATACTAATCACAAACTTAGGAAAAGACTGTTCTATAGCAGTGGTAACAAGCAGCCACTAGACCCGAATTTAAACCAGTTGATCTATCCATGATAATCGTTTTGTGAACATTTGCACAACCAATCACTATCAACCCCTGCTTTCTGAAATGAGCCAGCCAGGATGCACTCACTTCAGTAAACATCCCTTTGAGTGCCAACCAAACAACAAGAGTCTCTCCAGAAGAACCATGCTTCCACAGAATATGTCAATCCACTGACCCTCTGAAAGTCTACCCTAAACCCCCTCTCATAAAATATCAGTCATCAGCTCTTTCAAAGGGATGGTGCCTTACCAGCACTGCTCCCTCCTTAAATGAACATAGGCTTTGGATTTCAAGCAGTGAGTGGTGAAAATGCCCTTTTGCCAAATCTGAAATGCTGAAATTTCATTTTTTTTTGCTGGGACTGTGTTTGCTGGGGGCAGGGGTGGAGGGGAAGGAAGGTAGTGTCACTGCTGAAGAACCAATGAGGTCAACATTCATTCCCAAGTTGATGTCTGTGAGGTTATCTCCAATTTGTTAGATGACTGCAGCAAAATTATTCAGTGAGTACGTAACAAAAGGCTTGCACTGGCCCAGATGGGGACTGAACCCACATCCTTGGTGTTATTACCACCATGTTCTAACCAACTAAGCTGCTTAGTCAGCTGGCAAAGAAAGCTTTTCATACAAAAGTAATACAAAGATTCAGATTCTGGTACCTGCTTAAAAATAATACATCAACAAATTGGACAAGATAGAAAGAAATAAATCCCCAGAAACATACAATCTACTGGGACTGAATACTGATGAAACAGAAAATCTGAACAGCCCTATTACTAGCAAGAAGTTGAATCGATAATCAAAAACCTGCCAACAAACAAATGTCTAGGACCAGTAGCTTCACTAAGACATCCTACCAAACATTCAAAAAATTAAGACCAATCCTTCTCAGACTCATCCAAAAAATCACAGAGGGGGAAACTCTTCCAAACACATTTTACAAGACAAGCATTGCCCTGATACCTAACAAGGAAAAGGATGTCATCTCACATACTGAGGAACGGTATGCTGACTTACACACGACTTTGCGTGAACTTTATGTTAACTAGAACAGCCTGTCTTGTGGCCGATCAAAAATATCTGGTATACTTCGCTTTAATCATTAAAGAAGAGTGCATTGTCCAGAAGTAAAATATGTCTGCTTTGAAAATAGAGGTAAAGCTAAGCGATTTCTGTGATAGTCCAAATCAAAAATGCTAGTGGCTAGAAGAAGATGATAGCGCTGGAGGTGGAAAGAAGTTGTCGGATTGTAGATAAACTTTTAGAGTAGAATCCCATCAACACTGGTTGATGGATTTTTCATTCACTTAACATTTATTGATTGCCCATTGTGTACACTCTTGTAAGAACCAGGCACGGAGCAATGGGCAAAGGAGATGAAAAATCCGTGGCCCTGTGGAGCTTACTATTCTCATCCGGGAGACAGATGATGAACTATATAAATAAAGTATTTATACTTCTGATAATGATACGTTGCTATGAAGAAGAGTAAAGAATAGAGGAGATTTAGTGGTTTGACCTCCCCCCTCCCCCCAATTTGGACCATTTTATTAATACCTTCTTAACATTTTAAAATATTCCAACTCATGAACACAAGATAACTTTCCATTTACTTAGATCTTCTTTAATTTCAATGTTCTGTTCTCTTCAGGGTACATGTCCTAAACGTCCTTGGTTAATTTATTCTTGAGTATTTTTTTCTTTTCCATGCTCTTGTAAATGGAAGTGTTTTCTTCATTTCAGCTTTGGATTAGGGCAGTGTTTTGAACCAAAGACATGAGTAGGAAGAGGCAGAGAATGGCGGTTGACACCATGTAGAAACAGCCTTTAAAAGGTGACAAAACCTCCTCACGGTCACTGAACTAGAAAGCGGCAAGTCCAGGATGCTTCCGCAAGGGCCTTCTGCTGACTTCGGAGCTCGGAGCTCGAAGCTGTCCCGCCTCCCTGCTCTGGCCTCTGTGGATGTAGATGCTTCAACCAAGCGCCTCCCACATCTTTGTTTTTCTGTCTCTTATTGGTCAAGATGCTCGGAGAGGATTTTTTAACCTGCTTCGTCGTTATTGCCAAAGATGGCTGTTTCATCCTCACCTCTATTTTCTTATGGGGACTCTACTGTTACCCTGGGCTCCCTGCCCGATTCCTGGTCCTGGTTGCCAGAAAATTACTACAAGCAAACTTGGTAGGCACGCAGCGTCCTCCGCTCCAGCCAGGCGCACTGGATCAGAATCTCTGGAGTAGGGCCAGGAATCTGCATGTGTAACAGGCTCCCTAGGTAACTGTGATGTTCCTTGGGGCTGGCGAGCTCAGGTTTGACAATTTTTAAAGAGATGCCCACGGAAGACCTTTTCTGGACTCTGAATAGCGATCTGACTGAGGTGGGGGAGGAAGTCATGAAGATTTATGGAGAAATAGGAATCCACAGCGGAGAAGGCAATGGCGCCCCACTCCAGTCCTCTTGCCTGGAAAATCCCATGGACAGAGGAGCCTGGCAGGCTGCGGTCCATGGGGTCGCAAACAGTCGGACATGACTGAGTGACTTCACCTTCACCTTTCATTTTCATGCACTGGAGAAGAAAATGGCAACCCACTCCAGTGTTCTTGCCTAGAGAATCCCAGGAACAGGGGAGCCTGGTGGGCTACCATCTACGGGGTCGCAGAGTCGGACACGACTTAAGCGACTTAGCAGCAGCAGCAGCAGCAGGAATCCACAGAGTGAGAGGAGCAGGGGCAAGCATTCTGAGGCAGGAGTAATATTCTGCTGCTGCAGAAATATTCAAAGTGCCATAAGGGATCTAAGGAAAGTGGTGAGATTGTGGGTCGGAGGGTGGGGGTGAGATTGATGGGGAGCAGGAAAAAAAGGGGAGACTGGAAAATAGACATGCCGAGACTGAAAGAGAGAGAGAGAGACGAAAGAGAGAGACTGAAGTAGAGCGGAGATGGAAAGAGAATTGAGGAACAAAGAGACGAACAGATTGAGTATTGAGGCAAATGAGGGGGACTGAAAGTATGCTGGAGGGTGGGGGTGGGGGGAAAGAGGGGCTCCTGAGGTAGAGAGTGATGGCTCCTGAGGGAGAGGGGAGAGTGAGGCACAGGCATGGAGACTGAGGGCCAGAGGGAAGGAAGATCAAGGGACAAGAAAGGAGAAAATCAAGAGCAGAGAGAGAATTGGATATCCAGGGGCCACAGCCACAGGGCTCTATATACAGACTCTGGCGTCCCTGCCTTGCTTGAATGGTTCCAACAGAAGCTTGACTGCTCCAAGACAAGAGTCTGCAAACATACCTGAGCTACGGATCAAAGACTATAAACTGAAAGGCCAGCGCTTGGGACAATAGAGGAAGTCTTGAGGGAGTGGAGGGAACATAGCCCCTGGAGCCCTCCCACAAAGAACTGGACAGCATGGACATCGGGCCTGTGCCATGGCTGGGCCCTCTGCTCCTGGTTTCCCTCTGGGTGTCCTCAGCTCCAGGTAGGAGGATCCTGAGAGTCAGGCCGGAGCCCCCTTGGGGAGCCCCGCTCCGGCCTGACTCTTTCCCCTCCACGTCCCACAGCTTCCCTCCTTCGGCGCCTTGGTGAGCACATCCTGAGGTTTCAGGAGAGCTCAGCCTTGGGCCTGGGGCTGGGCCCAGATTCTGTGACCCTCCCAAAAGAGGGGTGGTTGGAGCAGCCACTGGACCCCTTCAATGCCTCTGACAGACGCTCCTTCCTGCAGGTAAGGCCAGGAGAGAGGAGGCCCACTGCCCACCCTACTCCCTTCTCAGTCCCCCTACTCCGCCCCTCAGTCTCTGCTTTCTATTCCTATCTCTACACCTCTGTCACCTCGTCCTCTCCCCAATCAGCCTTACCTGATATCTGCTGTCAGTATCCCTATGGCCCTTTAGTCTAGCCCCTCTGTTTCTTAGATTTGCCCTCTATCCCCTAGCCTCCCCTTCCTTTCTTTAGCCTCCCACCTTTTTTGTTCCTCAGGTCCTATCCTTCAGTGTTTCCTTTTCCCTGTCTTTCACTCTCACTCCCTCATTGCCCCTCAACTACCACCCCCCTTCTCCCTGTCCTTCAGATTAATCACCAAATGCACCACCAAGTCTCAATATGCAGCAAAAATCTGGATCAGCTTTGGAACCAGACCTGGCTCACAATAGGCACTTGAAGATATGTATTTAATGAATGAACAGATTTACCACTTTTATACCTACTCTTTTACACTTGCTCTCCCCACAGTCTCCAAAGGTCATCTCACACAGGCCTTATTTCTAAATCCACCTGCATTTATTAATTATTCTACAATAATTATCTCAATATCGAGCAAGTGCCTACCACTTCCTAGCCACTATTCTTGACCCTGGGTTATCAGAGTGAAAGAGCTGACAAAAATATCTCCCCTTGTAGATATTACATTCCAGATGAGGAGACAAACAGGAGAGAAATGAACATGTAAATAAACAAGTCAACGTCAGATAAAAAAGATCCATCAGGGAAAGAGACCAGAATGAACAGGAAATAAAGAGTAGGTCAGAACTCTCACGATTCCATTTCTTCCTCCCCGTCCCACCTCTTAGCGGTACTGGGTAAATGACCAACATTGGACCAGCCAGGATGGACCTGTGTTCCTGCATCTGGGAGGTGAAGGCAGCCTTGGACCTGGTTCAGTGATGAGAGGTAAGAAGCAAGCGTGAGGAAAGACAGGGGGAAGCTGGCAGAGGCGAGGAAGGGGAGTTGTATACTGCGAAGGGCTGTGAAGCCTGAGGTTTGCAAGAGTTGACACCCACCTCACACATATCCCCTTTGGACTCTCCACAGGGCACCCTGCAAATCTGGCCCCAATCTGGGGGGCCCTGGTGATAAGTCTGGAGCATCGATTTTATGGCCTGAGTATACCTGCCGAGGGGCTGGACATGGCCCAGCTCCGCTTCTTGTCCAGCCGCCATGCGTGAGTGGGGGTAGGGGATGTTTGGGGTCATGGGACTGAAGGTGGCTGTATTTTGGCTTCTCTGAATCTTTGTCTCTTCTTCCATTGCCCAAAGTTGACCTCTGAGTCCCTGGTCCCATGTTTTCTTCTCTGTCTTTCAGTGTTTTATTCTTTTTCTGTCTTTCCGTCTCTCTCCCTCCCTATCCTTTATTTCTCCACCTCTTCCACTGTATTCTTATCTTTTGCTATTGCACTATGACCTGCTGGTCCAGACTACCAGAATCCCTTAGACGGATGACACAGCTTCCTCACTGGTCTCCTTGTTTCTGTCCTTGATCCCGTCAGTCTATTCTCCAGATGAAGAGCCAGAGTGATCATTAGACCACACTCCAGATCATCTCTCTCCTGGCTCAAATCCCTCACGTCTCTCATCGCACTCAGAGCAAAGACAAAACCTTTGCAACATCTCCTCCACCAGCCTCTGGATCTGCTGTGGAAGCTCCTATGCTGGCTTTGGAGGCTCCCCAGTTAGCTCTCTGGCCTCTCTCTCCCTCTTACTGGGCTCCAGGTACACTGAAGTTCTTGCTGTTCTCCAGACTTGCAGGCACATCACTTCCTTGAGCCTTTGAACTCTGCCTTCTTCAGAGTGGGCTTCCCCCAGATATTTGTCTAGCTCCCTCTCTCGCGTCCTTCAGTGCACCCTACCGCTATACCAAATCCCTTCTCTTTCTTTCCCCCCTCGCCTACTTTATTGTTCCCCCGGACTTATCTCTCCCTTTTCTGCTTTCCATCTCTGTATCTGTCTGTAATCATTCTGACTTTCTCTGCCTCACTCTTGTCTCCATCTTGGTGTGTCCCCATCTGTATCACATTGCCTGTATATTCCTCTCTATCTCTTAAACTTTTCACAAGCTAAACTAGTTTCCAACTGCAGTAGGATGACACTAACTGCAAACTGTTTCAGAAAGGTTACGGAGGGGAGAAAGCATTTGGGATTAAAAAAAAAGAAAAGAAAAGATGTTAGGGTATCCCCTGGTGATTAGGTGATTAGGGCCTCACGGTTCCACTGAAGGGGTCATGGGTTCGATCACTGCTAATTGGGGAACTAAAATCCCAGAAGCCTTGTGGTACTGCCAAAGGGAAAGAAAAAAAGGAAGGGTGTTAGATATATTCCAATATCTCTGTCTCTTTTTCTAATCGTGTCTCCCTCTTGGCCAATACCTCCTAACCTATCCAGCCTAGGCCCCCTCCTCTTCCTGAGTAGCTGTCTTTGACAGTCTCCAATCCCTCCTATAATTTAGATTTTCACCCAAACTGTCTTGAAGATTTTTCTTCTCCCACCTAGTCTGGAAGTGAAGAGTGGAAGCTTTCCAAATGAGTCTCCCCTGATCTAGGCACTTGTGCGGAAATGTGTAGGTATGGGGAATCCTCAGAAATACCTCATGAGAAAAAACCCTAGCTTCTGGCCAGGCTCTCTCCATTCTTGTCTCTGGATTCCTGCCTGTAAATTGCGGAATCTTCAGGGATTCCTACCCATGGGAACCGACTCAGCCTCTTCTCTGACCCTAGGCTGGCGGATGCGGCCTCTGCTCGCCTCACACTCTCCCGCCTCTTCAACGTCTCCTCCACCAGCCCCTGGATCTGCTTCGGAGGTTCCTATGCTGGCTCCCTGGCTGCCTGGGCCCGGCTGAAGGTCCTGGGACCCCTCTGGGTGGACTGGGGGAAAGGAACTTGGACTGCGAGGTCCATAACTCAGATAATGGGAAAACCTCCTTCCACACCCTCCTCCCCCCAACCGCCCATCCCAATCTGCCTTCAGAAGAGTTCAGTGTGTAGAAGGTAGGGACTTGCCTGAGATGACACAACGAGTGAGTGACACAGGGGCGGGCAGATATGGGATCCCAGTCCTTCAGCCCCCAGGCTGATAACTTGTTCTCCCTCAGTTTCCCCATCTATTTTTTGCTTCCATCGCCTCTT
The DNA here is from genome assembly GCF_023091745.1 of Budorcas taxicolor. Lineage (NCBI taxonomy): Eukaryota > Metazoa > Chordata > Mammalia > Artiodactyla > Bovidae > Budorcas > Budorcas taxicolor. The sequence goes on from NC_068920.1 coordinate 29,460,152, forward strand.
CCGCTCCGGTGCGGGCCACACTGGATTTCTCCAAGTATAACGACGTAAGGATGGCGGGCGGTGGGCCGGGGGCGGGGGGGTGGGGGTGGGGGTGGGGGCGGGGAGGAAGACCTCGGTGGTGCGGTTCACCTGATATTTTTACGCGACCCGACTTTAGGTGGTGTCTAGAAGCCTAATGAACACTGCGATTGGCGGATCCCTGGAGGTATGAGTTGGGGTTCAGTCGGAGGGGGATAGGGAAAGAGAAAAGGCCTTGAGGATGGGGGCCAGAGAAAACGGCTGAAGCTTGCAAGGTGTTGGGGTCTCAGAGACTTGGGAGCCCCGAGAGGTGGGTGAATTTGGGAAGAACGCGAGAGCTGAAGATGGGTCTGGGTACTGAGAAGGGAGGACCCTACGAGGGCGGGGCCTGAGGACGGACCACCCTATCAGGAGGCTGTATTCGTGTGGGCGGGGCCTGGGGGTGGGACGGCCCGGAGGAGGAGCCGGGAAGAGGGCAGGGCCTCGAGCAAAAGCGACTTTCGACTGCCCGGTGTATGAATCTGAATGTGGAAAAGTGGGGAGCCCAGGGAGGATGAGGGTCACGGAAAGGGAAAGGCGGAACCCCTGGCCCAAGTCTTCACCAACGCCGCCTCTCGCTCTCCGCAGTGCCGGGCGGCGGCGTCCGCAGCCTTTGCGGAGGTGGAGCGGCGGCTGCGCGCGAGCCGTGGGGCTCGGGCAGCGCTGAGCGTGGAGCTTGGAGCGTGCGGGTCCCTGGAGCGCGCTGAGGACCAGGCAGAGCTTCTGGGGGCGCTGCAGGCACTCGTGGGAGGTGCGGTGCAGTACGATGGGCAAGCTGGAGCGCCGCTGAGTGTGCGACAGCTCTGCAGATTCCTGCTCGGGGATCGGGGCAACTGCGGGGGCAACTGCAGCGGCCCTGCACCCTACCGCGGGCTTCGTCGGGCAGTGCAGGTGAGAACCCCGAGCACCGCCAAGAGTGAGCAGAGCGAGGATTCCTGCTTCACCTCCTCTGTGTGAACTTGGGCAAGCGTAAACCCTTCTGCACCTTAGTTTCCTCATCTGTAAAATGGGTATTACATCTCAAAAGGACCTCGGAGGTGGAATGAGGTAGGAGCAGTATGGCCTAGGGAACAGGGAGCCCGGAGCACAGTAGGCAGGTGATAGCGACTGTGCTTACTATTTTGCCTACATTGTTCTGTCCTCTTTCTGGGGCCTGCAAGAGTGTCTGGCACACAGCAAACTCTCAAATAGTATTTGTAGAATGAAGGAAAAACATTAGTCCGGGGGACACAGTTGTCCTCGGGACACAGTCCTCCTAGAGACCGGGGCTCCTAGCCTCGGACTCCCTCGGACTCCCAACCTCTACAATCCAGCTATCACTTTTCCTTCGATGTCTGCACCAAATGCTGTGCGGTGCGCTTCACATATATTATCTCATTGAATTCTTGCAATAGTTCTACGAAGTAAACACTACTATTGTCCCCAGACACAACTGAGGAAACTGAGGTCTAAGATATTCTCACTTGCCCAAGATCAGCTTTACAGGTGAGAAGTTCCTAGTCATCTAGCACCTTAATTTCTAACCCACAGGGACCTAGGTCCCCAGCAACTCTGAGCAGTGACCCCAGGAAAACTCAGAAACTCACTCTTCTGACTTCTGACCTTTGACCTGTAGGGACCAATGGCTCCAGGCCCCGCCCTGGCTTGATGGCCAGGGTGGGGGCGGGGGGCAGCGGGGGGGGGGGGGGCAAGGAACGTATGTCTGCATATATGTATGTGTATTGTCCTTTAGGTTGTCACACACGACCTGGGTCAGAGGTGTTTAAGCATTTCTCGGGCAGAGACAGTGGCACAGCTGAGGGTCACAGAACTCCAAGTGTCCAGCGTGGGTGACCGGCAGTGGTTGTACCAAACTTGTACCGAGTTCGGCTACTGTGAGTGACTGGCCCAACTCTCACCTCCAAAACATATGGTCTCTGCTGTGCCTAGACAAGCCATCTCAAGGTCGTCCAGGCTCACTATGCTCCTTCTGAGACACCCCCAACCTCACTCCAGACATTATTCTATCACAGCCCTGATCATTCTAGGCCATCAGTGTCTTGGGCTGAGTGCGTCTCTGAGAGGACCGTGAACTCACTGAAGGGAGGGTCTGGAACTGTCTCAGTCATCACTGGGGAGAGCTCTGTACACGATTATTAAAGAGGTAGGGGGCTGGCTATATACTCCACATTGGTGAATCCCTCTCTCCACAGACGTCACCTGTGAGGTCCCCGGGTGCCCTTTCTCCCAGCTCCCAGCTCTGCCCTCCGAGCTTGAGCTATGTGAACAGGTGTTTGGGCTTTCAACCTCATCTGTAGCCCAGGCTGTGGCCCAGACCAACTCCTATTATGGTGGCCAGACCCCAGGGGCCACCCAAGTGCTGTTTGTTAATGGTGAGTGTGCCGTCAGAACTTGACTCCTTAGTGTCTATCTGGCTGTGGCTCAACACACCGTCCTCTCCTTTCTTTCCAGGGGATACAGATCCCTGGCATGTGCTAAGTGTAACACAGCCTTTGGGACCCTCCGAGCCAGCCCTTCTCATCCCTAGTGCCTCTCATTGCTTGGACATGGCACCTGAGAGACCCTCAGATTCCCCTGGCCTCCGCCTTGCGCGACAGGTAAGAGAGAAAAATCTCTCAGTGATTTGCGTTATTATTTGCATGCTAATTTGCATGTTCCTGCTCTCTACTAGTGCTGGAGTCTGAACTTTCCAAATTCTCCCCACCTCTCTACAGAAAATCTCCCAGCAGCTGCAGACCTGGCTTGGGCTGGCAAAGGAGAGCCAGGTTAGGGGTGCTGTCTGAATCCTACACCCTCACCAACTACAGAAGCGCCACCTCAGTCCTGGCTGTATCCATTTATTGGACAAGAAAAGGCAGCTTGTTGGGAAACAGGAAATTCCCAGGAATTCACATTTAGGAACTGTCCTGCATAAAACCATCTTGTGTCTGCATACATCCTCACTCCTGACTAAAAGTGCTTTGTTACAAAGAGTTCTATAAATTAAGTGATTATTCTCAATGTTCTGTCATTTTTGTTCAGTCACAAAGTCGTGTCCGACTCTTTGGGACCCCATGGACTGTAGCCTGCTAGGCTCCTCTGTCCATGGAATTCTCCAGACAAGAACCCTGGAGAGGGTAGCCGCTCCCTTCTCCACAACTCAATGAGAATATCATTATTTTAAACGTCAAATGTCAAATGAACATGGCTCTATACCCTCGTCTCCTCCCCCTGCAAATCAGCTTCAGGCTCAAATTTTGTTCAAGTACTGGGCGGGGTGCCTTGCTGCCTGTATGTCTCTGGACTTCAGACCCTGACCTGTCTCTGCTTCTCACTGCTCCTCTCACTGGACCCTCGCCCTCAGTCTCCTCCTGCCTGAACTCTCTCTGTCTCTAATTGTCTCTCAGTCTGCTCCTGTTTCTCTGAATACCTTCATTTCTGTTGCTCTCTGTGTCTTAGTCTGGTTCTCTTTCTTTCTCTTCGTCTCTGTCTCGGCCCTTGTCTCTCATTCAGTATCTTTCTGCTTCCCTCCCCTCTTGCTTGCTCTGTCCTTCCCTTGCTCTATTTCTGTCTCTCACTTTTGGTCTCTGCGTCCCGTGAGTCACTTTCTTTCTCACTCTCTCTCTCTGCCCCTATTCCTCCCTCTTCAGACTTTCCCTGTCCTTTGTGATCTTCTCAATCGTGCTTTCTCCGTGAGGCTCAGTTTCTGTCTCTTAGGCTCTTCCTCATTGTCTCTACTGCTCTTCTTGTCACTTCATCCTTGTCTTTCTCTGTCTGTCTTTTAGTTTTCCTTCTTTTTCACTCACCAATCTTTTCCCGTAATCAAATGTCACTCTTGGGCAAGTCCAGCTTCCAATCCAAGGGGTTTAGGGTTCTGATCAAGCCTTCCTGCTGAGGACACCTCCAAGCTCTGAGAGACTGGACCCAGTCTCACGGGGGCCCACTTAGCCTGCCTTAGCACTGCCAACAGTACATGTTCACCGGTTGGTTCAACCCTCACCAGGACCAGGAGTCAGCCAGTCAAGTGGCCTGAGTGTCTCTGGGAAGCTGGGAAGTGGAGGGAAAGTAAAGAGGAGTGGGGTGAGGGGAGGGATGGGCAGGAGTGTGGAAACAGAGGCATAAAGCCCATTCTGTGAGGGGTCATTCCCTGCCTTTCTTGACTCCAAACCCTGAGGAGTAACACTGTTGCCTCTTCTGAGGATCAGTCCTAGTGCAGGTCACAGGTGCTGCTGCTGCTGCTGCTGCTACGTCGCTTCAGTCGTGTCCGACTCTGTGCGACGCCACGGACGGCAGGCCACCAGGCTCCCCCGTCCCTGGGATTCTCCAGGCAAGAACACTGGAATGGGTTGCCATTTCCTTCTCCAATGCATGAAAGTGAAAAGTGAAAGTGAAGTCGCTCAGTCGTGTCCGACTCACAGGTGCTATCCTGTAACAAACGCTGCTCTTGAACCACAGCCACTCATGTTGAGGTCTAGCCTCAGTGATTCCCATCATCATTTAACGTGTGCACCATGGTCTGACAGTCATGGGTGCTCGATTCCTGTCGAGAGATGAAAGAATGAGGTGTACCCTCCAATCTTCACTCCCTCTTGATTTTCCTCCTACTTTGCTGGATACTTATTTGCAAGCTTCTCCATTTATTATTTAATGGCTTTGGGGTTGGTCCCGGGCTACCTCGTCTCCTCAAGTGTTCTCAGAGCCTCCCTATCAATGTGGCTGTGGTGCTAGGCCTAGCTCTCAGGCAGGTATTCCACAATTTTGATTACCTCAGTCCTCAGGAAATAGAGTTCATTCACGCCAAATACTAAGAATTCCTCTTTGTTTCCCCCTAATTCCACGATGGGGGAGAGGAAGAATGTGCTTTCTTCTTTCTTTGAATATTAGTTTGTAGTCATTTGGGTTCACTGTGTTCCTTATCCAGCTCCCGGAAAAGCCGTATTGATTCCTTTTCTTTTAATAGCATAAACACGAGCACAAACCGCCGTGTCTGGCCGGTTAGCTCAGTTGGTTAGAGCGTGGTGCTAATAACGCCAAGGTCGCGGGTTCGATCCCTGTACGGGCCAGGCTTGAGGTGACGGTTCATCCCTTTTAGGCTCACCGCCATATCCCAGTTCATGTCTGGGACACGAAGCTCTCGCTGAGAACTTTAACTGGAGTCAATCGTACATCTTTCCTCATGTTTGACTCGCATCTGCAGAATGAAAGGATAGCAGTCAGTGACCCAGCAAGACCTAGAGCGTCGCTTTGGCACATTGTGATCCACAGGATAACTGATTCCAGCGAAGAAACTGACCTTCCTGGAGTATTTCCCTCCTAAAATAGACTATGAAACCATCTACACTTTCTGCATTTCCACACTTGAGTCTTAACTAGATCAGCAAAAGATGGAACAAGGTTTTTCAAAGGCTATGTGAAAAAACTCTATTGATACAAACACAGCAGGAGAGAAACAGTTTTGTCAGCTGTCTCCTTATGAGCTGGAAAGAGCCGTCAATGGCCAAACCTGAAACACTGGGAACAACAGATAATATAGTTTGAGATAATGATGCAAACTAAGTATAAAATGTGTATTCATGGGTCCATACTGTTACAAATCAGTGATTAAAGAAGTCAACCAATGAATACAGGAGAAGGGATGTATTTTTCTTACTGATGCATTCCAGCTAAGGTAAGAAGCTACTCCCCACCCGCTCACCAGGAGATGGAGCTTTAACCTCTCCCTTCTGGAATATGGGCCATCCTGACCGACTAGCTTCTGAATATCCAGGAAGAAGTAGGAAAACATAGGAAGAAACTTCACCAGGGAGAAAAATGGCAAACACTACCTTAAAAGTGATCGAGGTTGGCATCACTAATGGTAAGCTATCCTCCTATCAAGTCACATCTGAAAGGAAGTGACGGGACAAGTACTCTGTGGTCTCGTCCAGAAACCTGTAGCCCCAGGCCTTCGTGTGAAAACTATCAGACAAACCTAGACTGGAAGACAGTCATACAAATACCGGATAGAAAGAATTCATCCGCACCAAGAAACAATCACAGACCAGAGGAGGCTGAACGCAATGTGGGATGCCGTGGGTTGGGGGGAGGGGAGACATTAGTGTAAGAACAGATGTGACACACACAAGTACATGCGTTTAGTTATTATTAAAATATCAGTGTTGGTTTCTTGGCTTTAATAAAGGTTCCATGGTAACCTAAGAAGCTAATGAAAGGAAACTCTGAAATGGGTACAAAGAAACTCTGTTGTTTTTGCAACTTTTCTAAATATGCTCCAAAATAAAAATTTATGTTTCAGTATTCGCATAGGAAATGTGTCTGCTTCCCACCACTCAAATCAGAGTTGAGACAAATGCCTGGTGGGCAGTAGGTCCATGACAGGCAGTTCCTAAAAGCCGAAGGAACGTGATTGATGTCTTCTTTGGTGCAGGACATGCAGAGATATTTACATGGTGATCTGTGCAAGCTGGTACATGCTGCAGATGATTCTCCCAGAGTCCCATTCCCACACTGAAATGCAAACCAGACCAATGACATTCGTCTTCAGCCTGTACAAGACATCTGAAATGGAGCTGTATGGTGTATGTTGAACTTGAAGTTTGGTGAGTTTCTCTCACAAAGTTTCAAATAACACCTGAAATGTTTTCTTTCCCAGCTTGGCCCTAAAATATTTTCATTTGTGTCAATAAACATCTTAACCACTGCTCTTTGTGACATCTTGCCCATTACAAAGGGCAAGACCATCTTGCCCTGTGTTCCCATGACACAATCCAAGACTGTCAGACCGAACAATGGCCAGTTCACTGTTCTTTCGTGGGGTTGTCCCAGAGATCGTACTTTGCCCAGGCAGTATTACTCACCCCTTCTTTTTTGAACTGGGAGATCAAAGGTTACTGTAATGTTGGGTGGGTTTGTTTTCTTTCCTTTTTGTTTTTAGTTCTTATTTGTGTGTGTGTGCACTCAAGTGCCTTTGATGTGCTTAACAGTGGGTGGTTCCTAACTTAGTTTTCCCATTAATTCACAAAACACTTGATAAAGTACAATAGGAGAGGTGAATCATATTGGGCAGAAAAATTTTAATCCTATAGCAGTATGTGATTGCAATGAAGGAGTTCTTCAAATAGAAATAAATGGAAAACGTGACCTACCTTTACAGAAGTACTCGAGAAGCTACAGTTGTTGGGAAAAAAAAAAACCCACAAAACAAAAGTCTGTTATTGCAAGAGATACTGGCAGCTTCCTGACGCTATTCACTAGCACCTGTGGAAGCAATATTGTTTATGCGGCCTAGATACAGAACACTCGTAGCAGTCTTATAGATGGAGGCTAGAAATAATCTACACTACCTGCCAGCGCTCTTCAAAGAATTTGAGTAAATAAAAATCATAAATAGAGGTTTTACATTTTCTCAAAGTCACGAGTATAATGACAGATTTGGAACAAAGAATCAGTGGGGTCTGACATCAGAGTTTGAGCTCTAAAGCATCATTGCATACTGCCTCATGCTCAGAGGAGAGGACTATTCTCTGATATTTATGCACCAAGTGTCTATTTCAGGAACTCAGACAAGTCAAGAACTTTAGAACATTTTTCATGTAAGACATGTCTACCAAAGTTTGAATTGTCTGTATTTCTGTGTCAAACATCATTCTTGCATGTCTACATTTGCTGAATTCTTACCTTCCTTTTCCCTTTTGCATGCCTTTACCGTCCACATCGCTCTAAAATAAATAAGAACAGGCACACTCCTCTCTTGTAAGATACTGCTCTTTGACAGTGAGCGTAGCAAAAGATGTGGTGAAGTCCTTTCCAGCGCTCCATTTCATGTTATGTTTCTAGACTGATAAGCGCCACCGTTTTCCTTTTATAGATTCGAAAGGGAGAAGTATTAGTATCTCCCATAGGAAGGTGCAAAGGTCAAACGATTTGGCTATGGATTTCAAGGGTTCAGAGGTTCAGAAGGTTTTTCTCATCTTGACTCAGCATGTAAACTTCTGTGCATATTTCAGACAAGAGAGGGTAAATGACTTGATAGAAATTTTGAGAAATAGGAAATAGTCCTGAGATTGTAGTGTTGATCTAAAGTTCTTGAGAAATGCATTGGTGAGCCAGGAAAGCGAAAACTCCTTCAAATCATGTTAGGGACCGACAGCCTACCGCAGCTGGCTCCGTGGCTTAGTTGGTGAAAGCGCCTGTCTAGTAAACAGGAGATCCTGGGTTCAAATCCCAGCGGGGCCTGGGGCAACACTGTGTTTTAAATAGAGCAAAACAAGTTAAAAAATGCAATTTGTTTACCTCCCATCAAGCCCCGGAGTACTAGGAATGCTCGCCCGATAGCCATAAGGCGACGGTGGTTCTCAGACATCTTGAGATGAGAATTAGAACTGCCTCTTGGTCTTTCCTTCGCATTTTAGATCAGGTCTCAGACGTTGCCAGTTTGGTTTTGTGGGATCTCTTCAATTGTGTTTGCCTCCTAGAACTTTTACCACGATGGAGACATTTGCTTTTCTTCATGGAATCATTGAATTGTCATGTTCCCCCTTCAGAGCCACCCCCCTCCCTCGCCAACTCCCACCACCCCGATTTGGCACCAACTTTAGGAGTGCCTTACGGTCACGCTTCTCAAAATTTTATGAGCATATGAATGACCTGGTGTGGTCCATTATAATGAGGGTTTTGAATGACTGCATCTGCACCAAGGGCCTGAAAGTCAGCATTTCTACCATCTCAGACTCTACACTACTGTTCCATGGACGATACTTCATGAACCAAGGCTAGAGACTTACTGGTCTAGTTCAAGTGTGTTTTCAAGCTCTGCACTTTCATATGTTGCAGCTGTCTTCCTGAATCACTAGGTAATCCAGCATTGTTTTTACTCATTTGTCCTTAGTGGATGAAATGAAATCAAAAGAAATAAAAGAAGAGGAAAGACATTCTAATATAAATTACGGTAGTGTAAATAATCAAGTTGTGTTGTAACTGTTTCCTCTTTTCGATGTGAAATGGACTCTTGATGATACGGGAAATTTTGGAAGGAGAAGAACTGAGGTTATATCTAAAAGAGGATAAAAAGCAGTCAATGAAAAAAATACACAAAATTATATTCTTTTTTTTTTTTTTTAAGGTGCGAGCAAACTGACTTTTTAAAACATTCTTTGCTTCTGAACTTCAACTGTTTAAAAAGTACATTTTTTGATCTGAAAAGCCTTTGTGTGTTCACGAGTCACATAAGTCAAAGGGCCCTTTGCAACCAGTTGCTTGCATAATTTTTCAGGACATCTGGTAGGGTCAGGATTGGGTACATTGTGGGGCTACTCCTTACTGGCTTAAAAATAAACTTCTAATCAAATTATGGGAAACTAAATCCCAAACTTGCTGATTGGGAAAGATTGTCTCTCTACTCTGTTTCCTGCAACGTTGTGGCCAATCCTAGTTTTAGTTTTGCTGAGAGCAGGAGCTTTCAGCGCTGCTGTTTGTGAAAGATGCCAACGCAGAGCTGATGCAGAGAAATCAGGAATTTCTCACATGGAATTTAATGAAAGACTACAGTTTTGCTGCTGAGCACCTTCCTGGGGCACGAGGGAAGTGAGGGGAAGAGGGAAAATACAATGAGGAAGGTCAGGTGAAATGAAGAGAAAAACAAAGGAGAGGCAAGGTGGGCATCTGTTGAACAGATTCAGATCGCTCAAAGCCCAGTCGTTCCAGGGCAGTGTGAGTGACGCTGGATAATAAGTTGACTGGTGATTCCCACCTCGACTTATTCCGGCGCAAAGTCCAGTCGCATGAATTCCCAAACACTACTCCGTTCGGCACTCCTTTCGGCACTCCTTTCTGAGAGTCAAGAGGGCATAGGCCATCCCAGCCCCGCTCCGCAGTCTCCTCCAGACGAGCTTGGCCCTCTCGGAAGTTCGGTGGTCTTCAGGATTCTGTGCGTTGTGTTCTGGCTCCAACGATGAGGAAGAGAGGTGGAAATCAAAGGCACAGGACAGTATCGGGTTGTCGCTCGTAATCAAATGCCCTTGGAACCTGAGGACACCCTGCCTGATGTTTGGGAAGGTGTTTGGTCTCTGCTCCCTCCTAGCTCAGGCGGTAAAGAATCTGCCTGCAATGCGGGAGACCCGGCCTTGATCCCTGGGTCGGGAACATCCCCACTCCAGTAAGTTGTTTCCAGATGTCCAGCCTGGAGAATCCCATGCACAGAGGAGCCTGACAGGCTACAGTCCATGGGGTGGCAAGAGTCGGACACGACTTAGCGACTAAACCACCCCCACTACTGAGTTAGGTTTGGTTATGAGCCATAGAGTTTCGATGTTATTCTTTTAGCAAAAGTTTTTGAAACGGTGGAAAGCGAGTGAAAACATTCTGCAAGAGAAATATTCAAAATTACTAGATCGGGGGCGTGGCGGGGGGGGGGGGGCGGTAGTGGGGAGCAACCAGGGAACCGAGTATGCCGTTTTATGGGACTTGTAATGCCCCCCCTGGGCGTGACGTTTCCGTGGTGCAGTGGTTAGCACGTTCGCCTTACACGCGAAAGGTCCCCGGTTCGAAACCGGGCGGAAACAGCCCGATCAGCCGGCTTTTGCCGTCTTACAGACAGGTGCGAAGATTTCCTTCGGATTTTGCTGCCCTGTCCAAGGTTCCCGATTCCAACGTATCCTCAGAGCACCCGTGCTCTCATCTACGGCCTTTTAAAATACTTACTCTATTTTAACATTTCTTGACGTTCCTCGGACTCCAGCAGCTTTACAATGTGTCAGTTATAATGTTCTCTCCTAGTGCAATTTTGAGGAAAAAGGGGTCGGTTTTTGTGAGGTACGGGGGTAGCTGAATGCTTATGATGTCCTGGACGCTCAGTGCTCCTTCTGTCCTGTCTAACATATAGCCGCTCATCTCAAATGCATGGAAGTATTTCGCTACATCTTCTTCACCAAGCTTTATTGTTTTCGCTTTCACCGTTAGCCTATGGGCAAATGATTTGAAATGCAACCGACTGGCCGGAAGCAACTGAGGTAGGCCTACAGCAGTACAAGTGAATCAACGAAAGAATGCAATCAGTCAAACAAGAAGCTAAAAACAACAGACGAAAAAAAGGGGGAGGTTTCCAGATGTCTTCCATCTCTGGCAGGTTTTTTTTCCCCTTACCAGAAATATTTTCGAAAACCTTCGACATAAAATCTGTGTGTGCAGAAGGTGGAAAGGAATGGCGGAGGGGATGGAAGCAATGAATCAGAAGTTTCCTGTCCCCAGAAACGACACGGAGATCTTGTACCGGGTGGAGACCGTTGCTTAATCTCACTGTCCTTTCCTTTGTCTCCTAATTCCCCGGGTCCGCGTGCGGATCCCCACCAGTACCCTCAGGGAATTATTCCGTAGTCCGCCTGGACCCGAAGCTCTGCTCAAATGTTTCCACCACGCGGTCGACGCCGACTCGCCCCTTTTCTGGGAGCCCAGGCAGCACGCGGTCATCTGCAGCCAGACCCAATTACCCACCCACCTAGGCTCGCCTGGGCGGACTGGTCACATTCTGCCACGGGCTGTCCTTCAATCGCACAGACCCGTCGCTTCCCCGGGTTCAAAAGACAGTTCCATTTAGGCACAGAACAGTCCCGGCTGAGATCGGAATGGAGTGGAGGTGCGTTTGTCTGCGTGTGTGTTTCGAGACAAGGCTGTGGGACGGGCATACACGGAACGGGGCCTGGGGACCCTCGCAGGCAGGGTATCTAGGCCAGCAGCGGCTCTTCTCGGACGGTTCGGGGACTCTGCATCCAGATCAACAGGAAGCGCGCGACGGGCAGGCGGAGAAGGTCCGCGTCGCCCCCGGGAAACCAGAACTGTTCACGGAGTCAGGACCATGAACAGCGCACTCTGGATTTGCCGGGCCGGTGAGAGGGATTTCTCAAAAGTGAGAAAGGATAGGGGGAAATGTTTTAATGGTACATCGAGTCGGTGGCGCGTGTGTTTTAGGCACAGACTTAAAAAAAAAAAAAAGTTAAAAAACACATAAAATACCGTACACGGTATTTCCGTTGTTGCTGCTGTTCAGTCGCTAAGTCGTATCCCACTCTTTGGGACCCCACGGATTGCAGCACGCCAGGTTTCCCCGTCCTTCACTATCTCCCAGAGTTTGCTCAAATTCATGTCCGCTGTGTCGATGATGCCCTCCAACCAGATCATCTTCTGTCCCCTTTCTCCTCCTACCCTCAATCTTTCCCAACGTCAGGGTCTTTCTTGTCCAGTGAGTCGGCTCTTCACATCAGGTGGCCCAAACATATGAGCTTCAGCTGCAGCATCAGTCCTTCCAATGAATATTCAAGGTTGACTTCCTTTATGATGGATTGGTTTGATCTCCTTGCAGTCCAAGGGACCCTCAAGAGGCTTCTCCAGCACCACGGTTCCAAAGCATCGACAGGTCCACGCTCAGCCTCTTTACGGTCCACTCTCTCGTCCCTAAAAGACTGCTGGAAAAACCATAGCTTTGACCAGAGAGAGGGATCATCATTGGCAAAATGCTGTCTCTGCCTTTTAATCCGCTGTCTAGGTATCTCATAGCTTTTCTTCCAAGGAGCAAGCGTCTTTTATTTTTGTGGCTGCAGTCATCATCCACAGTGATTTTGGAGCCCAAGAAAATAAAATCTCTATTTCTGCTTGATGGTTCTGAGAGAAATGGTCATAGGTTAAGGTATGGGAAAGTCATTCTGGCTTACATATGTTTGTGCCTAATGAAAGGTTAAAAAAAAAAAAAAGTCTGTTTTAAAGGTAAAGCTTAAATGCCTTTTTCCCTGAGAGGTGAATACTAGTAGTATTTCCCAGGTGCCTGGGCTAGACTGATGTGATGTGTACTGGCTGGTCTGCTCTTTTTTTTTTTTTTTTTTTTTTTGAAAACTTTAAGGAATGTGCCATTTCACTTTTGATGTTTTTTGTTCTGACAAGGAATCAGTTCAGCTCACTTGCTCAGTCGAGTCCAACTCTTTGCCACCCCATGAACTGCAGCACGCCAGGCTTCGCTGTCCATCACCAACTCCTGGAGCTTGCCCAAAGTCATGTCCATCGAGTCGGCGACCTCATCCTCTGTCATCCACTTCGCCTCCTGCCTTCAGTCTTACCCAGCATCAGGTTCCTTTCCAGTGAGTCAGTTCTTCACATCAGTTCAGTTCAGTCCAGTTCAGTCGCTCAGTCGTGTCCGACTCTTTGCGACCCCGTGAATCGCAGCACACCAGGCCTCCCTGTCCATCACCAACTCCGGGAGTTCACTCAAACTCACATCCATCGAGTCGGTGATGCCATCCAGCCATCTCATCCTCTGTCGTCCCCTTTTCCTCCTGACCCCAATCCCTCCCAGCATCAAAGTCTTTTCCAATGAGTCAACTCTTCGCATGAGGTGGCCAAAATATTGGAGCTTCAGCTTTAGCATCAGTCCTTCCAATGAATGTTCAGGACTGATTTCCTTTAGGATAGACTGGTTGGAACTTCTTGCAGTCCAAGGGACTCTCTCTCTTTCAAGAATCTTCTCCAACACCACAGTTCCAAAGCATCAGTTCTTTTGTGCCCAGCTTTCATTATAGTCCACCTCTCACATTCATACATGACTACTGGAAAAACCATAGCTTTGACTAGACGGACCTTTGTCAGCAAAGTAACATCTCTGCTTTTAAATATGCTGTCTACGCTGCTCATAGCTTTTCTTCCAAGGAGCAAGCATCTTTCAATTCCATGGCTGCAGTCAGCAACCCATCTGCAGTGATTTTGGAGCCCCTCAAAACAGTGAGAGTGAGCCCCCTCTCACCGTTTCCATTGTTTCCCATCTATTTCCCAGGAAGTGATGGGACCGGATGCCGTGACCTTAGTTTTTGGAATGTTGAGCTTTAAGCCAACTTTTTCACTCTCCTCTTTCACTGTCATCAAGAGGCTCTTTGGTTCTTTGCTTTCTGCCATAAGGGTGGTATCATCTGCATATTTGAGGTTATTGATATTTCCCCTGGCAATCTTGATTCCAGCTTGTGCTTCATCCAGCCCAGCATTTTGCCTGATGTACTCTGCGTAGACCTTAAACACGCAGGGTGACAATATACAGCCTTGACATACTCTTTTCCCGATTTGGAACCACTCTGTTGTTCCATGTCCGGTTCTAACTGTTGCTTCTTGACCTGCATACAGTTTCTCAGGAGGCGGGTCAGGTGGTCTGGTATTCCCATCTCTTGAAGAATTTCCCACAGTTTCTTGTGCTCCACACAGTCCAAGGCATTGGCGTAGTCAGTAAAGCAGAAGTAGATGTTTTTTCTAGAATTCTCCTGCTTTTTTCGATGATCCAACAGATGTTGACAATTTGATCTCTGGTTCCTCTGCCTTTTCTAAATCCAGCTTCAACATCTGGAAGTTCACAGTTCGCGTCCTGTTGAAGCCTGGCTTGGAGAATTTTGAGCATTACATTGAGTGCAATTGTGTGGTAGTTTGAATATTCTTTGGCACTGCCTTTCTTTGGGACTGGAATGAAAACTGACCTTTTCCAGTCCTGGGGCCTCTGCTGAGATTTCCACATTTGCTGGCCTATTGGGTGCAACACTTTCGCAGCATCATCTTTTAGGATTCGAAATAGCTCAACTGGAATTCCATCACCTCCACTGGCTTTGTTCATAGTGGTGCTTCCTAAGCCCCACTTGACTTCCCATTCCAGAATGTCTGGTTCTAGGTGAGTGATCACACCATTGTGGTTATCTGGCTCATGAAGACCATTTTTTGTATAGTTCTTCTGTGTATTTTTGCCACCTCTTCTTAATCTCTTCTGCTTCTGTTAGGTCCATACCTAACACTTCTGTCTTTTATTGTGCCCATCTCTGCATGAAATGCTCCCTTGGTATCTCTAACTTTCTTGAAGCGATCTCTAGTCTTTCCCATTCTATTGTTTTCCTCTATTTCTTTGCATTGATCACTGAGGAAGGCTTTCTTACCTCTCCTAAGTATTCTTAGGAGCTGTGCATTCAAATGGGTATATCTTTCTTTTTCTCCTTTGCCTTTCACTTCTCTTCTTTTCTCAGCTACTGGTAAGGCCTCCTCGGACAACCATGCTGCCTTTTCGCATTTTTTCCCCCCTTGGGGATGGTCTCGATCACTGCCTCCTGTCCAAGTTCTTCAGGCACTCTATCAGATTCTAATCCCTTGAATCTACTTGTCACTTCCATTGTATAATCGTAAGGGATTTGATTTAGGTCACACCTGAATGGCCTAGTGATGTTCCCTGCTTTCTTCAACTTAAGTCTGAAAATTGCAATAAGGAGTTCACAATCTGAGCCACAGTCAGCTCCCGATCTCGTTTTCGCTGACTGTATAGAGCTTCTCCATCTTTGGCTGCAAAGACTATAGTCAACCTATATAAATATGTATAACCAATCTATATAAATAGACAAGGTATAAAATCGCTGAAAACCATGTTTCTCTGGAGCCGTTCTTCAGAATTAGTGAGAGACACTCACATGGGGCTATCGTCCTTAGTTTGGCTTGATTCACACTTTTTCTTCTGTCCCGGGTACAGACTGCTTGTTATTTCCCTTGACACCTGAGTACAGACTGCAAAACGGGGGCTCCCGCATTCAGGGAAGTGATACCTCGGTGTCTGGGCTCCCATTGCCTCTGCGCTGGTGGAGCTCAGCACCCGGGGGTGGCAGATCCCTGAAACTGCAATTGAGGGAGTCGGGCGGGTTGGCCGGGCTGTCTACGGGGACCACCGCTGTTACCGGCCGTGGTCTAAAGGGGGCTGCATGGTTTGAATGCCTGGGAGTTTTCTCCAATATTTGGGGCAATTTTAGCTGACTTTTACTCAGATTAGATCAGACTAGATCTCGGATTCTGTGAACTTTGAGAGGACAAATGGATGAAAGGCAGGAAGCGGTGTTTCTGAAAGGGTCGCCTGCCACCTGAACATCTGAGACCTATTTTATGACATGACCCTTAAGCTTATGGCCTCAAATCTTCTCCATGGCCTCTCCTATGTCTCCAGCTTCATTTCACACTTCACTGCCCCCCTCTCTCCCCACCACCCTGTCCTCTTACGTCCCAGAGATTTGTGAATATATTATCTGTTCCACCTCTGTTCCTAGTTACTATCTTCTCAACCTCGAAACTTGCCCTCCATCATCACTCCTTCAGATAAAACTTCCCCAAAGCTTTCTGCCTAAATCTTCACATTCCTGTCAGCTTCTGCACACTGGGTCTTTTATTGCAAAGGCCAGTTAGGCAACAGATGGCAATGCTGGGGTCAGAAAGCGTTGCATTCTGGATTCCAAGTTTGTGCCATCAAGGACATTACTATGCCCTGTCTCTCTCAACATCCAAAATCCTTCTCTCAAGGCAGTTGTATATTTTGAGGTGTTCCTTACGCCCACCTTGAAAACCAGAAGAAACATATAACCACAGTGTCTAAAGAGAGCATGTCTGTCTGTTTAAAATTTTATGTGGTATTAAGTCATTTCCTGAATTCCAGCAGTCTCTGCCTAATGTGATTTCTGCACCTTTGAGTATACCTTTCCTGCCTTCTTGCCTCTTTTTGCCTTTACCATTGACTTCTGCATGCTTTTATCCGATGCATGATTTATCATAGAATTTGGCCATGATTCTCCCTCTCAGGGAGTATTAACTACTCTTAACAGTAAGAGGAGAAGAATGTGATTCTTAGGGCCAAATGCACTTCCAAACCAAATAAGTGTATTTTATTTTATAACACTTAGTTAAAGAGCACACAGGGCAGTCAGTAACCATCCGCAGACACATCATCAGGGCCCCAAAGAAGAATAGAATAGATGAAGGAGGTGGAAGCACGCCAGATTAACAGAGAGCAGAAATTAACCAAGAGCACTCACAGCAGAAAACTTGCTTTCAAGGAGTGACTTCTTTCTATCATGTATGGAAAGTCCTAAGGGTTAGATTTGCTTGCAATCCAAAATGTAGACATGGAAAACGACGTTGTGGTACGTACACTAACCCTAAATGAAGTGAATCGGTGGGAGTCGTCAGTTTCGGGGTTATTTCTATCTTCCTAGCAGAACCACGGAGAAAGAAATGGCAATCCACTCTAGTGTTCTTGCCTGGAGAATCCCAGGGACGGGGGAGCCTGGTGGGCTACCGTCCATGGGGTCGCACAGAGTCGGACACGACTGAAGCGACGCAGCAGCAGCAGCAGCAGAACCAGCGGCTTCGGAGGCCTCATTGAAATAGACATGCTTAAGTCCTCTCGTCGCAGGGGGCCAGTGGCGCAATGGATAACGCGTCTGACTACGGATCAGAAGATTCTAGGTTCGACTCCTGGCTGGCTCGAAACCTTTTTGACGACTGATCTTCCTGCACTTGAACCGCACCCAAACTCTCCAAGCTTTGGCGCCTCACAAGCGCTCCGAAAAGCTCCCTCAACCTTACGTCTTGTTACCCCGTGGGGCCATCCTACCTCTTGTCGCAGTCCGAAGGACCCTTCAAAGGCGATCACTGGAACATCCACAATCAAGCATTTTCTGGTTTCGATCTGCCACAGCGAATACGGAGAAAGGACCACATAGGGACAGCTGAACTGAGTTTCACATCAAAGAGGCTTTAAGAAAACAGGAGGACGAGGAACAAGAAAGAGAGAGAAAGTAGGAAGGAAAAAGGCTCGGCAAGTGTCTTCACCACTTATTCCCAGTGGGTTCCCCTTCACTTATTCCCACTGGGTTCCCCTTCACCACCCGCTTCCCCCTTCCTAATAGAAAGACGAGTGGCTTTGACTGAGGAAATGTTAAATCCAAGAAAGCCCAGGGTGTTTCGCACCAGATATCGGAGAGGGCCCTGCACCCGGACTTCCGAAAGAGCGCTGGTAGGACAGTTCCATGAGGGAGGAGTAACACGCTGATTTTTTTTTTTTTTTTTTTTTTTTTTTGTAAGCAACTCAAGTTACATACAAGTCCAGGGTTCAAACGGTTAACACCTTGAGTGGTAAGGCGCAAAAGGCTCCTTGGCCCGTACGGGGATCGAACCCGCGACCTTGGCGTTATTAGCACCACGCTCTAACCAACTGAGCTAACCGGCCCTGACACGTCTTGCTCTACCACTTAAGGTCTCTACTTGCCGCGGTTACGCTTCTTTTTCGTGGTCCTCAGAGAGCTGTTCCACGTGTAACCCAACAAACATCTGCTTGTGACCTCTGCACACAAAGCCAAACTCGGACAGCAGCCCTTTGGACCAAAGGGCGCCAAGCGAGGGAGCAGGAGACGAGCCTCACGTCCACTCACTCCCTCTTGGTCTTTCAGTTGGCGGTGTTTTGTTGTTGTTGTTGTCTGTCTGTCTGTCTTGTCTGTTTGTTTGTTTTAAGCGGAAGACCAAAGAATCTGGGACTGGTCACCGACTCTTGACATTTCAGGATTCAGGATGTTTCCGGTTTACCATTCGCTGCCCTGGTAGTCCATCGCTCGGAGATTCGTTAGCTCAGCTTGCCCCGGAGAAACAAACTGACTTTGGATGTTACTGATGATATCTACAACAGCAGTGTTAGTGCCTTGAGGATGTTACCGACCACAGCAATTCTAGTCTGACTCTGGTTGATTTGTGCTCAACTGGCACAGAGGGGACGAGTAAGGAAGGACTGCCTGGCAGATCCGTGGGCATTTGCCCCTCTCCGCCCCTCGGTTTCTATCAGCCAAACACTGCCCGTCACAGGATGGGCAGCTGCTAGAGTTCAAGGGCACAGAATCGCGCTTACTTTTCAACCAGGATCATTGAATCATCTTCAGTCATTGCAGTCCTTTTCTGGCACTCAAGAGATGGTGATCCCAGAACTTCCTAAGGTCACACAAACCCACACAAGACAAAATCGAGCCGTTTTCCGACATCTACTGTACCCGGACGCTGCCTAACACGTCTGCTCTGCCTTTGGCAAGGAATTCTGCGCTTAGAGGCAGTATTTGCTTAGTGTGACTCGTTGACTGTAGCATTGTTGGTCGTGATAGGAGGGCGCACTAACGTCGACCATTTCCTGAAAGAGAAAACCGATTCGGTGTGGCCAGCTTGGGCTAGCCGGGAGTCTCCTTTTTCGCTCGGACACCATCAGGGGGTGAAAAAACATGACCAAGGAGCGGAGAAAGCAAGTTTCCGTAGTGTAGTGGTTATCACGTTCGCCTCACACGCGAAAGGTCCCCGGTTCGAAACCGGGCGGAAACAGCGTTTCTCTTCGGAGTTTGCATTTTGAACCGTTCTCCGGAACCTCTCAGGAAACTTCCGAGAAACTCGGTAGATGAGGAGGCTTCTGAACTCCCACCGAGTCTCACCCGTAAACCTGGGGGAACTACCGACGATCCGACCTATCGGCATAGTCTCCGGGCACCGTATTCCATCTCGTACGGCAGAGCCTGCACTCTGCCCAGTTTAAGGCGCTTTCTGCGAGCCTTTTACACAAACAGCAAATTCTTCCATGGATTCCCCGGGCCGTAGGCCGCAGCTTCCTCCGAAAAACTTCGGTTTCCTCGTTCACGTCGAGGAATACGACCGAAACCCAATTGTGCCTTCTTTTCCTTTGGTTTTCTTCTCCGAGAAAGCGTCTCATTCTTTTGACTAAGGATGGAAGGCAACGACAATGACGAAACTCTCTTAAGAGAAGCAACAGTAAGAGTCAGTTGGAACTTGACATTTTGGAGGGGGAGGCGGGGGCCGTAAGAGGAAAGGAAGAGGAGAAGAGGGCTTGCGCAGTCAGGGGCCGGTTAGCTCAGTTGGTTAGAGCGTGGTGCTAATAACGCCAAGGTCGCGGGTTCGATCCCCGTACGGGCCACTGTTCTCTTTGGTCAGCGCCTCCAGGAGGCTGCCAGCTGTTTTCCGAGGAAACTTGCCTCTTAACCTGCGTAGAGTCCCCTTGGGCGGTTGTGCCTGTTCCGTCGGGACGCCAGGCTGTCTCCTGCAGGGTGCTGTCTAACCACGTCGTCCTCTGCCGAGGCCTTCTCCTTTTGCCTTCCATCTTTCCCAGGATCAGGGTCTTTTCCAGTGAGCTGGCTCTTCGCATGGGGTGGCCAAAGTGTTGGAGCTCCAGCTTCAGCGACCGTCCTTCCAATGAATACTCGGGGTGGGTTTCCTTTAGGATTGACTGCTTTGATCTCCTTGCAGTCCAAGGGACTCTCGAGAGTCTTCTCCAGCGCCACACTTCGAAAGCATGAGTTCTTTCGCGCTCAGCCTTCTTTATGGTCCAGCTCTCACATTCGTACATGACTACTGGAAAAACCATAGCTTTGGCTGTACGGACCTTTGTCGGCAAAGTTACGTCTCCGCTTTTTAATACGCCGTCTAGGTTGGTCATAGCTTTTCTTCCAAGGAGCAAGCGTCTTTTAATCTCGTGGCTGCAGTCACCGTCCGCATTGATTTTGGAGTTTTCTCCTTCTGTTTGCCATGAAGTGATGGGACCGGATGCCATGATCTTGGTTTTCTGAATGTTGAGGCTTAAGCCAGCTTTTTCACTCTCCGCTTTCACCCTCATCAAGAGGCTCTTCAGTTCCTCTTCGCCTTCTGCCATCGGAGTGGTATCATCTGCGCATCTGAGGTTGTTGATAGTTCTCCTGGCAATCTTGATTCCAGCTCGTGATTCATCCAGCCGGGCCTTTCACATGATGTACCCTGCATAGAAATCTAATAAGCAGGGTGCCGATATACATACAGCTTTGTCCTATGCCTTTCCCAGTTTTGAACCAGTCCGTTGTTCCACGTCCGGTTCTAACTGTTGCTTCTTGACCCGTATACGGGTTTCCCAGGAGACAGGTAAGGAGACAGTTAGAGTCCTCTAACGTGTTCCAAACCCACCACCCTCACATACCTTTTATCCACTCGTTATCCAGTTTAGCTCTCCACTTACCACAAGCCCAACATTTTTCCAGGCAGGCAGGGTTCTCTTTCCTCCGGGACCAATGGATGAGGACAGAGAGCTGGGCAGGGTCAGAGGGTGGCCTAACAGGAAAAATTTGGTGGGAGGTGGAGGCCGGGGCAGGGGAAAAGATTCCTGGCAACCTTTTGTCAAAAGTGTATTCGATTTTAAATTGTCTTTCCAAAGTAGTGGCTCAATCAACGCCCTTTCTCAAATCCTCAAGAGATACAAAGTAAGGAGGCATTCTTAAAAGGTGGTTCTTTCCATGTCTCTGAAGACCCTTTAAGATGAACTGACAGCCAAGACTGCCTTGTCAGGAGAGACCGCGCAAGGTGGTGGACTGATTCGGGATACTTCCTCTCCCTACGTGTCTGCAGCACTTTGACCACCTTGAACAAGAAACACAAGAGCACAAGACTGACTTTTTTTTTTTTTTTTTTTTTAGGCCAGGAATGAAATCTGGACTCTTGTCATCAGTTGACAGCCGTGCATTACCCATGACTGCTTCTGACTTCCAAGGACAATTCAGTATCATGGTCACTTCTCTGATCACTGCGGGGATTCCTTCCCCAGCCTTGTATAGTTTCCCTACCTGTGTGCGCTGACCAGTGTTAAGGTCCATGTGGAGAGCTTCCTGGAGTTTCCTCTTCTCCCGGCTCTCTCCTTTCCGGTGCTCTGTCCTGCCGTCTCCAGCTGTCTTGGTCTCCTGGACTTAATCCACCCCGACACTTCAACTCAGAGAGTTCACCAGCCTCTGCCTGCGCTGGGGCCTGGAAACTCTCTCAAAGCAGTAAAAACTCGGGTGCAATCCTAGATCTCACATCAGTTCCCAGCAAAATCGCTCACTCATTTCTTTTCTGTCAAAGATTACCATCCTTCTTTGCCTGATGTTTGGTGTCTGGAAAAGTGTTTCGGATCTGTTTTGGTTCTTTCAGGCAGGAGGGTGCGTCTGATTCTTGTGATTTTGTCTTGGCTAGAAACAGGCCTTTTCACTCTTTGGAGGAGGAAGAAGGGGAAGCTGAGGCCTCTTCGGTTTGTGGGTTTCTGCTCTGGGGTTGCAGGCTGCGGGGGAGCAGAGACGGGCAGGTTGGTTAGTGCAGCAGCCTGTCCTAGGGGCAGTTGGCATCGCCTTTCCGGGAAACATGGGGCCTCCTGCTGCTTGTGGCAAGCAGTGTGTGCAGATATTGGGCCCCGGCTCCAGGTTCCAGCTGGGGTCAACCTATCTGGAGGGTTCAGGCTACAGGCCCCAGCGCCAGTCACATGGTCTTCTCCGTTGTACCAGTGTGAGTGTGTCAGTGTGTGTGTGTGCCAGGGCTGGTTGTGGGAGAGGAGGGCTCTGGTGGGAGAGCAGGGCCTGAGTCCAGGAGTGCCGAGAGGCTGACGTCACCAACACGGGCATTCGGATCTCTGGCCGGCCGGCAGGCTGAAGGTGGGCGCTTTCTGATGAGCGGGCGGGAGCCTTGGAAGATGGGCGATCTGCACACGCTTTCCTCACCGCCGCCTGGCTGTCACCCGCGGGACATCGGAACACCTACCTGCTGCACCAGTGCCTCCCCGCTGGGTCAATTCCGGCCGTCCTCCTTGGTGGCCGGGTGATGATTGCCACTTGGCAGAGCTTCAGAGGCTGGGACTGGATGAACCAGTGGGACCCGCCCAGCACCTGAGTCCACCCGAGCCACCCCTCTCAGTCCCTTGATACCTCTAGTCCCCTTTCTTTCTCTCTCTCTCTCTTCCTCGTTCTCCTTTCCTTTAGGTTATTACATCTTCGTGGGACCCTTTCCCCAACACTTTATTAAAGGATATTTTAAAATGTAAAGAGCTTACGTGTAAATTGAGCTGGATGAACTTAACCGAGGTATACTACTCCCACGTGACCACCGCCCAGCTCGAGGTTCAGGACATGCCAGTTAGTCCAGAAAATCGCCTTATGCCCCCTTGCCAGTCAATATTGCCTCCTGCAAGCTCATCGCCGTCTGATTTCTAGCGCCGGGTAATGTGCCTGCTCTTGAATTTCGTAGAAGTGGAGTCATATAGCATATCCTATGGTAAGACTTCTTTTCTTTCTTTCTTTCTTTTTTTTTTTTTCTTGCCTAGGGCAATAGTTCTGAAAGTGATTTGAGTCTTTACACATACAATAAGTCGTAGAAGTTTGATCTTATTGCTGGGAGGTTTATTCTTCCGATTTTATAAACCAACCAAACTTTATCTGTACAAGGAAATGGGACGTTGCTCATGATACTCATAGTAGGGAAAAAGCAGCCTAGTCAGGCCATCTGTCAGCAGAGTGGCGCAGCGGGAGCGTGCTGGGCCCATAACCCAGAGGTCGATGGATCGAAACCATCCTCTGCTAGGCTTTCTTTTCGTGACACCCATCCGGTTCCTTTCTCGAGCATCACAGGCACAACACAGCTCGTCAGCTTACAGATGCACCGTCTCCTTTCACCACTCCTAGAACCGTTGCCACCGCCTTCCTAATCTTTATAAAACAACAAGCGTTTTCCTTTCCCGTCCTTTTCCTTTCTTTCTTTCTCCCTCCCCCCCTCCCCCCCTCCCCCACCCTTTTGTCCTAGTCGAGGGCCCTGGGACCGGGCTGGGGGGAGGGGGGGAGGGTGTAATAGCAACATCGGCCCTCCTCACTCATTTCCAAAGAGAGGCAAGTTCTTCTTACTTCGGAATAGTTGACAAGTTTACCGTCCGTTTCCAATGGATCAGCACTACTTCTTCCAGGGCATAAAATACACACTTGACGCCAGTTAGGGTTTTATATCTTCTTTACACTCGAAAGAAAAAACTTTTCTTGTCTGTTTGTTTGTTTTTCTTGATTTCTGCCCGCGGACTGGTCCGCGAGTCTCCTACTGTCTGCCCCTTGTCTTTTCACGACTATTCCCGTGTTGTGCGACGAGGTGGCCGAGTGGTTAAGGCGATGGACTGCTAATCCATTGTGCTCTGCACGCGTGGGTTCGAATCCCATCCTCGTCGTCTGGTTGAGTTTATGGCCTTCTGCTGTGGCTCAGCTGGTGAAGAAACCACCATCCTCACTGCGGGAGACTTGGGTTCAATCCCTGTGTGGGGAAGATGTCTACGCCTCTCTTTTCACTCCTATAGGTCAAGTAAACGGGACTTTTTTTTTTTTTTTTTTTAATCCTTCTCGAAGGCAATACACGTTGCTATTACTTATGAAGGCTCCAATCGCATGCACTTTGTGGGAAAAACAGAAGGAAAAGGGTTAAGTTCGAAACGCAGGAGAATCAGATTACAGAAAATAGAGAAAACTTCGCTCTGTGACTGTGAGGCAATGTGAGTACTGAAGAAGAATGAGAATTAAAGCTGGAGACACAGCAGGTTAAAAGACTATCAAAGTGTGAAAGGTTCCCCAAGGAAGGAGTAAAGAATCAGTTCTTTGTGCAAATTCTCTGAAAAAGACTGCAGTTTGAAGAATGGTACTGGGCACAGACATGGAACTATAAGGCTTTCCAAACAGTAATATTTTTAAAAAGTTTTCAGAAGTTGCAATTCCCTGTGAGACGAGGTGGCCGAGTGGTTAAGGCGATGGACTGCTAATCCATTGTGCTCTGCACGCGTGGGTTCGAATCCCACCCTCGTCGTCTGGTTGAGTTTATGGCCTTCTGCTGTGGCTCAGCTGGTGAAGAAACCACCACCCTCACTGTGGGAGCCTTGGGTTCAATCCATGTGTGGGCAAGGTGTCCACTCCAGTGTTTTGGCCCTGAGAATTCCATGGACTACAGTCCACCTGTTCACAAAGAGTGGGACAGGACTGAGTGACTTTCACTTCTACATGAGTTACTAAATTTAGATCAAGTTAGCTTGAATGTTTTGTAAATCCTCCTTGAAATCAATGCATGTTGCTATTACTTATAAAGACACCAGTCTCATGCACTTTATGGGAAGAATGAGCAAAGGAATTAAGTTTGAAAGGCAGGAAATAAATGAGATGAATATAGTAAAATAAACAGGTTTCTGCATCACAATTCAACTGGCAAATTCAAGGAGGAAACACACACAGAAATCTTAGGAAAGCTTTCATATTTTTGCACAGTACTGTTTACTGAGTCCTTAAACTATGACAAGAAAATAAAAATTCCTTGAAACAGCAAGTGGCATAAATAATGAGAAAATTTTTAAAAATAAAATGGAAAAATAAAATCTGATGATGTTGGGACTGGGAGGATGGTGGGGGGTGTGGGGGGAGTGGAAGGGTGAGGTGAGGTGTGGAGGGACCTGCTCTCCTTTACTTATTGCTTTGAAGATGTTCTTATTTGGAAGCCCACTAAACGAACATACTTCAACTTGTTTTTTCAGGTTACCTTATGTGGATCACAACAAACAGTGGAAAACTCTTCAAGAGGTGGGAATACCAGACCCCCTACCTGCCTTCTGAGAAATCTGTATGCAGGTCAAAAAGCAAAAGTTAGAACTGGACAAGGAACAAGAGAATGGTTCCAAATCGGGAAAGGAGTACGTCAAGGCTGT
Source organism: Budorcas taxicolor (assembly GCF_023091745.1). NCBI lineage: Eukaryota > Metazoa > Chordata > Mammalia > Artiodactyla > Bovidae > Budorcas > Budorcas taxicolor. Next base: position 29,485,530 of record NC_068920.1, read on the forward strand.
ATATTGTCACCCTGCTTATTTAACTTATATGCAGAGTACATCATGAGAAATGCTGGGCTGCATAAAGCACAAGCTGTAATCAAGATTGCTGGCAGAAATATCAGTAACCTCAGATATGCAGATGACACCATCTTAATGGCAGAAAGTGAAGAAGAACTAAAGAGCCTCTTGATGAAAGTGAAAGAGGAGAGTGAAAAAGTTGGCTTAAAGCTCAACATTCAGAAAACTAAGATCATGGCATCCAATCCCATCACTTCACGGCAAATAGATGTGGAAACAGTGAGACTTTTTTGGGGGGGAGGAGCTCCAAAATCACTGCAGATGGTGACTGCAGCCATGAAATTAAAAGATGCTTGCTCCTTGGAAGAAAGTTATGACCAACCTAGACAGCATATTAAAAAGCAGAGACATTACTTTGCCAGCAAATGTCCGTCTAGTCAAAGCTATGGTTTTTCCAGTGGTCATGTATGGATGAGAGAGTTGGACTATAAAGCAAGCTGTGTGTCAAAGAATTAATACTTTTGAACTGTGGTGTTAGAGAAGACTCTTGAGAGTCCCTTGGATTGCAAGGGGGTCCAACCAGTCCATCTAAAGGAAACCAGTCCTCTATATTCATTCGAAGGACTTATGCTGAAGCTGAAACTCCAATACTTTGGCCACTTGATGTGAATAACTGACTCCTTGGAAAAGACCCTGATGCTGGGAAAGATTGAAGGCGGGAGGAGAAGGGGAGGACAGAGGATGAGGTGGTTCAATGGCATCACTGACTCAATGGACATCACTGACTCAGGGAGTTGGTGATGGACACAGAGGATTGGCATCCTGCAGTCCATGGGGTCGCAAACAGTCAGACATGACTGAGCGACTCAACTGTACTGAACTGACCCTCTAAATTGTTCAGAGGAGGGAATAGCTGGGTTCTGACCAAAACTTTGGATCTCTTGACTCTGCAATTTGCACCACAACATGATAGATATAAGCCGTATATCATGCCCTAAGAGAGAGCAATAGAGCACTCAGTCAGGTACGGAACAGCACTGAACTAAGATCTAAAGTGCGTGGAGAATGAAAAGATGTGAAAGGAAGGCAGAAGTTGAGAACTAGAGTGTCACCAATGAGGAACGAGGTTATAGAAAAAAGAGAAAATCGCCACAGTGTGAATACGAGAGTATCCAGGATGGAAATGAAACTGCAAGAACAAAGAAAGTGAGAGGTAGAATGAGGTGAAACAGAAAATTGTATACAGTTCTTTTGTCAAGATCAAGAGCAAAATTCACATTTGCCCTCTACCAGAAGTTCCGACGAGGGTGGGATTCGAACCCACGCGTGCAGAGCACAATGGATTAGCAGTCCATCGCCTTAACCACTCGGCCACCTCGTCTCACAGGGAATTGCAACTTCTGAAAACTTTTTAAAAATATTACTGTTTGGAAAGCCTTATAGTTCCATGTCTGTGCCCAGTACCATTCTTCAAACTGCAGTCTTTTTCAGAGAATTTGCACAAAGAACTGATTCTTTACTCCTTCCTTGGGGAACCTTTCACACTTTGATAGTCTTTTAACCTGCTGTGTCTCCAGCTTTAATTCTCATTCTTCTTCAGTACTCACATTGCCTCACAGTCACAGAGCGAAGTTTTCTCTATTTTCTGTAATCTGATTCTCCTGCGTTTCGAACTTAACCCTTTTCCTTCTGTTTTTCCCACAAAGTGCATGCGATTGGAGCCTTCATAAGTAATAGCAACGTGTATTGCCTTCGAGAAGGATTAAAAAAAAAAAAAAAAAAAGTCCCGTTTACTTGACCTATAGGAGTGAAAAGAGAGGCGTAGACATCTTCCCCACACAGGGATTGAACCCAAGTCTCCCGCAGTGAGGATGGTGGTTTCTTCACCAGCTGAGCCACAGCAGAAGGCCATAAACTCAACCAGACGACGAGGATGGGATTCGAACCCACGCGTGCAGAGCACAATGGATTAGCAGTCCATCGCCTTAACCACTCGGCCACCTCGTCGCACAACACGGGAATAGTCGTGAAAAGACAAGGGGCAGACAGTAGGAGACTCGCGGACCAGTCCGCGGGCAGAAATCAAGAAAAACAAACAAACAGACAAGAAAAGTTTTTTCTTTCGAGTGTAAAGAAGATATAAAACCCTAACTGGCGTCAAGTGTGTATTTTATGCCCTGGAAGAAGTAGTGCTGATCCATTGGAAACGGACGGTAAACTTGTCAACTATTCCGAAGTAAGAAGAACTTGCCTCTCTTTGGAAATGAGTGAGGAGGGCCGATGTTGCTATTACACCCTCCCCCCCTCCCCCCAGCCCGGTCCCAGGGCCCTCGACTAGGACAAAAGGGTGGGGGAGGGGGGGAGGGGGGGAGGGAGAAAGAAAGAAAGGAAAAGGACGGGAAAGGAAAACGCTTGTTGTTTTATAAAGATTAGGAAGGCGGTGGCAACGGTTCTAGGAGTGGTGAAAGGAGACGGTGCATCTGTAAGCTGACGAGCTGTGTTGTGCCTGTGATGCTCGAGAAAGGAACCGGATGGGTGTCACGAAAAGAAAGCCTAGCAGAGGATGGTTTCGATCCATCGACCTCTGGGTTATGGGCCCAGCACGCTCCCGCTGCGCCACTCTGCTGACAGATGGCCTGACTAGGCTGCTTTTTCCCTACTATGAGTATCATGAGCAACGTCCCATTTCCTTGTACAGATAAAGTTTGGTTGGTTTATAAAATCGGAAGAATAAACCTCCCAGCAATAAGATCAAACTTCTACGACTTATTGTATGTGTAAAGACTCAAATCACTTTCAGAACTATTGCCCTAGGCAAGAAAAAAAAAAAAAGAAAGAAAGAAAGAAAAGAAGTCTTACCATAGGATATGCTATATGACTCCACTTCTACGAAATTCAAGAGCAGGCACATTACCCGGCGCTAGAAATCAGACGGCGATGAGCTTGCAGGAGGCAATATTGACTGGCAAGGGGGCATAAGGCGATTTTCTGGACTAACTGGCATGTCCTGAACCTCGAGCTGGGCGGTGGTCACGTGGGAGTAGTATACCTCGGTTAAGTTCATCCAGCTCAATTTACACGTAAGCTCTTTACATTTTAAAATATCCTTTAATAAAGTGTTGGGGAAAGGGTCCCACGAAGATGTAATAACCTAAAGGAAAGGAGAACGAGGAAGAGAGAGAGAGAGAAAGAAAGGGGACTAGAGGTATCAAGGGACTGAGAGGGGTGGCTCGGGTGGACTCAGGTGCTGGGCGGGTCCCACTGGTTCATCCAGTCCCAGCCTCTGAAGCTCTGCCAAGTGGCAATCATCACCCGGCCACCAAGGAGGACGGCCGGAATTGACCCAGCGGGGAGGCACTGGTGCAGCAGGTAGGTGTTCCGATGTCCCGCGGGTGACAGCCAGGCGGCGGTGAGGAAAGCGTGTGCAGATCGCCCATCTTCCAAGGCTCCCGCCCGCTCATCAGAAAGCGCCCACCTTCAGCCTGCCGGCCGGCCAGAGATCCGAATGCCCGTGTTGGTGACGTCAGCCTCTCGGCACTCCTGGACTCAGGCCCTGCTCTCCCACCAGAGCCCTCCTCTCCCACAACCAGCCCTGGCACACACACACACTGACACACTCACACTGGTACAACGGAGAAGACCATGTGACTGGCGCTGGGGCCTGTAGCCTGAACCCTCCAGATAGGTTGACCCCAGCTGGAACCTGGAGCCGGGGCCCAATATCTGCACACACTGCTTGCCACAAGCAGCAGGAGGCCCCATGTTTCCCGGAAAGGCGATGCCAACTGCCCCTAGGACAGGCTGCTGCACTAACCAACCTGCCCGTCTCTGCTCCCCCGCAGCCTGCAACCCCAGAGCAGAAACCCACAAACCGAAGAGGCCTCAGCTTCCCCTTCTTCCTCCTCCAAAGAGTGAAAAGGCCTGTTTCTAGCCAAGACAAAATCACAAGAATCAGACGCACCCTCCTGCCTGAAAGAACCAAAACAGATCCGAAACACTTTTCCAGACACCAAACATCAGGCAAAGAAGGATGGTAATCTTTGACAGAAAAGAAATGAGTGAGCGATTTTGCTGGGAACTGATGTGAGATCTAGGATTGCACCCGAGTTTTTACTGCTTTGAGAGAGTTTCCAGGCCCCAGCGCAGGCAGAGGCTGGTGAACTCTCTGAGTTGAAGTGTCGGGGTGGATTAAGTCCAGGAGACCAAGACAGCTGGAGACGGCAGGACAGAGCACCGGAAAGGAGAGAGCCGGGAGAAGAGGAAACTCCAGGAAGCTCTCCACATGGACCTTAACACTGGTCAGCGCACACAGGTAGGGAAACTATACAAGGCTGGGGAAGGAATCCCCGCAGTGATCAGAGAAGTGACCATGATACTGAATTGTCCTTGGAAGTCAGAAGCAGTCATGGGTAATGCACGGCTGTCAACTGATGACAAGAGTCCAGATTTCATTCCTGGCCTAAAAAAAAAAAAAAAAAAAAAGTCAGTCTTGTGCTCTTGTGTTTCTTGTTCAAGGTGGTCAAAGTGCTGCAGACACGTAGGGAGAGGAAGTATCCCGAATCAGTCCACCACCTTGCGCGGTCTCTCCTGACAAGGCAGTCTTGGCTGTCAGTTCATCTTAAAGGGTCTTCAGAGACATGGAAAGAACCACCTTTTAAGAATGCCTCCTTACTTTGTATCTCTTGAGGATTTGAGAAAGGGCGTTGATTGAGCCACTACTTTGGAAAGACAATTTAAAATCGAATACACTTTTGACAAAAGGTTGCCAGGAATCTTTTCCCCTGCCCCGGCCTCCACCTCCCACCAAATTTTTCCTGTTAGGCCACCCTCTGACCCTGCCCAGCTCTCTGTCCTCATCCATTGGTCCCGGAGGAAAGAGAACCCTGCCTGCCTGGAAAAATGTTGGGCTTGTGGTAAGTGGAGAGCTAAACTGGATAACGAGTGGATAAAAGGTATGTGAGGGTGGTGGGTTTGGAACACGTTAGAGGACTCTAACTGTCTCCTTACCTGTCTCCTGGGAAACCCGTATACGGGTCAAGAAGCAACAGTTAGAACCGGACGTGGAACAACGGACTGGTTCAAAACTGGGAAAGGCATAGGACAAAGCTGTATGTATATCGGCACCCTGCTTATTAGATTTCTATGCAGGGTACATCATGTGAAAGGCCCGGCTGGATGAATCACGAGCTGGAATCAAGATTGCCAGGAGAACTATCAACAACCTCAGATGCGCAGATGATACCACTCCGATGGCAGAAGGCGAAGAGGAACTGAAGAGCCTCTTGATGAGGGTGAAAGCGGAGAGTGAAAAAGCTGGCTTAAGCCTCAACATTCAGAAAACCAAGATCATGGCATCCGGTCCCATCACTTCATGGCAAACAGAAGGAGAAAACTCCAAAATCAATGCGGACGGTGACTGCAGCCACGAGATTAAAAGACGCTTGCTCCTTGGAAGAAAAGCTATGACCAACCTAGACGGCGTATTAAAAAGCGGAGACGTAACTTTGCCGACAAAGGTCCGTACAGCCAAAGCTATGGTTTTTCCAGTAGTCATGTACGAATGTGAGAGCTGGACCATAAAGAAGGCTGAGCGCGAAAGAACTCATGCTTTCGAAGTGTGGCGCTGGAGAAGACTCTCGAGAGTCCCTTGGACTGCAAGGAGATCAAAGCAGTCAATCCTAAAGGAAACCCACCCCGAGTATTCATTGGAAGGACGGTCGCTGAAGCTGGAGCTCCAACACTTTGGCCACCCCATGCGAAGAGCCAGCTCACTGGAAAAGACCCTGATCCTGGGAAAGATGGAAGGCAAAAGGAGAAGGCCTCGGCAGAGGACGACGTGGTTAGACAGCACCCTGCAGGAGACAGCCTGGCGTCCCGACGGAACAGGCACAACCGCCCAAGGGGACTCTACGCAGGTTAAGAGGCAAGTTTCCTCGGAAAACAGCTGGCAGCCTCCTGGAGGCGCTGACCAAAGAGAACAGTGGCCCGTACGGGGATCGAACCCGCGACCTTGGCGTTATTAGCACCACGCTCTAACCAACTGAGCTAACCGGCCCCTGACTGCGCAAGCCCTCTTCTCCTCTTCCTTTCCTCTTACGGCCCCCGCCTCCCCCTCCAAAATGTCAAGTTCCAACTGACTCTTACTGTTGCTTCTCTTAAGAGAGTTTCGTCATTGTCGTTGCCTTCCATCCTTAGTCAAAAGAATGAGACGCTTTCTCGGAGAAGAAAACCAAAGGAAAAGAAGGCACAATTGGGTTTCGGTCGTATTCCTCGACGTGAACGAGGAAACCGAAGTTTTTCGGAGGAAGCTGCGGCCTACGGCCCGGGGAATCCATGGAAGAATTTGCTGTTTGTGTAAAAGGCTCGCAGAAAGCGCCTTAAACTGGGCAGAGTGCAGGCTCTGCCGTACGAGATGGAATACGGTGCCCGGAGACTATGCCGATAGGTCGGATCGTCGGTAGTTCCCCCAGGTTTACGGGTGAGACTCGGTGGGAGTTCAGAAGCCTCCTCATCTACCGAGTTTCTCGGAAGTTTCCTGAGAGGTTCCGGAGAACGGTTCAAAATGCAAACTCCGAAGAGAAACGCTGTTTCCGCCCGGTTTCGAACCGGGGACCTTTCGCGTGTGAGGCGAACGTGATAACCACTACACTACGGAAACTTGCTTTCTCCGCTCCTTGGTCATGTTTTTTCACCCCCTGATGGTGTCCGAGCGAAAAAGGAGACTCCCGGCTAGCCCAAGCTGGCCACACCGAATCGGTTTTCTCTTTCAGGAAATGGTCGACGTTAGTGCGCCCTCCTATCACGACCAACAATGCTACAGTCAACGAGTCACACTAAGCAAATACTGCCTCTAAGCGCAGAATTCCTTGCCAAAGGCAGAGCAGACGTGTTAGGCAGCGTCCGGGTACAGTAGATGTCGGAAAACGGCTCGATTTTGTCTTGTGTGGGTTTGTGTGACCTTAGGAAGTTCTGGGATCACCATCTCTTGAGTGCCAGAAAAGGACTGCAATGACTGAAGATGATTCAATGATCCTGGTTGAAAAGTAAGCGCGATTCTGTGCCCTTGAACTCTAGCAGCTGCCCATCCTGTGACGGGCAGTGTTTGGCTGATAGAAACCGAGGGGCGGAGAGGGGCAAATGCCCACGGATCTGCCAGGCAGTCCTTCCTTACTCGTCCCCTCTGTGCCAGTTGAGCACAAATCAACCAGAGTCAGACTAGAATTGCTGTGGTCGGTAACATCCTCAAGGCACTAACACTGCTGTTGTAGATATCATCAGTAACATCCAAAGTCAGTTTGTTTCTCCGGGGCAAGCTGAGCTAACGAATCTCCGAGCGATGGACTACCAGGGCAGCGAATGGTAAACCGGAAACATCCTGAATCCTGAAATGTCAAGAGTCGGTGACCAGTCCCAGATTCTTTGGTCTTCCGCTTAAAACAAACAAACAGACAAGACAGACAGACAGACAACAACAACAACAAAACACCGCCAACTGAAAGACCAAGAGGGAGTGAGTGGACGTGAGGCTCGTCTCCTGCTCCCTCGCTTGGCGCCCTTTGGTCCAAAGGGCTGCTGTCCGAGTTTGGCTTTGTGTGCAGAGGTCACAAGCAGATGTTTGTTGGGTTACACGTGGAACAGCTCTCTGAGGACCACGAAAAAGAAGCGTAACCGCGGCAAGTAGAGACCTTAAGTGGTAGAGCAAGACGTGTCAGGGCCGGTTAGCTCAGTTGGTTAGAGCGTGGTGCTAATAACGCCAAGGTCGCGGGTTCGATCCCCGTACGGGCCAAGGAGCCTTTTGCGCCTTACCACTCAAGGTGTTAACCGTTTGAACCCTGGACTTGTATGTAACTTGAGTTGCTTACAAAAAAAAAAAAAAAAAAAAAAAAAAATCAGCGTGTTACTCCTCCCTCATGGAACTGTCCTACCAGCGCTCTTTCGGAAGTCCGGGTGCAGGGCCCTCTCCGATATCTGGTGCGAAACACCCTGGGCTTTCTTGGATTTAACATTTCCTCAGTCAAAGCCACTCGTCTTTCTATTAGGAAGGGGGAAGCGGGTGGTGAAGGGGAACCCAGTGGGAATAAGTGAAGGGGAACCCACTGGGAATAAGTGGTGAAGACACTTGCCGAGCCTTTTTCCTTCCTACTTTCTCTCTCTTTCTTGTTCCTCGTCCTCCTGTTTTCTTAAAGCCTCTTTGATGTGAAACTCAGTTCAGCTGTCCCTATGTGGTCCTTTCTCCGTATTCGCTGTGGCAGATCGAAACCAGAAAATGCTTGATTGTGGATGTTCCAGTGATCGCCTTTGAAGGGTCCTTCGGACTGCGACAAGAGGTAGGATGGCCCCACGGGGTAACAAGACGTAAGGTTGAGGGAGCTTTTCGGAGCGCTTGTGAGGCGCCAAAGCTTGGAGAGTTTGGGTGCGGTTCAAGTGCAGGAAGATCAGTCGTCAAAAAGGTTTCGAGCCAGCCAGGAGTCGAACCTAGAATCTTCTGATCCGTAGTCAGACGCGTTATCCATTGCGCCACTGGCCCCCTGCGACGAGAGGACTTAAGCATGTCTATTTCAATGAGGCCTCCGAAGCCGCTGGTTCTGCTGCTGCTGCTGCTGCGTCGCTTCAGTCGTGTCCGACTCTGTGCGACCCCATGGACGGTAGCCCACCAGGCTCCCCCGTCCCTGGGATTCTCCAGGCAAGAACACTAGAGTGGATTGCCATTTCTTTCTCCGTGGTTCTGCTAGGAAGATAGAAATAACCCCGAAACTGACGACTCCCACCGATTCACTTCATTTAGGGTTAGTGTACGTACCACAACGTCGTTTTCCATGTCTACATTTTGGATTGCAAGCAAATCTAACCCTTAGGACTTTCCATACATGATAGAAAGAAGTCACTCCTTGAAAGCAAGTTTTCTGCTGTGAGTGCTCTTGGTTAATTTCTGCTATCTGTTAATCTGGCGTGCTTCCACCTCCTTCATCTATTCTATTCTTCTTTGGGGCCCTGATGATGTGTCTGCGGATGGTTACTGACTGCCCTGTGTGCTCTTTAACTAAGTGTTATAAAATAAAATACACTTATTTGGTTTGGAAGTGCATTTGGCCCTAAGAATCACATTCTTCTCCTCTTACTGTTAAGAGTAGTTAATACTCCCTGAGAGGGAGAATCATGGCCAAATTCTATGATAAATCATGCATCGGATAAAAGCATGCAGAAGTCAATGGTAAAGGCAAAAAGAGGCAAGAAGGCAGGAAAGGTATACTCAAAGGTGCAGAAATCACATTAGGCAGAGACTGCTGGAATTCAGGAAATGACTTAATACCACATAAAATTTTAAACAGACAGACATGCTCTCTTTAGACACTGTGGTTATATGTTTCTTCTGGTTTTCAAGGTGGGCGTAAGGAACACCTCAAAATATACAACTGCCTTGAGAGAAGGATTTTGGATGTTGAGAGAGACAGGGCATAGTAATGTCCTTGATGGCACAAACTTGGAATCCAGAATGCAACGCTTTCTGACCCCAGCATTGCCATCTGTTGCCTAACTGGCCTTTGCAATAAAAGACCCAGTGTGCAGAAGCTGACAGGAATGTGAAGATTTAGGCAGAAAGCTTTGGGGAAGTTTTATCTGAAGGAGTGATGATGGAGGGCAAGTTTCGAGGTTGAGAAGATAGTAACTAGGAACAGAGGTGGAACAGATAATATATTCACAAATCTCTGGGACGTAAGAGGACAGGGTGGTGGGGAGAGAGGGGGGCAGTGAAGTGTGAAATGAAGCTGGAGACATAGGAGAGGCCATGGAGAAGATTTGAGGCCATAAGCTTAAGGGTCATGTCATAAAATAGGTCTCAGATGTTCAGGTGGCAGGCGACCCTTTCAGAAACACCGCTTCCTGCCTTTCATCCATTTGTCCTCTCAAAGTTCACAGAATCCGAGATCTAGTCTGATCTAATCTGAGTAAAAGTCAGCTAAAATTGCCCCAAATATTGGAGAAAACTCCCAGGCATTCAAACCATGCAGCCCCCTTTAGACCACGGCCGGTAACAGCGGTGGTCCCCGTAGACAGCCCGGCCAACCCGCCCGACTCCCTCAATTGCAGTTTCAGGGATCTGCCACCCCCGGGTGCTGAGCTCCACCAGCGCAGAGGCAATGGGAGCCCAGACACCGAGGTATCACTTCCCTGAATGCGGGAGCCCCCGTTTTGCAGTCTGTACTCAGGTGTCAAGGGAAATAACAAGCAGTCTGTACCCGGGACAGAAGAAAAAGTGTGAATCAAGCCAAACTAAGGACGATAGCCCCATGTGAGTGTCTCTCACTAATTCTGAAGAACGGCTCCAGAGAAACATGGTTTTCAGCGATTTTATACCTTGTCTATTTATATAGATTGGTTATACATATTTATATAGGTTGACTATAGTCTTTGCAGCCAAAGATGGAGAAGCTCTATACAGTCAGCGAAAACGAGATCGGGAGCTGACTGTGGCTCAGATTGTGAACTCCTTATTGCAATTTTCAGACTTAAGTTGAAGAAAGCAGGGAACATCACTAGGCCATTCAGGTGTGACCTAAATCAAATCCCTTACGATTATACAATGGAAGTGACAAGTAGATTCAAGGGATTAGAATCTGATAGAGTGCCTGAAGAACTTGGACAGGAGGCAGTGATCGAGACCATCCCCAAGGGGGGAAAAAATGCGAAAAGGCAGCATGGTTGTCCGAGGAGGCCTTACCAGTAGCTGAGAAAAGAAGAGAAGTGAAAGGCAAAGGAGAAAAAGAAAGATATACCCATTTGAATGCACAGCTCCTAAGAATACTTAGGAGAGGTAAGAAAGCCTTCCTCAGTGATCAATGCAAAGAAATAGAGGAAAACAATAGAATGGGAAAGACTAGAGATCGCTTCAAGAAAGTTAGAGATACCAAGGGAGCATTTCATGCAGAGATGGGCACAATAAAAGACAGAAGTGTTAGGTATGGACCTAACAGAAGCAGAAGAGATTAAGAAGAGGTGGCAAAAATACACAGAAGAACTATACAAAAAATGGTCTTCATGAGCCAGATAACCACAATGGTGTGATCACTCACCTAGAACCAGACATTCTGGAATGGGAAGTCAAGTGGGGCTTAGGAAGCACCACTATGAACAAAGCCAGTGGAGGTGATGGAATTCCAGTTGAGCTATTTCGAATCCTAAAAGATGATGCTGCGAAAGTGTTGCACCCAATAGGCCAGCAAATGTGGAAATCTCAGCAGAGGCCCCAGGACTGGAAAAGGTCAGTTTTCATTCCAGTCCCAAAGAAAGGCAGTGCCAAAGAATATTCAAACTACCACACAATTGCACTCAATGTAATGCTCAAAATTCTCCAAGCCAGGCTTCAACAGGACGCGAACTGTGAACTTCCAGATGTTGAAGCTGGATTTAGAAAAGGCAGAGGAACCAGAGATCAAATTGTCAACATCTGTTGGATCATCGAAAAAAGCAGGAGAATTCTAGAAAAAACATCTACTTCTGCTTTACTGACTACGCCAATGCCTTGGACTGTGTGGAGCACAAGAAACTGTGGGAAATTCTTCAAGAGATGGGAATACCAGACCACCTGACCCGCCTCCTGAGAAACTGTATGCAGGTCAAGAAGCAACAGTTAGAACCGGACATGGAACAACAGAGTGGTTCCAAATCGGGAAAAGAGTATGTCAAGGCTGTATATTGTCACCCTGCGTGTTTAAGGTCTACGCAGAGTACATCAGGCAAAATGCTGGGCTGGATGAAGCACAAGCTGGAATCAAGATTGCCAGGGGAAATATCAATAACCTCAAATATGCAGATGATACCACCCTTATGGCAGAAAGCAAAGAACCAAAGAGCCTCTTGATGACAGTGAAAGAGGAGAGTGAAAAAGTTGGCTTAAAGCTCAACATTCCAAAAACTAAGGTCACGGCATCCGGTCCCATCACTTCCTGGGAAATAGATGGGAAACAATGGAAACGGTGAGAGGGGGCTCACTCTCACTGTTTTGAGGGGCTCCAAAATCACTGCAGATGGGTTGCTGACTGCAGCCATGGAATTGAAAGATGCTTGCTCCTTGGAAGAAAAGCTATGAGCAGCGTAGACAGCATATTTAAAAGCAGAGATGTTACTTTGCTGACAAAGGTCCGTCTAGTCAAAGCTATGGTTTTTCCAGTAGTCATGTATGAATGTGAGAGGTGGACTATAATGAAAGCTGGGCACAAAAGAACTGATGCTTTGGAACTGTGGTGTTGGAGAAGATTCTTGAAAGAGAGAGAGTCCCTTGGACTGCAAGAAGTTCCAACCAGTCTATCCTAAAGGAAATCAGTCCTGAACATTCATTGGAAGGACTGATGCTAAAGCTGAAGCTCCAATATTTTGGCCACCTCATGCGAAGAGTTGACTCATTGGAAAAGACTTTGATGCTGGGAGGGATTGGGGTCAGGAGGAAAAGGGGACGACAGAGGATGAGATGGCTGGATGGCATCACCGACTCGATGGATGTGAGTTTGAGTGAACTCCCGGAGTTGGTGATGGACAGGGAGGCCTGGTGTGCTGCGATTCACGGGGTCGCAAAGAGTCGGACACGACTGAGCGACTGAACTGGACTGAACTGAACTGATGTGAAGAACTGACTCACTGGAAAGGAACCTGATGCTGGGTAAGACTGAAGGCAGGAGGCGAAGTGGATGACAGAGGATGAGGTCGCCGACTCGATGGACATGACTTTGGGCAAGCTCCAGGAGTTGGTGATGGACAGCGAAGCCTGGCGTGCTGCAGTTCATGGGGTGGCAAAGAGTTGGACTCGACTGAGCAAGTGAGCTGAACTGATTCCTTGTCAGAACAAAAAACATCAAAAGTGAAATGGCACATTCCTTAAAGTTTTCAAAAAAAAAAAAAAAAAAAAAAAGAGCAGACCAGCCAGTACACATCACATCAGTCTAGCCCAGGCACCTGGGAAATACTACTAGTATTCACCTCTCAGGGAAAAAGGCATTTAAGCTTTACCTTTAAAACAGACTTTTTTTTTTTTTTAACCTTTCATTAGGCACAAACATATGTAAGCCAGAATGACTTTCCCATACCTTAACCTATGACCATTTCTCTCAGAACCATCAAGCAGAAATAGAGATTTTATTTTCTTGGGCTCCAAAATCACTGTGGATGATGACTGCAGCCACAAAAATAAAAGACGCTTGCTCCTTGGAAGAAAAGCTATGAGATACCTAGACAGCGGATTAAAAGGCAGAGACAGCATTTTGCCAATGATGATCCCTCTCTCTGGTCAAAGCTATGGTTTTTCCAGCAGTCTTTTAGGGACGAGAGAGTGGACCGTAAAGAGGCTGAGCGTGGACCTGTCGATGCTTTGGAACCGTGGTGCTGGAGAAGCCTCTTGAGGGTCCCTTGGACTGCAAGGAGATCAAACCAATCCATCATAAAGGAAGTCAACCTTGAATATTCATTGGAAGGACTGATGCTGCAGCTGAAGCTCATATGTTTGGGCCACCTGATGTGAAGAGCCGACTCACTGGACAAGAAAGACCCTGACGTTGGGAAAGATTGAGGGTAGGAGGAGAAAGGGGACAGAAGATGATCTGGTTGGAGGGCATCATCGACACAGCGGACATGAATTTGAGCAAACTCTGGGAGATAGTGAAGGACGGGGAAACCTGGCGTGCTGCAATCCGTGGGGTCCCAAAGAGTGGGATACGACTTAGCGACTGAACAGCAGCAACAACGGAAATACCGTGTACGGTATTTTATGTGTTTTTTAACTTTTTTTTTTTTTTAAGTCTGTGCCTAAAACACACGCGCCACCGACTCGATGTACCATTAAAACATTTCCCCCTATCCTTTCTCACTTTTGAGAAATCCCTCTCACCGGCCCGGCAAATCCAGAGTGCGCTGTTCATGGTCCTGACTCCGTGAACAGTTCTGGTTTCCCGGGGGCGACGCGGACCTTCTCCGCCTGCCCGTCGCGCGCTTCCTGTTGATCTGGATGCAGAGTCCCCGAACCGTCCGAGAAGAGCCGCTGCTGGCCTAGATACCCTGCCTGCGAGGGTCCCCAGGCCCCGTTCCGTGTATGCCCGTCCCACAGCCTTGTCTCGAAACACACACGCAGACAAACGCACCTCCACTCCATTCCGATCTCAGCCGGGACTGTTCTGTGCCTAAATGGAACTGTCTTTTGAACCCGGGGAAGCGACGGGTCTGTGCGATTGAAGGACAGCCCGTGGCAGAATGTGACCAGTCCGCCCAGGCGAGCCTAGGTGGGTGGGTAATTGGGTCTGGCTGCAGATGACCGCGTGCTGCCTGGGCTCCCAGAAAAGGGGCGAGTCGGCGTCGACCGCGTGGTGGAAACATTTGAGCAGAGCTTCGGGTCCAGGCGGACTACGGAATAATTCCCTGAGGGTACTGGTGGGGATCCGCACGCGGACCCGGGGAATTAGGAGACAAAGGAAAGGACAGTGAGATTAAGCAACGGTCTCCACCCGGTACAAGATCTCCGTGTCGTTTCTGGGGACAGGAAACTTCTGATTCATTGCTTCCATCCCCTCCGCCATTCCTTTCCACCTTCTGCACACACAGATTTTATGTCGAAGGTTTTCGAAAATATTTCTGGTAAGGGGAAAAAAAACCTGCCAGAGATGGAAGACATCTGGAAACCTCCCCCTTTTTTTCGTCTGTTGTTTTTAGCTTCTTGTTTGACTGATTGCATTCTTTCGTTGATTCACTTGTACTGCTGTAGGCCTACCTCAGTTGCTTCCGGCCAGTCGGTTGCATTTCAAATCATTTGCCCATAGGCTAACGGTGAAAGCGAAAACAATAAAGCTTGGTGAAGAAGATGTAGCGAAATACTTCCATGCATTTGAGATGAGCGGCTATATGTTAGACAGGACAGAAGGAGCACTGAGCGTCCAGGACATCATAAGCATTCAGCTACCCCCGTACCTCACAAAAACCGACCCCTTTTTCCTCAAAATTGCACTAGGAGAGAACATTATAACTGACACATTGTAAAGCTGCTGGAGTCCGAGGAACGTCAAGAAATGTTAAAATAGAGTAAGTATTTTAAAAGGCCGTAGATGAGAGCACGGGTGCTCTGAGGATACGTTGGAATCGGGAACCTTGGACAGGGCAGCAAAATCCGAAGGAAATCTTCGCACCTGTCTGTAAGACGGCAAAAGCCGGCTGATCGGGCTGTTTCCGCCCGGTTTCGAACCGGGGACCTTTCGCGTGTAAGGCGAACGTGCTAACCACTGCACCACGGAAACGTCACGCCCAGGGGGGGCATTACAAGTCCCATAAAACGGCATACTCGGTTCCCTGGTTGCTCCCCACTACCGCCCCCCCCCCCCGCCACGCCCCCGATCTAGTAATTTTGAATATTTCTCTTGCAGAATGTTTTCACTCGCTTTCCACCGTTTCAAAAACTTTTGCTAAAAGAATAACATCGAAACTCTATGGCTCATAACCAAACCTAACTCAGTAGTGGGGGTGGTTTAGTCGCTAAGTCGTGTCCGACTCTTGCCACCCCATGGACTGTAGCCTGTCAGGCTCCTCTGTGCATGGGATTCTCCAGGCTGGACATCTGGAAACAACTTACTGGAGTGGGGATGTTCCCGACCCAGGGATCAAGGCCGGGTCTCCCGCATTGCAGGCAGATTCTTTACCGCCTGAGCTAGGAGGGAGCAGAGACCAAACACCTTCCCAAACATCAGGCAGGGTGTCCTCAGGTTCCAAGGGCATTTGATTACGAGCGACAACCCGATACTGTCCTGTGCCTTTGATTTCCACCTCTCTTCCTCATCGTTGGAGCCAGAACACAACGCACAGAATCCTGAAGACCACCGAACTTCCGAGAGGGCCAAGCTCGTCTGGAGGAGACTGCGGAGCGGGGCTGGGATGGCCTATGCCCTCTTGACTCTCAGAAAGGAGTGCCGAAAGGAGTGCCGAACGGAGTAGTGTTTGGGAATTCATGCGACTGGACTTTGCGCCGGAATAAGTCGAGGTGGGAATCACCAGTCAACTTATTATCCAGCGTCACTCACACTGCCCTGGAACGACTGGGCTTTGAGCGATCTGAATCTGTTCAACAGATGCCCACCTTGCCTCTCCTTTGTTTTTCTCTTCATTTCACCTGACCTTCCTCATTGTATTTTCCCTCTTCCCCTCACTTCCCTCGTGCCCCAGGAAGGTGCTCAGCAGCAAAACTGTAGTCTTTCATTAAATTCCATGTGAGAAATTCCTGATTTCTCTGCATCAGCTCTGCGTTGGCATCTTTCACAAACAGCAGCGCTGAAAGCTCCTGCTCTCAGCAAAACTAAAACTAGGATTGGCCACAACGTTGCAGGAAACAGAGTAGAGAGACAATCTTTCCCAATCAGCAAGTTTGGGATTTAGTTTCCCATAATTTGATTAGAAGTTTATTTTTAAGCCAGTAAGGAGTAGCCCCACAATGTACCCAATCCTGACCCTACCAGATGTCCTGAAAAATTATGCAAGCAACTGGTTGCAAAGGGCCCTTTGACTTATGTGACTCGTGAACACACAAAGGCTTTTCAGATCAAAAAATGTACTTTTTAAACAGTTGAAGTTCAGAAGCAAAGAATGTTTTAAAAAGTCAGTTTGCTCGCACCTTAAAAAAAAAAAAAAAGAATATAATTTTGTGTATTTTTTTCATTGACTGCTTTTTATCCTCTTTTAGATATAACCTCAGTTCTTCTCCTTCCAAAATTTCCCGTATCATCAAGAGTCCATTTCACATCGAAAAGAGGAAACAGTTACAACACAACTTGATTATTTACACTACCGTAATTTATATTAGAATGTCTTTCCTCTTCTTTTATTTCTTTTGATTTCATTTCATCCACTAAGGACAAATGAGTAAAAACAATGCTGGATTACCTAGTGATTCAGGAAGACAGCTGCAACATATGAAAGTGCAGAGCTTGAAAACACACTTGAACTAGACCAGTAAGTCTCTAGCCTTGGTTCATGAAGTATCGTCCATGGAACAGTAGTGTAGAGTCTGAGATGGTAGAAATGCTGACTTTCAGGCCCTTGGTGCAGATGCAGTCATTCAAAACCCTCATTATAATGGACCACACCAGGTCATTCATATGCTCATAAAATTTTGAGAAGCGTGACCGTAAGGCACTCCTAAAGTTGGTGCCAAATCGGGGTGGTGGGAGTTGGCGAGGGAGGGGGGTGGCTCTGAAGGGGGAACATGACAATTCAATGATTCCATGAAGAAAAGCAAATGTCTCCATCGTGGTAAAAGTTCTAGGAGGCAAACACAATTGAAGAGATCCCACAAAACCAAACTGGCAACGTCTGAGACCTGATCTAAAATGTGAAGGAAAGACCAAGAGGCAGTTCTAATTCTCATCTCAAGATGTCTGAGAACCACCGTCGCCTTATGGCTATCGGGCGAGCATTCCTAGTACTCCGGGGCTTGATGGGAGGTAAACAAATTGCATTTTTTAACTTGTTTTGCTCTATTTAAAACACAGTGTTGCCCCAGGCCCCGCTGGGATTTGAACCCAGGATCTCCTGTTTACTAGACAGGCGCTTTCACCAACTAAGCCACGGAGCCAGCTGCGGTAGGCTGTCGGTCCCTAACATGATTTGAAGGAGTTTTCGCTTTCCTGGCTCACCAATGCATTTCTCAAGAACTTTAGATCAACACTACAATCTCAGGACTATTTCCTATTTCTCAAAATTTCTATCAAGTCATTTACCCTCTCTTGTCTGAAATATGCACAGAAGTTTACATGCTGAGTCAAGATGAGAAAAACCTTCTGAACCTCTGAACCCTTGAAATCCATAGCCAAATCGTTTGACCTTTGCACCTTCCTATGGGAGATACTAATACTTCTCCCTTTCGAATCTATAAAAGGAAAACGGTGGCGCTTATCAGTCTAGAAACATAACATGAAATGGAGCGCTGGAAAGGACTTCACCACATCTTTTGCTACGCTCACTGTCAAAGAGCAGTATCTTACAAGAGAGGAGTGTGCCTGTTCTTATTTATTTTAGAGCGATGTGGACGGTAAAGGCATGCAAAAGGGAAAAGGAAGGTAAGAATTCAGCAAATGTAGACATGCAAGAATGATGTTTGACACAGAAATACAGACAATTCAAACTTTGGTAGACATGTCTTACATGAAAAATGTTCTAAAGTTCTTGACTTGTCTGAGTTCCTGAAATAGACACTTGGTGCATAAATATCAGAGAATAGTCCTCTCCTCTGAGCATGAGGCAGTATGCAATGATGCTTTAGAGCTCAAACTCTGATGTCAGACCCCACTGATTCTTTGTTCCAAATCTGTCATTATACTCGTGACTTTGAGAAAATGTAAAACCTCTATTTATGATTTTTATTTACTCAAATTCTTTGAAGAGCGCTGGCAGGTAGTGTAGATTATTTCTAGCCTCCATCTATAAGACTGCTACGAGTGTTCTGTATCTAGGCCGCATAAACAATATTGCTTCCACAGGTGCTAGTGAATAGCGTCAGGAAGCTGCCAGTATCTCTTGCAATAACAGACTTTTGTTTTGTGGGTTTTTTTTTTTCCCAACAACTGTAGCTTCTCGAGTACTTCTGTAAAGGTAGGTCACGTTTTCCATTTATTTCTATTTGAAGAACTCCTTCATTGCAATCACATACTGCTATAGGATTAAAATTTTTCTGCCCAATATGATTCACCTCTCCTATTGTACTTTATCAAGTGTTTTGTGAATTAATGGGAAAACTAAGTTAGGAACCACCCACTGTTAAGCACATCAAAGGCACTTGAGTGCACACACACACAAATAAGAACTAAAAACAAAAAGGAAAGAAAACAAACCCACCCAACATTACAGTAACCTTTGATCTCCCAGTTCAAAAAAGAAGGGGTGAGTAATACTGCCTGGGCAAAGTACGATCTCTGGGACAACCCCACGAAAGAACAGTGAACTGGCCATTGTTCGGTCTGACAGTCTTGGATTGTGTCATGGGAACACAGGGCAAGATGGTCTTGCCCTTTGTAATGGGCAAGATGTCACAAAGAGCAGTGGTTAAGATGTTTATTGACACAAATGAAAATATTTTAGGGCCAAGCTGGGAAAGAAAACATTTCAGGTGTTATTTGAAACTTTGTGAGAGAAACTCACCAAACTTCAAGTTCAACATACACCATACAGCTCCATTTCAGATGTCTTGTACAGGCTGAAGACGAATGTCATTGGTCTGGTTTGCATTTCAGTGTGGGAATGGGACTCTGGGAGAATCATCTGCAGCATGTACCAGCTTGCACAGATCACCATGTAAATATCTCTGCATGTCCTGCACCAAAGAAGACATCAATCACGTTCCTTCGGCTTTTAGGAACTGCCTGTCATGGACCTACTGCCCACCAGGCATTTGTCTCAACTCTGATTTGAGTGGTGGGAAGCAGACACATTTCCTATGCGAATACTGAAACATAAATTTTTATTTTGGAGCATATTTAGAAAAGTTGCAAAAACAACAGAGTTTCTTTGTACCCATTTCAGAGTTTCCTTTCATTAGCTTCTTAGGTTACCATGGAACCTTTATTAAAGCCAAGAAACCAACACTGATATTTTAATAATAACTAAACGCATGTACTTGTGTGTGTCACATCTGTTCTTACACTAATGTCTCCCCTCCCCCCAACCCACGGCATCCCACATTGCGTTCAGCCTCCTCTGGTCTGTGATTGTTTCTTGGTGCGGATGAATTCTTTCTATCCGGTATTTGTATGACTGTCTTCCAGTCTAGGTTTGTCTGATAGTTTTCACACGAAGGCCTGGGGCTACAGGTTTCTGGACGAGACCACAGAGTACTTGTCCCGTCACTTCCTTTCAGATGTGACTTGATAGGAGGATAGCTTACCATTAGTGATGCCAACCTCGATCACTTTTAAGGTAGTGTTTGCCATTTTTCTCCCTGGTGAAGTTTCTTCCTATGTTTTCCTACTTCTTCCTGGATATTCAGAAGCTAGTCGGTCAGGATGGCCCATATTCCAGAAGGGAGAGGTTAAAGCTCCATCTCCTGGTGAGCGGGTGGGGAGTAGCTTCTTACCTTAGCTGGAATGCATCAGTAAGAAAAATACATCCCTTCTCCTGTATTCATTGGTTGACTTCTTTAATCACTGATTTGTAACAGTATGGACCCATGAATACACATTTTATACTTAGTTTGCATCATTATCTCAAACTATATTATCTGTTGTTCCCAGTGTTTCAGGTTTGGCCATTGACGGCTCTTTCCAGCTCATAAGGAGACAGCTGACAAAACTGTTTCTCTCCTGCTGTGTTTGTATCAATAGAGTTTTTTCACATAGCCTTTGAAAAACCTTGTTCCATCTTTTGCTGATCTAGTTAAGACTCAAGTGTGGAAATGCAGAAAGTGTAGATGGTTTCATAGTCTATTTTAGGAGGGAAATACTCCAGGAAGGTCAGTTTCTTCGCTGGAATCAGTTATCCTGTGGATCACAATGTGCCAAAGCGACGCTCTAGGTCTTGCTGGGTCACTGACTGCTATCCTTTCATTCTGCAGATGCGAGTCAAACATGAGGAAAGATGTACGATTGACTCCAGTTAAAGTTCTCAGCGAGAGCTTCGTGTCCCAGACATGAACTGGGATATGGCGGTGAGCCTAAAAGGGATGAACCGTCACCTCAAGCCTGGCCCGTACAGGGATCGAACCCGCGACCTTGGCGTTATTAGCACCACGCTCTAACCAACTGAGCTAACCGGCCAGACACGGCGGTTTGTGCTCGTGTTTATGCTATTAAAAGAAAAGGAATCAATACGGCTTTTCCGGGAGCTGGATAAGGAACACAGTGAACCCAAATGACTACAAACTAATATTCAAAGAAAGAAGAAAGCACATTCTTCCTCTCCCCCATCGTGGAATTAGGGGGAAACAAAGAGGAATTCTTAGTATTTGGCGTGAATGAACTCTATTTCCTGAGGACTGAGGTAATCAAAATTGTGGAATACCTGCCTGAGAGCTAGGCCTAGCACCACAGCCACATTGATAGGGAGGCTCTGAGAACACTTGAGGAGACGAGGTAGCCCGGGACCAACCCCAAAGCCATTAAATAATAAATGGAGAAGCTTGCAAATAAGTATCCAGCAAAGTAGGAGGAAAATCAAGAGGGAGTGAAGATTGGAGGGTACACCTCATTCTTTCATCTCTCGACAGGAATCGAGCACCCATGACTGTCAGACCATGGTGCACACGTTAAATGATGATGGGAATCACTGAGGCTAGACCTCAACATGAGTGGCTGTGGTTCAAGAGCAGCGTTTGTTACAGGATAGCACCTGTGAGTCGGACACGACTGAGCGACTTCACTTTCACTTTTCACTTTCATGCATTGGAGAAGGAAATGGCAACCCATTCCAGTGTTCTTGCCTGGAGAATCCCAGGGACGGGGGAGCCTGGTGGCCTGCCGTCCGTGGCGTCGCACAGAGTCGGACACGACTGAAGCGACGTAGCAGCAGCAGCAGCAGCAGCACCTGTGACCTGCACTAGGACTGATCCTCAGAAGAGGCAACAGTGTTACTCCTCAGGGTTTGGAGTCAAGAAAGGCAGGGAATGACCCCTCACAGAATGGGCTTTATGCCTCTGTTTCCACACTCCTGCCCATCCCTCCCCTCACCCCACTCCTCTTTACTTTCCCTCCACTTCCCAGCTTCCCAGAGACACTCAGGCCACTTGACTGGCTGACTCCTGGTCCTGGTGAGGGTTGAACCAACCGGTGAACATGTACTGTTGGCAGTGCTAAGGCAGGCTAAGTGGGCCCCCGTGAGACTGGGTCCAGTCTCTCAGAGCTTGGAGGTGTCCTCAGCAGGAAGGCTTGATCAGAACCCTAAACCCCTTGGATTGGAAGCTGGACTTGCCCAAGAGTGACATTTGATTACGGGAAAAGATTGGTGAGTGAAAAAGAAGGAAAACTAAAAGACAGACAGAGAAAGACAAGGATGAAGTGACAAGAAGAGCAGTAGAGACAATGAGGAAGAGCCTAAGAGACAGAAACTGAGCCTCACGGAGAAAGCACGATTGAGAAGATCACAAAGGACAGGGAAAGTCTGAAGAGGGAGGAATAGGGGCAGAGAGAGAGAGTGAGAAAGAAAGTGACTCACGGGACGCAGAGACCAAAAGTGAGAGACAGAAATAGAGCAAGGGAAGGACAGAGCAAGCAAGAGGGGAGGGAAGCAGAAAGATACTGAATGAGAGACAAGGGCCGAGACAGAGACGAAGAGAAAGAAAGAGAACCAGACTAAGACACAGAGAGCAACAGAAATGAAGGTATTCAGAGAAACAGGAGCAGACTGAGAGACAATTAGAGACAGAGAGAGTTCAGGCAGGAGGAGACTGAGGGCGAGGGTCCAGTGAGAGGAGCAGTGAGAAGCAGAGACAGGTCAGGGTCTGAAGTCCAGAGACATACAGGCAGCAAGGCACCCCGCCCAGTACTTGAACAAAATTTGAGCCTGAAGCTGATTTGCAGGGGGAGGAGACGAGGGTATAGAGCCATGTTCATTTGACATTTGACGTTTAAAATAATGATATTCTCATTGAGTTGTGGAGAAGGGAGCGGCTACCCTCTCCAGGGTTCTTGTCTGGAGAATTCCATGGACAGAGGAGCCTAGCAGGCTACAGTCCATGGGGTCCCAAAGAGTCGGACACGACTTTGTGACTGAACAAAAATGACAGAACATTGAGAATAATCACTTAATTTATAGAACTCTTTGTAACAAAGCACTTTTAGTCAGGAGTGAGGATGTATGCAGACACAAGATGGTTTTATGCAGGACAGTTCCTAAATGTGAATTCCTGGGAATTTCCTGTTTCCCAACAAGCTGCCTTTTCTTGTCCAATAAATGGATACAGCCAGGACTGAGGTGGCGCTTCTGTAGTTGGTGAGGGTGTAGGATTCAGACAGCACCCCTAACCTGGCTCTCCTTTGCCAGCCCAAGCCAGGTCTGCAGCTGCTGGGAGATTTTCTGTAGAGAGGTGGGGAGAATTTGGAAAGTTCAGACTCCAGCACTAGTAGAGAGCAGGAACATGCAAATTAGCATGCAAATAATAACGCAAATCACTGAGAGATTTTTCTCTCTTACCTGTCGCGCAAGGCGGAGGCCAGGGGAATCTGAGGGTCTCTCAGGTGCCATGTCCAAGCAATGAGAGGCACTAGGGATGAGAAGGGCTGGCTCGGAGGGTCCCAAAGGCTGTGTTACACTTAGCACATGCCAGGGATCTGTATCCCCTGGAAAGAAAGGAGAGGACGGTGTGTTGAGCCACAGCCAGATAGACACTAAGGAGTCAAGTTCTGACGGCACACTCACCATTAACAAACAGCACTTGGGTGGCCCCTGGGGTCTGGCCACCATAATAGGAGTTGGTCTGGGCCACAGCCTGGGCTACAGATGAGGTTGAAAGCCCAAACACCTGTTCACATAGCTCAAGCTCGGAGGGCAGAGCTGGGAGCTGGGAGAAAGGGCACCCGGGGACCTCACAGGTGACGTCTGTGGAGAGAGGGATTCACCAATGTGGAGTATATAGCCAGCCCCCTACCTCTTTAATAATCGTGTACAGAGCTCTCCCCAGTGATGACTGAGACAGTTCCAGACCCTCCCTTCAGTGAGTTCACGGTCCTCTCAGAGACGCACTCAGCCCAAGACACTGATGGCCTAGAATGATCAGGGCTGTGATAGAATAATGTCTGGAGTGAGGTTGGGGGTGTCTCAGAAGGAGCATAGTGAGCCTGGACGACCTTGAGATGGCTTGTCTAGGCACAGCAGAGACCATATGTTTTGGAGGTGAGAGTTGGGCCAGTCACTCACAGTAGCCGAACTCGGTACAAGTTTGGTACAACCACTGCCGGTCACCCACGCTGGACACTTGGAGTTCTGTGACCCTCAGCTGTGCCACTGTCTCTGCCCGAGAAATGCTTAAACACCTCTGACCCAGGTCGTGTGTGACAACCTAAAGGACAATACACATACATATATGCAGACATACGTTCCTTGCCCCCCCCCCCCCCGCTGCCCCCCGCCCCCACCCTGGCCATCAAGCCAGGGCGGGGCCTGGAGCCATTGGTCCCTACAGGTCAAAGGTCAGAAGTCAGAAGAGTGAGTTTCTGAGTTTTCCTGGGGTCACTGCTCAGAGTTGCTGGGGACCTAGGTCCCTGTGGGTTAGAAATTAAGGTGCTAGATGACTAGGAACTTCTCACCTGTAAAGCTGATCTTGGGCAAGTGAGAATATCTTAGACCTCAGTTTCCTCAGTTGTGTCTGGGGACAATAGTAGTGTTTACTTCGTAGAACTATTGCAAGAATTCAATGAGATAATATATGTGAAGCGCACCGCACAGCATTTGGTGCAGACATCGAAGGAAAAGTGATAGCTGGATTGTAGAGGTTGGGAGTCCGAGGGAGTCCGAGGCTAGGAGCCCCGGTCTCTAGGAGGACTGTGTCCCGAGGACAACTGTGTCCCCCGGACTAATGTTTTTCCTTCATTCTACAAATACTATTTGAGAGTTTGCTGTGTGCCAGACACTCTTGCAGGCCCCAGAAAGAGGACAGAACAATGTAGGCAAAATAGTAAGCACAGTCGCTATCACCTGCCTACTGTGCTCCGGGCTCCCTGTTCCCTAGGCCATACTGCTCCTACCTCATTCCACCTCCGAGGTCCTTTTGAGATGTAATACCCATTTTACAGATGAGGAAACTAAGGTGCAGAAGGGTTTACGCTTGCCCAAGTTCACACAGAGGAGGTGAAGCAGGAATCCTCGCTCTGCTCACTCTTGGCGGTGCTCGGGGTTCTCACCTGCACTGCCCGACGAAGCCCGCGGTAGGGTGCAGGGCCGCTGCAGTTGCCCCCGCAGTTGCCCCGATCCCCGAGCAGGAATCTGCAGAGCTGTCGCACACTCAGCGGCGCTCCAGCTTGCCCATCGTACTGCACCGCACCTCCCACGAGTGCCTGCAGCGCCCCCAGAAGCTCTGCCTGGTCCTCAGCGCGCTCCAGGGACCCGCACGCTCCAAGCTCCACGCTCAGCGCTGCCCGAGCCCCACGGCTCGCGCGCAGCCGCCGCTCCACCTCCGCAAAGGCTGCGGACGCCGCCGCCCGGCACTGCGGAGAGCGAGAGGCGGCGTTGGTGAAGACTTGGGCCAGGGGTTCCGCCTTTCCCTTTCCGTGACCCTCATCCTCCCTGGGCTCCCCACTTTTCCACATTCAGATTCATACACCGGGCAGTCGAAAGTCGCTTTTGCTCGAGGCCCTGCCCTCTTCCCGGCTCCTCCTCCGGGCCGTCCCACCCCCAGGCCCCGCCCACACGAATACAGCCTCCTGATAGGGTGGTCCGTCCTCAGGCCCCGCCCTCGTAGGGTCCTCCCTTCTCAGTACCCAGACCCATCTTCAGCTCTCGCGTTCTTCCCAAATTCACCCACCTCTCGGGGCTCCCAAGTCTCTGAGACCCCAACACCTTGCAAGCTTCAGCCGTTTTCTCTGGCCCCCATCCTCAAGGCCTTTTCTCTTTCCCTATCCCCCTCCGACTGAACCCCAACTCATACCTCCAGGGATCCGCCAATCGCAGTGTTCATTAGGCTTCTAGACACCACCTAAAGTCGGGTCGCGTAAAAATATCAGGTGAACCGCACCACCGAGGTCTTCCTCCCCGCCCCCACCCCCACCCCCACCCCCCCGCCCCCGGCCCACCGCCCGCCATCCTTACGTCGTTATACTTGGAGAAATCCAGTGTGGCCCGCACCGGAGCGGAAGAGGCGATGGAAGCAAAAAATAGATGGGGAAACTGAGGGAGAACAAGTTATCAGCCTGGGGGCTGAAGGACTGGGATCCCATATCTGCCCGCCCCTGTGTCACTCACTCGTTGTGTCATCTCAGGCAAGTCCCTACCTTCTACACACTGAACTCTTCTGAAGGCAGATTGGGATGGGCGGTTGGGGGGAGGAGGGTGTGGAAGGAGGTTTTCCCATTATCTGAGTTATGGACCTCGCAGTCCAAGTTCCTTTCCCCCAGTCCACCCAGAGGGGTCCCAGGACCTTCAGCCGGGCCCAGGCAGCCAGGGAGCCAGCATAGGAACCTCCGAAGCAGATCCAGGGGCTGGTGGAGGAGACGTTGAAGAGGCGGGAGAGTGTGAGGCGAGCAGAGGCCGCATCCGCCAGCCTAGGGTCAGAGAAGAGGCTGAGTCGGTTCCCATGGGTAGGAATCCCTGAAGATTCCGCAATTTACAGGCAGGAATCCAGAGACAAGAATGGAGAGAGCCTGGCCAGAAGCTAGGGTTTTTTCTCATGAGGTATTTCTGAGGATTCCCCATACCTACACATTTCCGCACAAGTGCCTAGATCAGGGGAGACTCATTTGGAAAGCTTCCACTCTTCACTTCCAGACTAGGTGGGAGAAGAAAAATCTTCAAGACAGTTTGGGTGAAAATCTAAATTATAGGAGGGATTGGAGACTGTCAAAGACAGCTACTCAGGAAGAGGAGGGGGCCTAGGCTGGATAGGTTAGGAGGTATTGGCCAAGAGGGAGACACGATTAGAAAAAGAGACAGAGATATTGGAATATATCTAACACCCTTCCTTTTTTTCTTTCCCTTTGGCAGTACCACAAGGCTTCTGGGATTTTAGTTCCCCAATTAGCAGTGATCGAACCCATGACCCCTTCAGTGGAACCGTGAGGCCCTAATCACCTAATCACCAGGGGATACCCTAACATCTTTTCTTTTCTTTTTTTTTAATCCCAAATGCTTTCTCCCCTCCGTAACCTTTCTGAAACAGTTTGCAGTTAGTGTCATCCTACTGCAGTTGGAAACTAGTTTAGCTTGTGAAAAGTTTAAGAGATAGAGAGGAATATACAGGCAATGTGATACAGATGGGGACACACCAAGATGGAGACAAGAGTGAGGCAGAGAAAGTCAGAATGATTACAGACAGATACAGAGATGGAAAGCAGAAAAGGGAGAGATAAGTCCGGGGGAACAATAAAGTAGGCGAGGGGGGAAAGAAAGAGAAGGGATTTGGTATAGCGGTAGGGTGCACTGAAGGACGCGAGAGAGGGAGCTAGACAAATATCTGGGGGAAGCCCACTCTGAAGAAGGCAGAGTTCAAAGGCTCAAGGAAGTGATGTGCCTGCAAGTCTGGAGAACAGCAAGAACTTCAGTGTACCTGGAGCCCAGTAAGAGGGAGAGAGAGGCCAGAGAGCTAACTGGGGAGCCTCCAAAGCCAGCATAGGAGCTTCCACAGCAGATCCAGAGGCTGGTGGAGGAGATGTTGCAAAGGTTTTGTCTTTGCTCTGAGTGCGATGAGAGACGTGAGGGATTTGAGCCAGGAGAGAGATGATCTGGAGTGTGGTCTAATGATCACTCTGGCTCTTCATCTGGAGAATAGACTGACGGGATCAAGGACAGAAACAAGGAGACCAGTGAGGAAGCTGTGTCATCCGTCTAAGGGATTCTGGTAGTCTGGACCAGCAGGTCATAGTGCAATAGCAAAAGATAAGAATACAGTGGAAGAGGTGGAGAAATAAAGGATAGGGAGGGAGAGAGACGGAAAGACAGAAAAAGAATAAAACACTGAAAGACAGAGAAGAAAACATGGGACCAGGGACTCAGAGGTCAACTTTGGGCAATGGAAGAAGAGACAAAGATTCAGAGAAGCCAAAATACAGCCACCTTCAGTCCCATGACCCCAAACATCCCCTACCCCCACTCACGCATGGCGGCTGGACAAGAAGCGGAGCTGGGCCATGTCCAGCCCCTCGGCAGGTATACTCAGGCCATAAAATCGATGCTCCAGACTTATCACCAGGGCCCCCCAGATTGGGGCCAGATTTGCAGGGTGCCCTGTGGAGAGTCCAAAGGGGATATGTGTGAGGTGGGTGTCAACTCTTGCAAACCTCAGGCTTCACAGCCCTTCGCAGTATACAACTCCCCTTCCTCGCCTCTGCCAGCTTCCCCCTGTCTT
Organism: Budorcas taxicolor; assembly: GCF_023091745.1. Classification (NCBI taxonomy): domain Eukaryota; kingdom Metazoa; phylum Chordata; class Mammalia; order Artiodactyla; family Bovidae; genus Budorcas; species Budorcas taxicolor. Next base: position 29,513,527 of record NC_068920.1, read on the forward strand.
TCCTCACGCTTGCTTCTTACCTCTCATCACTGAACCAGGTCCAAGGCTGCCTTCACCTCCCAGATGCAGGAACACAGGTCCATCCTGGCTGGTCCAATGTTGGTCATTTACCCAGTACCGCTAAGAGGTGGGACGGGGAGGAAGAAATGGAATCGTGAGAGTTCTGACCTACTCTTTATTTCCTGTTCATTCTGGTCTCTTTCCCTGATGGATCTTTTTTATCTGACGTTGACTTGTTTATTTACATGTTCATTTCTCTCCTGTTTGTCTCCTCATCTGGAATGTAATATCTACAAGGGGAGATATTTTTGTCAGCTCTTTCACTCTGATAACCCAGGGTCAAGAATAGTGGCTAGGAAGTGGTAGGCACTTGCTCGATATTGAGATAATTATTGTAGAATAATTAATAAATGCAGGTGGATTTAGAAATAAGGCCTGTGTGAGATGACCTTTGGAGACTGTGGGGAGAGCAAGTGTAAAAGAGTAGGTATAAAAGTGGTAAATCTGTTCATTCATTAAATACATATCTTCAAGTGCCTATTGTGAGCCAGGTCTGGTTCCAAAGCTGATCCAGATTTTTGCTGCATATTGAGACTTGGTGGTGCATTTGGTGATTAATCTGAAGGACAGGGAGAAGGGGGGTGGTAGTTGAGGGGCAATGAGGGAGTGAGAGTGAAAGACAGGGAAAAGGAAACACTGAAGGATAGGACCTGAGGAACAAAAAAGGTGGGAGGCTAAAGAAAGGAAGGGGAGGCTAGGGGATAGAGGGCAAATCTAAGAAACAGAGGGGCTAGACTAAAGGGCCATAGGGATACTGACAGCAGATATCAGGTAAGGCTGATTGGGGAGAGGACGAGGTGACAGAGGTGTAGAGATAGGAATAGAAAGCAGAGACTGAGGGGCGGAGTAGGGGGACTGAGAAGGGAGTAGGGTGGGCAGTGGGCCTCCTCTCTCCTGGCCTTACCTGCAGGAAGGAGCGTCTGTCAGAGGCATTGAAGGGGTCCAGTGGCTGCTCCAACCACCCCTCTTTTGGGAGGGTCACAGAATCTGGGCCCAGCCCCAGGCCCAAGGCTGAGCTCTCCTGAAACCTCAGGATGTGCTCACCAAGGCGCCGAAGGAGGGAAGCTGTGGGACGTGGAGGGGAAAGAGTCAGGCCGGAGCGGGGCTCCCCAAGGGGGCTCCGGCCTGACTCTCAGGATCCTCCTACCTGGAGCTGAGGACACCCAGAGGGAAACCAGGAGCAGAGGGCCCAGCCATGGCACAGGCCCGATGTCCATGCTGTCCAGTTCTTTGTGGGAGGGCTCCAGGGGCTATGTTCCCTCCACTCCCTCAAGACTTCCTCTATTGTCCCAAGCGCTGGCCTTTCAGTTTATAGTCTTTGATCCGTAGCTCAGGTATGTTTGCAGACTCTTGTCTTGGAGCAGTCAAGCTTCTGTTGGAACCATTCAAGCAAGGCAGGGACGCCAGAGTCTGTATATAGAGCCCTGTGGCTGTGGCCCCTGGATATCCAATTCTCTCTCTGCTCTTGATTTTCTCCTTTCTTGTCCCTTGATCTTCCTTCCCTCTGGCCCTCAGTCTCCATGCCTGTGCCTCACTCTCCCCTCTCCCTCAGGAGCCATCACTCTCTACCTCAGGAGCCCCTCTTTCCCCCCACCCCCACCCTCCAGCATACTTTCAGTCCCCCTCATTTGCCTCAATACTCAATCTGTTCGTCTCTTTGTTCCTCAATTCTCTTTCCATCTCCGCTCTACTTCAGTCTCTCTCTTTCGTCTCTCTCTCTCTCTTTCAGTCTCGGCATGTCTATTTTCCAGTCTCCCCTTTTTTTCCTGCTCCCCATCAATCTCACCCCCACCCTCCGACCCACAATCTCACCACTTTCCTTAGATCCCTTATGGCACTTTGAATATTTCTGCAGCAGCAGAATATTACTCCTGCCTCAGAATGCTTGCCCCTGCTCCTCTCACTCTGTGGATTCCTGCTGCTGCTGCTGCTGCTAAGTCGCTTAAGTCGTGTCCGACTCTGCGACCCCGTAGATGGTAGCCCACCAGGCTCCCCTGTTCCTGGGATTCTCTAGGCAAGAACACTGGAGTGGGTTGCCATTTTCTTCTCCAGTGCATGAAAATGAAAGGTGAAGGTGAAGTCACTCAGTCATGTCCGACTGTTTGCGACCCCATGGACCGCAGCCTGCCAGGCTCCTCTGTCCATGGGATTTTCCAGGCAAGAGGACTGGAGTGGGGCGCCATTGCCTTCTCCGCTGTGGATTCCTATTTCTCCATAAATCTTCATGACTTCCTCCCCCACCTCAGTCAGATCGCTATTCAGAGTCCAGAAAAGGTCTTCCGTGGGCATCTCTTTAAAAATTGTCAAACCTGAGCTCGCCAGCCCCAAGGAACATCACAGTTACCTAGGGAGCCTGTTACACATGCAGATTCCTGGCCCTACTCCAGAGATTCTGATCCAGTGCGCCTGGCTGGAGCGGAGGACGCTGCGTGCCTACCAAGTTTGCTTGTAGTAATTTTCTGGCAACCAGGACCAGGAATCGGGCAGGGAGCCCAGGGTAACAGTAGAGTCCCCATAAGAAAATAGAGGTGAGGATGAAACAGCCATCTTTGGCAATAACGACGAAGCAGGTTAAAAAATCCTCTCCGAGCATCTTGACCAATAAGAGACAGAAAAACAAAGATGTGGGAGGCGCTTGGTTGAAGCATCTACATCCACAGAGGCCAGAGCAGGGAGGCGGGACAGCTTCGAGCTCCGAGCTCCGAAGTCAGCAGAAGGCCCTTGCGGAAGCATCCTGGACTTGCCGCTTTCTAGTTCAGTGACCGTGAGGAGGTTTTGTCACCTTTTAAAGGCTGTTTCTACATGGTGTCAACCGCCATTCTCTGCCTCTTCCTACTCATGTCTTTGGTTCAAAACACTGCCCTAATCCAAAGCTGAAATGAAGAAAACACTTCCATTTACAAGAGCATGGAAAAGAAAAAAATACTCAAGAATAAATTAACCAAGGACGTTTAGGACATGTACCCTGAAGAGAACAGAACATTGAAATTAAAGAAGATCTAAGTAAATGGAAAGTTATCTTGTGTTCATGAGTTGGAATATTTTAAAATGTTAAGAAGGTATTAATAAAATGGTCCAAATTGGGGGGAGGGGGGAGGTCAAACCACTAAATCTCCTCTATTCTTTACTCTTCTTCATAGCAACGTATCATTATCAGAAGTATAAATACTTTATTTATATAGTTCATCATCTGTCTCCCGGATGAGAATAGTAAGCTCCACAGGGCCACGGATTTTTCATCTCCTTTGCCCATTGCTCCGTGCCTGGTTCTTACAAGAGTGTACACAATGGGCAATCAATAAATGTTAAGTGAATGAAAAATCCATCAACCAGTGTTGATGGGATTCTACTCTAAAAGTTTATCTACAATCCGACAACTTCTTTCCACCTCCAGCGCTATCATCTTCTTCTAGCCACTAGCATTTTTGATTTGGACTATCACAGAAATCGCTTAGCTTTACCTCTATTTTCAAAGCAGACATATTTTACTTCTGGACAATGCACTCTTCTTTAATGATTAAAGCGAAGTATACCAGATATTTTTGATCGGCCACAAGACAGGCTGTTCTAGTTAACATAAAGTTCACGCAAAGTCGTGTGTAAGTCAGCATACCGTTCCTCAGTATGTGAGATGACATCCTTTTCCTTGTTAGGTATCAGGGCAATGCTTGTCTTGTAAAATGTGTTTGGAAGAGTTTCCCCCTCTGTGATTTTTTGGATGAGTCTGAGAAGGATTGGTCTTAATTTTTTGAATGTTTGGTAGGATGTCTTAGTGAAGCTACTGGTCCTAGACATTTGTTTGTTGGCAGGTTTTTGATTATCGATTCAACTTCTTGCTAGTAATAGGGCTGTTCAGATTTTCTGTTTCATCAGTATTCAGTCCCAGTAGATTGTATGTTTCTGGGGATTTATTTCTTTCTATCTTGTCCAATTTGTTGATGTATTATTTTTAAGCAGGTACCAGAATCTGAATCTTTGTATTACTTTTGTATGAAAAGCTTTCTTTGCCAGCTGACTAAGCAGCTTAGTTGGTTAGAACATGGTGGTAATAACACCAAGGATGTGGGTTCAGTCCCCATCTGGGCCAGTGCAAGCCTTTTGTTACGTACTCACTGAATAATTTTGCTGCAGTCATCTAACAAATTGGAGATAACCTCACAGACATCAACTTGGGAATGAATGTTGACCTCATTGGTTCTTCAGCAGTGACACTACCTTCCTTCCCCTCCACCCCTGCCCCCAGCAAACACAGTCCCAGCAAAAAAAAAATGAAATTTCAGCATTTCAGATTTGGCAAAAGGGCATTTTCACCACTCACTGCTTGAAATCCAAAGCCTATGTTCATTTAAGGAGGGAGCAGTGCTGGTAAGGCACCATCCCTTTGAAAGAGCTGATGACTGATATTTTATGAGAGGGGGTTTAGGGTAGACTTTCAGAGGGTCAGTGGATTGACATATTCTGTGGAAGCATGGTTCTTCTGGAGAGACTCTTGTTGTTTGGTTGGCACTCAAAGGGATGTTTACTGAAGTGAGTGCATCCTGGCTGGCTCATTTCAGAAAGCAGGGGTTGATAGTGATTGGTTGTGCAAATGTTCACAAAACGATTATCATGGATAGATCAACTGGTTTAAATTCGGGTCTAGTGGCTGCTTGTTACCACTGCTATAGAACAGTCTTTTCCTAAGTTTGTGATTAGTATGTCTTCTCAACATTTTGTTTTGGCATAAAGCAAACATTATTTGTTTGTTTAACTATCCACGTAATGAAAAATAGTGGGCTTTCTGGTGGCTCAGACGGTAAAGCGTGTGTCTACAATGCGGGAGACCCAGGTTCGATCCCTGGGTCGGGAAGAGCTCTGGAGAAGGAAATGGCAACCCACTCCAGTACTCTTGCCTGGAAAATTCCATGGACGGAGAGGCCTGGTAGGCTACAGTCCATGGGATTGCAAACAGTCGGACACAACTGAGCGACTTCAATGTCAATGTATAACAAAAATACTGATTTTATTATTGATGACCTTTCATTGATTTAGGCCTTGAGAGAATTATACTAAGTGAAATAAGTGAGACAGGAAAAGACAAATCCTGTATGTTTTACTTACATTTGGAATCCAAAAAACAAAATAAATCAAAATCGAGTTTTTAGACACAGAGAACAGGTTGGTGATTGAGAGGGGAGTGGAGGACGGGTTAAAGGAATGAAAGGGGTCAGAAGGTACAAATTTCCAGTTATAAAAGAAATGTTATGGAGATGTAAGGTACACCATGGTAGTATAGTTATTAATAATAATACTGTATTGAAATTTGGAAGTCATTAAGAGAGTAGACCCTAAAAGTTTTCATCACAAGAAAAATATATATAAGATGTATATAAGACGGATGTTAACTAGACTTACTGCGTTTCATTAGTTTTTCCAAGAAGCATTATAGGGATTTGCTTTTTCTCTTTAAAGCTTGGTCTCCAATCCCAAGGGTATAAAATTATTCATAATGTTCCAGGGACTAGAAAGTCTAATTAATTTCCAGGTCTCCTACATTGCAGGAGGATTCTTTACCATCTGAGCCACCAGGGAAGCCTAATCAATTTAAAAATTTTATTTAGTTGGAGGCTAATTACTGCACAGTATGGTAGTGGTTTTTGCCATTCATTGACATGAATCAGCCATGGGTGTACATGTGTCCCCCATCCTGAACTCCCCTCCCACTTCCTTCCCCATCCCATCCCTCAGGGTTGTCCCAGTGCCCTGTTTCATACTTCGAACTTGGACTGATGATCTACTTCACATATGGTAATATACATGCTTCAAGGCTATTCTCTCAAATCATCCCACCCTCGCCTTCTCCCACAGAGTCCAAAAGTCTGTTCTTTTTATCTGTGTCTCTTTTGCTGTCTCACATATAGGCTCATCGTTACCGTCTTTCTAAATTCCATATACACTGCTGGGCATACACACCGAGGAAACCAGAACTGAAAGAGACACATGTACCCCAATGTTCATTGCAGCACTGTTTACAGTAGCTAGGATATGGACGCAACCTAGATGTCCATCGGCAGACGAATGGATAAGAAAGCTGTGGTACATATACACAATAGAATATTACTCAGTTATTAAAACGAATGCGCTTGAATCAGTTCTAATGATGTGGATGAAACTGGATGGAGCCTATTATACAGAGTGAAGTAAATCAGAAAGAAAAATACCAATACAGTATATTAACACATATATATGGAATTTAGAAAGCCTAATGAATTTTAACCCAGTAATATTTGACTTGTAGGTACTACTGCTCACCACCAGGATGGCCGAGTGGTTAAGGCGTTGGACTTAAGATCCAATAGACATCTGTCTGCGTGGGTTCGAACCCCACTCCTGGTAGAATTCGTTTTGTTGATGCCTAGTCATGTCCAATTCTTTTGCGACTCTGGGGACTGTTGCCTGGCAGGCTCCTCTGTCTGGGATTCTCCCAGTGGAGAGTTCTGGCGTGAGTAGCCATTCCTTCTGTAGGGGATCTTCCTGCTTAGGGATCCAGTTACTTTAGCAAGTATCTTATCTGGAAATGATAGTTTCTTGTGCAAAGTGGATAATAGTCCAGCATATAGCTGACTCTGAACTCTTTTTATCCAATCTGACAGGTTCTGTCTATAATTGGTGGATTTAGGGAATTTAGATATAATGCAAATGATATACTTGTATTTAAAAAAAAATCCACCGTCTTATTAGTTGCTTTCTGTGTTCTCCTTTCTTTTATCTCTTTCTTCATGTCTTTGAAATATGTGAAAATCTTAAAAAACATAATTAGTGTTTTCCCTAGGGTTTTCTATATATAGCTACAATCATTCAAAATCTACCTTCAAACTGTACTATGCTGCTTCCTTTACAATGTAAGAAGCTTGTAATAATATACTTCCTCCTATATTGTGTGTCATTGCTGCCACAGATTTTGCTTTCACGTATGCTATTATTGTACAATATGCCACTACTATTTTTGCTTAATGCAGTCAGTCACTTTTAGAGTGATTAAAATTGGGGAAAACCTTCCTTATATGTACCTCTGTTGTATTCATTACTGTGTATATTCATTGCTTTGTATTCTCTCTTCCTGAGATCACCTTATAACATTTCCTGTTTTGCAGGTCTGATAGTAATGCACTTCAGTTTTTGTTTGTCAGGAAGGACTTCTATTTCCTATTCAGCTTTGGGAAATATTTTTTCCTTGGTAGAGAATTCTGGGTTTACAGATTTTTTTAAAAAAAGTAGCCTCCCATCACTTTCAAATGCTGTTCCATTGTCTTCTGGCATACCTAATTTCTGATGAGAAGTCTGCCGCTTCAGACAGATAGAGATTTAGATAGCTTGGAATTCTCTGACCTTGGAGCTGAGGTTTGACGTACAGGTTTCCTCCACTATCAGAAAGCAGAGCACTCCTATAAAACATTTCACAAGCTGAATTGGCGTGAAGTGAAGAAACAATTATCTTAGGACACTTCTTACATATGAATGTACAAAGTTAGTGGAGATAAAGCACAGATGCTCAGAGACACAGTTCAAATCTGTGGCAGCCTGAAGCTGAGATGCAGAGTATAGTTCCTGGGGGAGGAGCTTGGCGGCCCCACCCTTGCCGCTTCTGATGTGCTCAGCCTCTACAAAGGCTCCCTGCAAAACTTGCTGCTGTTCAGTCGCTCAGTCGTGTCCGACTCTTTGCGACCCCATGGACTGCAGCACGCTAGGCTTCCCTGTCCTTGACCATCTCCAGCTGCTTGCTCAAACTCATGTCTATTGAGTCGATGAGGCCATGCAACCATCACATCCTCTGTCGTCCCCTTCTTCTCCCGCCTTCAATTTTTCCCAGCATCAGGGTCTTTTCTAATGAATCAGCTCTTCTCATCAAATGGCCAAGGTATTGGAGCTTCAGCTTCAGCATCAGTCCTTCCAATGAATATTCTGGACTGATTTCCTTTAGGAGGGACTGGTTGGATCTCCTTGCAGTCCAAGGGACTCTCAAGATTCTTCTCCAACACCACAGATCAAAAGCATCAATTCTTCTGCATCAGTTTTATTTATGGTCCAACTCTCACATCCATACATGACTACTGGCATTTTTCTGCCCAATATGATTCACCTCTCCTATTGTACTTTATCAAGTGTTTTGTGAATTAATGGGAAAACTAAGTTAGGAACCACCCACTGTTAAGCACATCAAAGGCACTTGAGTGCACACACACAAATAAGAATTAAAAACAAAAACAAGAAAACAAACCCACCCAACATTACAGTAACCTTTGATCTCCCAGTTCAAAAAAGAAGGGGTGAGTAATACTGCCTGGGTAAAGTACGATCTCTGGGACAACCCCACGAAAGAACAGTGAACTGGCCATTGTTCGGTCTGACAGTCTTGGATTGTGTCATGGGAACACAGGGCAAGATGGTCTTGCCCTTTGTAATGGGCAAGATGTCACAAAGAGCAGTGGTTAAGATGTTTATTGACACAAATGAAAATATTTTAGGGCCAAGCTGGGAAAGAAAACATTTCAGGTGTTATTTGAAACTTTGTGAGAGAAACTCACCAAACTTCAAGTTCAACATACACCATACAGCTCCATTTCAGATGTCTTGTACAGGCTGAAGACGAATGTCATTGGTCTGGTTTGCATTTCAGTGTGGGAATGGGACTCTGGGAGAATCATCTGCAGCATGTACCAGCTTGCACAGATCACCATGTAAATATCTCTGCATGTCCTGCACCAAAGAAGACATCAATCACGTTCCTTCGGCTTTTAGGAACTGCCTGTCATGGACCTACTGCCCACCAGGCATTTGTCTCAACTCTGATTTGAGTGGTGGGAAGCAGACACATTTCCTATGCGAATACTGAAACATAAATTTTTATTTTGGAGCATATTTAGAAAAGTTGCAAAAACAACAGAGTTTCTTTGTACCCATTTCAGAGTTTCCTTTCATTAGCTTCTTAGGTTACCATGGAACCTTTATTAAAGCCAAGAAACCAACACTGATATTTTAATAATAACTAACCGCATGTACTTGTGTGTGTCACATCTGTTCTTACACTAATGTCTCCCCTCCCCCCAACCCACGGCATCCCACATTGCGTTCAGCCTCCTCTGGTCTGTGATTGTTTCTTGGTGCGGATGAATTCTTTCTATCCGGTATTTGTATGACTGTCTTCCAGTCTAGGTTTGTCTGATAGTCTTCACATGAAGGCCTGGGGCTACAGGTTTCTGGACGAGACCACAGAGTACTTGTCCCATCACTTCCTTTCAGATGTGACTTGATAGGAGGATAGCTTACCATTAGTGATGCCAACCTCGATCACTTTTAAGGTAGTGTTTGCCATTTTTCTCCCTGGTGAAGTTTCTTCCTATGTTTTCCTACTTCTTCCTGGATATTTAGAAGCTAGTCGGTCAGGATGGCCCATATTCCAGAAGGGAGAGGTTAAAGCTCCATCTCCTGGTGAGCGGGTGGGGAGTAGTTTCTTACCTTAGCTGGAATGCATCAGTAAGAAAAATACATCCCTTCTCCTGTATTCATTGGTTGACTTCTTTAATCACTGATTTGTAACAGTATGGACCCATGAATACACATTTTATACTTAGTTTGCATCATTATCTCAAACTATATTATCTGTTGTTCCCAGTGTTTCAGGTTTGGCCATTGACGGCTCTTTCCAGCTCATAAGGAGACAGCTGACAAAACTGTTTCTCTCCTGCTGTGTTTGTATCAATAGAGTTTTTTCACATAGCCTTTGAAAAACCTTGTTCCATCTTTTGCTGATCTAGTTAAGACTCAAGTGTGGAAATGCAGAAAGTGTAGATGGTTTCATAGTCTATTTTAGGAGGGAAATACTCCAGGAAGGTCAGTTTCTTCGCTGGAATCAGTTATCCTGTGGATCACAATGTGCCAAAGCGACGCTCTAGGTCTTGCTGGGTCACTGACTGCTATCCTTTCATTCTGCAGATGCGAGTCAAACATGAGGAAAGATGTACGATTGACTCCAGTTAAAGTTCTCAGCGAGAGCTTCGTGTCCCAGACATGAACTGGGATATGGCGATTGACTCCAGTTAAAGTTCTCAGCGAGAGCTTCGTGTCCCAGACATGAACTGGGATATGGCGGTGAGCCTAAAAGGGACGAACCGTCACCTCAAGCCTGGCCCGTACGGGGATCGAACCCGCGACCTTGGCGTTATTAGCACCACGCTCTAACCAACTGAGCTAACCGGCCAGACACGGCGGTTTGTGCTCGTGTTTATGCTATTAAAAGAAAAGGAATCAATACGGCTTTTCCGGGAGCTGGATAAGGAACACAGTGAACCCAAATGACTACAAACTAATATTCAAAGAAAGAAGAAAGCACATTCTTCCTCTCCCCCATCGTGGAATTAGGGGGAAACAAAGAGGAATTCTTAGTATTTGGCGTGAATGAACTCTATTTCCTGAGGACTGAGGTAATCAAAATTGTGGAATACCTGCCTGAGAGCTAGGCCTAGCACCACAGCCACATTGATAGGGAGGCTCTGAGAACACTTGAGGAGACGAGGTAGCCCGGGACCAACCCCAAAGCCATTAAATAATAAATGGAGAAGCTTGCAAATAAGTATCCAGCAAAGTAGGAGGAAAATCAAGAGGGAGTGAAGATTGGAGGGTACACCTCATTCTTTCATCTCTCGACAGGAATCGAGCACCCATGACTGTCAGACCATGGTGCACACGTTAAATGATGATGGGAATCACTGAGGCTAGACCTCAACATGAGTGGCTGTGGTTCAAGAGCAGCGTTTGTTACAGGATAGCACCTGTGAGTCGGACACGACTGAGCGACTTCACTTTCACTTTTCACTTTCATGCATTGGAGAAGGAAATGGCAACCCACTCCAGTGTTCTTGCCTGGAGAATCCCAGGGACGGGGGAGCCTGGTGGCCTGCCGTCCGTGGCGTCGCACAGAGTCGGACACGACTGAAGCGACGTAGCAGCAGCAGCAGCAGCAGCAGCACCTGTGACCTGCACTAGGACTGATCCTCAGAAGAGGCAACAGTGTTACTCCTCAGGGTTTGGAGTCAAGAAAGGCAGGGAATGACCCCTCACAGAATGGGCTTTATGCCTCTGTTTCCACACTCCTGCCCATCCCTCCCCTCACCCCACTCCTCTTTACTTTCCCTCCACTTCCCAGCTTCCCAGAGACACTCAGGCCACTTGACTGGCTGACTCCTGGTCCTGGTGAGGGTTGAACCAACCGGTGAACATGTACTGTTGGCAGTGCTAAGGCAGGCTAAGTGGGCCCCCGTGAGACTGGGTCCAGTCTCTCAGAGCTTGGAGGTGTCCTCAGCAGGAAGGCTTGATCAGAACCCTAAACCCCTTGGATTGGAAGCTGGACTTGCCCAAGAGTGACATTTGATTACGGGAAAAGATTGGTGAGTGAAAAAGAAGGAAAACTAAAAGACAGACAGAGAAAGACAAGGATGAAGTGACAGGAAGAGCAGTAGAGACAATGAGGAAGAGCCTAAGAGACAGAAACTGAGCCTCATGGAGAAAGCACGATTGAGAAGATCGCAAAGGACAGGGAAAGTCTGAAGAGAGAGGAATAGGGGCAGAGAGAGAGAGTGAGAAAGAAAGTGACTCACGGGACGCAGAGACCAAAAGTGAGAGACAGAAATAGAGCAAGGGAGATAAGTAAGGACAGAGCAAGCAAGAGGGGAGGGAAGCAGAAAGATACTGAATGAGAGACAAGGGCCGAGACAGAGACGAAGAGAAAGAAAGAGAACCAGACTAAGACACAGAGAGCAACAGGAATGAAGGTATTCAGAGAAACAGGAGCAGACTGAGAGACAATTAGAGACAGAGAGAGTTCAGGCAGGAGGAGACTGAGGGCGAGGGTCCAGTGAGAGGAGCAGTGAGAAGCAGAGAGAGGTCAGGGTCTGAAGTCCAGAGACATACAGGCAGCAAGGCACCCCGCCCAGTACTTGAACAAAATTTGAGCCTGAAGCTGATTTGCAGGGGGAGGAGACGAGGGTATAGAGCCATGTTCATTTGACATTTGACGTTTAAAATAATGATATTCTCATTGGGTTGTGGAGAAGGGAGCGGCTACCCTCTCCAGGGTTCTTGTCTGGAGAATTCCATGGACAGAGGAGCCTAGCAGGCTACAGTCCATGGGGTCCCAAAGAGTCGGACACGACTTTGTGACTGAACAAAAATGACAGAACATTGAGAATAATCACTTAATTTATAGAACTCTTTGTAACAAAGCACTTTTAGTCAGGAGTGAGGATGTATGCAGACACAAGATGGTTTTATGCAGGACAGTTCCTAAATGTGAATTCCTGGGAATTTCCTGTTTCCCAACAAGCTGCCTTTTCTTGTCCAATAAATGGATACAGCCAGGACTGAGGTGGCGCTTCTGTAGTTGGTGAGGGTGTAGGATTCAGACAGCAGCCCTAACCTGGCTCTCCTTTGCCAGCCCAAGCCAGGTCTGCAGCTGCTGGGAGATTTTCTGTAGAGAGGTGGGGAGAATTTGGAAAGTTCAGACTCCAGCACTAGTAGAGAGCAGGAACATGCAAATTAGCATGCAAATAATAACGCAAATCACTGAGAGATTTTTCTCTCTTACCTGTCGCGCAAGGCGGAGGCCAGGGGAATCTGAGGGTCTCTCAGGTGCCATGTCCAAGCAATGAGAGGCACTAGGGATGAGAAGGGCTGGCTCGGAGGGTCCCAAAGGCTGTGTTACACTTAGCACATGCCAGGGATCTGTATCCCCTGGAAAGAAAGGAGAGGACGGTGTGTTGAGCCACAGCCAGATAGACACTAAGGAGTCAAGTTCTGACGGCACACTCACCATTAACAAACAGCACTTGGGTGGCCCCTGGGGTCTGGCCACCATAATAGGAGTTGGTCTGGGCCACAGCCTGGGCTACAGATGAGGTTGAAAGCCCAAACACCTGTTCACATAGCTCAAGCTCGGAGGGCAGAGCTGGGAGCTGGGAGAAAGGGCACCCGGGGACCTCACAGGTGACGTCTGTGGAGAGAGGGATTCACCAATGTGGAGTATATAGCCAGCCCCCTACCTCTTTAATAATCGTGTACAGAGCTCTCCCCAGTGATGACTGAGACAGTTCCAGACCCTCCCTTCAGTGAGTTCACGGTCCTCTCAGAGACGCACTCAGCCCAAGACACTGATGGCCTAGAATGATCAGGGCTGTGATAGAATAATGTCTGGAGTGAGGTTGGGGGTGTCTCAGAAGGAGCATAGTGAGCCTGGACGACCTTGAGATGGCTTGTCTAGGCACAGCAGAGACCATATGTTTTGGAGGTGAGAGTTGGGCCAGTCACTCACAGTAGCCGAACTCGGTACAAGTTTGGTACAACCACTGCCGGTCACCCACGCTGGACACTTGGAGTTCTGTGACCCTCAGCTGTGCCACTGTCTCTGCCCGAGAAATGCTTAAACACCTCTGACCCAGGTCGTGGGTGACAACCTAAAGGACAATACACATACATATATGCAGACATACGTTCCTTGCCCCCCCCTCCCCGCTGCCCCCCGCCCCCACCCTGGCCATCAAGCCAGGGCGGGGCCTGGAGCCATTGGTCCCTACAGGTCAAAGGTCAGAAGTCAGAAGAGTGAGTTTCTGAGTTTTCCTGGGGTCACTGCTCAGAGTTGCTGGGGACCTAGGTCCCTGTGGGTTAGAAATTAAGGTGCTAGATGACTAGGAACTTCTCACCTGTAAAGCTGATCTTGGGCAAGTGAGAATATCTTAGATCTCAGTTTCCTCAGTTGTGTCTGGGGACAATAGTAGTGTTTACTTCGTAGAACTATTGCAAGAATTCAATGAGATAATATATGTGAAGCGCACCGCACAGCATTTGGTGCAGACATCGAAGGAAAAGTGATAGCTGGATTGTAGAGGTTGGGAGTCCGAGGGAGTCCGAGGCTAGGAGCCCCGGTCTCTAGGAGGACTGTGTCCCGAGGACAACTGTGTCCCCCGGACTAATGTTTTTCCTTCATTCTACAAATACTATTTGAGAGTTTGCTGTGTGCCAGACACTCTTGCAGGCCCCAGAAAGAGGACAGAACAATGTAGGCAAAATAGTAAGCACAGTCGCTATCACCTGCCTACTGTGCTCCGGGCTCCCTGTTCCCTAGGCCATACTGCTCCTACCTCATTCCACCTCCGAGGTCCTTTTGAGATGTAATACCCATTTTACAGATGAGGAAACTAAGGTGCAGAAGGGTTTACGCTTGCCCAAGTTCACACAGAGGAGGTGAAGCAGGAATCCTCGCTCTGCTCACTCTTGGCGGTGCTCGGGGTTCTCACCTGCACTGCCCGACGAAGCCCGCGGTAGGGTGCAGGGCCGCTGCAGTTGCCCCCGCAGTTGCCCCGATCCCCGAGCAGGAATCTGCAGAGCTGTCGCACACTCAGCGGCGCTCCAGCTTGCCCATCGTACTGCACCGCACCTCCCACGAGTGCCTGCAGCGCCCCCAGAAGCTCTGCCTGGTCCTCAGCGCGCTCCAGGGACCCGCACGCTCCAAGCTCCACGCTCAGCGCTGCCCGAGCCCCACGGCTCGCGCGCAGCCGCCGCTCCACCTCCGCAAAGGCTGCGGACGCCGCCGCCCGGCACTGCAGAGAGCGAGAGGCGGCGTTGGTGAAGACTTGGGCCAGGGGTTCCGCCTTTCCCTTTCCGTGACCCTCATCCTCCCTGGGCTCCCCACTTTTCCACATTCAGATTCATACACCGGGCAGTTGAAAGTCGCTTTTGCTCGAGGCCCTGCCCTCTTCCCGGCTCCTCCTCCGGGCCGTCCCACCCCCAGGCCCCGCCCACACGAATACAGCCTCCTGATAGGGTGGTCCGTCCTCAGGCCCCGCCCTCGTAGGGTCCTCCCTTCTCAGTACCCAGACCCATCTTCAGCTCTCGCGTTCTTCCCAAATTCACCCACCTCTCGGGGCTCCCAAGTCTCTGAGACCCCAACACCTTGCAAGCTTCAGCCGTTTTCTCTGGCCCCCATCCTCAAGGCCTTTTCTCTTTCCCTATCCCCCTCCGACTGAACCCCAACTCATACCTCCAGGGATCCGCCAATCGCAGTGTTCATTAGGCTTCTAGACACCACCTAAAGTCGGGTCGCGTAAAAATATCAGGTGAACCGCACCACCGAGGTCTTCCTCCCCGCCCCCACCCCCACCCCCACCCCCCCCGCCCCCGGCCCACCGCCCGCCATCCTTACGTCGTTATACTTGGAGAAATCCAGTGTGGCCCGCACCGGAGCGGAAGAGGCGATGGAAGCAAAAAATAGATGGGGAAACTGAGGGAGAACAAGTTATCAGCCTGGGGGCTGAAGGACTGGGATCCCATATCTGCCCGCCCCTGTGTCACTCACTCGTTGTGTCATCTCAGGCAAGTCCCTACCTTCTACACACTGAACTCTTCTGAGGGCAGATTGGGATGGGCGGTTGGGGGGAGGAGGGTGTGGAAGGAGGTTTTCCCATTATCTGAGTTATGGACCTCGCAGTCCAAGTTCCTTTCCCCCAGTCCACCCAGAGGGGTCCCAGGACCTTCAGCCGGGCCCAGGCAGCCAGGGAGCCAGCATAGGAACCTCCGAAGCAGATCCAGGGGCTGGTGGAGGAGACGTTGAAGAGGCGGGAGAGTGTGAGGCGAGCAGAGGCCGCATCCGCCAGCCTAGGGTCAGAGAAGAGGCTGAGTCGGTTCCCATGGGTAGGAATCCCTGAAGATTCCCCAATTTACAGGCAGGAATCCAGAGACAAGAATGGAGAGAGCCTGGCCAGAAGCTAGGGTTTTTTCTCATGAGGTATTTCTGAGGATTCCCCATACCTACACATTTCCGCACAAGTGCCTAGATCAGGGGAGACTCATTTGGAAAGCTTCCACTCTTCACTTCCAGACTAGGTGGGAGAAGAAAAATCTTCAAGACAGTTTAGGTGAAAATCTAAATTATAGGAGGGATTGGAGACTGTCAAAGACAGCTACTCAGGAAGAGGAGGGGGCCTAGGCTGGATAGGTTAGGAGGTATTGGCCAAGAGGGAGACACGATTAGAAAAAGAGACAGAGATATTGGAATATATCTAACACCCTTCCTTTTTTTCTTTCCCTTTGGCAGTACCACAAGGCTTCTGGGATTTTAGTTCCCCAATTAGCAGTGATCGAACCCATGACCCCTTCAGTGGAACCGTGAGGCCCTAATCACCTAATCACCAGGGGATACCCTAACATCTTTTCTTTTCTTTTTTTTTAATCCCAAATGCTTTCTCCCCTCCGTAACCTTTCTGAAACAGTTTGCAGTTAGTGTCATCCTACTGCAGTTGGAAACTAGTTTAGCTTGTGAAAAGTTTAAGAGATAGAGAGGAATATACAGGCAATGTGATACAGATGGGGACACACCAAGATGGAGACAAGAGTGAGGCAGAGAAAGTCAGAATGATTACAGACAGATACAGAGATGGAAAGCAGAAAAGGGAGAGATAAGTCCGGGGGAACAATAAAGTAGGCGAGGGGGGAAAGAAAGAGAAGGGATTTGGTATAGCGGTAGGGTGCACTGAAGGACGCGAGAGAGGGAGCTAGACAAATATCTGGGGGAAGCCCACTCTGAAGAAGGCAGAGTTCAAAGGCTCAAGGAAGTGATGTGCCTGCAAGTCTGGAGAACAGCAAGAACTTCAGTGTACCTGGAGCCCAGTAAGAGGGAGAGAGAGGCCAGAGAGCTAACTGGGGAGCCTCCAAAGCCAGCATAGGAGCTTCCACAGCAGATCCAGAGGCTGGTGGAGGAGATGTTGCAAAGGTTTTGTCTTTGCTCTGAGTGCGATGAGAGACGTGAGGGATTTGAGCCAGGAGAGAGATGATCTGGAGTGTGGTCTAATGATCACTCTGGCTCTTCATCTGGAGAATAGACTGACGGGATCAAGGACAGAAACAAGGAGACCAGTGAGGAAGCTGTGTCATCCGTCTAAGGGATTCTGGTAGTCTGGACCAGCAGGTCATAGTGCAATAGCAAAAGATAAGAATACAGTGGAAGAGGTGGAGAAATAAAGGATAGGGAGGGAGAGAGACGGAAAGACAGAAAAAGAATAAAACACTGAAAGACAGAGAAGAAAACATGGGACCAGGGACTCAGAGGTCAACTTTGGGCAATGGAAGAAGAGACAAAGATTCAGAGAAGCCAAAATACAGCCACCTTCAGTCCCATGACCCCAAACATCCCCTACCCCCACTCACGCATGGCGGCTGGACAAGAAGCGGAGCTGGGCCATGTCCAGCCCCTCGGCAGGTATACTCAGGCCATAAAATCGATGCTCCAGACTTATCACCAGGGCCCCCCAGATTGGGGCCAGATTTGCAGGGTGCCCTGTGGAGAGTCCAAAGGGGATATGTGTGAGGTGGGTGTCAACTCTTGCAAACCTCAGGCTTCACAGCCCTTCGCAGTATACAACTCCCCTTCCTCGCCTCTGCCAGCTTCCCCCTGTCTTTCCTCACGCTTGCTTCTTACCTCTCATCACTGAACCAGGTCCAAGGCTGCCTTCACCTCCCAGATGCAGGAACACAGGTCCATCCTGGCTGGTCCAATGTTGGTCATTTACCCAGTACCGCTAAGAGGTGGGACGGGGAGGAAGAAATGGAATCGTGAGAGTTCTGACCTACTCTTTATTTCCTGTTCATTCTGGTCTCTTTCCCTGATGGATCTTTTTTATCTGACGTTGACTTGTTTATTTACATGTTCATTTCTCTCCTGTTTGTCTCCTCATCTGGAATGTAATATCTACAAGGGGAGATATTTTTGTCAGCTCTTTCACTCTGATAACCCAGGGTCAAGAATAGTGGCTAGGAAGTGGTAGGCACTTGCTCGATATTGAGATAATTATTGTAGAATAATTAATAAATGCAGGTGGATTTAGAAATAAGGCCTGTGTGAGATGACCTTTGGAGACTGTGGGGAGAGCAAGTGTAAAAGAGTAGGTATAAAAGTGGTAAATCTGTTCATTCATTAAATACATATCTTCAAGTGCCTATTGTGAGCCAGGTCTGGTTCCAAAGCTGATCCAGATTTTTGCTGCATATTGAGACTTGGTGGTGCATTTGGTGATTAATCTGAAGGACAGGGAGAAGGGGGGTGGTAGTTGAGGGGCAATGAGGGAGTGAGAGTGAATGACAGGGAAAAGGAAACACTGAAGGATAGGACCTGAGGAACAAAAAAGGTGGGAGGCTAAAGAAAGGAAGGGGAGGCTAGGGGATAGAGGGCAAATCTAAGAAACAGAGGGGCTAGACTAAAGGGCCATAGGGATACTGACAGCAGATATCAGGTAAGGCTGATTGGGGAGAGGACGAGGTGACAGAGGTGTAGAGATAGGAATAGAAAGCAGAGACTGAGGGGCGGAGTAGGGGGACTGAGAAGGGAGTAGGGTGGGCAGTGGGCCTCCTCTCTCCTGGCCTTACCTGCAGGAAGGAGCGTCTGTCAGAGGCATTGAAGGGGTCCAGTGGCTGCTCCAACCACCCCTCTTTTGGGAGGGTCACAGAATCTGGGCCCAGCCCCAGGCCCAAGGCTGAGCTCTCCTGAAACCTCAGGATGTGCTCACCAAGGCGCCGAAGGAGGGAAGCTGTGGGACGTGGAGGGGAAAGAGTCAGGCCGGAGCGGGGCTCCCCAAGGGGGCTCCGGCCTGACTCTCAGGATCCTCCTACCTGGAGCTGAGGACACCCAGAGGGAAACCAGGAGCAGAGGGCCCAGCCATGGCACAGGCCCGATGTCCATGCTGTCCAGTTCTTTGTGGGAGGGCTCCAGGGGCTATGTTCCCTCCACTCCCTCAAGACTTCCTCTATTGTCCCAAGCGCTGGCCTTTCAGTTTATAGTCTTTGATCCGTAGCTCAGGTATGTTTGCAGACTCTTGTCTTGGAGCAGTCAAGCTTCTGTTGGAACCATTCAAGCAAGGCAGGGACGCCAGAGTCTGTATATAGAGCCCTGTGGCTGTGGCCCCTGGATATCCAATTCTCTCTCTGCTCTTGATTTTCTCCTTTCTTGTCCCTTGATCTTCCTTCCCTCTGGCCCTCAGTCTCCATGCCTGTGCCTCACTCTCCCCTCTCCCTCAGGAGCCATCACTCTCTACCTCAGGAGCCCCTCTTGCCCCCCACCCCCACCCTCCAGCATACTTTCAGTCCCCCTCATTTGCCTCAATACTCAATCTGTTCGTCTCTTTGTTCCTCAATTCTCTTTCCATCTCCGCTCTACTTCAGTCTCTCTCTTTCGTCTCTCTCTCTCTCTTTCAGTCTCGGCATGTCTATTTTCCAGTCTCCCCTTTTTTTCCTGCTCCCCATCAATCTCACCCCCACCCTCCGACCCACAATCTCACCACTTTCCTTAGATCCCTTATGGCACTTTGAATATTTCTGCAGCAGCAGAATATTACTCCTGCCTCAGAATGCTTGCCCCTGCTCCTCTCACTCTGTGGATTCCTGCTGCTGCTGCTGCTGCTAAGTCGCTTAAGTCGTGTCCGACTCTGCGACCCCGTAGATGGTAGCCCACCAGGCTCCCCTGTTCCTGGGATTCTCTAGGCAAGAACACTGGAGTGGGTTGCCATTTTCTTCTCCAGTGCATGAAAATGAAAGGTGAAAGTGAAGTCACTCAGTCATGTCCGACTGTTTGCGACCCCATGGACCGCAGCCTGCCAGGCTCCTCTGTCCATGGGATTTTCCAGGCAAGAGGACTGGAGTGGGGCGCCATTGCCTTCTCCGCTGTGGATTCCTATTTCTCCATAAATCTTCATGACTTCCTCCCCCACCTCAGTCAGATCGCTATTCAGAGTCCAGAAAAGGTCTTCCGTGGGCATCTCTTTAAAAATTGTCAAACCTGAGCTCGCCAGCCCCAAGGAACATCACAGTTACCTAGGGAGCCTGTTACACATGCAGATTCCTGGCCCTACTCCAGAGATTCTGATCCAGTGCGCCTGGCTGGAGCGGAGGACGCTGCGTGCCTACCAAGTTTGCTTGTAGTAATTTTCTGGCAACCAGGACCAGGAATCGGGCAGGGAGCCCAGGGTAACAGTAGAGTCCCCATAAGAAAATAGAGGTGAGGATGAAACAGCCATCTTTGGCAATAACGACGAAGCAGGTTAAAAAATCCTCTCCGAGCATCTTGACCAATAAGAGACAGAAAAACAAAGATGTGGGAGGCGCTTGGTTGAAGCATCTACATCCACAGAGGCCAGAGCAGGGAGGCGGGACAGCTTCGAGCTCCGAGCTCCGAAGTCAGCAGAAGGCCCTTGCGGAAGCATCCTGGACTTGCCGCTTTCTAGTTCAGTGACCGTGAGGAGGTTTTGTCACCTTTTAAAGGCTGTTTCTACATGGTGTCAACCGCCATTCTCTGCCTCTTCCTACTCATGTCTTTGGTTCAAAACACTGCCCTAATCCAAAGCTGAAATGAAGAAAACACTTCCATTTACAAGAGCATGGAAAAGAAAAAAATACTCAAGAATAAATTAACCAAGGACGTTTAGGACATGTACCCTGAAGAGAACAGAACATTGAAATTAAAGAAGATCTAAGTAAATGGAAAGTTATCTTGTGTTCATGAGTTGGAATATTTTAAAATGTTAAGAAGGTATTAATAAAATGGTCCAAATTGGGGGGAGGGGGGAGGTCAAACCACTAAATCTCCTCTATTCTTTACTCTTCTTCATAGCAACGTATCATTATCAGAAGTATAAATACTTTATTTATATAGTTCATCATCTGTCTCCCGGATGAGAATAGTAAGCTCCACAGGGCCACGGATTTTTCATCTCCTTTGCCCATTGCTCCGTGCCTGGTTCTTACAAGAGTGTACACAATGGGCAATCAATAAATGTTAAGTGAATGAAAAATCCATCAACCAGTGTTGATGGGATTCTACTCTAAAAGTTTATCTACAATCCGACAACTTCTTTCCACCTCCAGCGCTATCATCTTCTTCTAGCCACTAGCATTTTTGATTTGGACTATCACAGAAATCGCTTAGCTTTACCTCTATTTTCAAAGCAGACATATTTTACTTCTGGACAATGCACTCTTCTTTAATGATTAAAGCGAAGTATACCAGATATTTTTGATCGGCCACAAGACAGGCTGTTCTAGTTAACATAAAGTTCACGCAAAGTCGTGTGTAAGTCAGCATACCGTTCCTCAGTATGTGAGATGACATCCTTTTCCTTGTTAGGTATCAGGGCAATGCTTGTCTTGTAAAATGTGTTTGGAAGAGTTTCCCCCTCTGTGATTTTTTGGATGAGTCTGAGAAGGATTGGTCTTAATTTTTTGAATGTTTGGTAGGATGTCTTAGTGAAGCTACTGGTCCTAGACATTTGTTTGTTGGCAGGTTTTTGATTATCGATTCAACTTCTTGCTAGTAATAGGGCTGTTCAGATTTTCTGTTTCATCAGTATTCAGTCCCAGTAGATTGTATGTTTCTGGGGATTTATTTCTTTCTATCTTGTCCAATTTGTTGATGTATTATTTTTAAGCAGGTACCAGAATCTGAATCTTTGTATTACTTTTGTATGAAAAGCTTTCTTTGCCAGCTGACTAAGCAGCTTAGTTG
The DNA here is from genome assembly GCF_023091745.1 of Budorcas taxicolor. Lineage (NCBI taxonomy): Eukaryota > Metazoa > Chordata > Mammalia > Artiodactyla > Bovidae > Budorcas > Budorcas taxicolor. The sequence continues at coordinate 29,535,158 of NC_068920.1, forward strand.
GTTAGAACATGGTGGTAATAACACCAAGGATGTGGGTTCAGTCCCCATCTGGGCCAGTGCAAGCCTTTTGTTACGTACTCACTGAATAATTTTGCTGCAGTCATCTAACAAATTGGAGATAACCTCACAGACATCAACTTGGGAATGAATGTTGACCTCATTGGTTCTTCAGCAGTGACACTACCTTCCTTCCCCTCCACCCCTGCCCCCAGCAAACACAGTCCCAGCAAAAAAAAAATGAAATTTCAGCATTTCAGATTTGGCAAAAGGGCATTTTCACCACTCACTGCTTGAAATCCAAAGCCTATGTTCATTTAAGGAGGGAGCAGTGCTGGTAAGGCACCATCCCTTTGAAAGAGCTGATGACTGATATTTTATGAGAGGGGGTTTAGGGTAGACTTTCAGAGGGTCAGTGGATTGACATATTCTGTGGAAGCATGGTTCTTCTGGAGAGACTCTTGTTGTTTGGTTGGCACTCAAAGGGATGTTTACTGAAGTGAGTGCATCCTGGCTGGCTCATTTCAGAAAGCAGGGGTTGATAGTGATTGGTTGTGCAAATGTTCACAAAACGATTATCATGGATAGATCAACTGGTTTAAATTCGGGTCTAGTGGCTGCTTGTTACCACTGCTATAGAACAGTCTTTTCCTAAGTTTGTGATTAGTATGTCTTCTCAACATTTTGTTTTGGCATAAAGCAAACATTATTTGTTTGTTTAACTATCCACGTAATGAAAAATAGTGGGCTTTCTGGTGGCTCAGACGGTAAAGCGTGTGTCTACAATGCGGGAGACCCAGGTTCGATCCCTGGGTCGGGAAGAGCTCTGGAGAAGGAAATGGCAACCCACTCCAGTACTCTTGCCTGGAAAATTCCATGGACGGAGAGGCCTGGTAGGCTACAGTCCATGGGATTGCAAACAGTCGGACACAACTGAGCGACTTCAATGTCAATGTATAACAAAAATACTGATTTTATTATTGATGACCTTTCATTGATTTAGGCCTTGAGAGAATTATACTAAGTGAAATAAGTGAGACAGGAAAAGACAAATCCTGTATGTTTTACTTACATTTGGAATCCAAAAAACAAAATAAATCAAAATCGAGTTTTTAGACACAGAGAACAGGTTGGTGATTGAGAGGGGAGTGGAGGACGGGTTAAAGGAATGAAAGGGGTCAGAAGGTACAAATTTCCAGTTATAAAAGAAATGTTATGGAGATGTAAGGTACACCATGGTAGTATAGTTATTAATAATAATACTGTATTGAAATTTGGAAGTCATTAAGAGAGTAGACCCTAAAAGTTTTCATCACAAGAAAAATATATATAAGATGTATATAAGACGGATGTTAACTAGACTTACTGCGTTTCATTAGTTTTTCCAGGAAGCATTATAGGGATTTGCTTTTTCTCTTTAAAGCTTGGTCTCCAATCCCAAGGGTATAAAATTATTCATAATGTTCCAGGGACTAGAAAGTCTAATTAATTTCCAGGTCTCCTACATTGCAGGAGGATTCTTTACCATCTGAGCCACCAGGGAAGCCTAATCAATTTAAAAATTTTATTTAGTTGGAGGCTAATTACTGCACAGTATGGTAGTGGTTTTTGCCATTCATTGACATGAATCAGCCATGGGTGTACATGTGTCCCCCATCCTGAACTCCCCTCCCACTTCCTTCCCCATCCCATCCCTCAGGGTTGTCCCAGTGCCCTGTTTCATACTTCGAACTTGGACTGATGATCTACTTCACATATGGTAATATACATGCTTCAAGGCTATTCTCTCAAATCATCCCACCCTCGCCTTCTCCCACAGAGTCCAAAAGTCTGTTCTTTTTATCTGTGTCTCTTTTGCTGTCTCACATATAGGCTCATCGTTACCGTCTTTCTAAATTCCATATACACTGCTGGGCATACACACCGAGGAAACCAGAACTGAAAGAGACACATGTACCCCAATGTTCATTGCAGCACTGTTTACAGTAGCTAGGATATGGACGCAACCTAGATGTCCATCGGCAGACGAATGGATAAGAAAGCTGTGGTACATATACACAATAGAATATTACTCAGTTATTAAAACGAATGCGCTTGAATCAGTTCTAATGATGTGGATGAAACTGGATGGAGCCTATTATACAGAGTGAAGTAAATCAGAAAGAAAAATACCAATACAGTATATTAACACATATATATGGAATTTAGAAAGCCTAATGAATTTTAACCCAGTAATATTTGACTTGTAGGTACTACTGCTCACCACCAGGATGGCCGAGTGGTTAAGGCGTTGGACTTAAGATCCAATAGACATCTGTCTGCGTGGGTTCGAACCCCACTCCTGGTAGAATTCGTTTTGTTGATGCCTAGTCATGTCCAATTCTTTTGCGACTCTGGGGACTGTTGCCTGGCAGGCTCCTCTGTCTGGGATTCTCCCAGTGGAGAGTTCTGGCGTGAGTAGCCATTCCTTCTGTAGGGGATCTTCCTGCTTAGGGATCCAGTTACTTTAGCAAGTATCTTATCTGGAAATGATAGTTTCTTGTGCAAAGTGGATAATAGTCCAGCATATAGCTGACTCTGAACTCTTTTTATCCAATCTGACAGGTTCTGTCTATAATTGGTGGATTTAGGGAATTTAGATATAATGCAAATGATATACTTGTATTTAAAAAAAAATCCACCGTCTTATTAGTTGCTTTCTGTGTTCTCCTTTCTTTTATCTCTTTCTTCATGTCTTTGAAATATGTGAAAATCTTAAAAAACATAATTAGTGTTTTCCCTAGGGTTTTCTATATATAGCTACAATCATTCAAAATCTACCTTCAAACTGTACTATGCTGCTTCCTTTACAATGTAAGAAGCTTGTAATAATATACTTCCTCCTATATTGTGTGTCATTGCTGCCACAGATTTTGCTTTCACGTATGCTATTATTGTACAATATGCCACTACTATTTTTGCTTAATGCAGTCAGTCACTTTTAGAGTGATTAAAATTGGGGAAAACCTTCCTTATATGTACCTCTGTTGTATTCATTACTGTGTATATTCATTGCTTTGTATTCTCTCTTCCTGAGATCACCTTATAACATTTCCTGTTTTGCAGGTCTGATAGTAATGCACTTCAGTTTTTGTTTGTCAGGAAGGACTTCTATTTCCTATTCAGCTTTGGGAAATATTTTTTCCTTGGTAGAGAATTCTGGGTTTACAGATTTTTTTAAAAAAAGTAGCCTCCCATCACTTTCAAATGCTGTTCCATTGTCTTCTGGCATACCTAATTTCTGATGAGAAGTCTGCCGCTTCAGACAGATAGAGATTTAGATAGCTTGGAATTCTCTGACCTTGGAGCTGAGGTTTGACGTACAGGTTTCCTCCACTATCAGAAAGCAGAGCACTCCTATAAAACATTTCACAAGCTGAATTGGCGTGAAGTGAAGAAACAATTATCTTAGGACACTTCTTACATATGAATGTACAAAGTTAGTGGAGATAAAGCACAGATGCTCAGAGACACAGTTCAAATCTGTGGCAGCCTGAAGCTGAGATGCAGAGTATAGTTCCTGGGGGAGGAGCTTGGCGGCCCCACCCTTGCCGCTTCTGATGTGCTCAGCCTCTACAAAGGCTCCCTGCAAAACTTGCTGCTGTTCAGTCGCTCAGTCGTGTCCGACTCTTTGCGACCCCATGGACTGCAGCACGCTAGGCTTCCCTGTCCTTGACCATCTCCAGCTGCTTGCTCAAACTCATGTCTATTGAGTCGATGAGGCCATGCAACCATCACATCCTCTGTCGTCCCCTTCTTCTCCCGCCTTCAATTTTTCCCAGCATCAGGGTCTTTTCTAATGAATCAGCTCTTCTCATCAAATGGCCAAGGTATTGGAGCTTCAGCTTCAGCATCAGTCCTTCCAATGAATATTCTGGACTGATTTCCTTTAGGAGGGACTGGTTGGATCTCCTTGCAGTCCAAGGGACTCTCAAGATTCTTCTCCAACACCACAGATCAAAAGCATCAATTCTTCTGCATCAGTTTTATTTATGGTCCAACTCTCACATCCATACATGACTACTGGCATTTTTCTGCCCAATATGATTCACCTCTCCTATTGTACTTTATCAAGTGTTTTGTGAATTAATGGGAAAACTAAGTTAGGAACCACCCACTGTTAAGCACATCAAAGGCACTTGAGTGCACACACACAAATAAGAATTAAAAACAAAAACAAGAAAACAAACCCACCCAACATTACAGTAACCTTTGATCTCCCAGTTCAAAAAAGAAGGGGTGAGTAATACTGCCTGGGTAAAGTACGATCTCTGGGACAACCCCACGAAAGAACAGTGAACTGGCCATTGTTCGGTCTGACAGTCTTGGATTGTGTCATGGGAACACAGGGCAAGATGGTCTTGCCCTTTGTAATGGGCAAGATGTCACAAAGAGCAGTGGTTAAGATGTTTATTGACACAAATGAAAATATTTTAGGGCCAAGCTGGGAAAGAAAACATTTCAGGTGTTATTTGAAACTTTGTGAGAGAAACTCACCAAACTTCAAGTTCAACATACACCATACAGCTCCATTTCAGATGTCTTGTACAGGCTGAAGACGAATGTCATTGGTCTGGTTTGCATTTCAGTGTGGGAATGGGACTCTGGGAGAATCATCTGCAGCATGTACCAGCTTGCACAGATCACCATGTAAATATCTCTGCATGTCCTGCACCAAAGAAGACATCAATCACGTTCCTTCGGCTTTTAGGAACTGCCTGTCATGGACCTACTGCCCACCAGGCATTTGTCTCAACTCTGATTTGAGTGGTGGGAAGCAGACACATTTCCTATGCGAATACTGAAACATAAATTTTTATTTTGGAGCATATTTAGAAAAGTTGCAAAAACAACAGAGTTTCTTTGTACCCATTTCAGAGTTTCCTTTCATTAGCTTCTTAGGTTACCATGGAACCTTTATTAAAGCCAAGAAACCAACACTGATATTTTAATAATAACTAACCGCATGTACTTGTGTGTGTCACATCTGTTCTTACACTAATGTCTCCCCTCCCCCCAACCCACGGCATCCCACATTGCGTTCAGCCTCCTCTGGTCTGTGATTGTTTCTTGGTGCGGATGAATTCTTTCTATCCGGTATTTGTATGACTGTCTTCCAGTCTAGGTTTGTCTGATAGTCTTCACATGAAGGCCTGGGGCTACAGGTTTCTGGACGAGACCACAGAGTACTTGTCCCATCACTTCCTTTCAGATGTGACTTGATAGGAGGATAGCTTACCATTAGTGATGCCAACCTCGATCACTTTTAAGGTAGTGTTTGCCATTTTTCTCCCTGGTGAAGTTTCTTCCTATGTTTTCCTACTTCTTCCTGGATATTTAGAAGCTAGTCGGTCAGGATGGCCCATATTCCAGAAGGGAGAGGTTAAAGCTCCATCTCCTGGTGAGCGGGTGGGGAGTAGTTTCTTACCTTAGCTGGAATGCATCAGTAAGAAAAATACATCCCTTCTCCTGTATTCATTGGTTGACTTCTTTAATCACTGATTTGTAACAGTATGGACCCATGAATACACATTTTATACTTAGTTTGCATCATTATCTCAAACTATATTATCTGTTGTTCCCAGTGTTTCAGGTTTGGCCATTGACGGCTCTTTCCAGCTCATAAGGAGACAGCTGACAAAACTGTTTCTCTCCTGCTGTGTTTGTATCAATAGAGTTTTTTCACATAGCCTTTGAAAAACCTTGTTCCATCTTTTGCTGATCTAGTTAAGACTCAAGTGTGGAAATGCAGAAAGTGTAGATGGTTTCATAGTCTATTTTAGGAGGGAAATACTCCAGGAAGGTCAGTTTCTTCGCTGGAATCAGTTATCCTGTGGATCACAATGTGCCAAAGCGACGCTCTAGGTCTTGCTGGGTCACTGACTGCTATCCTTTCATTCTGCAGATGCGAGTCAAACATGAGGAAAGATGTACGATTGACTCCAGTTAAAGTTCTCAGCGAGAGCTTCGTGTCCCAGACATGAACTGGGATATGGCGATTGACTCCAGTTAAAGTTCTCAGCGAGAGCTTCGTGTCCCAGACATGAACTGGGATATGGCGGTGAGCCTAAAAGGGACGAACCGTCACCTCAAGCCTGGCCCGTACGGGGATCGAACCCGCGACCTTGGCGTTATTAGCACCACGCTCTAACCAACTGAGCTAACCGGCCAGACACGGCGGTTTGTGCTCGTGTTTATGCTATTAAAAGAAAAGGAATCAATACGGCTTTTCCGGGAGCTGGATAAGGAACACAGTGAACCCAAATGACTACAAACTAATATTCAAAGAAAGAAGAAAGCACATTCTTCCTCTCCCCCATCGTGGAATTAGGGGGAAACAAAGAGGAATTCTTAGTATTTGGCGTGAATGAACTCTATTTCCTGAGGACTGAGGTAATCAAAATTGTGGAATACCTGCCTGAGAGCTAGGCCTAGCACCACAGCCACATTGATAGGGAGGCTCTGAGAACACTTGAGGAGACGAGGTAGCCCGGGACCAACCCCAAAGCCATTAAATAATAAATGGAGAAGCTTGCAAATAAGTATCCAGCAAAGTAGGAGGAAAATCAAGAGGGAGTGAAGATTGGAGGGTACACCTCATTCTTTCATCTCTCGACAGGAATCGAGCACCCATGACTGTCAGACCATGGTGCACACGTTAAATGATGATGGGAATCACTGAGGCTAGACCTCAACATGAGTGGCTGTGGTTCAAGAGCAGCGTTTGTTACAGGATAGCACCTGTGAGTCGGACACGACTGAGCGACTTCACTTTCACTTTTCACTTTCATGCATTGGAGAAGGAAATGGCAACCCACTCCAGTGTTCTTGCCTGGAGAATCCCAGGGACGGGGGAGCCTGGTGGCCTGCCGTCCGTGGCGTCGCACAGAGTCGGACACGACTGAAGCGACGTAGCAGCAGCAGCAGCAGCAGCAGCACCTGTGACCTGCACTAGGACTGATCCTCAGAAGAGGCAACAGTGTTACTCCTCAGGGTTTGGAGTCAAGAAAGGCAGGGAATGACCCCTCACAGAATGGGCTTTATGCCTCTGTTTCCACACTCCTGCCCATCCCTCCCCTCACCCCACTCCTCTTTACTTTCCCTCCACTTCCCAGCTTCCCAGAGACACTCAGGCCACTTGACTGGCTGACTCCTGGTCCTGGTGAGGGTTGAACCAACCGGTGAACATGTACTGTTGGCAGTGCTAAGGCAGGCTAAGTGGGCCCCCGTGAGACTGGGTCCAGTCTCTCAGAGCTTGGAGGTGTCCTCAGCAGGAAGGCTTGATCAGAACCCTAAACCCCTTGGATTGGAAGCTGGACTTGCCCAAGAGTGACATTTGATTACGGGAAAAGATTGGTGAGTGAAAAAGAAGGAAAACTAAAAGACAGACAGAGAAAGACAAGGATGAAGTGACAGGAAGAGCAGTAGAGACAATGAGGAAGAGCCTAAGAGACAGAAACTGAGCCTCACGGAGAAAGCACGATTGAGAAGATCGCAAAGGACAGGGAAAGTCTGAAGAGAGAGGAATAGGGGCAGAGAGAGAGAGTGAGAAAGAAAGTGACTCACGGGACGCAGAGACCAAAAGTGAGAGACAGAAATAGAGCAAGGGAGATAAGTAAGGACAGAGCAAGCAAGAGGGGAGGGAAGCAGAAAGATACTGAATGAGAGACAAGGGCCGAGACAGAGACGAAGAGAAAGAAAGAGAACAGACCAAGACACAGAGAGCAACAGAAATGAAGGTATTCAGAGAAACAGGAGCAGATTGAGAGATAATTAGAGACATTAGCAGCAGCAGCAGCAGCAGCAGCAGCAGCAGCACCTGTGATCTGTGCTAGGACTGATCCTCGGAAGAGATAATACAGTGTTACTCCTCAGGGTTCAGGCAGGAGGAGACTGAGGGGGGAGGGTCCAGTGAGAGGAGCAGTGAGAAGCAGAGAGAGACAGGTCAGGGTCTAAAGTCCAGAGACAGGCAGCAAGGCACCCAGCCCAGTACTTGAACAAAATTTGAGCCTGAGGCTGCTTTGCAGGGGGAGGAGATTAGCGTAAAGACCCATGTTCATTTGACATTTAACGTTTAAAATAATGATATTCTCATTGAGTTGTGGAGAAGGGAACAGCTACCCTCTCCAGGGTTCTTGTCTGGAGAATTCCATGGAGAGAGGAGCCTCTCAGGCTACAGTCCATGGGGTCCCAAAAAGTCGGACATGACTTTGTGACTGAACAACAATAGCACATTGAGAGCAGTTACTCGTATTTAGATAACTCTTCGTCTGTAAGAAAGCACTTTTAGTCAGGAATGAGGATATTTGCAGACACAGATGGTTTTACGCAGGACAGTTGCTAAATGTGAATTCCTGGGCATTTCCTCTTGCAAAACAAGCTACTTTCTCTTGTCCAATAAATGGAAACATGCTGGTCATACAGGAGATGGTGAGGGCGTGGCACCATCTAACCTGGCTCCCTTTTGCCAGCCCAAGCCAGATCTGCAGGTGCTGGGAGATTTTCTGTGAGGAAGTGGGGAGAATTTGGCAAGTTCAAACTCCAGGACTAGCAGATAGGAGGGGTATGCAAATTAGTATGCAAATGATAAGGCAAATCACTCAGAACTTTTTGTTTCTTACCGAATTCTCTATATCCCTCAATATGTGAGGTGACATCATTTTCTTTGTTTTGGATCAGGACAGTGCTTGCCTGGCAAACTGTGTTTGGAAGAATTCTCCCTCTCTGACTTTTTGGATGAGTCTGAGAAGGATGGGTCTTAATTCTTCTTTAAATGTTTGGTGGAATTCACTAGTGGAGCCATCTGGTCCTACACATTTGTTAGTTGAGAGGTTTCTGATTACTGATCAACCTCCTTCATAGTGATAGGGCTTTTCAGATTTTCTCTTTCATCATGAGTCAGTCCTGGTAGACTGTATGTTTCTGAGAATCTATTTTCTCTGTTGTCTAATTCGTTGATGTATTATTTAGTTTTAAGCAGGTACAGCAATCTGAATCTTTGTATTACCTTTGTGTGAAAAGGTTTCTTTGCCAGTTGGCTAGTCAGCTCAGTTGGTTGAAGCATGGTGGTAATGACACCAAGGATGTGGGTTCAGTCCCCATCTGGGCCAGTGCAAGCCTTTTGTTACATACTCACTGAATAATTTTGTTGCAGTCATCTAACAAATTGGAGATAACCTCACAGACATCAACTTGGGAATGAATGTTGACCTCATTTGTTCTTCAGCAGTGACACTACCTTCCTTCCCCTCCACCCCTGCCCCCAGCAAACACAGTCCCAGCAAAAAATGAAATTTCAGCTTTTCAGATTTGATAGAGGGGCATTGTCACCACTCACTGCTTGAAATCCAAAGCCTATGTTCATTTAAGGAGGGAGCAGTGCTGGTAAGGCACCATCCCTTTGAAAGAGCTGATGACTGATATTTTCTGGGAAGGGGCTTAGGGTAGAATTTCAGAGGGTCAGTGGATTGACATATTCTGTGGAAGCATGGTTCTTCTGGAGAGACTCTTGTTGTTTGGTTGGCACTCAAAGGGGTGTTTACTGAAGCGACTACATTCCTGGCTGGCTCATTTCAGAAAACAGGGGGTGACAGTGATTGGTTGTGCAAATGTTCACAAAATGATTATCATGGATAATCAACTGGTTTAAATTCAGGTCTGGTGGCTACTTGCTACCACTGCTATAGAACAGTCTTTTCCTAAGTTTGTGATTAGTATGTGTTTCAACATTTTACTTTGGCATAAAGCACACATTATTTGTTTGTTTAAATATATAAGTAACGTATAATAAAAATGTTTGCCAGAGTTAGGAAACAGATAATAGTGAAAGTTGCTCAGTCGTATCTGACCCTTTGTGATTTTATGAAATTATCCAGACCAGAATACTGGAGTGGGTAGCCTTTACCTTCTCCAGGGGATCTTCCCAACCAGGGGTCAAACCCATGTCTCCCACATTACGGGCAGATTCCTCACCAACTGAGCTATCAGGGAAGCTACAGGTATTAAAGAAATGAAAGGGGTCAAAAGGTACACATTTCCAGTAATTAAAAAAAAAAATAAGTTATGGAGATCTAAGGTACACTGTGGTAGTATCATTATTAATAACAATATTGTATTGAATATTTGGAAGTCCTTAAAAGAATAGATCCTAAAAGTTTTCATCACCAGAAAAAAATTTGTAACATATGCGGTGATGGATATTAACTAGACTTACTGTGTTTCATTGGTTTTTTTTTTCCAAGAAACATTAAAAGGATTTTTCTTTTTTAAACTTGGTCTCTAATCTCCTGTAAAATTATTCATAGTCTTCCAGGGACTAGCAAGTCTAATTAATTATAAGCCTGTAATATTGGATAGGTAGACCCTGGGGCCCACCACCGGGATGGCCGAGTGGTTAAGGCGTTGGACTTAAGATCCAATGGACATGTGTCCGCGTGGGTTCAAACCCCACTCCCGGTAGAGCTGCTTTTGTTGCTAAGTCATGTCCCACACTTTTGCGACCACATGGACTGTAGCCCGCCAGGCTCGTCTGGCCATTGGACTTTCACAGGCAAGAATTCTAGAGTGGGTTGCCATTTCCTTTTCCAGGGTATCTTTCTCACCCAGGGATCAAGTTACTTTAGCATGTATCTTACCTGAAAATGACAGTTTTTGTGCCAAATTGGACAATAGTCCAGCATGTAGTTGACTCTGAACTCTTTTTATCCAACCTGACAGGCTCTTTCTATAATGGGTGAATTTAGCTAATTTAGATATGATGTAAATGAAATACTTGTATTTTAAAAATCCACTCTCTTATTAATTGTTTTCTATGTGTTTTTTCCCTTTGTTCCTTTCTTTTATCTCTTTCTTCCCATCTAGAGCATTGCCTTATCATTTGTATGTCTTAACAAATCATTAGTGGTTTCCCTAGGGTTTTCTATATACAGCTACAACTAATCAAAATCTACCTTCAAATTATATCATGCTACTTACTGTACCATGTAAGAAGCTTGCAATAATATACTTCCTCCTATATTGTGTGTCATTGCTGCCACAGATTTTGCTTTCATGTATGCTATACCTGTACAGTATGTCACTACTACTTTTGCTTAATCCGGTCAGTCATTTTTAGAGTGATTAAAATTGGAAAAAATATTCCTTATATGTACCTCTATTTTATCCATTTCTGTGGATATTCATTACTTTGTATTTCCTCTCCCTGAGCCAAGTTTATAACATTTCCTATTTTGCAGGTCTGATAGAAACGCACTCCAGTTTTTGTTTGTCAGGAAAGACTTTAATTTCTTATTCAGTTCTGGAAGATAGTTTTTGCTTGGTAGAGAATTCTGGGTTTACAGATTTTACAAAATTAGCCTCTCATCACTTTCATATGTTATCCCATTATCTTCTGGCATACCTAATCTGATGAAAATTCTACTGTTTTGGATACAGAGCTAGCTAGCTAGGTATAGCTTGGAATTCTCTGACCTCGGAGCTGAGGTTTGATGTAGAGGTTTCCTCCACTATCAGAAAGTAGTTCAGTTCAGTTCAGCTGTTCAGTCGTGTCCAACTCTTTGTGTCTCCATCGACTGCAGCACGCCAGGCTTTCCTGTCCTTCACCAACTCTCGGAAGTTGCTCAGACTCATGTCCATCGAGTTGGTGATGCCATCCAAAAACAGAGTGGAAATGTTCCTGTGAAACATTTCACAAGTTGAATTGGCATGAAGAAGCGATTCCCTTAGCACCCTTCTTGCATACAGATGCACAAAATAAGTGGAAATGAAACACAGATGCTTATAGACATAGACATAGTTTAAAGCTATGGTGAGATGGCACCCCACTCCAATACTCTTGCCTGGAGAATCCCATGAACGGAGGAGCCTGGTAGGCTGCAGTCCATGGGATCTCGAAGAGTTAGACTCGACTGAGCGACTTCCCTTTCACTTCTCACTTTCATGCATTGGAGAAGGAAATGGCAACCCACTCCAGTGTTCTTGCCTGGAGAATCCCAGGGACGGGGGAGACTGGTGGGCTGCAGTCCATGGGATCTCGAAGAGTTAGACTCGACTGAGTGACTTCCCTTTCACTTTTCACTTTCATGCATTGGAGAAGGAAATGGCAACCCACTCCAGTGTTCTTGCCTGGAGAATCCCAGGGATGGGGGAGACTGGTGGGCTGCTGTTCCTGGGGTCATACAGAGTCGGACATGACTAAAGTGACTTAGCAGCAGCAGCCTTGACACTGAGATGCTGGGTTATAGTTCCTGGGGGAGGAACTTGGCAGTTCCACCCTGGCTGCTCCTGGTGAGCTCAGACTCTACAATAGGTAGTGAAGTCACTCCATTGTGTCCGACTCTTTGCCACTCCATGGACTGTAGTCCACCAGGCTCCTCAGTCCATGGGATTTTCCAGGCAGGAATATGGAGTGGGTTGCCATTTCCTCCTCCAGGGGATCTTCCCAAACCAGGGATCGAACCCGGGTCTCCTGCATTGCAAACAGACACTTTACCGTCTGAGCTACCAGGGAAGCAAAGCAAAAACAATGTAGGTCTTTCCAAAAAATGAAGTGGCAGCAAAGTGAACTTTTGAGAAGTGAGGAATATCTGTATTTCATTATCTTGGGAAAATACTTAGTCATTAACTCTCCCAATATCTTCTCTGCTCTTTTCTCTCTTTTCACCTTCTGAGATTCTGATTACAAATACGTTAATCAATAATTCTGAAGTGCTCTTTCTTTTCCCTTGATGTTTCAACTTGGGTAGTTTCTAGGCCTTCCTTCAAGTTTATCATTTATTTTTTCAGTTTCTATAGAGTCTACTAATTAGTCTATTGAAGACATCCTATGTCTCTTACTGTGTGTCTGTGTTTGAATTTAGGATATTTATTTGACTTTTAGTTTCCAACAATCTATTGAAATGTACCATCTGTTTATGCGTTGGGATAACAAAAGGACCTACTATGTTCCACTGGCATCTGAAATGGGAGTAGTCTAAAGGGACTAATCTTGTAACGTGTGGGATGTGATGCTATCTCCAGAAAAATAATGTCAGCATTGAGTTAAACTGTAGGACACTCAGCTAGTGTTGCAGAATTACTCGGTGGTGGTGGTGGTGGAGTACTCCCACATATTTACTGGCCAGACTTCTCTGAAGTAAAGTGTTCTTGTGAGTAGTGAAGAAGAAACACAGGAGGAAAAACAGTTTTGTTTTTTTCTAATGCACTTCTCAGCTCCAAATTCAGCCTTTTAGACTGCTTTTTGAAAAGGGGCCTGGGTTTTTTAAATATTTATTTTCTTGTCGGCAGAGGGTGCAGGAGAGACACAGTAGGAATAAGTTTTGCTTTCTGGTTCTAGGAGTTCCTGCAGCCATCAGCATCTTTGGTATCCAACTCTATTCTTTTGACTTTCACAATAGTAGAAAAAAGAAATTGAGTGTTCATTGATCCATTCAATTTATTGACCATTATGTGTGGTAAATATTCCAGGATGCAAAAAAGAATTAAGACTGGTTGTAGGGATTATACAAATAACAGTGGTTTCCAGTAACTGTTGGAGCACTCATTGAAAACTCTTAAACGGTAACATCATAGATTAAGGCCAAAATATCCAAAGATTGCAAAGCAGAGAGACTTTGATCCAGGCAGACTGCAGAATAATTCCCTGAGAGTACTGGTGGGGGTACAAACTCTGACAAGGGGAACTAGGAGAAAAAGGAAAGGACTGTGAGGTTAAACAATGATCTCCACCAGACACAAGATCTCCATGCAGTTTCTGGGAACGGGAAACTTCTGATTCATTGCTTCCATCTCCTCCTCTATTCTTTTCCACCTTCTCCACACACAAAATTTTTATTGAAGGTTTTTGAGAATATTTCTGGGTAGGAAAAGAAATGCCAGAGATGGAAGGCATCTGGAAACATCCCCTTTTACTTTTCATTTGTTGGTTTTAGCTTCTTGTTTGATTGCATTCATTCAATAATTCATTTGTAATTGTGGTCAGTTCAGTTCAGTTCAGTTCAGTTGCTCAGTCATGTCCGACTCTTTGCAACCTCATGAATTACAGCATGCCAGGCCTCCCTGTCCATTACCAACTCCCAGAGTTCACTCAGACTCACGTCCGTCAAGTCAGTGATGCCATCCAGCCATCTCATCCTCTGTCGTCCCTTCTCCTCCTGCCCCCAATCCCTCCCAACATCAGAGTCTTTTCCAGTGAGTCAGCTCTTCGCATGTAATTGTGGTAGGCATACCTCAATTGTTCACAGGCCAGTTGCTTGCATTTCAAGTCATTGCCAATAGGTCAAGAGTGAAAGTGAAAACAATAAAGCCTTTTGAAGAAAATGTAGCAAAATACTTCCATGCCTTTGAGATTAGCAAGTATATGTTAGACAGGACTAAGCTACACTGTGCCTTACAAAAACTGAACTCCTTTTTCCTCAGAAGTCCACTAAGAGAGAAAAACATTAGCCACAGACTGGAAGGAGATACTCCAGATAAAATTCACACATGTGAATTTGTTGGAGTTGGAGTCAGAGCAAGGTAAAGAAATGTTAAAATGCAGTAAGTACTTTAAAAGGCTGTAGTTGTGAGCATACACTGGAAAATCTTTGTTTTGAAGTTGTGAACCTTCATGAGGGCTGCTGCTGCTACTGCTTTTAAGTCGCTTCAGTCGTGTCCGACTCTGTGCGACCCCATAGACAGCAGCCCACCAGGCTCCCCCATCCCTGGGATTCTCCAGGCAAGAGCACTGGAGTGGGTTGCCATTTCCTTCTCCAATGCATGAAAGTGAAAAGTGAAAGAGAAGTCGCTCAGTCGTGTCCGACTCTTCGAGATCCCATGGACTGCAGCCTACCAGGCTCCTCCGTTCATGGGATTTTCCAGGCAAAAGTACTGGAGTGGGGTGCCATTGCCTTCTCCGTTCATGAGGGCAGTAGACTACAAAGGAAAGTTTTGTACTTCAGTAAGGTGACAAAAACCAGAAGAGTGAGCTGTTCCCGCCTAGTTTTTAACTGGGGACCTTTATGTATATAAAGCAAAGGTGCTGACCACTGCATCACAGAAACATCACCCCCAGCTTAGGTGTTCAAGTCTAATAAAATGGCTTTCTAGTTTCTTTGGTTGCAACCCCCCACCCCAGTCTAATAATTTTGAATATTTCTCTTGTAGAATGTTTTCACTCACAGTGCTTTGCTTTCCATCCTTTTAAAAACTTTGTTAAAATAGTAAAAATAAAAGGGAAAAACCCACCCAGCATTAACGTAATCTGAATTATTCAAGTTCAAAAAAGGAGTGATTAATATTGCCTGAAAAAAGTATGAGCGCTGTGAAGGCTCCACAAGAAAACATTGCATTGGCCATTGTTCTGTCTGAAAAACTTGGATTTTATAAAGGGACCACTGTGTGATAGATAACCTCAGTTTTGCCAGGCAAGATGTAACAAAGAGAAGTGGTTAAGATGTTTATTGACACAAATGGAAATATCTTAGGGTCAAGCCAGGAAAGAAAACATTTCAGGTGTGGTTTGAAACTTTGTGAGAGAAGCCCACTGAGCTTCAAGTTCAACCTAAACCATATAGCTCCATTTCAGATGTCTTTCATAGGTTGAAGATGAATGTTATTGGTCTGGTTTGCATTTCAGTATGGGAATGGGACTCTAGGAGAATATTCTGCAGGACAAGAATACACCATCTTGCACATATCACCACGTGAACATCTCTGCATGTCCCTCACCAAAAGAAGACATCAATCACATTCCTTCAGCTTTTAACAACTACCTATCATAGACCTACTCTCAATCAGGCATTTGTGTTGATGCTGACTTAAGTGGTGGCAAAAAAGACCTGCTTTCTATGAGAATTTTGAAAATTAAATTTTCATTTTGAAGTGATTTTCAAAAAGTTGCAAAGACAATAGAATTTCCTTATACCCATTACCCAGTTTTCTTTAATATTAGCTTCTTACATTACCATGGTACCTTTGTTAAAACTAAAAAACCAATGTTGATATTTTACTAATAACTAAACTCTTAACTTTGTCTATATCACACCTGTTCTTACATAATGTCCTTTCTCCTCCACCCCCTACTCCCCCACGCCCCCTCCACGACACCGCCCGACACCGCCAAGATCCCACGTTGTATTCAGCCTCCCCTGGTCTGTGATTGTTTCTTGGTGTGGATGAAGTATTTTTATAGAATACTTGACTATCTTCCAGTCTAGGTTTGTTTGATATTTTTCATGTGACAGCTTGAGGTTATAGGTTTTGGGGAGAGAACAAAGAGATAAAGCACTTGTCCCATCACTTTACATCAGATGTTACATGATAGGAGCATGGCTTACCATTGGTGATGGCAACTTTGATCATTTTTAAGGTAGTATTTGCCATTTTTCTCCCTTTTGAAGTTCTTATGTTTTCCTACTTCGTACTGGACTATTGGAGAAGGAAATGGCAACCCACTCCAGTATTTTTGCCTGGAGAATCTTTTGGACAGAGGAGCCTGGCAGGCTACAGTCCATGGGGTCGCAAACAGTCAAACACAACTGAGCAACTAACACTAACACTGGACTATTTAGAAGCTAGTCACTGAGTATGGCCCATATTCCAGAAGGGAGGGAAGTAAGCTCCATGGATGGGTCTTGGGTGTGTCGGGGGGATTATTTACTTACTTAGGTTGGAATTCTTTCTTAAAGGAAAAGTATCCTTTCTGCTGTATTCACTGACTTATTTTTCAATCATTTATTTATATCAGTATGGATTTATGAATACGTATTTTACACTGCAGTTTGGATTATAATCCCAAACCATATTGTTTGTAGTTCTAAGTGTTCCAGGTTTGGCCATTGACAGCTGTTTCTCTCTTATAAAAAGACAATTCAGTTCAGTTCAGTTCAGTCACTCAGTCGTGTCCAACTCTTTGTGACCCCATCAACTGCAGCACTCCAGGCTTCCCTGTCCTTCATCAACTCCTAGAGCTTGCTCAAACTCATGTCCATTGAGTCGGTGATGCCATCCAACCATTTCATCCTCTCGTCCACTTCTCCTGCCTTCAATCTTTCCCAGCATCAAGGTCAGTTCCAGTGAGTCAGTTCTTCACATCAGGTGGCCAAAGTATTGGAGTTTCACCTTCAGCATCAGTCCTTCCAATGAATATTCAGGGTTGATTTCTTTTAGGATGGACTGGTTGGATCTCCTTGCAGTCCAAGGGACTCTCAAGAGTCTTCTCCAACACCACAGTTCAAAAGCATCAGTTCTTTTGTGCTCAGCTTTCTTTGTAGTACAACTCTCACACTCAAACATGACTACTGGAAAAACCATAGCTTTGACTAGACAGACCTTTGACTCTTTGCTAAAGAGACGATTAAAGAAGCTGTTTTTAGCTGGTGGTTCAGATGGTAAAGATCTGACTGCAATGCAATGTGGGAAGCCACGGTTCCATCTCTGGGTGGGGATGATACCCTGGATAAGGGAATGGCTTCCCACTCTACCTGAATAATTCGATAGAGAGAGGAGCCTGGCGGGCTACTGTCCAACTTTCACTTTTCTTTTCTTTACTGCTGTGCTGATATTAATACTTTTTTCCACCTGTCATTTAAAAAACCTTGTTTCATCCTTTGCTGAACTAGTTAAAACCTAAGTGTGGAAGTGTAGAAAGCGACGATGGTTTCACAGTTTATTTATAGATGAATATAGTACAAGAAGTTCAGTTTCTTTGCAGAATCAGTTATCCAGTGGAAAAACATGCCCAGAGCCACTCTACTTTCCTTGCTAGTCACTCACTGCTATGCTTTCGCCCTGCAGATGGGGTTCAATGTGTTGCGCTTGGTCCCTCAATCATGTCTGACTCTTCACGACTCATGGACTGTAGCCCGCCAGGCTTCTTTGTCCTTGGGACTGTCCAGGAAAAAACACTGGAGTGGGTTGCCATTCCCTTCTCCAGGCAGGGATGGAACCTGGGTCTTCTGCATTTCAGGCGGATTCTTTACAGGACTTCTACCTTCGGGGAAATCAAGGATTTCAACCAGCTTTATCTCTCAGACAGTAATTGTGACACCCCAGTGGATATGAGACCAGAATTCTCATCTGTGTGTAAATGTAACAAAAATATCACCTCATGCCAGTTAGTCCATACGGGGATCAAACCCGCGACCTTGGCGTTATTAGCACCACGCTCTAACCAACTGAGCTAACCGGCCACCTGAAGCTTGTCCTGTTCCTCTTCACCCAATTAAATAAAAATGAAACGAAATGGTTTCTTCAAATTCTTGGGGGCAGGAGGCTGGGAATGCCGGGAGAGAAACGAACACAAAAACCCGAAACAACCAAAAACTACAATTAATTTTTACAATCTTCACATTGTTCCTATTTCAGTCTTCCCCTATCTTGGAGTTAGGAAAGAAAAAGAGAAAAAAACATTTGGCCTCCGTGAACTGTAGTTCTTTGGGGCCTGGCTCAAACTATTCTGATTGTGATTGTTAATCAGGCAATTACCTCTGTCTGCTTGTTGGTGTCTCCACAGTCTACCACACATTTCCAGCCTCCAGTCTGTCTCCGTTTGATTCCTTCCTCACAGGGCAACTAGAGCAATGTAAACCCAAACTTGTGTTTTTCCTAACTTAAAATCTTTCCAGGATTCTCCATTGTATTTGGAACCCTATCCACACCGCTGGACGTGGTTTATAGCATATCTATGATCTGCCCCTGCTTCTCCCAAAGCTTGTCAGACTCCTTGAACAGTTATCCCAACAGATCTGCTCTGTTTTCTGGATGATCCTCTGAAGGTGTTTTATCTTTGGTCTGTGATACCCTTCCCCAGTTTATTCCCAGAATACACACCTTAAAACAGAAATCAAGTTCAAAGACTTCTTTGGTAAGATGAACTTCTGTCTTCTGCTTACATTCCCCCAGCCTTTGTCATTTATTTTGAAATCACTGGCTACTGACCAATCAACAAGCTAAACTATTATCTCCAAAGCAGGAGTTTCCATCTCCTCTGAATGTCTGGTGCAAAGAACAATACAGGGCATATAGCCATCACTATATAAATGCTAAATTATCATGTAAAGAGTAGTAGAAAGGGTCTCATACTTTTTCTCTTATCCCGCCCCACTCTATAAGACAGCAATCCTGGATTGTGGAATGTCTTTAAAAGGTGAAATAGCATGAATATTTAGAGTCATATATACCTGGGTTAGAGTTCTAACTTTGGTGATTTGCTGTAGGGAGGGATAAGTGAGCACAGAATTTGGAGCCAAGAGGATTTAAGTCCCAAATTTAACCTTTACTAACTGGTTGAGATTGGGCAAGTTTCTCAGTATCTCTCTGCCTCAGAATAGACGTGAGTTGGATAGTAATTCCTATACCATAAACTCATGTCAACAATTTACTTTTATTGTATCAACCAATTTGAGATGGTTTATTTTTCCAATTATGTCTCTTTCAAGGTATCCATAAAGCAGGAGATAGATGTATTCATGGAGTCATTCTTGCCTTTTTTTTTCATTAGGATGATAAGTGCTAAGGAATATGTTGAGGCATACTCATAGACCTCACATTGGTTATGTACTTTTTCTCTTTTATTCCTCAGGTCCAAGAGTTTTACTGCACTACCTACCCCAGCTAGGAGAGATGTGAATGTAAAGGGTGACTATATAAGGTATTATACAAATTAAAAGAAAAAAATGAAATGTAAGCTTTGGTTCCCTAACTGAGCATTTCTGGCTCATACTGGAGGAATTATGACCTATGGTGTAAAGAGCAGAAGCAAGATTGCACCACTGTGTCTTTTTCTCCCCAACCCTCCTGCGGGTACTCTCATGGGTTAACCACTGATCCTCAAGGAAAAGTTGGATTCAAGGTCAAACTGCATTAAAAGCTTCTCCAAAAATATATAAAAGTTAAAAAAATAAAAGCGTCTCTGAAAACCAATTGAGGAACAAAGGTGAGAGAAATGAGGACTTGGTTGCCCTAGGGAATCAGATAAAGGAACCACTTCTTTGAGCCAAATTAAAGAAGGCTGAGATTTAGAAAGAATCTATTCCACCTTCCAGAGTTGCAAGAGGGCTGTATTTGTTGCCTCCCTGTCATGTCTGTTCCCAGAAAAAAAGCAGGAGGCAGAGTCCTGATTGAGCTCATCCTTGACACAGAAAGAAATGGGCAGGGAGGGGAAGGCAAGGCTCTGTTCAGTCCCAAAGATTTAGTTCCACTCAGTTCCATTCTGCTATTATCACTGATACTTTAGTCTTTCATCGTCTTCTAGAATGTAGATTAGGACCACAAGGCGAATGTGCAAAGCTCCCACCTTAGATCTCAGGTATTTTTGCTATAGAGACTTAGAAGATGCTGAGGGAATTCACTACACTGAGGTCCACATCACAGTATGAATGGCAAGGAACACAGGTTATTTCTTATGGGAATGATGCCTTCGAGAATGCCCTTGCTCCCTGTTCCTTGAGGTTTTTGATTTTGTGCCAATGGGAAATGATGAGGCTGGCGATCTGAAAGATCCTTTTCCAACAGAGCCCTGGGGAGGTGAAGAATGCATCCCAAAGCCAAAACTGCTGCCTGCCTTGACTGGTCCAAGGACAGGAGTGCTCTGAGCAAAAGGATCCATGGAAGGGCCCCTAAACATAGTTTTTCTTGCAGAAATGTTGGCCCTCCCCAAGGCAAAAGGTGTGCCCTGGCTGGTCAGGCCCTGGTTTTTTGGGCCCCAGCCTTTACCCAAGGGTGTGATGGTGCTAGTTGTCCCACTTGGCACTGCTCCAGTGCTGAATGCTCTGGAGTTGGAACTCATGTCTGGAGTAGTCACACTGACCCCAGTCTCACCACAGTCCATAGGGGTTACTAATCCCCCAAAGTCAAAAGGTCTCGGGGCTGTGCTACCAAACACCGAGCCACAAGCCCCAGTCCGGTGGGTTGGGGTAACAACTCCAAAACCATTTGTATTAGCCTGACCAAAGGGAAAAACTATTGGAGTGTTGTTAACATCTGGCCGGAGGTTGGTAGGGATGCAAAAGGTGGAGGCTGATGGTGCCAAACCTCCAAAGGTTGACTGAGTGGGACTGTTGAAGGATGGTTGAATCAGAGTTTGTGCTGGGATTGAGGATGCCACTGTTGAGTTTCCAAAAATGAGAGAGCTACTGAAGCTTGGGCCAAGGGGTGGTTGGGGGGCTCCTTGCTTCTGCCCATATGTAATCCCAAATGTAGGCTGGGGAGTTGCTCCCAGGGATAGTGGAAAAGGTGGCCTTGGGCCTGACCCCAAGGGAATTGTGAATGCTGAGGTTGAACTGGAGATCCTGGATGACAATGCAGGCTGGTTGGTGTTTCCTAGGGCTGAGGTGGACAGAGAGCTAGCCCTAAAATTGGCAGTGCTCCTGGTAGGGGATATTTGGACAGCGCTGGGAAGAACCTGGCTAAAGATAGTGACTGTGTGTACAGTAGGGATGGTAGGACGTTGGCATGGTGGCAAAATGAAGCCTGCAGCTGGGGAGAAACTGGCCTTGAAGGCACAGGCAGCCCCAAGAAGGAAAGTGTGGCAAGTGGAAGGGATGGAGTAAGTGTTGCCCATGGTACTGGTAACATTCACTACACCAAAATCCAAAGGTGGTTTAAAAGAGTCTTTGGATGTGCTAGCTGGTGTGGTGGACATGACTACAGAGGTAGCCTTGACCAGGCCATGGAAGAGATGGGTAGAAGCAGGGGTAGGTGGAGGAGAGGCCTGCTTGAAAGAGAAAGGAGCTATCATGGGCATAGTTTTAAGTGGCCTTACACTGCCAAAGATAGGCCTGAAAGTGGGAGTTAAGGTACCCGGAGCTGAAGATGGAGCAGCTGTGACTGAAATTCTAGAGTATAAGGAGGTCCCAGTCTCACTATTGGGTGGGAGCCCCAAAATGGGTTTTGACATGTGGTCAGCAGAAGCTGCAACAGGAGGCACAGATGCAGGAGGATGGGGAGCTGGGTTGCTCATCAGTCTAGGTGAAGTACTTTGCATAGTGGGGGCTGTAGAGATAACAGCAGATGAGTCCAGGTGCGCGGCAGCCTGAGAAGTCAAAGGTAGCCGTGTGGTGCCAGTGACTGGTGATGTGGGAGAAACAGGGGTCAGATGGATGAAAGTAGCTGGGAGTTTTGAGTCCGAAGAGATGCCTGAAAGGGGGTCTGACTGTGAGCACCCAAATGGGGCTGGCAGGCTTGTTGTTGTCAAAGGTGAATGGGCTGCACTGATTACCTCTCCAGTGGGTTGTGGGAAGGCTGGTGGACCTGGAGACTTCTGTAACTTATTTAAATTTTCCAACTGAGGATCAGTGCCCTGGGCTGGAGCTGTGCCTGCAGAAGGCAGGGTGAGAGATAGGGAAGACTGAATAGCAGACCTAGACTCAGAGGCAGAGTCTGTGGTGATCTCAGTTGTATTCTCTCTGGCTTTGTTGTTTGATTGGAGTCCAGCTTTCTTCCCTAACGCCAGGTCTTCAGGGACTGGATGACCAAGCTGGGGAGGTGGAGTGAGAGACAGCAGGTTTTCAGGGCTAGATGGAAGCAGTGGAATCTGATTTTGCTGTCCAGAGCTTCCAGATGTTTCTGGGGACTCGTCTGATACCAGTGGGACTGGAGGGTGAGACTGATGACCTTTTTCTTCCTTTTTTACTGGCCACTCTGGTATCTGGAGTGATGCACTGGGAATACTTTTCTTCCAAGGTTCCGAGAAACCTCGAGAAGAGCTGAAAGAGCTTGTGATAGCATTTCTTTTGGAGTTAAGGGAGTCGCCTGTGTGTGTGCTGGTCAAGGAGTCCATGGAGGAACAACTGGGCCTTTTATTCAAGCTGTGATCTGAGCTCCAAGGGTTGAGGCTTCTCTTCAGAGGCCCAGGCCTGGGCACAAAAGAAGTGAGGACTCCCTCTTTCACCAGAGGTTTAAATGCAGATGGTCTGGTCTCTGGAATACTTCTCTTACAGTCAAAGCTCTCATGAAACAGTGGTTCTTCGAACCTCACTTTCCCCTTCTTGCACTCTTTGAGGGCCCTCAGCACCGTTTCCTTTGCACAGGGGTCTGGGAGCCTCTCAGAGGGCGAAGACCCTGCAGAGTTGATTACCTCTTCTGGGGAAGCGGAGGGGGGCACTGTCCGCTCAGGAGGAACGATCTTGATGGTCACTGGGCTCCATATTGCCCTGGGGTGCCGCAGAGACCAGACACTTCGCTTGAAGTAACCTTCCCACCAGTCTGAGGGAAGAGGCCCCATGATAGAATTCTGGCATCTCTTCATGGGAAAGCGCCTCCAAGCCTCACTGACCATCCACGCGGTGGGGTTGGTAGGAACCCAGTCCGGCGGCCTCCTCGCAGGTCTGTGTCGAGGGGCAGGGTGGGCACGATGGACATGCTGAATCCGGTAGACTTGATGAAGGGACTGAGTTGGCCGGCGGTTCACTGGCCTCTCCGACAAGTCTGTGCGCCCTTCTGCTGGGGATGATGGCGAAAGTCCCAGCTTGCTCAGGTAACTGCCCATGCGGATCAATGAAGCGGAGTCGGTGACTTGGATTTAGGGTTTCCGCTCCCGAGGTTTCCCGACGACCCAGCCGCGGTCGAAGTGCGCAGTGTTCGGATGACAGTTGGCATCGCGGCACGAGGAAAGAGCAAGGGTCTCGGGGCGCTCCACATCCTCCAGGTCCGGTATCCGAAAGTCAGCAGCCGGTTAAAACAGAGGACACACGGCACGTCGGCGGTTGGGGTGGCCTGCTCGGCTATTTTGAGGCAGAAGCTGGACGCTCGGGCCTCTGTTCTCTCCTCTCCAGGTTGCAGCGCGCGGCAGGCGGAGAGGGATTGGAGAGGAAGCGCGCGGCCGGAGTTCACCCAGGCACGCAGAGCTAGAGCTGGGCAGGCGCGGAGTCTCCAGATTACCGCAGCGGCCGGCAGGAAGGGGCCAGGCTGCGGGAGGCTGGCCTGATCCATGCGCCCTCCTGTTCCCTGGAGTCGGAATAATGAGTGCAGTCCGAGCCCCGCAGGGTGAGTCGGGGTGGGGGAGCTCGCGGGAGCGCAAGACTGGAGGCTCGGACGCGAGGATCTGTGCAGCCCAGACTGCATTCTTGGCGCCAGCAGCCGGGAGCAACTCAAGCGGGAGTTGCTAGGTGGGGATTCCCGCACTTCTTTCCTTTGCCTTTTTGTTCCTGCAGCCAGTAGGGGTCAGTCATTGACTCGTGGATGATAAACGCCGGACGCAGCCCCACCATCCAGGGTCGCCCCCCGGAGACTGAATCCGGCCCTCCAATTGTTCGTACTGCTTCTACAGGCGCTGCAGCAGTCTGGAGGGGTCTCGAGACTTCGGACTGAGCCAAAGGGATTACCTGTCTGCGAGCCGCGAACCTGAGCGCCTCCGCAGGCACCCGGCTTAGTCGCTAGCTCAGCCACCCAGACTCTCTCTTCATTTGCGATCTTCACCTAACCCAGTGCGGTCGAAGCTTTCGGAGGGGAGCAAAAGAGTGGGAGATTTAATTTGAGGCTGAATATTCAGACTAAGCCAGGGTGAACTAGGGGACTAACATTCTGAGAAATTAAGAAACAACGTTTTAAGATTCTAGACCAACTCCTAATAATAAAATTGGCATGGATTGAAGACAACTCTTTAAAGAAAGATCATTTCAAGGTTAAGTTAAGGAACTCGGAGAGAGGGTTCCCTTCAAAACCCACACGGTCCAAAAATGGGTCCAGACATTTCGCACTTCATCGATCTCTTTCTCCTTGAACTTGCATTTCTATAGAATCCTATGCCAATATAATGTATGTTTATGCTTAAAGTCTTTATTCGATCATCCTACTATACTAGTCTGTACCAAACAAGTATAAAGATTGAAATCTGAAATTTTAATATTTAGTGATACCACAAATCTGTTATAAGCAAATTTGGGGTTTAATTTATATTTGCATTTACTAATAGAATACAATCAATCAAAACATCTTGAGTAGGTAATAAGTTGAAAAACCTCTTTACTGGAAGATGTAACAGAAGCAAATATGGAATTTATCACTTCTTGCTCCATGAGGTAGCATACAATGTACAAGACCACCTGGACAGAAAGAATATTTCC
Source organism: Budorcas taxicolor (assembly GCF_023091745.1). Taxonomy (NCBI): domain Eukaryota; kingdom Metazoa; phylum Chordata; class Mammalia; order Artiodactyla; family Bovidae; genus Budorcas; species Budorcas taxicolor. The sequence goes on from NC_068920.1 coordinate 29,560,234, forward strand.
AATCGCTCTTCTTCTGGACACCAGGGATGGAAGGAATTTTACAATTCGGAGTAGTGTGCCACTTCAGATAGAAGAGTTTGGAATTGCCTAGTAGGAGAATCGTGGGATTTTAAAGTAAGGTGGGAAACAACCCAAATTAGAGGATTACCAAACTCGTGAATTTTTATTGATTAAACATGGAAGATGTAGAAATTGACTTGGTTTCTGTTCTTGTATCCTGGAATAAAGTTGGAATAAAGTTTAGCGTAAATCAGTCAGTTCAGTCGCTCAGTCGTGTCCGACTCCTGGCGAGAATAAACAGGTGTAAAAACCTCCCTAGCAGAGGATGGTTTCGATCCATCGACCTCTGGGTTATGGGCCCAGCACGCTTCCGCTGCGCCACTCTGCTGGTCTCTTAAGCGGTCTCACTGTTTTTCCTTTCAATGATTATATCACCGTTTGTGCTACATATATTTCCTTTCATTCTGATGGTTTCCGCCTCACCTCTCCTCTCCCTTACACATAGAAGATCCGCTCTTCCATAATCAGATGACCTCGGATCATCACCTCCAGATCTGCAATTTTCCAATCTGCCAAAGAGTGACCAAGCTTATCAATGTACCCCTCCCCAGCACCTTTCCCCCTCCCTGAAGCCGCTATGTATGTATGCACGCACGAGAGCTCAGTCGTGTCCAACTCTTTGCGACCCCACGGACTGTAGCCCACCTGGTTCCTCTGCTCATGGGATTTCCCAGGCAAGAATACTGGAGTGGGTTGCCATTTCCTTCTCCAGGAGAATCTTTCCGACCTAGGGATCAAGCCCACATCTCTTGAATCTTCTGCGTCGGTAGGCGGGTTCTTTACCTGGAGCCGCTAGCCGCTCAGAAAAAGCAGAGGAAGCGCCCGCGGAGCAAAACTCAGGATGGACACTTCTCGGGGAGAATCTCGAAAGTCGTGTAGCCAACTCTGGTGCCATCAGACAGGAATTGTGTTAACCATCTCCTGTGTTGTTTGTCGAAAGTCTCATAGACAATCGTTTGAATAAAAGATGCTTTATTCACTTGCAAGGGGGCAAGATTTTCACAAGGACGGTGCGCCTGCAATAAAGTTAACTCAATTTATTGTTCAAATTATTACACGGGGGTCACAATTTCGATTGCATCTCGTTTGGGGTCATTTCGACTTAAAAAAAATGATTTTTTCTTTCTTTCTTTCTTTTTTTTTTTTTTTAAAGATAGACCCATCTTTTTCCCGTGTTAGAGAGCAGAACCTTTGGAAAGTTCCTGAACATAGCTCTTGTTTGCAGCTGCCTTTGTGACGTCTCTAGAGAGGGCCCATCTGGAAGGTAAAAAGCCTTTTATCTTTCTTTAGTACTGTGAGCTGAAGCCTTCTCTGATATATTAGACTGGACATTTCCACTAGCATTTCATTAGTCTAGCTAAGCCACATGGCCAAGTCCATGAGGAAGACAAAGTATGTATGTTATACCATAAATACATTATTCCAATGAAATAATAATTATAAATTCACATGAAATTATAAATACTTATAAATTCACATGAAGTTGCAAAGATAATGTATTGAGGTTTCATGTATCAATAGTTCATTCTTTTTTTTTTTAACTGTTGAATAATGTTCCATAGTATAGATATAGCAGTTTTTAACCTATTCACCTATTAAGGAACATTTTGGTTGTTTTCAGGTTTTGAGCTATTATGAATAAAGCTTCTATAAATAATAATGTACACAGTTTTGTATGGATATAAGTTTTCATTGTTCCGAGATAAATGCTTAGGAGTGAAATTGCTGAGTTGTATGGTGTGTGTTTAGTTCTTTAAGAAACTGACAAACTGTTTTTCAGAGTGGTTTTACCATTCTACATTCCCATAAGCAATGTATGACAAATCCAGTTTCTCTGCATTCTTGCCAACCTTTAGCAGGTGTTAAACTGGTAATTTATTATTTTATCTCTTATAATAGATGTGTAGTGATATCTCATCATGGTCTTTATTTATATTTCCTAAATGACTAGTGATATTGAACATCTTTTCATGTGCTTATTTCCCATTTGTATATCCTCTTTGGTAAAATGTCCCTTCATGTTTTTTGCCCATTTTCTAATTGGATTGATTGTTGTTTTAAAAAGGAGTTTTGAGAGGTCTCTGTCAGATATGTTATCTGCAAATATATTCTCCCAGTCTACAACTCTTTTTAAATTTTCTCAGCAGAGTCTATTGCAGAGTGAAAGTTTTTCATTTTGATGAAATCCAGTTAGTCAAGTTTGTCTTTTATGGACTGTGTGTTTGGTGTTATGCCTATTATCTCTCTATCAAGCACCAAGTCCCCCAAATATTCTCTAATTTTTTCCCCAAAAGTTTTAAAGTTTTATGTTTTATTTTAAATCTATAAAGCATTTTCAGTTAATTTTTAAATAAAATATGAGATGTAAGCTGAGGTTTACTTCTTTTGACTATAGATATCCAATTCTTGTTCAGTCACTCATTCATATCCAACTCTTTGTGACCCCATGGATGGCAATTCACCAGGCTTCCCTGTCCTTCACTGTCTCTGGGAGTTTGCTCAAACTCATGTCCATTGAGTTGATGATGCCAACCAATCATCTCATCCTCTGTCACTTCCTTCACCTCATGTCCTCAATCTTTCCCAACATCAGGGTCTTTCCAGCGAGTCGGCTCTTCACATCAGGTGGCCAAAGTATTGGAGCTTCAGCTTCAGCATCTGTCCTTCCAATGAATATTCAATGATTTCCTTTAGGATTGGTTGGTTTGATCTTCTTGCTGTTCACAGGACTCTCAAGAGTCTTCTCCAGCACCACAGTTCGAAAGCATCAGTTCTTTGGCATTTAGTCTTCTTTGTGGTCCAGCTCTCACATCCATACATGACTGCTAGAAAAACCATAGCTTTGACAAGACAGATCTTTGGTGGCAAAGTTACATCTCTGCTTTTTAATATGCCATCTAGGTTTATCATAGTTTTTCTTCCAAGGAGCAAGCATCTTAATTTGTATAAAATGAGTATCCAATTACTCTCCCACAATCATGAGAAAAAAGTAAGACTTTTCTTCCTCTACTGAATTGCTTTTGCATTGTTGTAAAAAGTTATTTAGATGTGGTTGTATGTGGTGCTTTCTGTATTCTCTGTACTGTTTCATTGACATATATCTATCCCTCTTCCAATTAATGTACGCTCTTTATTACACTCTGTAGCTATACAATAAGTCTTGAAGTCCTAAGAATGATTTCTTCCACTTTATTCCTGTTTTTCAGAATCATTCTAGTTATTCTAACTCATTTGATTTTCCACATAAATTTTAGAACAGTCATGTCTATAGCTACAAAAAATCTTTCCTGGATTGTGAGAGGAATTATGTTAAATTATGTTAAACTTGTACATCATTTTCAAGAGAGTTGACATCTTTGCTATGTTGCATTTTATGATCAATGAATACATAATCTCTCTCCATTTATTTAAGGCTTTTTTTTTTCATCAGAATTTTGTAGTTTTGCTGTTTCCAGCAGGCACATGTTCACATGTTTGAGTAGATTTTTATCTAAGTGCTTCTTTACTTAAAAAACAAACAAACAAACACACACTGTATTTTAATTTTGGTGTCCATTTTTTTATTGCTAGTATATAGAAATACAATTGATTTTTCTATTTTGATCTTGTATTCTGTGACTTTGCTAAACATACTTAATAGTACTAGGAGGATTTTTGTTTGCTTTTACCTCCTTAAGATTTTCTATGTAAACCATCATATAATCTTCAAATGGGAAGTACAATCCTTCCACAGAGATGGAGGGAGGAAATGTATATTTCTAAAGAAAAATACAATCCACTGAGTAAGAAATTGTATCAACACACAACTGGACAAAATTGCAGAAATGGATTGTAAAATATGCCAATATTTTTGGGTAGGGTGAGTATTTCACCTAAAGATTATACTGCAGTATTTGTGAAATAACTTCCTACCATTTATGTTTATCATTAGAATGTAACATTACCATGGCTTAGTGCAGGGCTTTCCCATCTATTAAGTAGTTCAGTTGTGAGAGAGAATAACTGAAAATCTAGAAGTCCTGACCCAGTGAATACTTTACTCGACAAATATACTTTCCAGTTCCTTTTCGAATACACTCAGGTCTAAAGGGATAGCTTTCTTATATTTCATGGGCTGTAAGCATTTTATTGGAGAAGGAAATGGCAACCCACTCCAGTACTCCTGCCTGGAGAATCCCATGGACAGAGGAATCTGGAAGGTTACAGTCCATGGGGTTGCAAAGAGTCAGACACGACTGAGCGACTTCACTTCACTTAAGCATTTTATACTATGTTCCTCAGGAAGACTCCATTATTAAGAGCTGCTAAGATCTCCTTCTGCTTAAAACACAATATCAAATCTCAGCTACTGGTTAAGATTGAAGGTAACTGATTTCTTGGTGTTTCCTCACTCTACACAGGTGAAAGTGGTCAAAGTTTGAGCCAAATTTTCCTTGAGATAAAAAGCCAGGATCCTCTAACACAAGAAAGCATTTAAATCTCCCGCCTGGACAGGGACTTGAACCCTGGACCCTCAGATTAAAAGTCTGATGCTCTACCGACTGAGCTACCCAGGCTCCAAGAACACATGGGTTACTTTGTTTCCCTTGTACACTTCAATGACTTTGGGGGCATTTTTAGTCCCCTAAGGTAAGGAATGGAGAAGGCAATGGCACCCCACTCCAGTACTCTTGCCTGGAAAATCCCATGGGTGGAGGAGCCTGGTGGGCTGCAGTCCATGGGGTCGCTAGGAGTCAGACACGACTGAGCGACTTCACTTTCACTTTCATGCCTTGGAGAAGGAAATGGCAACCCACTCCAGTGTTCTTGCCTGGAGAATCCCAGGGATGACGGAGCCTGGTGGGCTGCCGTCTGTGGGGTCGCACAGAGTCGGACACGACTGAAGCGACGCAGCAGCAGCAGCAGCAGCAGCAGCAAGGTAAGGAAAAGTAAGAAACCCATTCCAATATTCTTGGAGGCAACCCATTCCAATATTCTCAAAAACCTGGAGGGCTACAGTACACGGTGTCGCAAAGAGTTGGGCATGACCGAACTCACACACACACACACACACACACACACACAAGATAATTTTGACAAATTTGACATTCCCTCTCACATTTTTTCCAGTGGACATTTAACATTTTTCTTCATAAATTTCTATTTTTGCTGAAGGATATAATTTCCTTGTATCAAAGGAATTTTAAAACTATAATAACTTAACACCTACCAACATCTATTGGCACTAGTGGTAAAGAACACGCCTGCCTATGCAGGATATGTAAAGAGACATGGGTTTGATCCCTGGGTAGAGAAGATCTCCTGGAGAAGGGCCTGGCAACTGACTCCAGTATTCTTGTTTGGAAAATCACAAGGACAGAGGAGCCTGGCAGGCTACAGTCCATAGGATCACAAAGAGTCGGACAGAACTTAAGTGACAGCACATGTACGACATCTATTGAGAGAGAAAAGAAATCTCCTATTTCCTTCAATTTATTTTTTCTATTCCGTGTCTTTCCCAGAACTTTATCCTAATACAACAACATTTTGCATTTAGTCTTTTCTTGATCTTCCTACCATGCTTCTCTGTACCAAATACAGATATAAATATTAAAATTTGATATTATTTCCTTTGAATATTAAAAATACTTCCTGTGGATTGTGCTAATCTGCATCTACTTGCACATAACCAAGGCATGATAAACAGATAATAATTTGAAAAACCCTTTAATGGAGGAGGTAATAGAAGTAAATGTGGAATTTGTCATTCTCCCTCCTCCATGAAGTTGTATACAAAATCATCCTGGAAGTTCTCTTGAGGTCCAGTGATTAAAACTTTGCCTTCCAATGCAGGAGACACAGATTCCAGGAGCTAAGATTCCATATGCCTCACGGCCAAAAAACCAAAACAAAATGGAAGCAATATTGTAGCAAATTCAACAGACTTTAAAAACGGGCCACATTGAAAAAAAAAAAAAAAAAGTCAACAACAACAGCTTGAAGGATTCAGTTTTTCCAGTTGTTTCCATGATGGGAATCAGAGAGGAGAGCACCCCGGGGCAGTGTGTCACAGTCAAATGTCTTAATTTATCAGAATTGTCTTAATTTATCAAGCGGAAGGCTGAAAATTTTCCATGGAAGGTGAGAACGTGGGACTTGACTGCCACACTTCTATGGTAGACTGTTTCTCGAGAGATGAATTTTAGAAAAGTAAATACCTTAGGAAAGGTAAAATAAGTAAGATCTAGAAGTAGATTTAGTTCAATTGTTTGAATATAGTTAAACAATGGAGTTGCTAGAAAACTTGCAGCTAAGGTTAGTTCGAATACACTGATCGCTGGCTTATCCAACAAGCTTCAGTGGCTCCACTCTGCTTATAAATGGATGTGCCCTCATTGATATTCAATTTGTTGTTATTGTTCAGTCGCTAAGTCATGTCAGACACTTGTGACACCATGGACTGCAGCATACCACGCTCCTCTCTGATTCACTGTTTCCTGGAGCTTGCTCAAATTCCTGTCAGTCGAGTTGCTGATGCTGTCTCATTCTTTGCCACCCCCTTCTTTTGCTTCCAGTCTTGCCCAGCATCAGGGTCTTTTCCAATAAATCAGCTCTTCACATCATGTGGCCAAAGTATTGAAGCTTCAGCTTCAGCAACAGTCTTTCAATTAATATTCAGGGTTGATTTTCTTTAGGACTGACTGATTTAATCTCTTTGAAGTTTAAGGGACTCTCAAGAATCTTCTTTAGTACCACAATTCGAAAGCATCAGTTCTTCGGCACTCAGCCTTCTTTATGGTCCACAGCTCTCACATCCACACATGACTACTGGAAAAACCACAGCTTTGATAACAAGTGATAATCCTATATATGTTAGGAAAATAGGCCACTGATTAAAAAAAAAAACATAGCTTTGACTGTACAGACCTTTGTTGACAAAGTGATATTCAACTGCATTACCACAAATGGTTTTTCAAACATAGGAATGATTTATTTTTTTCCCACGTCTTTTTCCTTCCTTCCCCTAGCTCACTCTTCCCTTTTCTTGGACTCTCCTCTGTCCTCTTGAGAACCAGATGGTTCCACCAAGTCTGCTTTTTCCCATTCTGCCAAATATTCAATCTCTGACCTGCTTCTTCATAAGTTTGTCTGGGCTCACAGGAGGAACTGCAGAGGGAACCAAGGAGGGGCCAATGGAGCAAAGCCATAAGGAAACTCTCACTTGAGAAGAACCTATCAAAAATCTCAAGAGATTTTTCTTTGTCTGCAAAGGAGCAAGGTTTTTTGGAATTCCATTTCTGATTGGATAATGTTTGGCTCTGTTTTGACGGGGACCAGGAGTTCCTATGTTTGAAAACAGGATATTTGTTTCTGAAGCTGACCTCAGGGAATGGGGCTTTTGGAAGTCCCTGCACACCAAGGCTCCTGTTATTTGAGGCTGCCTCTGAGTGGTACCTTCCAGAAATTGCAGTGCTAGATGCTAAAAAAAGAACTTCACACAGAAGTAACTAGAAGCCACAAAAATATTGCCCACTGAATTCAAATGCCAAATTTCTCCAATTTAACTTCCCTCCAATGTCTGTAGTCCCTCCTCTGACAGAAGAGTAACTGTGACAGAGGAGTTGAAGTGGAAGGAGGCAGGGGAATTCTTGTTTCGTGTCCTCTTGGTTTTGGATGAAGAAGTTGCATTTCCTCTGGAATTCCTTCTCCCTTTCCCATTTGCCATTCCCTACTTGTCCTTTGGATCTCAGTTCAGACACTACCTTCTGGAACTTTTTGCTGACTCAAGACTGGTTTAGAAACTCCTGAAATATACCTAGAATTCCCGAGATTATTTCAGTCTCATCAATAGTGTTTATTACATGTTTCATTATAACTGTCTCTTGTACGAGTCTTCCATTAGCATGCCCAGGGTTTAGTCTTCAAATATCGCATATATGCAAAAGTCTTTCCATCTTGGACTGCTCCTTCAAACTCCAAATTCACATATCCAGCTGCCTTCTTGACAAGTAGGCAAGTGGTCACTAGTTATTCCGGTTTCCAAATCTTCAACTGTCCAGGAATAAAGCCTGACTCCTGAGCCACTGGAGCAAAGGATGAATGAAAATAACACGTGAGGCTCCAAGGGAATGGGAACCTCTTCTAAAGAAGGTACACTTTCCTATAAGGCTTCTGAATAATGCTTTTAAGAAATTGTATTTATTTGGTTGTTTTGCATTTTGAAAAGATAATACACTCATAGAGTTCAGATGAAGTATAAATAGTTTACAGTTAAAAGATTCCTTCCCATCCCTGTTACTCACCTACCTGGTTCCTACTTTTTCTCTACCTTTCACAGGTTTCTAGTATTTGTTATTTAACTTTCTGGAGTTTCTTTATTCACTTATATGTGAATATATAGATTCATATGTTTGGGGTTTGCTTTTGATGCCCCACAACATATTTTGGGAATCTTTACACATTGATAACATAAAAGCTTCTTTGTTTGTCTTTGCTTAGTTTTACATTTTGTTGCAAAATAAAACATACAGAGAAGTAAGTAGAATCTTATTTCTGCCTGCATTGAGATGATTGTATGTGTTTCTTTCATTTTTAAAATAATATTAATATTCTTTTTTTTGGCTGCACAGCTTGTGGGAGTCTAGTTCCCTGACCAGGGATCAAACCTAGGCCCCCTGCAATGCAAGGATGGTGTCCTAACCACTGGACTGTCAGAGAATTCCTTCCTTAATAGGATTAATTAGTGTGGATTGAATTTATATTCTTCAGCCAACTTTCATTCTTTGGATAAATCCAACCTGGTAGTCCTGTATTATCTTTCACACTTATGTGGCTACATAGTGGGTCAATATTTTATTGAAGAGTTTTGTATCTATGATCATGAATGAGCCTGGCTTCAATTTTCTTTTTAAATATTGTCCTTGTCAGATTTTTGTATCAAGGCTATACTAGACACAGAAAGAGTTGAAAGAGTATATTCTTTTTTACACTCTAGAAGAATGGAACAGTTCTTTCTTTACTGTTTGACCAAATCCTCTAGTAAATCCATCAGTGCCTAGAGCATTTGTTTTGAGAAAAGTTTAAATTATTGATTTAAGTATATTCCAATAAAACTGACTTCAAAAAATGTCCTCTGGCAAGTTACATTTCCAGTCGATTTTGGATTCAGGGCCACTAGTATTATCATCATCATTTGATAGAAAGGATATCTTGTACTCCTTCTGAGCCTACCATTTTTTTTTACTGATTCAATAATTTATGCTTTATATCATCAAGTTCACAGCATAATAGTTCACATGTTAGTGTATAATCTGTATAATATACTGTAATAGCATACTACAATAACTATTATAGTATATTGTTGTATGTTATATACTATACTATATATTATTGTAGAAGTTATTATAACATGTAATTAATATTATATATAATAATGCTATATAATAACAATAGTAAATTTCCCACAAAGTGTCTGCCACCTTTTATATATCATCTCATTTAATCCCTAAAGTAACTCTTGACAGGTAACCTGTCATTATTTCACAGATGGAGGAACTAACCCTAAGAGGTTAGAGTATTTACTGACCAAAGTTTATATGACTTATCTGTTGAGAATTTGATGCCCTTAATTTTCCATATCAGTTCCCTCAAATGAGCATCCAATTTCTCAAGGGTATGTGTAGACTATTTATATATTTTTGGTTTTCCTGTTTCTCATTAAATTCATTCCTAAATATTTTATATTTCTATTGCTATTGTGAATAAAGTCTCTTATTCTTTACACTTTCAAATTACTGTTAGCACAGTGTATATGTGTTTTTAGTACTATTAACTTTATTTTGTAACTGCTCACAAAATGTCATGCATCTGTTCTGGTGAGAAAGTTTATGACTTTTATAAAAGGATACATAAATTCAGAAAAGCTTATACATTGCTGCCTGAAGTCCAGGTTTTCTCAAAGCTTGTAGCAAGTCCATTGTCATTTATCCTTACATGTGAACAGACTGCTTAGACACTGAAACAAACACCAGACTTTGTAACTTTGGACCCTTCAAAACCATATACTGGAGAAGTTCCATAACTGAATTTTTTTTCTTTCCCTAGGTAGTGAATTCAAAATCATAGGCTTTTGAGATAAATCTTCATATTTTTAGGCCACTGTCTGTATAACCACAGGAAGAAGTCAGACAACAGGCCAACCAACTTTTCTAGATGTTATGAATCTCAAAATTTATTCTCATTCATATGAGAATATGAATATGCACACCTTTACATATTTAGGTGTGCAATAACATGCACTTCCTAATTTCATCTTTTCTTGATAATTTTCCCAAGACATGTTTCTACTTCCTTTTTATCTAGGACATGATGGCAACAATATTCAATATAGTAGAAAATGTTGAGAAAGTTACATTGCAAGATTAAGTTTGGGTGAATTCTAAGAAAGCAAGCTTTATATACCAACAGTTTGATTTGTTCTTTGCTGGGATTTTATCCAGCAATATATTCTTAAGTTAAAGATCCCAATCTTCCTACTGCAATAATTCATGGAATCTATACTATTTTATCTCAATATTCTTCAATATTCACAATGTTGAATTTTTTTTTAATTTTTATTTTTACTTTATTTTTCTTTACAATACTGTATTGGTTTTGCCATACATTGACATGAATCCACCACGGGTGTACATGCGTTCCCAAACATGAACCCCCTCCCACCTCCTTCCCCATAACATCTCTCTGGGTCATCCCCGTGCACCAGCCCCAAGCATGCTGTATCCTGCTTTGGACATAGACTGGCGATTCGATTCTTACATGATAGTATACATGTTTCAATGCCATTCTCCCAAATTATCCCACCCTCTCCCTCTCCCTCTGAGTCCAAAAGTCCGCTATACACATCTGTGTCTTTTTTGCTGTCTTGCATATAGGGTCATCATTGCCATCTTTCTAAATTCCATATATATGTGTTAGTATACTGTATTGGTGTTTTTCTTTCTGGCTTACTTCACTCTGTATAATCGGCTCCAGTTTCATCCATCTCATCAGAACTGATTCAAATGTATTCTTTTTAATGGCTGAGTAATACTCCATTGTGTATATGTACCACAGCTTTCTTATCCATTCATCTGCTGATGGACATCTAGGTTGTTTCCATGTCCTGGCTATTATAAACAGTGCTGCGATGAACATTGGGGTACATGTGTCTCTTTCAATTCTGGTTTCCTCGGTGTGTATGCCCAGCAGTAGGATTGCTGGGTCATAAGGCAGTTCTATTTGCAATTTTTTAAGGAATCTCCACACTGTTCTCCATAGTGGCTGTACTAGTTTGCATTCCCACCAACAGTGTAGGAGGGTTCCCTTTTCTCCACACCCTCTCCAGCATTTATTGCTTGCAGACTTTTGGATCGCAGCCATTCTGACTGGTGTGAAGTGGTACCTCATTGTGGTTTTGATTTGCATTTCTCTAATAATGAGTGATGCTGAGCATCTTTTCATGTGTTTGTTAGCCATCCGTATGTCTTCTTTGGAGAAATGTCCATTTAGTTCTTTGGCCCATTTTTTGATTGGGTCGTTTATGTTTCTGTAATTGAGCTGCATAAGTTGCTTGTATATTTTTGAGATTAGTTGTTTGTCAGTTGCTTCATTTGCTATTATTTTCTCCCATTCAGAAGGCTGTCTTTTCACCTTGCTTATATTTTCCTTTGTTGTGCAGAAGATTTTAATTTTAATTAGATCCCACTTGTTTATTTTTGCTTTTATTTCCAGAATTCTGGGAGGTGGGTCATAGAGGATCCTGCTGTGATTTATGTTGGAGAGTGTTTTGCCTATGTTCTCCTCTAGGAGTTTTATAGTTTCTGGTCTTACATTTAGATCTTTAATCCATTTTGAGTTTATTTTTGTGTGCAGTGTTAGAAAGTGATCTAGTTTCATTCTTTTACAAGTGGTTGACCAGTTTTCCCAGCACCACTTGTTAAAGAGATTGTCTTTACTCCATTGTATATTCTTGCCTCCTTTGTCAAAGATAAGGTGTCCATATGTGTGTGGACTTATCTCTGGGCTTTCTATTTTGTTCCATTGATCTATATCACAATGTTGAATTTTGAAGAACCAATACAAGGGTAATAAATAGTATATGTGGCATGTGGCCTATATTTTCATTGCATCACACTTGATGTAAATAAGTCACAATTTAAGAACCACATCTACAGAAGCCTGCATTTGTAATAAAAACAATAAATGTGGATATTAAATATCAATTAATCAGCCCTTCTGGTTTTTCAGGTGAGTAAATGAACGTCAGAAGAGGTCAAGCAAAATAACTTGTTACCCGCAAATAACTAATAGACCTAGTTAGTAATAGAACTGAATTAGAAACCAGGACTTGCCAAACCCAGACATGTGCTCTTTCCACTAAACTATATGGTCATTCTAGGAAGTTGATAGATTTACAGTCCTCCTGTTTCCTTGGGAAAGGTCTCCATGGTAGCCAGTCAAGGCATTCAGAGCTTTTCTGTACATGAAGCTTTTCAGGTTGAACAAAAAAGGATTTTGTCTAACAGATTTCCTATACTCAGTATGTATATTTGCCTTCTCTCCACTATGAATTTTCTGATGTTCTGTAAGCTATGTGTTCTTGCTAAACACTTTTCCACATTCATTACATTTGTTGAGTTTTTCTTAAATATGACTTTTCTGATGTTTTTTAAGGTCTATCCTTCAGTTGAAGGCTTTGATGCATTTATTGTATTCATAAGGTTTCTCTCCAGTATGAAAGATCTGATATTGAATAAGGCCTGAGCAGTAACTAAAGGCTTTTCCACATTCATTACATTTATAAGATTTTTCACTGGTATGAATTTTCTGGTGATTTGTGAGGTTTGTATTCTGACTGAGGGCTTTTCCACATACATTTATAGGGTGTCTCTCCAGTGTGAGTTATCTGATGTTGAATATGCCCTGAACAGTCACTAAAAGCTTTCCCACATTCAGGTTTCTCTCCAGTATGAACTCTCATGTGTAAGGGATGAACTTTCATGTGTAAGGGATGAACTCTGGGCAAACGTTTTCCCATATTCATTACATTTATATGGTTTCTCTCTTCTATAACTTTTCTGATGTTGAATAAGGTATGTACTTCTGCTGAAATCTTACCCACATTCCCTTACATTCATAGAGCTTCTCTCCAGTATGAGTTCTTTGATGTCGAATAAGAGCTGAGTAGTTACCACAGCCTTTCCAACATTCACTACACTCATAGGGCTTCTCTCCAGTGTGAGTTCTTTGATGTTGAATAGACAGAACAATCACTAAAGGCACGCCCATATTCATTGCATTTGTATGGTTTCTCTCTAGTGTGTATTCCCTGATGTTGAATGAGGCCTGAGAGTAACTGAAAAATTTTCCTCAGTCATTACATTTAAAAGGTTTCTCTACAGTATGGGCAATATGATGTTGAATAAGACCTAAGTGATCACTGAAGGTTTTCCCACATTTGCTACATTCATAGAACTTTTATCTCATATGAATTCTTTGCTGTTGAGTAAGGTATGTACTGTGACTGAATATCATGCTGTATTCAGTACACTCAAAATGTCTTTCCCCTCTATGAATTCTCTGATGTTGAATAAGGACTGAGCAGTAACTGCAAACCTTCCCACATTCATTGCATTTATAGGGCTTTTCTTCAGCATGATTCTCTTGTGATTTGTTAAATGGGAACTCTGGTTAAATCTCTTTCCACATTCATCACCTTTATAAGGTTGTTCTCCAGTATGATGTGTATGATGTTTAATGAAAATATGAATGAATTAAATCTCTCTGAAGGTTTTCCCACTACATTTATGTTTTCTTTAAATCGCATTTACTTTGTATAATTAAATTTGAGTTTTATTTGAACATATTTCCACGGGTACCACATTCATGGCAATGCTCTTCAATAGTATCACTCTGCTCTGAAACAAGTATTGATGTTTCATTGAAATTTTCCCCAAGTTCATTACATTCTGTATCACTTTCTTTGGCAGAAATTTTCATGAAGGTGGCTAATATTTTCCCAGATATTTCCCTTTGTTTAGGTGCTAGTTCTTAAATTGGCCTCCAGGTGTCTCCCAATATAATCTTTTTCTTTGCAATTTCTTCCATTTTTATTCCTTCAGAGGAATTTTCTTTGAAAATGTCCTGCTGCTCTAGTGTTGATTTCTTGACTCTAGGTCTAGGCTTCCCATCTATTAGACATAAAAATACAAATTCACTATGAATCCAGTGCTAGGAGGGAAAAAAGCTACTATATTGGAAACAAGATAATGAAACTGAAAATACTCAGAGTATTTCATATGGGGAACATAAATATGGTATATTAATCTAAGGAAGGAAGAGATGGAAAGGCTACTTGTGTGAAAAGGCATCATTCAAGAATAATGTAATCAAAGATAATGAAGTAATCAGCCTGTTAGATGGGATGATTAGAGAAAAGACTAAACTATAGAACTTAGAGGAGAAACATATGCAAATGAGCACAGATTAAGAAAAGAAAAACTCTTATCAAAGAGAGATCGTCTTTTAGGAAATCTTCTGTGAGAAAACTATTTAAGCAACATTTACACTATTGTCTCAAAGGCTACTAGGAGGTATTTAATGTATTTCAAATAAACTTTCCCATTGGATATGGAATTTTGAATTGCACAAAGCAAGAGTTTTACCTAATCTCTCTTTATGAATGACTGCTAATGTTATTGCTTTACCTTTGATGTAACAAGAGCAGAAACTAGGTCTAAAAGGAAGAAGACTACAAAAGGGGGAAGTTTATTCCTTTGACTTGGAAAATAATTCTTAGGGTTTTCCAGTGACAAACCTGCATTGTTGTTGTTGCTTTTAATTCTCAGTCAAGGATAGAAAAGCAAGAAACATTAATCTCAGAGAACAAAAGAAGGATATATATCAGCATATCTTGTAGTCCTTCACTATAGGTTCATACTTAGGAATGAGTACTAATATGTTGATTGAAAGCTAAGTGGTTTTGTGTAAAGACATGATGAATATTAGGTTTCACTGCAGGATTACTGGGCAGGGACCTGGCTGTTTTATTATGAAGTGAAAGTTGCTCAGTTGTGTCAAACTCTTTGCGAACCCCTGGACTCTGTAGTCCATGGAATTCTTCAGGTCAGAATACTGGACTGAGTAGCTGTTCCCTTAGAGGATCCCCTAAATGTTGGCACCTATAGTCTTTTATTTTGGACTGATCAGTTTCCCCGTAATGAAATACTTCAAACTTCTACTTGGAAAAGGTGTTATCAACCAAACTTGAATCTACTAGCCTGTGCTCAGTAAAGCCAAGTTACTGACATCGGGCTATAGTGAAGGAAAAGTGCAGCATTTCTTGAAGGGTGTCAAGCAAGGAATTCAGGTAGCTAGTGCTCCAAAGGTCTGGATTTCCAGATGACTTGGCTTTCAGGGAAACTTTTTAAAGACAAGGAGAGGGAGGAGAGTTGTGGGGTGTGTGATCAGCTTGGACACTCTTCTGATTGGTTGGTGGCAAGTAATTGGGAGTTTAACATCATCAACCTTCTGGTTCCAAATGCTCTGGGGTCTATGTGCTTGTGGGCAGCATACAGTTAACTTCTTCCACCTGGGGAATTTCAGTTTCTACAAAACAGCTCAAAGGACACATCTCAGAATATCTACAGCACTTGAGGAGGAACTAAAGATCCTTGACTCTTTTTTAATGGCTAAACTATTATTATTTTGTCTTGCTTGACTGTTTTCCTTTCTTTCTACTTATTCATTTTGATGAAATTTACTTTCTAGAACTTGGAGAAGCTAGGAAAATAAAGTTTTTCTACAAACAAGAGTCAGGCAAAAGATATGAAGTGGGAAGGGTCTGTTTGGGGAAGACCCCATAGGATCCTGTTAGGTTATAAGGGGGTGGGATGTAGAAGTCTGATGGCCCATGTTCTGAATCAAGTGAAAGGAAGAATTTGTGGAGTGAGGGTCTCCCTATTCAGTATGTAGATTTTCACTTAAGTGTCTATTTTTGATGTGACCCCTAGATCCAGGAATGTAAAAATCAAGCATTAAACATGAGAAATTAATGATTTTATTAACTGTATTCCTAATATTCAACATAAATTCTTCATTGTAACTAGTTTATTGTTGCTCCTTCTGTCCAAAAAGCCCTTCTTTCTTTGTTTTACCTAATTCTTGATCATACTTTAGAGTTTCACTCAAATTACACTAGTCTCATGACATTCCTAACTCCCTAGTTTTCCTAATCTCCCACAGTATTTACTGTACTGTTTTAACTTCTAATTTTAGCACTGAAAAGCAGTGCCTTATATTTATCTATTAAAAAATTCTATTGGAGTATAGTTGCTTTACAAAGTTGTGCTATTTTCTACTGTACATAAAAATGAACCAGCTATACATATACATATACATGTACATATACATATATCCCCTCTTTTTTGGAGAGACTGTCATGCAGAGTGAAGTAAATCAGAAAGAGAAAAATAAATATCACATATTAACACATATAAATGGAATTTAGAAAAATGATATAGATGACAGATAAGCCTAGTATTTGTCTATTATCTCATTTTTGCATATGCTGTCTCGAGTTATTGTTTCATGTTTTGGAAGAAAGGAAACTCATTACTTTTTTGGTTTTATAGCTAATATTCACTGAGTTTATGCCAAGCTGATTCACAATATAACACAGTTAATTCTCCTAAAGAGCCTATGAAGTGAATGATAGGATCTCTACTTTAAGGGAGATTCAGAGTACTGAGTCATTTGCTTAAAGTCACACATTAAGCCAGAACTCCGGAGTCCAAGCTCTTTATCTCTACTGCCCTAAGAAGAAGTATGATGTAATATAAAAGATAAAGGCTAAAGTTTTGACCAACCTAGACAGCATATTAAAAAGCAGAGACATTACTTTGCCAACAAAGGTCCGTCTAGTCAAGGCTATGGTTTTTCCAGTGGTCATGTATGGATGTGAGAGTTGGACTATAAAGAAAGCTGAGCGCCAAAGAATTGATGCTTTTGAACTGAGGGGTTGTACAAGACTCTTGAGAGTCCCTTGGACTGCAAGGAGATCCAACCAGTCCATTCTAAAGGAGATCAATCCTGGGTGTTCATTGGAAGGACTGATGTTGAAGCTGAAACTCCAATACTTTGGCCACCTGATGTGAAGAGCTGACTCATTAGAAAAGACTCTGATGCTGGGAAAGATTGAGGGCAGGAGAGGAAGGGGGCGACAGAGGATGAGATGGCTGGATGGCATCACCGACTCAATGGACATGGGTTTGTGTGGACTCCGGGAGTTGGTGATGGACAGGGAGGCCTGGCGTGCTGCGGTTCATGGGGGTCGCAAAGAGTTGGATACAACTGAGCAACTGAACTGAACTGAAAGACTTAGTTTTAATCCCAGCTTTCTACAGACTACTTGTGTGATATCAGGTAAGCCCTTCTCATCTGTCCCCTTTCTAATCCTTAATTCCACGGATACTGTGACCTTTCAAATACAAAAAATTCTGAACACTTAAATTTCTCCCATACTTTTGAGATAAAAGTCCTTAAGGATTTGACCCACCTACAAATCCAGCATCATTATTTGTCACTTTCATATGCCTTATATTCTAACCATATTGTTTTTACTTCCTAGAGTTCATCATATTTTTCATGTTTCCCTCCTCATGCTGATCTTTAATTTAGAACTTCTCTCCCACTACCTACTGTTTGCTAAACTAATTGCTAATCCTGTTCATTCTTCAGGATTCAATTCCAACATTACCGTTCTCTGCTCCTTATCTATATTCTCATATCCTCTATAATAATAAAATAATTATTCTTAAAAATGATAATAGCTAACATTTAATGAGTGCTTATAATGCTATAGTCCATGGGGTCACAAGAGTTGGACACAACTTAGTGACTGAACCACCACCAGCTGCCTCAGAGAGCAAAGAATCTGCCTGCTAATGCAGAAGACCCAGGTTCAATCCTTGGGTTGGAAAGATCTCCTGGGAAAGGGAATGGCAACTCACGCTGGTATTCTTCCCTGGGGAATTCCATGGACAGAGGAGCCTGGTGGGTCCCAGTCCATGGGGTCACAGAGTCTGACACAACTGAGCAACTAACACTTTATCAAGCTTAAAACTGTTGTAGGAATGGGGACCGGTTCCAAGGCCCAAGAGTGGGCTCTTGTCTAACACTCAGAAATGAATTGTCCAAGGAGACACATATGCTGACTGACAAAGCAAGAGACTTCCTTGGGAAAGGACACCTGGGAAGGGAACCCAGGAAAACTGCTCTGTCATGTGGCTCACAGCTTCAGGTTTTATGGTGATGGAATTAGTCTCTGAGTTGTCTTTGGGCAATCATTCTGACTCAGAGTTCTTCCTGGTGGCACACGCATTGCTCAGCCAAGATGGATGCCAGCGAGAAGGATTCTGGGAGACGACCAGACATGTGGTGTCACTTTTTAACTTTTCCCAAACTCTTCAGGTTGGTGGTGACTTATTAGTCCTGTATTCCTTAGTAGAACTTTCTGTTGTAAAATAACTCATGCAAATGATTATTATGGTGCCTGGTAAGGATAGGCAGTTTCAGTCACTGTGCTTCCCCAAAAGGATCTACATACGGATATGGAAAGATTCCCTGAGATATAGTGAAAAAAGCAAGAGGCTAACCAGTGTACGTAATTTTATTTTTTAAAGGAGAGATAAGAATCTGTATTTGTTATAAACTCTGGTCAGATAAGTATAGGGGTTATGTAAAGAGAGTGGGGAGCAGGAACTGGGCAGATGTAGAAAAAAATCTAAGGTAAGTCTTTCACTGCATATCTTTTTTACTTATTTTTGAATCATACGAATGCATCAGATATTCAAAAAAGTAAACTTGAACAATTATAATCCTAAAAAATAATTTTTTCTTACTTTCTTTGATCATAATGTCTTTTATTGCACGGTTGGCTTTTGGAATCTTAGGTCCCCAACCAGGGATTGAACCTGGGTCAACACAATGGAGCAGAGATAGCACTCTCAACAAATAGCCACAAGCAAAAAAACAAGACCAAAAAACCTAACCTAGACAGACCTTATATCCTTCACAAAAACTACTCTGGCAGAAACCAGTTATCTTGAGCGCGTCTCAAATGATCTTTTGAACAGGGAGCAACACAAATTTCACAATGGGGAAACATAGGAGAATGGAAAAGACAGACAAGTGCTTGATGTACCCCGCCCCCCTCCCCCGCCTGGAATCATCCCCTACATTGGCGACAGGACCTGAAACTTCACTTGGAGGCGAGGCGGTTACCAGGATACCTAGAGACCTGTCGAGACACTCCCACGACTCCATCCGGAGCGTTGCTGTGTTGCAGTCTCGCAACTGATAGTGCGGCATCTCCATAGAAGGCTTTTTGAAACAGCAAAGCGTACTGTCAACCAGTAACCTATCAAACACTATTCAGACTGCCACTAGACACTCTCCCCAAAAACGCGGGCTTGGGCTACGAGCCAAGGGCTGGCGACGGGAAATGACGCAACAGAGGTGCTGAGAATCCTGGGCAACTCACCTCTCTCGCTGTCTCCATGACAATGGCCAGATTGGTCCCAGCACTCCAGGCAGCAACTTTTGATCTGGACCTAGGAACCAACGCCGAAGAATGAATGTTTTTGAACAGTGGTGTTGGAGAAGACTCTTGAAAGTCCCTTGGACTGCAAGGAGATCCAGCCAGTCCACCCTAAAGGAAATCAGTCCTGAATATTCATTGGAAGAACTGATGCTGAAGCTGAAACTCCAATAATTTGGCCACCTGATGTGAAGAACTGACTCATTGGAAAAGACTCTGATCCTGGGAAAGATTGAAGGTGGGAGGAGAAGGGGACCGACAGAAGATGAGGTAGTTGGATGGCATCACCGACTCAATGGACCTGAATTTGAGTAAACTCTGGGAGTTCGTGATGGACAACGAGGCCAGGTGTGCTGCAGTTGATGAGGTCGCAAAGAGTTGGACACAGCTGAGCGACTAAACTGAACTGAACTGAGGAATCAAAGGTCAAGTTTGGTGCTCTGCATCCACCTGTTTTTCTGTCATGGATCAGGTCTTGTTTATCCTCCCACACCTTCAACTTCTCCGCAGAGAATAATGCCGGGTATAAGACCGAAGAGTCTCAGGTTCCATTTATGTTGCCTAAGAACATAACCTTCATACCCTCACAAAGGCAAGTTTAACACCCAGAGAGGATACTTTTTTTAAAAATTCTTTCCACTGTACAAGAGGCTTTTTCCCCCTTAAAGAACATAAGGTTTCATTCTAATCTTGTTTCTGTGGCATTCAATCTTCCTTCCATCCTTTGTAAAAGGAAATGATAGCTATGTCATGAAACAGGGATGAATAGGAATACCCAGGAATCATCCATCCATAGAAACAACCACTGAGCTCTCATGACCCTGTGAAACAACTCTTTTGGAATTCTGGAGTCTAGTCAAACACTTACAAAGTCTCGAGGAGAAACTGATGAAAAGAGTTAAATTTTGACAACTATCACTGTTTCATGTAGCAGCTACCATCCCGCATCTCCTAGCAATATGGCAGGCAGCCAGTGGGAACTATTGGCCTTGTGCCTGGTGCAGGTTGCTGGTGCAGTGGTGGGCAATAAAGATGTTGCTCTCTGAAACTTGAGATTTTATGTTTTGATTGCTGATCACTGCTTTTGATTGCTGAGAAGCCAGCACAGAAGTCAGCCACAGTTTTAACTCCAAAGGGCTGAAATGGCTTATCAACCCCTAGGGTATCTGAAAAAACAGTACATCACTCCATAAGTTTTGTGTTTTGCTTTCATTCTTCTAAAGTTATTTTCTAATCTCCTTTGTGATTTCTTTAATGATCCATTGGTTGTTTAAGACTATGTTAATTTCCATTTTTGTTCTTGTTGTTCAGTTGCTAAGTCATGTCCAACTCTTTGCAACCCCCTGGACTGCAGTATGCCAGGCTTCTCCGTCCTCCACTGTTTCCCAGAATTTACCCAAATTCATGTCCATTGAGTTGGTGATGCCATCCAACCAGCTGATCCTCTACTGCCTCTTTCTCATTTTGCCTTCAGTCTTTCCCAGCCTCAGGGTCTATTCCAATGAGTCTGCTCTTTGCATCAGGTGGCCAAAGCATCGGAGCTTCAGCTTCAGCATCAGTTCTTACAATGAATATTTAGGGTTTATTTCCTTAGGATTGACTGGCTTGATCTCCTTGCTGTCCACAGGGCTCACAAGAGTCTTCTCCAGCACCATAATTCAAAAGCATCAATTCTTCAGCAGGCAGCCATCTGTATGATCCAACTGTAACATCCATACATGACTACTGGAAAAACCATAGTTTTTACTATAGAGATTTTTGTTGGCAGAGTGATGTCTCTGCTTGTTAATATGCTGTCTAGGTTTGCCATAGCTTTCTTTCTGAGGAGCAATTTCATGGCTGTGGCCACCATCCACGGTGATTTTTCAGCTCATGAAAATAAAGTTTGCCACTGCTTCCACTTTTCCTCATTCTATTTACTTTCCATATAGTTGTGAATTTTTCAGCTTTCCTTCTGCTTTTGATTTTAGTTTTATTATATTTTGATCAGAAAAGATACTGTGTATGATATTAATCTTTTAAAAATTATTAACATTTTAATTGTGGTCTAACATATGCTCCATCCTAGAGAATGTTGCATGTTAACTTCAGAAAAAATGTGTATTCTGCTGTTGTTGAATGAAATGTTCTATACATATTTTGTTAGGTCTAATTGGTTCATATTGCTCAAATACTCCATTTTTAAAGGACTAATCTGATTCCTTTATTCATTAAAGAATTTGATTTGCAATAGCATCAAAAATAATAAAATACCTAAGAATCAATTTAGCCAAGGAAGCAAAAGATTTATACATCAAATACTACAAAATATTGCTGAAGAAAATGAAAGATCTAAGTAAATGAAAAGACATACCAGGTTCATGGATTAGAAGACAATGTTAAAAAGCAGAAACATTACTTTGCCAACAAAGGTCCATCTAGTCAAGGCTATGATTTTTCCAGTAGTCATGTATGGATGTGAGAGTTGGACTATAAAGAAATCTGAGCACTGAAGAATTGATGCTTTTGAACTGTGGTGGTGGAGAAGACTCTTGAGAGTCCCTTGGACTGCAAGGAGATCCAACCAGTCCATTCTAAAGGAGATCAGTCCTGAATATTCATTGGAAGGACTGAAGCTTAAGCTGAAACTCCAATGCTCTGGCCACCTGATGCGAGGAACTGACTCATTGGAAAAGACCCTGATGCTGGGAGAGATCAAAGGATAGAGGAGAAGGGGACGACAGAGGATGAGATGGTTGGATGGTATCACCGACTCAGTGGACATGAGTTTGAATCAACTCTGGGAGTTGGTGATGGACAGGGAGGCCTGGAGTCCTGCAGTCCATGGGGTCGCAGAGTTGGACATGACTGAGCGACAGAACTGAACTGATTGTTCAGTTGGCAACACTATTCAAAGCAAGTTCAATGTAGTCCCTGTCAAAATACCAAAAATGTTTTTCTACAGAAATAGAGTGTTCAGTTCAGTTCAGTTAAGTAACTCAGTCATATCTGACTCTTTGTGACCCCATGAATCGCAGCACGCCAGGCTTCCCTGTCCATCACCAACTCCTGGAGTGCACTCAAATTCATGTCCATCGAGTCGGTGATGCCATCCAACCATCTCATACTCTGTCATTCCCTTCTCCTCCTGCCCCCAATCCCTCCCAGCATCAGAGTCTTTTCCAATGAGTCAACTCTTCCCATGAGGTGGCCAAAGTATTGGAGTTTCAGCTTCAACATCAGTCCTTCAAATAAACACCCAGGACTGATCTCCTTTAGGATGGACCGGTTGGATCTCCTTGCAGTCCAAGGGACTCTCAAGAGTCTTCTCCAACACCACAGTTCAAAGGCATCAATTCTTCGGCACTCAGCTTTCTTCACAGTCCAACTCTCACATCCATACATGACCACTGGGAAAACCATAGCCTTGACTAGACGGACCTTTGTTGGCAAAATAATGTCTCTGCTTTTGAATATGCTATCTAGGTTGGTCATAACTTTTCTTCCAAGGAGTAAGCGTCTTTTAATTTCATGGCTGCAGTCACCATCTGCAGTGATTTTGGAGCCCAGAAAAATAAAGTCTCTCACTGTTTCCACTGTTTCCCCATCTATTTCCCATGAAGTGATGGGACCAGATGCCATGATCTAGTTTTCTGAATGTTGAGGTTTAAGCCAACTTTTTCACTCTCCTCTTTCACTTTCACCAAGAGGCTCTTCAGTTCTTCTTCACGTTCTTCCATAAGGGTGGTGTCATCTGTATATCTGAGGTTATTGATATTTCTCCCAGCAATCTTGATTCCAACTTGTGCTTCCTCCAGCCCAGCATTTCTCATGATGTACTCAGCATATAAGTTAAATAAGCAGGGTGACAATATACAGCCTTGACACACTCCTTTCTGGATTTGGAACCAGTCTGTTGTTCCATGTCCAGTTCTAACTGTTGCTTCCTGGCCTGCATACAGGCTTCTCAAGAGGCAGGTCAGGTAGTTGGTATTCCCATCTCTTTCAGAATTTTCCACAGTTTATTGTGATCCACACAGTCAAAGGCTTTGGCATAGTCAATAAAGCAGAAATAGATGTTTTTCTGGAACTCTCTTGCTTTTTCCATGATCCAGCAGATGATGGCAATTTGATCTCTGGTTCCTCTGCCTTTTCTAAAACCAGCTTGAACATCTGGAAGTTCACAGTTCACGTACTGCTGAAGCCTGGCTTGGAGAATTTTAAGCATTACTTTACTAGCGTGTGAGATGAGTGCAATTGTGCGGTAGTTTGAGCATTCTTTGGCATTGCCTTTCTTTAGGATTGGAATAAAAACTGACCTTTTCTCGTCCTATGGCCACTGCTGAGTTTTCCAAATTTGCTGGCATATTGAGTGCAGCACTTTCACAGCATCATCTTTCAAGATTTGAAGTAGCTCAACTGGAATTCCATCACCTGCACTAGCTTTGTTCGTAGTGATGCTTTCTAAGGCCCACTTGACTTCACATTCCAGGATGTCTGGCTCTAGGTGAGTGATCACACCATCGTGATTATCTGGGTCATGAAGATCTCTTTTGTACCCTTCTTCTGTGTATTATTGCCACCTCTTCTTATTATCTTCTGCTTCTGTTAGGTCCATACCATTTCTGTCCTTTATCGAGCCCATCTTTGCATGAAATGTTCCCTTGGTATCTCTAAATTTTCCTGAAGAGATCTCCAGTCTTTCCCATTCTGTTGTTTTCCTCTATTTCTTTGCATTGTTTGCTAAGGAAGGCTTTCTTTATCCTCCTTGCTATTTTTTGGAATTCTGCATTCAAATGGGTATACCTTTCCTTTTCTCCGTTGGTTTTCGCTTCCCTTCTTTTCACAGCTATTTGTAAGGCCTCCTCAGACAGCCATTTTGCTTTTTTGCATTTCTTTTTCTTGGGGATGGTCTTGATTCCTGTCTCCTGTACAAAGTTATGAACCTTCATCCATAGTTCATCAGGCACTCTATCAGATCTAGTCCCTTAAATCTAAAATATAAAAAATAATTTAACATGCTTTAAAGATCTAACTTTATGAGAAAAACTATAAAACTCTTAGGATAAAACACAGGTAAAAAAATACTCATGACCAGAGTGGCTTCCTAATTTTTTTAACCTTTACATCTCTTGGTGGAATTTTGGGGACCTGTCCTGCGTTTAGTTGCATTTAAGCATCCAAAATGTGTGTGTGTTGGGAGGGGGGGAGCGGGGTGGGGGTGCTATTTCTCACAGAGACAGGCCGAGCATCACCTGTATCAGAATTATCTGGGATGACTGCTGAACATGCAGTGTTTCTCAGACTTTCCTCAAGCCAACGAGTAGTGAAGCATGTGAATCTGTATTTTAATCAGTTCTGCAGGTATGTTTTTTAAAAATATAAACCAGGTTATACTTTGTAGAATGTATTAAGACCTTCAGGATCTTTCGAAGACCCGCTTTCCGGGCCTTTAGTGTCAAGTTCTCAGTCTCAGTGTCACACCAGGGAAGGTGCTCTGGAACAGTCTCCAAGAACGTCTGAGCATAGCTTGGCGGTTCAGGACCTTGCGGCGCAGGCGCGGAGCCACGGCCGTTGGTATGCTTCCTATTCTCCTTAGCGTCTCTGTCCTCTAACAGGTCATCTGCTCCAGGAGAACTAGGGCTGGGCGGTTAATCAGGCAATGACTGGCTCTCCGTACTAAGCAGCACACGAGTCTGCGTGGAAGAGTGTCAGTGACCTCGGGAAACTTGGTGAGACCCGGCGTTCGACTCAAGGGTTTCTCATTAATCCTTCCGGCTTCCTCTAGCTCCGCGCACTCAGGTTCCGTCCAAGCCAGGGTCCGGGCCAGGGTGTGTCCCGGCGCTCGGCCAGAGACGGCCGGTGAGTAGGGCACGCCGAGTCCTGGGTCCTGGACGGGTGGGCCTGGAGATTCTGTGCAGTGGTCGTGCCGAAACAGGTCTCGCGGGGAATACCAGCGAGTGGCCTGGGGGTGGCCTATCCGCAGATCCGGCCGAGAGGTGCCTCCGCTGTTGGGACTCGGCACGGTATCTCGCCTCCCGGGTCGGCAGAGCCTAGTCCTTCGGCTGCAGTGACAGATGTTCTCCGGGTGAGCCCCTGGGAGATGGAAATGATCAGAGTTGCCTTCTGCTCCGTTCTAGCTGGGCGAGGAAGTGCTTCTGTATTGCGGGTGTTTCCCAGATGTTTAGCGGGTGCTAGGCGCTAAGAGTTTTTAGCAGAATTAACTCATTTAATCCTCGGTTTAACCCCATGAGATGTACTATATCATCCTCATTTACAGATAAGAAAATCGAGGCACATAGAGACTAAGTACTTTACTTGAAATTACCGAACTTGAGAGCAGTAGTATTTTTCAATGATTCTGATGATAAGGGTTGATGCTTGAACATAGCGGGTGTTATGTTAGAGGTACTGACAAATTCTGTATATCAAATTCTGTGAATCTGTTGTGACTTTGAGCCAATCTTTAAGGACACTGTCGTTTGAAGAGCATCTTGTCATAGGCCTGGAGACTTGACCATCTCTGTTCTAGAGTTGAATGGAGGCTGCTGAGGCTAACTCCGGTGCATTGGGAAAGGCTCCAGGAAGTAGTCAGTCCCTTACCAGAAAGCAAAGCACCAGAAGAGCTATTCAATTTTTTTTTTAATGTAGAAATTTTCCTCATGGTTTCTATGTGTCTGTCGTAGGTGTCACATACACAAACAATATATAATAACAGTTACACATGTCATGAGCTTATTTGAAATGCCGAAACGACTGGATTGGGGGAAGGGTGGGGAGGCTCTTGTACTGCACACTATATACACATTAGTTAAATTAGAGATAATCTTATATCAAAGATATAAGACTGGCATATTTTACCAGTCATCAAGTATTAATAAGCATCAAAGTAAACC
This sequence comes from Budorcas taxicolor, assembly GCF_023091745.1. NCBI lineage: Eukaryota > Metazoa > Chordata > Mammalia > Artiodactyla > Bovidae > Budorcas > Budorcas taxicolor. The sequence goes on from NC_068920.1 coordinate 29,586,784, forward strand.
CTCAAAATTGGCTCTCTCCTTTCAACTCTGTTCTAGTTCTTTCTCTGTTCGGGAGATTCTGCCTATTTTTAGATAGTCTACGTTTTTAGAGTTCCAGTGAGTCAGTTTATAACTGTCTTCAAATTTCAGATCTTCCTGGTTTCCCTTTGTCTCCAAAACCCTGAACATTTTATCAAAAATAACCCTTCTCCAAGGTGGACTGTAACATGTAAAAATATAATAATATCCCACTATATACAAAATCCCCATTGTACCTATGTCACCCTTATTGAGTGTGAATGTTCTCAGATCTTCAGACTTCTATTGGACATGAGGACTTTGCTTTAGAGGATTTAGACGCTTTGCATTTTACCGCCTGAGAGATTCACTATTTATCAATTGTGTAACTGTTAATACTTTAGTTCCATTGCACTGGAGAAGTAATTCTCTACCTTTAAGACCTACCGTCCCTTGTACTATCTTGAAATAAAATTCATAGGTAATATTAACTACCTACAGATATAATATCACTATATTACCTTAATTGTAATAAAAAGGAGAAAAAAAGGAAAGTAATTTTAAATAATATGTATTTCAGCACGTAAATGATTGGATAAAACAGACTATTGTACGTATACATACAATCACTATGAATGCAACAGCTTTGAATGCAGGCTGATATGTGAATGTTGTAGTTAGGAATCTAATACCATAAGTGGTTTGATTTTCCTAAAATGGTGAACAATTCCTAGTATCATTCAGAGAGAAAGAAGTATTTCCTTGATTTTGCACTACATAGAAAATTTCTACAAAATACTTTGTATTTACATAAAAAGTAGTGGTGCATTCCAGCCTCACGTAACAATTAAAAAAAATTTTTTTAAAGTCTGTCAGGATAAGGAACATTCTTTGTTTTTGCAGAAATAGCCATCATCATTCAGTTCAATTCAGTTCAGTTGCTCCGTCGTGACCGACTCTTTGGGACCCCATGAACTGCAGCACGCCAGGCCTCCCTGTCCATCACCAAATCCCGAAGTTCACTCAGATTCATGTCCATCGAGTCATAATGCCATCCAGCCATCTCATCCTCTGTCGTCTCCTTCTCCTCCTGCCCCCAATCCCTCCCAGCATCAGAGTCTTTTCCAATGAGTCAACTCTTCCCATGAGGTGGCCAAAGTATTGGAGTTTCAGCTTTAGCATCAGTCCTTCAAATAAACACCCAGACTGATCTCCTTTAGAATGGACTGGTGGGATCTCCTTGCAGTCCAAGGGACTCTCAAGAGTCTTCTCCAACACCACAGTTCAAAGGCATCAATTCTTCGGCACTCAGCTTTCTTCACAGTCCAACTCTCACATCCATACATGACCACTGGGAAAACCATAGCCTTGACTAGACGGACCTTTGTTGGCAAAATAATGTCTCTGCTTTTGAATATGCTATCTAGGTTGGTCATAACTTTCCTTCCAAGGAGTAAGCGTCTTTTAATTTCATGGCTGCAGTCACCATCTGCAGTGATTTTGGAGCCCAGAAAAATAAAGTCTCTCACTGTTTCCACTGTTTCCCCATCTATTTCCCATGAAGTGATGGGACCAGATGCCATGATCTTAGTTTTCTGAATGTTGAGGTTTAAGCCAACTTTTTCACTCTCCTCTTTCACTTTCACCAAGAGGCTCTTCAGTTCTTCTTCACGTTCTTCCATAAGGGTGGTGTCATCTGTATATCTGAGGTTATTGATATTTCTCCCGGCAATCTTGATTCCAACTTGTGCTTCCTCCAGCCCAGCATTTCTCATGATGTACTCAGCATATAAGTTAAATAAGCAGGGTGACAATATACAGCCTTGACACACTCCTTTCTGGATTTGGAACCAGTCTGTTGTTCCATGTCCAGTTCTAACTGTTGCTTCCTGGCCTGCATACAGGCTTCTCAAGAGGCAGGTCAGGTAGTTGGTATTCCCATCTCTTTCAGAATTTTCCACAGTTTATTGTGATCCACACAGTCAAAGGCTTTGGGATAGTCAATAAAGCAGAAATAGATGTTTTTCTGGAACTCTCTTGCTTTTTCCATGATCCAGCAGATATTGGCAATTTGATCTCTGGCTCCTCTGCCTTTTCTAAAACCAGCTTGAACATCTGGAATTTCATGGTTCATGTATTGCTGAAGCCTGGCTTGGAGAATTTTAAGCATTACTTTACTAGCATGTGAGATGAGTACAATTGTGCGGTAGTTTGAGCATTCTTTGGCATTGCCTTTCTTTGGGATTGGAATGAAAACTGACCTTTTCTATTCCTGTGGCCACTGCTGAGTTTTCCAAATTTGCTGGCATATTGAGTGCAGCACTTTCACAGCAGCATCTTTCAGGATTTGAAGTAGCTCAACTGGAATTCCATCACCTGCACTAGCTTTGTTCGTAGTGATGCTTTCTAAGGCCCACTTGACTTCACATTCCAGGATGTCTGGCTCTAGGTGAGTAGTCACACCTTCGTGATTATCTGGGTCATGAAGATCTTTTTTGTACAGTTCTTCTGTGTATTATTGCCACCTCTTCTTAATATCTTCTGCTTCTGTTGGGTCGATACCATTTCTGTCCTTTATTGAGCCCATCTTTGCATGAAATGTTCCCTTGGTATCTCTAATTTTCTTGAAGAGATCTCTAGTCTTTCCCATTCTGTTGTTTTCCTCTATTTCTTTGCATTGATTGCTGAGGAAGGCTTTCTTTATCTCTCCTTGCTATTCTTTGAAACTCTGCATTCAGATGCTTATATCTTTCCTTTTCTCCTTTGCTTTTCACTTCCCTTCTTTTCACAGCTATTTGTAAGGCCTCCTCAGACAGCCATTTTGCTTTTTTGCATTTCTTTTCCACGGGGATGGTCTTGATTCCTGTCTCCTGTACAATGTCATGAACCTCCGTGCATAGTTCATCAGGCACGCTGTCTATCAGATCTAGTCCCTTAAATCTATTTCTCACTTCCAATGTATAATCATAAGGGATTTGGTTTAGGTCATATCCGAATGGTCTAGTGGTTTTCCCTACTTTCTTCAATTTCAGTCTGAATTTTGCAATAAGGAGTTCATGATCTGAAGCACAGTCAGCTCCCAGTCTTGTTTTTGCTGACTGTATAAAGATTCTCCATATTTGGCTGCAAAGAATATAATCAATCTGATTTCGGTGTTGACCATCTGGTGATGTCCACGTGTAGAGTCTTCTCTTATGTTGTTGGAAGAGGGTGTTTGCTATGACCAGTGCGTTCTCTTGGCAAGACTCTATTAGCCTTTGCCCTGCTTCATTCCATATTCCAAGGCCAAATTTGCCTGTTACTCCAGGGGTTTCTTGACTTCCTACTTTTGCATTCGAGTCCCCTATAATGAAAAGGACATCTTTTTTGGGTGTTAGTTCTAAAAGGTCTTGTAGGTCTTAATAGAACCATTCAGCTTCAGCTTCTTCAGCATTACTGGTTGGGGCATAGACTTGAATTACTGTGATATTGAATGGTTTGCCTTGGAAATGAAGAGAGATCATTCTGATTCTAATAACACCATGAAATCAACGTTCCAACCAAAACAAACCAAAAAACCTCACAAATTCTCAAAACTGCCAACAGAATAATGGCAGAGTAGCTTAAGGATCTGGGCTGCGAGAATGTAAGCCAGCCAACCTAAGCAGTTAGGTAAATTCCTACTAAGAAATATTAGCACCATAAAGTATGCAACTGGATTTTATTCCAAGGTTCTAAATAAATTAGAATTCTGACTTATCAATCAACTCAGTGGTAGGGTCTTGCATTCCCTGTTTTCAGCTGAAAGGAATGTTCTTGGCAAAGCTGGACACAGACAGCAGCATCATCATGTTGCTCTTGAGGTTCTCCATGGATGGCTTCTTGATGAACATCTTCCAAGGTTCACCTCGACATCTGGAAGGTTCCCAGTCTCTGAGAAAGGCAAGACTTGTGAAACCAGATATGCTCCTAACCTAGTGGATCTCAAATTTTACAGTTTGTTGCCTACTGTCATACCCAAGGGCTCTGGATAAATTTACAAGAGAATGGGTTAGGGAAAAAGCTTCAGTGGGGAAACTCAAGAGTTCAGAGAAGGGCTTTCAGAAGAATAGGCACAGATTCCCATATCTTCCCCATTTTACTGCTAGAACCAGGATGCTCTGCTAGATATTCAGTGTGGGTCAGTAATCTCGGTGAAGGCGTTGCTGTTCTTCCTTTTTATAAGGAAAATGTAAGAACAACCTTGGGAGTAGGAAGATAAAGAGACTGCTTGGTACAGTCTGAATGTGGGGTGCCAGCTTTTTAAAGGTGTCATCTGAGAATGCAGTTACCTAATACTTGGAAACAAGATCCTTGACATGTGTTGGACCTTCCAGCAGGAGAAAGAAACCACCTGTCTTTTGGGAGACTGAGTTTATGTTTTAGATCCTCTTGCTCTGAGAAGAATGTTTGTAGGAAGGCTGGTCCCAGTGAGCACATTTTTCAGGCAACTTAGAGTGTTTCTTCTAAGGTTCATGTTGGACAGTACAACTTGTCAAGCCATGTGAACTTACTACATATTCCCTAGGTCTGAGGTAATGCCCAGTATCTAGAGTAACAAGTTTCGTAAGTGATTCTGATGGGTATGTGTATAGCCTTTCTTTTGGAACCAATTTTAGCCCAGAATTTTCAGATACCCATTTTCTCCAGTGCTTCCTGCCACAGACTTGTGAAATTTCACACTGTCTTTTCTATAGATCAAAGCATTAATGTTGAGCTCTCAATAGCCCTGTGTTTCCAGCACCAATAGCCTTGTGTTAAATCACTTCTCATCAGCAGAATCCCAGCATATGAACTGGACATGATCACCCAGTTGGAGGAAGAACAACTATACATACTGGATCTTCAGGGAACTGAAGAGGGGACTGACCAAAAATATCTGTTAGGTGAGTAGTATTATGAAAAGACCACCAATTTGAAATTTAGGAGACGAGTTCTAGTGTAAGCTCATAATTTGCTGGGTGACTTAAGTTACTCAATGTTTCCTGTCCAATGTGCAAGTTGGCCTCAATGAACTCTAAGATCTGTTAAGATGAGATCCTTGGCAAGTGTTGTTAAACCTCTGAAATCTAGGGTCGTAGACTTGTTTAGAAGAGTACCTAAACTAGTTGGAAGAAGGGTTGGTGGATTCAGTGGGGATAGCGGTGTAGTCATTAGCGTTTCTGAAATTCTGTTCTCTTTCATTGCCAAGAAAATGGTTGCATCCAACCTTGACAGAGTCTTCTCACTTTTTGCTTTTAGGAGGGTGGTTATCCTTCTACGTTTGAGTCTTTACTCTTCTAATCCCTTTCCTTTCTCTCATTTACCATAAGTAACTGGCTAAATAGGTAACAGCTCATTTTACTTTCTAATCCCTTATTCTCTACTCATCAATTGATATGTCTGCTCATTTTCATTTTGGGGGGCTTAACATGTTACCCAGTCCACTACTTGTATTTCTTGATGTCTCTTTGCATCTACTATGAGAACTCTGTTATCTCTTCTGGCCTCATTCACTTCTCTTTCATTGTCTGTTTTAACTTTCTCCCCATATTAAGTTGCTAGTGTGCATGAATTAGTTGTCTTTTATTTCTGGTGCTTTATTTTCCTTGTTCTCCACACTAGAGACAGGTGACATTTGCACTTTAAATGTCTTTCAGATAGGGAAGATTTTAACTGAACCGAAGCATCACCACCAATCAGGCTGTTTTGGAAGAACTAGAGTTTTCTGGGTCAGCAATGGAAAGTCTTCGAGGGAATACTGCCCAGCATCCTATGGATGAAGAAGCCTGTAAAAGTGAGGGCCAATTATCAAGGCAGACAAAATGTCCTGTAGAGAAGAAATTTCCTTTTGAGAAAAGGGCAATCAGAAAAGTGTCAGTGTCTCTCAAGGAGATTTTTGCTAAGGAGAGAGGCCCTGAATCCAGTAAATTTAATCTAAGCTCAAAATTTAATACACGGCAGAGAATTCCAAAGGGAGCTAGGTCCCCCAAATCTAGGAAAAACTCCAAAGATAATTCAGACTTAATTAAACACCAAAAACTCTTTCTGCAAAGGAAGCCTTGTAAATGCAATGAATGTGGTAAAGCCTTTAGCTATGAATCAGACCTCATTGTCCACAGGAGAATTCATGGCAGAGAAAAGCCTTTTGAATGCAATGAATGTGGGAAAACTTTTAGCCGAAGTACACACCTTATTGAACATCAAAGAACTCACACTGGAGAGAAACCTTACGAATGCCCTGAATGTGGAAAAGCTTTTAGCCGGAGTACACACCTTAGTCTACATCAGAGGATCCATACTGGAGAAAAACCATATGAATGTAGTGAATGTGGAAAAGCCTTTAGCCGAAGCACTAACCTTAGTCAACATCAGCGAACTCATACTCAAGAAAAACCTTACAAGTGTAATGAATGTGGGAAAGCCTTCAGTGACCGTTCAACTATAATTCAGCATCAACGAATACACACTGGAGAGAATCCCTATGAATGCAGTGAATGCGGAAAAGCTTACAGTTGGATCTCATCTCTTATTGAACATCAGAGAACACACACTGGAGAGAACCCCTATGAATGCAATGACTGTGGAAAAGTATTCAGTCGAAGCTCATCCCTTGCTGAACATCAGAGAATCCACACTGGAGAAAAGCCTCATGAGTGTAGAATGTGTGGCAAGGGCTTTAGTCGGAACTCCACCCTTATTATTCACCAGAGAACTCATACCGGAGAGAAGCCTTTTAAGTGTAATAGCTGTGAGAAAGCCTTCAGTCAGAGTTCAACTCTTATTAGACATCAGCAACTTCACACTAAAAAGTAATATCTGAGCTTTCACTAATCTTGGCATAAGAGCACATAGCATAACTTCCTATATAGCTGAAGAGAAACATATACTTGTTTGAATTTTCCTTTCCCACTAGCTATAAGCCAGTTTCAAGCTAGCCTTCCTTCCTTTATGGAAACTAAGTGGTCAGGTGAGTGACCATTTCAACAAGGCGGGGATGAACTTTAAAAACCTTAAGATATCCAATCTAATATTTTGGAGGGCTCCAGTCTTAGAATATACCTTACTACCTTACACCTTTTAGTCCTTCACCTTTATCTCTTCCATGGAGCTTTGGTCCCTGAACAACCAGTGAACCCTTTTCTTTCCCAACCACATCAGCCCCTTTACTTGAGGAAATCCTGTGTGTGGATGTTTTTAGGCTTGCTGGCTCTAGTAGCACAAGAGAAGCTGGCTTCAGAACAAAAATCTACCCATTAGTTTGGGGATGACAATAATAAGGCAAATTCAGTCTCTGGACTTAAAGGACAGTTTTTCTATTCCTTCCTCCCTTACCTTTTTGGCTACACCATATTTCCCTCAAAGTATAACCCATATTTCTACTAATGTGCCTAATTAATCCTAGTATTATTATCTTATCCTGACCAAAAATGTCCTAAAAATCTTATTTTTAGTTCCTACATTATCTTTTTTTAAAAAAAATGCTGCCCTATATTAAAAACATCTTTTGTTTACAGACTTCATGAAATGTATACCCTCTGGTTCTGACTCTCACCAATCATGTAAAGCTGATCTATCAAGAACAAACACAGCGCCTACCTCTCAGTCCTTTTCCTACTTTACATTTGCAGAATTGGCACTTTTGGCTACTCTTATGCCTTAAAATTTGAGCCTCTGGGATCCATGATTCTGCGCTGATCCACGAATTTTTCTACCTCCCAGCACTTCTCTGATTAACAGTGATTAGCTCTGTGACTTTGGGGCAAGAGTTGAACCAGAATAATTTCATTTTATTGGCTTATAGTACTTATGATTATTCAATTAGATTGTAAGCTTCTTAAAGATGAAAATCTTATTTTAGATCCCTACAAAACACCCCACAGTGCTGAGTGGTCACTAAATGCCCCATAATTATTGCTTACCGATTCCTCTCTATCATGGGTAATCAGCCTGCTAGGGTTTATTTAAAATGGCCTAATAGTTGATTTCTTTCTCTGTGTTCCTACTGCTGCTGCTAACTCCTTGGTAATTTAGACCTAGATACCAGAGTGAACACACTGTTGCTGCTCTTATCTCTGTGTCTTTATCTAGCTGTCTTACTAAACTATCACTTAGCTCAAAAAGAATCTAGTTTCCCATTGTCCCCAGGAAAAGGTTCAAACTGCTTTAACTCGAAGACTTTCCACAGTTGGATCTATTTATTTATTTTCCATTACTCCCCAGTACAGCTGGGCAGCCCTACCCTTTGTCTCTGCCACAGCCTTTCTCTTCACACTTGGCTTCCTTTCGGATTATTCCATGGCATTCTTTTACATGTCCTACTTTCTTCCTTGTATTAACATCTCCAGAAATCTTTTATAAAAGCCCTGCTCACATCCTGCCTTCACTGTGATACTTTCAATTGCCCACCTTCTTAGAAGTCTTTTACAGTGATGGTTTGCATCGTTCTGCTGTATTACATTGGAGAAGGCAATGGCACCCCACTCCAGTACTCTTGCCTGGAAAACCCCATGGACGGAGGAGCCTGGTGGGCTGCAGTCCATGGGGTCACGAAGAGTCAGACATGACTGAGCGACTTCACTTTCACTTTTCACTTTCATGCATTGGAGAAGGAAATGGAAACCCACTCCATGTTCTTGCCTGAAGAATCCCAGGGACTGGGGAGCCTGGTGGGCTGCTATCTATGGGGTCGCACAGAGTCAGACATGACTGAAGCAACTTAGCAGCAGCAGCAGCAGCAGTGTATTACATACTTTCTTATTCTGTTCTCTGGTTCTGTCAAGTGCTTTTAATCCATGAACTTTTTTGAAGTTAGAAATTGTCTTAAATCTCTTGAAGCCCCATCTACCCAACTAATGGATTCTAGTTTTGACTTAAATTGAGAGGGTTTAATTTTTAATGGTGCATTTGCTTTAATCTTTTGAATGGTGAGGTAACCTCATGAATCTTTTGGTCATTTTTGTTTGATCTTTAATTATGTACATTGAGCCTTGGGACTGGCTCTCCTTCAGAGCTCCTAGGATGTTGGCCTCTTAGCTTTCCACTTCATGAGACTGTTTTAAGGAGTAGGTGGGTTTATTCATATAAAGTGATGAAAACAGTGCCTGACATAATAAGTGCTCAATAAATGCTAATAGTTATCGTTCTGTTTCTTCATATCTGCCTGTAGTCTTTCATTTCAATCCTGAAGGACCTGTAACTCCACAGAAATGGAAAACTAGGATTACAATAAAAAATAAGAAGATATTTCTTCTGACTGACATCCTGGACAATAGTCATCTACTTTATTTTAACTCTATTGTGTATCAAAAATGACTCAAGGCAGCTTACAAGATATGATAAAACAGAAAACTGAAAACAATACAAATCAGCATTAGAGAGAGGAGAAGGTGCCTAGAAGATCAAGATCATGACAAATTGTCATATCATGTGGTTATTCAGGTAGAGATGCTAAGTGACCATTTAGGTGAAGTGAGGTGCTCATTTGCTTACACTGTATTTGGATGGGGAGAAAATGTCCATTCTTCAAGGAAAGCCTGATAGATTTAAGATTAATTTCTCCATTGGCCTTCATGTAATTATACAGTGCACTTTTGATAACAAAAACTAAGTTATGTGTTCTCCACAACACCTGGCAAACAGTGTATTTCCCAGTGAATAAATATTGAGTTCTTAGTGGAAGTCTCAGAAAGGCAAATATGAAGATTCTTCTTCATGTAGGGTGGGGTTAGAATCAGCAGAGGACAGAGTATACTGCATAATCAAGTAATTACTGGGTGCCAGAACAGCTCTTTTCACACATTTGAGTCATTTTACTTAACATATTATGGGATGAAGAAACTGAAATTTGCAAATGTTAAACAGCTTACCCAAAGATCAGGGTTTGACTACTGGACCTCTTGGGCTTTCCAGGTGGCTCAGGGGTAAAGATTCCACCTGCAACACAAGAGACACAGGTTTCATTCCTGGGCTGGGAAGACCCCCTGGAGAAGGAAATGGCGACCCACTCCAGTATTCTTGCTTGGGGAATCCCATGGACAGAAGGAACCTGGCAGGCTACGGTCCATGGGCTTGCAAAAATTCAGATACAACTTTAGCGACTAAACAACAAGTGGACTTAAAGGAACAATCCTATGAAATTGGTGACTAGATATGGGGAGGAAGAAGAGGGACCAGTAATTCCTTAATTGCTATTAACTTTCATGTAAGCTATGTAGGGCGTGAAGCAGAGGAACTAACTAAATTAGTTAGTTAGAGGCTAACTCAGCAGTTAGCCATGCATACAAAACATTAAAAAGCTGAAAACCTGATATGATTAATTTGCAACTCTAAAGTCAATGTGGAATCCAAAACTTTTGGAATTTCTGGTGGGGAAGTCGGGTCAAAAGAGTAATCTGGAGTGGGGAGTCTTATTCTAAGGAAAAATGGAGGGTCTTCCAGTGCAGCCAAAATCACCGTGACTCGGCTCACACTGAAGCATGTCTTCAGAATAATCTCTGTCCTTGCACGGAGCCCCTATCCAGACTCAGCGTGGGCCGTTTCTGGAAACGCCGTAGGTGGATGGGGAGAAAGGCTTTCGCGAAGGCAAGCTGCTTTCCTTGTCGTCATTCGACCAGAAGGAGGCGCTTGAGTGCGAAGACCACCACGAGGATAAAGGCCTCTTGAGCCCCGCGCTTTCGCTGTGTTCCTGGACTTTCATGGTGACCTTTGTGTGTCCAGATTTCCCCTAACAAAGCTGAGACGGCTACTCCTAGAAGCCACTGGATGGGGGCCAGCGACCGTCTCAACCGCCCCAAGCCATCTTTCAGCTTCCTGGGGGGCGCTCTGAAGCTAGATCAGCCAAAGAGCTCGTCCTACATCTGAGAACTACACTTCCCAGAAAGCTCAGAGACTCGCAGTCGACACAGCGCTAAGACTTTATTTCCCAGAAATCTTAGAGCCAATTCCCACCCTCATTGAAAAACCTTTCGTGTCTCTCCTGCTGAAGATTCTAAAGGCTGTTGTGGGCGATGCAATGCAACGTGCTGTGGCGATACCAATGAGCCTCATTTTGGGAAGGTATCCTAGCCTGAATCTCTGTCACTTCTTTTTCCAGAAAATTGATAAATCAGAGTGAAATTTTCACCCTTTTCCGTTAGATTTTGTTCATTTAACTGGTGTGTCAGGTGTCTACTGTGTTAAATCTACTTTCCTGATATGTGAACTGAGATTGAAGATGAGTCGCTTTCTTAGCTATTCATTCAGCTTCATTAAAGAGGCCACGTTCTCCCTGCCGCCCACCCCGCACCCCCCATCCTAACATGCACAAACACACTCTGAAAAGCATAAATAAAAACAAACAAAAACAAACACTGATCGCATTACTTGGATCATCCCTGAACGTAGTAAATGTTCTTTCAGCCTTTTTTTCTTCTGATATCTATATATCTACATATGCTAGGTATGGAGATGGATTTTGTGTATACATAACAAAAAAAGCTTTAGTTTTATATAACAAAAGATTTACTATATACATTTATCTTGAACTTTCCCCATGTTAGTTAGTATTCTCCAGTATAATGTTTAATGGTACCATCAAAGAACTAATCCTGTCCCTGTATCAAGCATTTCTTTTCCAGCTTCCTAAATACCAGTGTTTTTATTTGGAAACCGTAGCAAATGCTTCAATCTGCTGTCAAAACAACTTTATAAAGTTACTGTTAATTTTATTACTTGTGATAATGACATTATGTTTATGTTTAAAAGGAAGAAAAAGACTCTATTGGTTAAAAGATACATGGGTTCAGTGGTGGTGGTGTTTAGTCACTAAGTCGTGTCTGACTCTTTGCAACTCCATGGACTGTAGCCCTCTGTCCATGGGATTTCCCATGCCAGAATACTGGAGTGGGTTGCCATTTCCTCCTCCAGGGGATCTTCCCCATCCAGGGATTGAACCTGTGTCTCCTGCATTGGCAGGCCAGATCTGTACCCCCAAACCACCAGGGAAGCCCCAAAAGATACATGCAACAAGATACATACAAAAGATACATACAACAAGACAAATGATGTCTGGGTCTTACTTTAAAATATTCCAGGAAAAAATAAAAAATTTAAAATAAAAAGTCAGGGAGGGATTGCTAAACAAGATTGGCAAATATTCATTATTGTTTAGTCTGGGTGAGGGATTCATCGGAGTTCTTTTCTGTTTTGTGTTTATTTGAAATTTTCTGTAATAATTTTTTAAAATGTATACTAGCATTCTTTTTGGAACAATGTTTCCAGGTAATACCTTCCAACCTCATGTTCAAGTCATCCTTTGACCTCTGCTCAAATGAATTTTCAGCTCCACTGTTATATCTGTAATGCTGACTGATTCCTTTTCCTGGGATCCATCTTCTTACTAGCTTTTTTTTCACTGTACCTCTGAAACTAAAGTAAATCTCAGTTCCTTAGAGAACACACGTTTTACGTTCATGCTCTCCCACATTGCAGTCTTCTCCTGATCTCTCCTATGTACGTGACTATGGCATCTATCTGGCTTTTAGACTTCTGCTCTATTTCATGTCTCATTTTATGCTAAGTGGCACCAATGTGCCTGACAGCGTAGTTGCTCAGTAAATATGTGTTGAATCAGTATCCATGTGGGTGAATCATCCAGCGAACATTCTGCCTTTTATCTGGAAACTTGGGGTCTTGGCAGGCAGGAATCCCAACGCTTGTGGGTAATGCAGCAGCTGCTGTGTGTGCTTCTCCTCTCCCACTAGTGGATCTTATCCTTCCCTTTTTAATTCTTGTTCCAAAAGTCCTCCTCCTCCTCTGCCTTTTAAAGGTGCCTGCCATCTGCTCCCCACCCACAAGCTTCTGTCCTTCACGCGTTCCACACCCACTATCCATCCCAACATTGTCAGAGATACCATTTCTTTCTGCCTCCTTGAGGACTTTGCTCTCACATTCCTTCCACTTTTCAGACTCTCCTTTTCTGGTGACTCATTATCACTGTAAACAAGTCTAATTGCTGTTGTTCAGTTGCCCAGTTGTGTCCAACGCTTTGCAACTCTATGGGCTGCAGCACACCAGGTCTCCCTGTCCTTCACCATCTCCCGGAATTTGCCCAAGTTCATGTTCATTGCATGAACATTGCAAACAGACGACTCATTGGAAAAATCCCTGATGCTGGGAAAGATTGAGGGCAGAAGGAGAAGAGGGTGTCAGACGATGAGATGGCTGGACAGCATCGATGAAAACAAGTCTAATAGGTCTCTCTTATTTAAAAATGTAGTCAAAGCTGTCATGTATGGATGTGAGAGTTGAACCATAAAGAAAGCTGAGCGCTGAAGAATTGATGCTTTTAAACTGGTGTTGGAGAAGATTCTTGAGAATTCCTTGGACTGCAAGAAGATCAAATCAGTCAATTCTAAAGGAAATCAGTCTGAAATATTCATTGGAAGGACTGATGCTGAAGCTGAAGCTCCAATACTTTGGCCACCTGATGTGAAGAACTGACTCATTGGAAAAGACTGTGATCCTGGGAAAGATTGAAGGCAGGAGGAGAGGGGGATGACAGAGGATGAGATGGTTGGATGGCATCATCAACTCGATTGACATGAGTTTGAGCAGGCTCCAGCAGTTGGTGATGGACAGGGAAGCCTGGCGTGGTGCAGTCCATGGCATCTCAGAGAGTCAGATACGACTGAGTGACTGACTGAGCTGAACTGATTTTAAAACATTCTACTTAAATTCACATGCTGCTTTACCCACCCAGTTAATTCTCCCCTTAGAGCTTCCAGGAAGGAGTGTGGCTCAGCCAACAACTCAATTTTGGCCCAGTGAAACTTATTTCAGACTTCTGGACTACAAGTCTTTGAAAATAGATCTGTTGTTTTAACGCACCTATTTGTTACAGCAGCCATGGAAAATGAATACATTTTTCTTTTGCTCTTGCTCTTCCAGGCTCCAGGTGGTAGTTTTCCTGCAATTGTTAGATGCTAGTGTTCCACTCTCCTTTGCTGGTTTCCTCTCTTGTTTAAATTTTCTTCAGTTAAACTAAGTATGGCCATTAGTTTCTGCCTGGGACACTGCCTAGAGGTGGAGTTAAAAGGGACCAAATAAGAAGTGGCCCCTGAAAATACCTTCCTTCATCAATAGAAGCACTCCTTGTTTCCTGGTCTTCTTGGGCAGTGTCATAACTGTGGCTCCAGATTTCTCTTGGCCCCAAAGTAATCTGCTCAGAACTACATTGCCCAGAGGCCTCAGTAAGGATAAACTCTCTTGGACCTGGATCTTAAGCCTTTATGCTTTTTCACTAGTCCAAGGAGATGAATGCCCTCACTCCTTTTCAAGGGTGAGTTCATCCATGGCCCAGGCACCCATCTGAGCCCATCTGAGACAAAGGTGTCCAAGACAGGGTCTAGAATACAGGTTCCATCACATTGTGAGGTCATTCATATCATCTCCCCCCTCCCCCAAAACCATCTTCCCAAGGGCAAATCCAGAGAAAGAGAAACTGCTCTGACTTTGGTCTTGTCATAGATTTTCCCTGGGAACCACTCTCTACCATTAGCTGGATAGATATACCACCACTAAATCTTAATAATTATGGTTTATAGAATAAAAAGGTAATTTTTAAAAATGTCTTGCTATATCTCTTAAACCTTGAACTATAAGCACTCTCCAGCACTGATAGGCCACACAGAGAGCAAAGTAATTATATGTGATTTAACATTATATCTTGTTTCAATGCAGCAAGTAGACGTGATTTTTTTTTTTTTTTTTTTGGTCACACTGCGTGGCATACGGACCAACCGGGGAATAGAACCCACGCCCCTGCATTGGAAGTGCAGAGTCTTTAAACACTGGACATCCAGGGAAGTCCCACGTATACATGATTTTAATTTTGCAGGGTGTTTTTGTAGTTGAACCAGAATTTCTTCAGGGAAACAGCTTGATTCCTAACACCTTTATGTGTTGAAACCTGAGCTTTTAGTTCATGCAAAGAGTGTCTGGGGTGGAGGTGCTATGGTCACCCCCACATAGGCAGGTAGATCTTCCCCACTGAAAATTTGGTTCAGATGTCAAGTCTGATGACTCCCCACATGCCCCAATAGGGTATGAAAAGGTTTACTGTCCATAAATAAAACCTTTCTGGGGAGAGCACATCAGGCTCCCGAACTGGCCCGATAATAGCCCAAGAGAGAGCAGGGAGGGATTTCCATATCAGGTTTATGGTGGATGGGGTTGGACTGGGATTGGGGTTCATGCATGTGAGCCAGGGATTGTGTGGTTTGAACACCCTCTACTCAAACACCAAAGGAGGAAGCACCCAGGCTTGCTTATTTAGCTTGCCCAGACAGGAAGCACAAGGGGAAAGAAGGGGTCTTGAAATCTGTCAGCAGTCAGTCATCAAAATACAAACAGACTCAATTGCAGGTGGTGTTTTGCATGATGGGTCAAGAAACTTATGGAAAATAATTCATCCTAAGGGAAATGAAGGTGGATATGTTCCAGGTATAAAAGGCAGAATGCCAATAGCTCAGGTCAAGGATGATTTTGAGTACCACATGCTGTCTCATGTTGTACAATCGTCTTTCTTAGCTGCTTGAACTGCAGAAATCAAGTAAAATTTTTCAAAGTGCTCTTTCCTCAGCAATCTCTATTAGCCCTGAAAGGCAAACAGGGAGGCATTTCGACTTTTTAACATAGCTCTTTAAGCCCCCCTGAACTCATATCACAGTATTCACAGGCCCTGTGTCCCTCTATTATCTCAGTTCCTTCCTAGTTTCATTTCCTTATCTCTCCAGCCTGGATGCTATAATTTACCTGGAGACTTAGGCCATGATTATGATCATGCTGAAGCATTGACCTCTCCCCCCCATCCTTTTAATGTACTTTCCCTTCTTAACCTTCAACCAGTTAATCAATTATAAATACTTCAGTTCAGTTCAGTTCAGTTCAGTTGCTCAGTCGTGTCTGACTCTTTGCGACCCCATGAATCGTAGCACACCAGGCCTCCCTGTTCATCACCAACTCCCAGAGTTCATTCAGACTCACGTCCATCGAGTCAGTGATGCCATTCAGCCATCTCATCCTCTGTCGGCCCCTTCTTAGTGCCCAGTATTTAAGGTAATAAGCCTAGGGGGTCATGCCTCCTTCCACTGTCTTTCTTCTTCCTCTTTACTGTAAAATTAGGAGTCCTGGGTTCTGTGGTTACTATTTATTCTTGATTCAAAATGTTCCCAAATTATCAAATCCACTAGAAGATTTAGCTTTGTTCTCTCCTGTTTTAACAGTCATACCATTTATACTGTTTCAAGGTCAACCTTTCCATTTGTATACTGAAGCTCATTGCATCTAGTCTCTGAAGGCTCAACCTAGGACGCTGAGACATCCAAAGATACATATGGAAGTTAGTATTAGATTTTTTGGGTAAATAATAGGGAATCCTTTGCTTCATAAAAAACTATCTGGCTTTTTTAGTTATTTCAGAGATCCTTTTATTTTTGAACAGCTTCAGTGGCTGTGAAGCCTCTAAGATAAGCTGAATCCCTCTGCTCCTTTTTTGGACTAATTATAACTTCAAGGAAGAAATTATGATTTCTAACTTCAAAATCTCCCCTTTAGATTTTAATTTTGCTATAATTAAACATTATAATGTTTAATGATGTTAAGGAAGTAATGTTAGTGTTATAGTTGGTGTTTATGGCATATAAATGACAAAATTAAGAAAAAAGTTTGAAACTTAAAATTACTCACTCTGCTCTTAAAATAGGAGTAAGGAGGGAAGGTTAAGCAGATGGCTAAGGGACAGATCAGGTGACAAAGGACCAAACCTTAGTTTACCACAGTGTAGAAGTAGATTAGTATCTCTGAGAAACAGCAGCAATTGCCAATTCACCCACTTTGGGAAAACTGGGATAGCTAGCAGAGTTGTGAGATCGTGTTAAGTTCTGGAACCACACTGCCTATCCCTCCTCCAGGCCTGTATTATCTGGGAGTGGTTAGCACACATCCAGTCTGAGAATATAAAGGCATGAAAGATCAGATTTGTTTTTAATAAAAGAAGAATTAAGTTAGGCAGTGATCACACATTCCCAGTGCTCTGGGTTTGACCTGACCGTTATCTATGAAGAGATCAAATTAATGGAACAAATTAAGATCTTCCAAGGTTAGTGAGAAATTCCCAAATAAATTGTTCCCTCATATGGGAATCAGTGTGGCAAAAGAACAAGAGTCTTCTTGTTCATTCCAGACAAACTCTGGTATTTTCTATTTTGGGATCTCCTTTGAAACAGGAGGACCCTTCACCTGGATATAGAAACTTCATTTCCTCATGCTGTGGGAGTAGCTCAGGTTCCAACCAAAGTGTATCCTATAACCTGAGATCCATTCCTCTCTGCCAGTGTCTACCTC
Source organism: Budorcas taxicolor (assembly GCF_023091745.1). Lineage (NCBI taxonomy): Eukaryota > Metazoa > Chordata > Mammalia > Artiodactyla > Bovidae > Budorcas > Budorcas taxicolor. Next base: position 29,604,163 of record NC_068920.1, read on the forward strand.
TCTGCTGCAGGATAAGCAAAATTCCTATATAAGGGAAGCCTTGAGAAATTAAGAAATACCAAGATGACGTTTCTTCAAGGATGTTTCAAAACAACAACAGAAAAAAGTCCCGAGATTTAAATGGCTACTTTATTTCCTGATTTCTGTTCTTCACTGCCTGGCATCTTCATTTAAGGAGGTGACAAAAATCTGATGCAGGTCCCTGGCATTATATAAGCAAAAATAACTGGATTTTTTTCACTTGAAGTGCGCTATAGCACTCACTCCCCCAAACCTCCTTTGTGGGAAGAGTCTGGAACCCCTTTATATAAATAACGATCAATTTCAGTGCTACCTTTTGTTCTCAGAGCTCCCCATTCTCAAGGCCAGCCTAGGAAATTGTCAATTGCTCCTAAAAGAGCTGACCACATAATCAGACTGTATCTGGAGAAAATATGAGGGCCAATCTCTTTATGGCTAAACTCATATTTATTTCTAGCTCAAATGTTATTTTGACCAGGGTTGTCACAAATGGCCATGCAGCCTATGGGCCACGCATCTTCAGGGGTGTCATTCACTGTCATCTGCTTATATCAGGTGGCCAAGGAAAAGCAAATAAAATGACTATTATTTTATACAGCCATTTAATTTCTGCACTTTGGTAAGGAAACAAATTGACCTTACCTCTCAAAGTTTGAGAAATCAATTTACAAAACAAACTTAACAGTCAAAATTACATTATGTGTATGCAATAGCTACCTGTGAGCTTCTAGGAGTAGCTACAAGGAGGTACTAAGGGAGTGAGTACTGAAATCTAATCCAGTTTTTTCTTTTTTTCCAGGGTACATATTAGGAGTTTAAAAAAGATACTGAAGCCTGGACCCTACTCCCTGAGCCAATCAGTCACTGGGCGTGGGAGTCTTGGCAACAGAATTTTATAAAGTTACTGAAGTGATTTCACTATGTAACTAGGGTTAAATAGCACAGGTGTAAGCTGTAGTAGAGGGTCTATATAGTTGTGATAAACTTCTAGAATGTTAAAACATACTAGAAGAGAAGATAATAGGAAGGTTTAACACCTGTACTGACTTAAGTGAGCCATTATATGCTCCTGAATTGTTAATTTGAGGGTATTTTACAATTCTTTTTATTAGGAACCAGTTACTTAAAGAACTTGAATGTGTTAGAACAGGAGCATAACAGACCTCCAGTCTACTTGCTGAAACATAAACGCTTTCTATTAGCAAAACATGCATAAATACATATACTCTAGATGTAACACAGCAAAATGCTGATGTATAATAATCCTATTCAAGAATATATTGTGAACATACAAAACTGAATAAATGACCTACTCCAAATCCCTCGGTTCAGAGAGGAAACTGAAGCTTAAAATGGCTGAATTTGCCAATGTCACAAATTGCTTAACAACATAATCGGATTATTTCAGCCCAATGCATTTTCCATTCCACAGCACAACAGTGAAAAGTAAAAGTATTTTCGGCAGTTTCTCAATCCAGCCTGATTCTTCTGTGTTGAACAAAAGGACAAACCAGAGTAAATGTATCCCCGAATAAATGCATCCCCTATGTTTAAGATGATCCTAGAAGAGTCATATGCCAGGGTGCAGTCTCTGATGTTTGTTGAGAGCAGAACGGTATCTGAAGGCTTTTCCACAATCATTACATCCAAAAGGCTTCTCTGCTGAATGAATCCTCTGATGCTGAATGAGGTAAGTGCTCTGGCTGAAAGTCTTCCTGCATTCATTACAGTTGTAAGGTTTCTCTCCAGTATGAGTATTCTGATGTTCAGTCAGATGAGTGCTCCGGCTAAAGGTTTTGTCACATTCATTGCACTTATAGGGCTTCTCTCCAGTGTGAATTCGTTGATGCTGAGCCAGATGGGAGCTCTGGCTAAAGGCCTTTTCACACTTATTACAATGGTAGGGTTTTTCTTCTGTGTGTGTTTTTTGATGTTGAGCAAGAGATGAACAATGTCGAAAGGCTTTGCCACACTCGGCACACTCATAAGGCTTTGCTCCCGTGTGAATTCTCTTATGCTGTGTAAGGTGTATGTTCTGGTTGAAGGCTCGCCCACATTCATTACACTTGTAAGGTCTTTCTCCAGTATGTATTTTCCTATGCTGAATAAGGGACGAGCCATAACTGAAGGTTTTCCCACATTCATGACACTGATAGGGTTTCTCACCAGTATGAATCCTTTCATGTTTAGCAAGAGATGAACTTCGAATAAAGGCCTTCCCACATTCCTTACATTCATAAGCTTTCTCTTGGGTGTGAGTTTTCTGATGTTGATTAAGGTTTGAGAGATAACTGAAAGCCTTTCCACATTCACTGCATTCAAAAGGCTTTTCTCTGGTGTGAATTCTCCGATGTTGAGTAAGGGATGAGCAGTAACTGAAGGCCTTTCCACATTCATTGCATTTGTAAGGTTTTTCTCCAGTATGAATTTTGAGATGTTGAGCAAGGGAAGACCAGTAACTAAAGGATTTCCCACACTCAGCACAGTCATAAGGTTTCTCCCCAGTATGTGTTTTCTGATGCTGAGTGAGGTTTGAGTGCTGACTGAAGGCTTTACCACATTCATTGCACTCATATGGTTTTTCCCCAGTATGAATCATATGATGACGAATAAACGTTGAGGGTCCATTGAAAGCCTTCCCACATTCATTACATTTATAGGTTTTCTCTCCAGTATGGATTTTTTGATGTTGAGTAAGGTGTGTGCTCCTGGTAAATGTTTTATCACATTCGTCGCATTTAAAAGGTTTTTCTCCTGTATGGATTTTCTGATGTTCCATGAAGTGGCCTCTCTGGCTAAAGGCTTTTCCACACTCATTACAAGTATATGGTTTCTCACCAGTGTGTATTCTCTGATGCTGAACAAGGTGGGTTCTCTGACTAAAAGCTTTCCCACATTCATCACACTTATAGGGTTTTTCTCCAGTGTGAATTCTTTGATGTTGAGTAAGAGATGGACCCTCAATGAAGCCTTTCCCACACTGATCACATTTATATGGTTTATCTCCAGTATGAATTCTTTGATGGTTTATAAGGTTTTCGCTCCGGCTGAAGGCTTTTTCACATTCATTACATTTGTAGGGTTTTTCTCCAGTATGCGTTCTCTGATGGCGAATAAGAGCTGAACAATAAGTAAAAGCTTTCCCACATTCATTGCACTTACAAGACTTCTCTTTTTTAACTGGGTTTAAATTCTGTTTGACACTTGTTTTAGTAGAGGTCTGTTTTGGAGATATTTCTTTGTGTGTTAAAAGGTCTAAACTCACATTGATGCTTTTTTCAAAGTCATTATTTACATGTGCTCGCTCCAAAGTTGGTATGGTCTTTTCAGTTATTTTTATTTCCCTTGGCAGTGTCTGTTCGTTTGCCTGCTGCCTCTCTGGACTGCCTTTGGATTCACAAGTTTCTAAGAAGTTGGTGCTCCAAGGATCATCCCTTTTGTGCTTTTCTGCTACTGCCCCTGGAGATGGCTCTTCTCCAGAAATGTCCAGCTCTGAGGCTGTTATGCTATTTTCTGGTCTTGTCACCCAGTCTGAAAGAAAAAGAAAATGTCAGCATTCTCTGAATTGAGGGGAAAAAAAAAAAATACAACAGCAAAAGTGTTACTGTGGGGATGACCTAATGAAACTAAAAATAAAGCCCTCAGGGAATTCTGAGAACTTTCAAATACAGCCCTGTTATTTGGGGAGACATTTGGAAAGAGGTAAGGAGAATGATAAATAAAATATGAGAGCAGCAAGAGACTGTCTAATTTAATTTCACAGATAATCTCTACCAGGAAGGGAACTTCACTTAAGGTGACAGTAAATTTAGAAAGTGACCACAGACATAGCTAAGGAGACAAGATGGACTGGATCTAAAAAGGGCAGTCTGAACAGGGATTCCTTGCCAGTGAACAACAAAACAAAAATCTAAAACCATGATTTCAAGATAAGACAAACAGAAGATATGACTTGGGCTCCATGGTTTATAGCCTAGAAAACTGAAGGAGTAGCTGTATCACTGCTAGAAATGAGAAAGTTGTAAATAGTAAAGCAAATAATTTAGGTGGAGGAAGATGACAAGGTCAACCCTAGGCATTTTGAGAATTAGGAAGAGAAAAGGAGGACTAGACTATAATGGTGTTTGAGGGGATGGAAGATGCCAAAAGTAGCGGAATAACTACAATGTTCAAACATAGGATAGAAACTATCAGCTCAAAAGAGGAAGGAAAAGAATAAAGACGTAAGAATGTATGTGAAAAAAGATCAGCGATAAGGAAAGATTCTTGAGTGTGTTTAGTGTAATGGATGAATAAAATATACTAAAGAAAGAAAGCAGTTTTCGGCAAACAAGCAAAAGAATATAAGAAACCAGAAAAGTACATAATCAGGAAGTAGAGTTACACTATTCTGCTTTCTACTGTGGGACAGTTTGTCTTGTGCCAAGATAAGAAAGATGACAGGGTAGTCAATGTTGGCAGATTTAGTAAAGAAAAAAAGGCTGTATTTAAAACAGCATTTCTTTGGTTCCACTGGTAACAGGAAGGTATAGCAGACCCCCAGCAAACCCTGAATCACCTGTGCTGCCAGCCCAGTTGTGATCATCACCATTATCACTGCAAGCATGAGGAGCAGGGCAGGGAGCCAGAGTTGCCTACCATCCCCCCCATACCTGGAACCATGAGTAATGGTGTAGCACCTATCAGCATGCAGAAGGGCAGGCAGCCTCCTAACAGCAATATTTCTCTAGCAGGGACAGGAAGATTAATGCAAAACAAGTTTGGGGGGGAACAAATAATCAATATAAGAAGTGGATATGTTTTCCACAACAAAACTGACACTAAGGATATACTTGTATAGTGAGTGAAAGGCACTCAGTCATGTCTGACTCTTTGCAACCCCATGGACTAAACAGTCCATGGAATTCTCCTGGCCAGAATACTGAAGTGGGTAGCCTTTCCCTTCTCTGGGGGATCCTCCCAACCCAGGGATCAAACCCAGTTCTCCCACATTCTAGGTGGATTCTTTACGAGCTGAGCCACAAGGGAACTACTACTTGTACAGCAGAGAACCATAAAAAATATCTCCTGGAAGTACTTCACAGGGAAGGATATGGAGACCATGGAGTCATATGCTGTTAAAGGCAAAAAGAGTGTAGAAGTGGCTGATCTTGAGCCAGGTTGGAGTTCCAGATGAAAGCAATAAACACGCAACAGACTGACCAATATTATCCACATTGTCATACTATCCATGCACTAACCAAGAGAGCAACCAGAGTATCAGGAGTGGGTTTATGAATGAAAGATTGGAGAAAATTCCAGGAGGCCAGACTGAACAGTACCACTCCTACTGTAGGAAGCAATTTTCACTTTACTATACAGTATGCAAAGTCAATGGGCAATGCCCACAGTATATTCCGACACCCTGTGTGTGGAGAGATACTAGAGGGTGCTGACATTCAGGCTGCAAAAGAACAAGGTAGACTAGTGAGACAGAATATGTATATAGATAGATAGACAGATAGGTAAATAAATAAATATATATATATCTCATAATCCGGCAGGAGCCAAGTCACCAAGACAGCCTAGAGAAAATGGTAATAAAGAGGACAGGAAAATGATGCAGACAAGGGCTTGGGCCAGTGGCCACCTCATTGTAACTTTCCAAAAGTTAGCAAACTGTAAACACAAGTTAATAAAGCTCTTATTTTTTAAAAATTAGTTTTTCAAATTGTGTTCCATGAAACCATCTTTTAAAAGAAAGATTTTAAAGGGGCAGTATAAAAAAAACAAACAAACCAGAATCATGGTTAGGAGGATGGGGGAGAGAAATGTTACATTCTATGCAACTCTTAGAAATTCATAATTCTCAACTATGTAAAAAAAAAATCTCTGAGTGGTTCTCTAATAAGAAACCTGCTAAAGGACTTCCCTGGTGGCACAATGGATAAGAATCCACCTGCTAATACAGGGGACATGGGTTGGCTCCCTGGTCTGGGAAGATCCCACATGCCATGAACCAAGTAAGCCCATGTGACACAACTACTGAGCCCATGCTCCAGAGTCCACAAGCCAACACCACAATGGGAAACCTGTGGTCTGCAACAAAGACCCTGCACAGCCAAAAATAAAGAGAATGAAACCTGCTAAAATGTAGCTAATTCAGTACTTTCCAACTTTGAATACTGCATGCTTTTTTTCTCCCCATCCCTACCTCATTACTTCTGAATATATATTCCTTACCTAAAATGCCTTAGTTTCTATATTTTTTCAGGGTCAGATCTTTGAAGAGGTCTCTCTGTGCAATTTAAGAATCAAGGTTTAGAAGAAAATTATTCATAATGTCAAGGACAGGACAATACTATGTAGGATAAGAAGCTAAACAATGAGATTAAGGCAGGACTAGGTATGAAAAAAAATGATGTCTACAGGTATGGAACTCACTTTTGCAGAGTTTGGTTGGGAAAGCAAAAAGGCAGTCCGGATGGTGGCCAGATAGATTAACAGTGTTGAGTAAAAGTATCTGGAATTTAGGTACCTATTTCTGTTTGAAGGTTCTGGGGATGGAGCCTAGAGATCCAAAAAGAAAACTGTAAGGACTAAAAAGTACTAATTTATAAGAATTGGGTCCCAAGGAGGTTGGGAAAGGATAGAATCCAGATTCCATGTCAAGAAGTTGCTTTTAGAAAAGAGCAGGAAGGACAAGTCCTTTGAAAGGAGCATAAAAATGTCTATATATTCACATGTTGAGACATTTAGTGTTTTGACAACACATAAGAGAGTACAAATGCCTTCTCATTCTCCACAACAGACACTTTAAGGAGAAGCAAGTACATCTACATTTCAGATGCAAAATCCTCTCATCAGGCTGGTGGTCAGAGTTAATAACATTCATCTGCCAGGTAGCCACTACTTACCTCCAAGGGTCCCTACTGGGATGTTGGGCTCCACAATCCACGGCTCTGTCCCTTGCTCTAACTGGGAAATCACATCAGGTTTGGAAACTTGGAGTCCTATTCATTGGAATTAAAAAAAAAAAGTTACCTTTCTGCAGTGAGAGAAAAGTGCCTTCTCAGAGTTCATTCTCATCGCTTTGTCTTTAGAGGAAAGGAGAGGTGGACAAATCAGATGGAAGTAAAACATATATAAAGCTTTGATGTTATATGTTCCAAAATGTGGTATAACTTGGGAACTGATCTCGGTTTAGAAAAATTATTAGTTTGTCCTTCTACTTACTAGAGAGTGAAAGTGAAAGCCACTCAGTCGTGTCCGACTCTTTGTGACCCCATGGACTATACAATCAATTGAATTCTCCAGGCCAGAATACTGGAGTGGGTAGCCTTTCCCTTCTCCAGGGGATCTTCCCAACCCAGGGATCAAACCCAGGTGTCCCACGTTGTAGGCAGATTCGTTACCCACTGAGCTATGAAGGAAGCCTACTAGAGAGTAGAAACCTTTTCAAAACCTTTTGAATTTTAGAAGTCTTTGATTCCTTAAGTGAAAGGAAAAAACTCACCTAAGTACGTGAGTTCACTCCTCCTCCACACCTCCAGATATTAACTCAGAAAAGTCATCCCCTTACCTATAGAGACCAGATGTGTATAATTCTCCAATGTCACATCCCTGAATAAACCTCTCTGTATGGGATCCAGCTGTTTCCATTCTTCCTGGGTAAAGTCCACTATCACATCCTTGAAGGTCACTGATTCCTGTAAGACCAGACATATTTCTGCTTAGCCATAAAGCATTTACCTTGGAAAGGGGCAAATTTAGCTGTACTGATAGAAGTAAGGGAAGTTCTGGGCTATCTGAAAAATGATTTTGATAATTCCTCCTTTGCAAAATGAATATAAAAACAGAACCTGACTCATGGGATTACTGTAAGAATTAAATAAGAAATGTCTGCTATCAAATGCTTAATTTAGGGTCTATCAAGTGCTCAGTCAACGTTGACTGCTGTTGTATTGATCTTCATAATTATCATCATCATCATCTCTGTGTTTCAAGATTTCTCAAGTATTAAGAGTAAACCTTGATAACATCAATAATATGTTTTACTACTATAAGTGCAAGAACAGCCAAAAATGTGTTTGAAAGAATCTGGGGAGGAGACTTACTCTACCACATTTCAAAATATACTAAATAACATAGTAAAGTATACTAAAAGGTAAAACATACTGGTCTAGTATGGAATAAAACTCAATGGAAAACAGACAACCCAAAAATACAGCTTTGTTTATAAGAACTAAATGGGATTAAGCAACTTTCAAATTAGCTTTGAGAAGGTGGATTAGTCACTAAATGGTGTCATAACAAATAACTGTCTATTTGAGAAAAAGATAAAGTGAGTTCCCTACTTCATGGCATCACAAAAATATCTGCTGGATTGGACATTCAATTTTAAAGAAAAAGCAAAAATAAGATAATAGAATAAAAGACATAAAAATACTTTCATAAGCTTGAAATATGGAAGGCAAAAATTATGAGAGAGATTGACAGATAAAACTACATAAAATGTAAAGCTTCTGTAAAAAACCATAAACAAAATGCAACATTCCGAGCTCCTGCAAATAGCAAAATGGATGAAAGATGAACAACCTACGACAATAACAACAGCAACAAAAAAAGCCAACAACCCACACAGGCAATTCATCTATGGCATTAAAACCATGAAAATATGCTCCATTCCAAGAAAAACATAATAAAACAATGAGATATCATATTAGGGAACATGGCTAAAAGTGCTCATGTGTATTATGGTGGGAACAGAACCCTAATGCAATCTACAGAGGGGCAGTCTGCCAGGATCTATCAAGATTTTAAATGCATATATCATTCAAGCCAAGTTTGTAGCTTGTAGGAATTTATTCTCTAGAAACACCCTGGGATGCAAAAACATATGTAAAAATATCCTTGCAACATTGTTTGTGAGGAAAAAAGTAAACTTAGATGTCTGTTAATAGGACAGAGGTTAAAGAATACATGCTACGTCCATACCAAAGCAGTTCATGTAGACATTTTAAAAATAAGGTGTCTCTATATGCACTGACTAGGAAATGTATGTCACACTAAAAATGGCATACATGGTATTATGCCATTTTTATTTTTATGAATGGGAAAGTTTGTATGTTAATGCACAGAGAAAAAGCTAAAAGAATACACTACCCAATATTATCAGTGCAATTCTAGTGGGACTCAGAGGCAATGCAGGGGAACTTCCTGAGCAAAAGAGATAATTCTGTTTTAAAACAGATAAATTATTGGGACTTATAACCATGACAGAGCAACTGGACTAGCTTTCCCAGTATAAACAACTGTAAAACTCCACAATGTAACTGAAACAAGGGTTTTAATACTTTGAACAGCAGACAGAACAGAACGGTGATCCCTGAGAAAAGGGAGAAAATCACACGAGCTCCTCAGATCCTTCAGATTCCTGCCTGGAGGCATCTCCATACTGCAGGGCAAAGAGCAGAACCTGAGCAAGGCACAGTGGTCTTCCTGAACAAAAGAGACACAGATGGCAGCTCAGGATTACAAAGGCAGGGGATTTGCAGGATAGATACTAGAGACAAGGGAGATGCAGAGGAAGAGGTCCAAAAACCCGGTGTGAATACAATCTTCACAGGCAATAACAAGCTAACAACGTGACACAACTGAACCCAAGGTTCAGATGATATGAGCAATCAGCTCCCACAGTCCCAGCGCACCTGAGGAGCAGGACTAGTTTAGCCTGTGAGGCAAGAGTTAAAGCAGCAAGTCCAGTTTGCTCTATCTTTGCTAATTTCCAGGGACACTTGGATCCATATTTCTGAACCTTAAACAAGCTCTGAAAATGCATGTTTATATAGTCCAACAACTGACGAAGTTATCGTGTGCCTGGAATACTGGGGCAGGATGTACCAGACTGTCAGCATTGTTTAAAGTATATGTGAAGATTTATGATGCACATGTGGTGCCCAGTTTGAGGCCTGCACCACAACTAGTTAACAGCCACAAGAGAGCACACACTGATGTGATCAGCTCCCTTTTAAGAACTCTGGACTGAGAGACTCAAGCAGACTTCCTCGATAAGAGACATTTCTCATGTCTCTGTGGACAACAGCAAGAGAGAAAGTACAGCCAGATTTCTTTGGAGCCTTATAAGTATCTTTTTCCTTCTAGTCCTACTGTGTACCCTTGGTGGTCATGATCTCTATTCCTGAGTTATGCTGCTGGGGTGGATGAACCATCCTAGCAAATCACTGAAGTAAATGGTGGTCATAGGGACCCTGAAAACCCAGCCCAGTAGTAAGACTACACTAGATCAGCTCTAGCAAAGCTTACAGTACAAAGCCAAACCTCAAAAAGACCAAGCTGTGGCCCTGATGGGATTAACAGGATTGGATTTGCCCTCCTGCATTAAATAACCAAAAAATTCCAGACAAAAATGTATGAAACAAGTTTCCAAGGCACTGAATCTCAGATAACAAAGAACAGTGATCTCCATGAATCAGGAAACAAATGAAGTGAGCCCTACAACTGCTCCAGCTTACTGCTTTGAGAGTTTCCAGGCAGGGGTGCAGGGAAGGGGAATTCAAGAGCCACCCTGCAGATTCTCTGAACTGAAAAGATAATGCTGAGTTTGAGGAAGTCAAGGTGACTAGAGTTCACAAGACAGAGTACTATATGGAAGGGAGTTACACAAGAAAGAAGCAATGAGAACTGCACAAACTCTACTAAACCCTCTAGACTACATAGACTCCATTTTTCATGGTACTCATTTCATCTTTTTAATATTTATATTTTTATAGCAGTCATTTGGTCTGTTCAGGTAAAATATCAAGTTTTGCTCTCTCATCGCTGGCACATGGCACGATGTAAGCAAGAAGTAAGTGATGAATATATTAGTCAAGCTGGAGAGGCAGAGTTAGAAAGAAAGTGATTGGCAAATGGGAGCCCAGAATGAATTGCCAACATTGGTTCTTAGATAAACACACATCACACCAAAAGAATACACAATTCCTTTCTAAGGACTGAAATGTAAAGGAAATCTCAACTTACCTGAAAACTAGCTGATGGGAGTAAAGTATGTCCCCCTCGGAAAAGAGCAGACTCTGAAGCAGACGGATCTAGCGGAGGGAAAAGAAACTACAATGAATCCTGTCCAAGTTAGCTGTAAAATCCACTTATTTTTTCTACATGAAAACAGCAGGAATTATACCATTTCCTTCTAAAAACAAAAAACAAAAAACACAAGGTAACTGCTGACTAGGACCCTGGTGCTTTCATCAGTAGACTTAGGAAGTAAAGAATTACTTTAAGATTCAATTTTGCCTCTACATACTCACAGTCACTTTCATCATACAACTTAATCCATATTCTTCATTAAGTGAGGCAAAATATTTCTGCTGCCTTCTGACAATGTACATGTATAAAGGGAATTTCCCTTTAACATCCTTTTAACATGTATCCACTGTGGCAGGCTGGATGGGAGTTTGGTGAAGAATGGATACATTCCCCTTATAGATGCACATATTCTCTGCTACATATAAAATTAACAATCAGATTACTTTCCAAAAGTCTTCCCCCTCATCCTTTGAAACTTTGCTATTAATACAAATTAAATATCACAATGACATATACTTAGCTACATTACCTACCCACCAGAGTGTCTAAAATTCAATAGATATGGTCAGTACTAACTACTGGCAAGAATACAGAGATTATAACTTCTGTACATTGCTGTGGGCATAAATATTTACCAATCATAAGAAAAACTGTTTGGCAGTATATATGAAAGATACACATATACCTGCCCTATGACTCCACAATTCCACTCCTATGCATATACCCAGAGAAATGAGGGGTTATATCCACCAAAAGACTTCTACAAAATTGTTCATAGAAGGTTTATTTATAATATGCCCAAATCGGAAAGAATCCAAATGGCTTTCAGCAGAATGGATAAACTGTGGTATATTCATACAATAGAATAGTATTCCAAAATATAAAAGGATGCTTTACCTAACAACATGGATATATCTCATAAACAATATTGAGCAAAATAAGACAAACACAGAAGAATACATACTATATGAGTACATTTGCAGGCATACCCCACTTTATTGTGCTTCACTTTATTTGCACTTCTTAGACACTGGGTTTTTAAAATTTTTCTTTTTACAAATTGAAGGCCTGTGGCAATCCCATATTGAGCTAGTCTATCAGCACCATTTTTTCCCAACACATTTGCTCACTTCATGTCTGTGTGTCACATTTTGGTAATTTTCAACAATATTTCAAACTTTTTGTTATTACTGTATTATTTGTGGTGATCTGTGACCAGTAATTTTTCATGCTACTACTATAACTTCCTAAAGGTTCAGATGATGTTTAGCACTTTTTAGCAATTACCTATTTTTTTTAGATTAGGTATATACATTTTTTTACACATAGTGCTTTTTGTACACTTAGACAAAAATATAGTATAAACATAACTTTTTTATATGCTCTAGGAAACCAAGAAACTCATGGGATTCAGTTTATTTCAATACATGATTTATTACAGTGGCTGGAACTAAACCCATAATATCTCTGAGGTGTGCCTGTATATTAAATTAAAAAGCTTAGAACAGTGGTTACCTCTGGAGGGCTACTGACTGACAGGCACACAAGAGAGACTGCTGGGGCAATAGAAATATTCCATATCTTAGTGTGGGTGGTAGTTACACTGTATATAATATATAAAAATTAATCAAGTGGTATGCTGAAGATTCATGCACTTAATGTAGTAACTTAAACATCAATAAACAAAATGAAAACAAACTTTGCTCTTGGGACATCTATTCAGAGTAATGGCTGACATGAAAGTCCAATTCTCAAGAAGGAGAGGAAGCAATAAAAGCAACTGTTATTCCAGACTTCATTTTGACCAGTAATGGAAAAGAAATTTTATAAAAGAAATCTTGAGGGAAAAACAATGAAGATTTTTTTCATTGACGTTTTTAACAGTAAGAGGAAATGTACGCAGACAGATATGTAATTCCCCCCCCAAAAAAGTGAGATAACATCAAACTAAAAAGCAAAAGAGACAATTTGTAAAATAAAAGGGCAACCTATAGAAAGGTAGAAATTTTGCAAATCATGTATCTAATAAGTGGCCAGTATCCAGAATATATAAGGAACTCATACAAATCAACAGCCAAAAAAAATCAAATGATCCAATTTAAAAATGGGCAGAGAACCTTAAGAGTTATTTTTCCAAAGAAGATATACAAATGGCCAATGTATAGGAAAAGGTCCTTGATATCACTAATCATCAGGGAAATGCAAATCAAAACCACAATGAGGTATCACCTCGGAGATGTTAGAATGAATATTATCACAAAGAAAAGAGATAAATGTTGGTGAGCATGTGGAGAAAAAGGAACCTTTGTCCATTGTTGGTGGGAATGTACACTGGCATGGCTGCTATGGAAATATAAATATATACCATATTTTCTTTATCCATTTATCCACTGATGGGCGCTAAGGTTGCTTTCATGTCTTGACTAGTATAAATAATGCTGCAATGAATACAGGGTTGCAGATATCTCTTCGAGATAGTGATTTTATTTCCTCTGGATACATAGCCAGAAATGGGATTGCTGGATTATATGGTAGTTCTATTTTTAGTTTCTTAAGGAATCTCTGCCTGCCCTGGGGAGGCTAGGCTTGTGTGGAAACTATAAATTGGACACCACTTACCTCGGGAGCCTGCAAAGGGGCCATCCACCCTCCTGTCCAGAGGTCTTCGTGCCTCCAGTGAGGCTTCTTGGATTCAAGAAGGGATTGGTTCAAATTCCAGCCCTACCACCAACAACGGCTACCCCACATCTGAGGCCAGGGGTGGCGAGCGAGAGGAGCTACCCCACATCTGAGCCCATGGGCAGCAGCCGAGAGTGCCAGGCTGCAACGGCACAGGAGCGGCCTAGAGGAGCTACCCCACGTCTGAGGCCAGGGGCGGCGACAGAGAGGAGCTACCCCACGTCTGAGGTCAGGGGCGGCAGCCAGGAGGAGCTACCCAACACCCGAGTCAGGGGAGGCGGCAGAGAAAAGCAACCCCACGTCTAAGGAGCAGTGGCTGTGGGGGCGCAGGAGGTCTGAGAGGAGCTACTCCATGTTCAAGGTCAGCAGGAGCGGCAGTGAGGAGATACCCCTTGTCCAAGGTAAGGAGCAGTGGCTGCACTTTGCTGGAGCAGTTATGAAGAGATACCCCATGTCCAAGGTAAGAGAAACACAAGTAAGACGGTAGGTGTTGCGAGAGGGCATCAGAGGGCAGACATACTGAAATCATAATCACAGAAAACTAGTCAATCTAATCACACGGGCCAAAGCCTTGTCCAACTCAATGAAACTATGAGCCATACTGTGTGGGGCCACCCAAGACGGGCAGGTCATGGTAGAGAGGTCTGACAGAATGTGGTCCACTGGAGAAGGAAATGGCACACTACTTCAGTATGCTTGCCTTGAGAACCCCATGAACAGTATGAAAAGGCAAAATGATAGGATACTGAAAGAGGAACTCCCCAGGTCGGTAGGTGCCCAATATGCTACTGGAGATCAGTGGAGAAATAACTCCAGAAAGAATGAAGGGATGGAGCCAAAGCAAAAACAATACCCAGCTGTGGATGCGACTGGTGATAGAAGCAAGGTCCGATGCTGTAAAGAGCAATATTGCATAGGAACCTGGAATGTTAGGTCCATGAATCAAGGCAAATTGGAAATGGTCAAATAGGAGATGGCAAGAGTCAATGTTGACATTCTAAGAATCAGCGAACTAAGATGGACTGGAATGGGTGAATTTAACTCAGATGACCATTATATCTACTACTGTGGGCAGGAATCCCTTAGAAGAAACAGAGTAGCCATCATGGTCAACAAAAGAGTCTGAAATGCAGTACTTGGATGCAGTCTCAAAAATGACAGAATGATCTCTGTTCGTCTCTAAGGCAAACCATTCAATATCACAGTAATCCAAGTCTATGCCCCAACTAGTAACGCTGAAGAAGCTGAAGTTGAATGGTTCTGTGAAGACCTACAAGACCTTTTAGAACTAAAGCCCAAAAAGATGTCCTTTTCATTATAGGGGACTCAAATGCAAAAGTAGGAAGTCAAGAAACACCTGGGGTAACAAGCAAATTTGGCCTTGGAATATGGAATGAAGCAGGGCAAAGGCTAGTAAAAGTTTGCCAAGAGAAAGCACTGGTCATAGCAAACACCCTCTTCCAACAACACAAGAGAAGACTCTACACGTGGACATCACCAGATGGTCAACACCGAAATCAGATTGATTATATTCTTTGCAGCCAAATATGGAGAATCTTTATACAGTCAGCAAAAACAAGACTGGGAGCTGACTGTGCTTCAGATCATGAACTCCTTATTGCAAAATTCAGACTGAAATTGAAGAAAGTAGGGAAAACCACTAGACCATTCGGATATGACCTAAACCAAATCCCTTATGACTATACATTGGAAGTGAGAAATAGATTTAAGGGACTAGATCTGATAGACAGCGTGCCTGATGAACTATGCACGGAGGTTCATGACATTGTACAGGAGACAGGAATCAAGACCATCCCCATGGAAAAGAAATGCAAAAAAGCAAAATGGTTGTCTGGGGAGGCCATACAAATAGCTGTGAAAAGAAGAGAAGTGAAAAGCAAAGGAGAAAAGGAAAGATAAAAGCATCTGAATGCAGAGTTCCAAAGAACAGTCAGGAGAGATAAGAAAGCTTCCTCAGCGATCAATGCAAAGAAACAGAAGAAAGCAACAGAATGGGAAAGACTAGAGATCTCTTCAAGAAAATTAGAGATACCAAGGGAACATTTCATGCAAAGATAAGGACAGAAATGGTATGGACCTAATAGAAGCAGAAGATATTAAGGAGAGGTGGCAAGAATACACAGAAGAACTGTACAAAAAAGATCTTCACGACCCAGATAATCATGATGGTGTGATCACTGACCTAGAGCCAGACATCTGGAATGTGAAGTCAAGTGGGCCTTAGAAAGCATCACTATGAACAAAACTAGTGGAGGTGATGGAATTCTAGTTGAGCTACTTCAAATCCTGAAAGATGATGCTGTGAAAGTGCTGCACTCAATATGCCAGCAAATTTGGAAAACTCAGCAGTGGCCACAGGACTGGAAAAGGTCAATTTTCATTCCAATCCCAAAGAAAGGCAATGCCAAAGAATGCTCAAACTACCGCACAATTGCACTCATCTCACACGCTAGGAAAGTAATGCTCAAAATTCTCCAAGCCAGGCTTCAGCAGTACATGAACTGTGAACTTCCAGATGTTCAAGCTGGTTTTAGAAAAGGCAGAGGAACCAGAGATCAAATTGCCAACATCTGCTGGATCACTGAAAAAGCAAGAGAGTTCCAGAAAAACCATCTATTTCTGCTTTATTGACTATGCCAAAGCCTTTGACTGTGTGGATCACAATAAACTGTGGGAAATTGTGAAAGAGATGGGAATACCAGACCACCTGACCTGCCTCTTGAGAAATCTGTATGCAGGTCAGGAAGCAACAGTTAGAACTGGACATGGAACAACAGACTGGTTCCAAATAGGAAAAGGAGTACGTCAAAGCTGTGTACTATCACCCTGCTTATTTAACTTCTATGCAAAGTACATCATGAGAAACACTGGGCTGAAGAAGCACAAGCTGGAATCAAGACTGCCAAGAGAAATATCAATCACCTCAGATATGCAGATGACACCACGTTATGGCACAAAGTGAAGAGGAACTAAAAAGCCTCTTGATGAAAGTGAAAGAGGAGAGTGAAAAAGTTGGTTTAAAGCTCAACATTCAGAAAACAAAGATCATGGCATCTGGTCCCATCACTTCAAGGGAAATAGATGGGGAAACAGTGGCAGACTTTATTTTTGGGGGTTCCAAAATCATTGCAGATAGTGACTGCAGCCATGAAATTCAAAGACACTTACTCCTTGGACGGAAAGTTATGACCAACCTAGATAGCATATTCAAAAGGAGAGACATTACTTTGCCAACCAAGGTCCGTCTATTCAAGCCTATGGTTGTTCCAGTGGTCATGTATGGATGTGAGATTTGGCCTGTGAAGAAAGCTGAGCACCGAAGAATTGATGCATTTGAACTGTGGTGTTGGAGAAGACTCTTGAGAGTCCCTTGGACTGAAAGGAGATCCAACCAGTCCATTCCAAAGCAGATCAGTCCTAGGTGTTCTTTGGAAGGAATGATGTTGAAGCTGAAACTCCAATACTTTGGCCACCTCATGCGAAGAGTTGACTCATTGGAAAAGACTCTGATGCTGGGAGGGATTGGGGCCAGGAGGAGAAGGGGATGACAGAGGATGAGATGGCTGGATGGCATCACCTACTCGATGGACGTGAGTTTGAGTGAACTCTGGGAATTGGTGATGGACAAGGAGGCCTGGCGTACTGCAATTCATGGGGTCGCAAAGAGTCGGACATGACTGAGTGACTGAACTGAACTGAACTGATCTCTGTATGTTTTTTTACAGTGGGTACACTAATATACATTCCCACTAACAGTGGGAATATACACATATATAATGCAATACTATTCAGCCATAAAATGGAAGGAAATTCTGTCATTTGGGACAACATGGATGGAAGGCACTATGCTAAGTGAAATAAGAAAGAGGAAGACAAATATTGCATGATTGTATAAGTGGAATCTAAAAAGGCAGAACACAGAAAGAAATAGTAGAATGATGGTTTCCAGGGACTAAAGGGTGGGGCACCCTACTCCAGTACTCTTGCCTGGAAAATCCCATGGACGGAGGAGCCTGGTAGACTGCAGTCCATGGGGTCGCTAAGAGTCTGACACGACTGAGCGACTTCACTTTCACTTTTCACTTGCATGCATTGGAGAAGGAAATGGCAACCCACTCCAGTGTTCTTGCCTTGAGAATCCCAGGGACGGGGGAGCCTGGTGCGCTGCCATCTATGGGGTCGCACAGGGTCGGACATTACTGAAGCGACTTAAAAGCAGTAGCAGCAGCAGCAGAGGGTGGGGGATATAGGGAGATTTTGAATAAAGGGTATAAATGTTCAGTTACAAATAAGCTGTGATGATCTAATGTACATCATGGTAATTATAGTTAACAATACTGTATTATACACTTATAAGTTGCTAACAGAATAAAGCTTAAATATCCTCATCTCACACATACACACAGAGAAAGGCAAATATATGTGGTGATAGATGTGGTTAACTAACCTTATTGTGGTAATCATTTTGCAGTACATAGGTGGATCAAGTCATCCCACTGGATAACATAAACTTACACAATGTCAGGATCAATTATATCTCAATAAAGCTGGAAAAAAAATTTTCTCAGCAATGCTTTGCAGCTTTCAGTGTATAGATCTTGCATGTTTTTGTTGGTTTCTATTCTTATTTCATATTTTGGAAGCTATGGAATTCATGTTTTTATTACAATTTCCAATTGTTCATTGGGAATAGAATGAAGGACAACTGATTTTTCCATTAAACTTTTTGTTTTGAGATAACTGTAGATACACACACAGTTGTAAGAAATAAAACAGAGATTCTTTGTACCTTTAGAAAAAAAAGAGCTGAGGACAAATATAAGGTATAGCTCAAACCTAAGTAAATAATATAAATAATGTTAAGATTTTTAGTGATATTAAACAGATCCAAGAAAAAGGACTGGATGATAGTAGTTAGGTTAAACCAAATGACTGCATAGTCATACCTAAAGAATGTAAAGACAATGACAACATAGAAAGAAGTCTACAGTGACTTATCACAGGGCTCTGTCCTTACTCATAAAGGTGGAAAAAACAGTTAAAATACTGAAAAACCAACTTAATATTAATTACTGATTACTCTGACAAGCTAAAATACTTGGCCAAAAAAATTGAACAATCATAATAAATAAATATGAAGTCCTGACATTGAGAATAAAAAGCAATTCTATTATACAAGGAAGATGTAAATCTAGTTAACAGCAGTTTATGTAAAAAAAAAGATCTAGGACTAACAGCATAATAGCGCTGATTTTTAAAAAGCAAATACAATGATACTGAACAGCAGAAATAGCCAAATCAAAAGAAACAGTACATCACACTTTAACATGTTTTTCAAAGTACATCTAAATGACTATGTGTAGTCTTAAGCAATGCATTTTAAGAAGCATGCTGTCATGTGGTAGAGTTTTTAGAGAAGAGGTCTAGATAGAACTGAAGCAACCTAGCATGCACACTAGATATATCACATGGAGACCCATCAAAGGAACTGAGGCTATTTTACTTAGAAAAGAGAGAATTTGTGAGTAGGAGTTGGAAACAGCTGAATTCACATATCTGAAGGACAGCAGTGTTAAACAGAGAGCAGTCTCTTGCTTTGGAAGACTAAGAGAACTAAGATCAACACAGAAGTTACAAGGAAAGGCACTTCTGCCTAATATAAGGAACTAAAAAAAGAAAAAGCCAACAAGGGAATAGTCTGCACTCAAAATGGAGTTTAATACCTCCAAAGACTTAACAGATGTTAAGGCATAGACTTAACAGATGGCCAACACCCAGGGGTATTACAGAACTGATTCTTGCACTTGAAGGGATGACTACCAAGATTTTTTCTCACTGTAAGATTATCATTCTAATTTTTAATAAATCCAAGTCATGTGAGGATCGCAGACATTCTGAATCATTATTCCTTTTCATTCCCCAATCCCAAAGCCACGCAGGATTAACTTTTCCTCCAAGTCTCTCCCTATGATGTAATTGTTTCTTTTCTCCATCCTCATAAGGCTCCTTTCTTTCACCTCTTCCAGCTCTGTCAAGTATTTAATTCTCAGGTCAGGACGTTTCTTTTGCTATCATTATCCCACTCTCCCCCCGCCAAGTCATCTCTACTACCTTCCATCTCAGGCGCTCATCCCGTTCCTCTTGTAATCTGGACACCAGGGTTTCCCAAGCAGCGTATCTGGGTCCTCTTTCTGGAGCCCAGATGTCCAGCAGGAGTCTGAGCCCTTATACACGCTGAAGTTGGTTGCCCTAAAAGACACAAGATGGGGTCAGCGGCAACCGTTACAAAGACACACCTTAAAAGAGTTTTGCACAGTGGTCAAGAGATCCTTGGAAAAGAGAAATGCCCAGAGAGAGCATTAAAGAGGCTGGTGGCACTCCCGCCGCCGAACAAAAACAGAATGGAGATCGAGTACGCAGGTTTGGCCGCAGATTGAAAAAAAAAACAACCCTGGCGCCTACCCTAGAATCTGGCTAGAGGCGCCCATTTACTCGAACGGTTACCTCAGTGCACACTTGCGGGCTCACACCCCCGCAGGCTCAAGACACACCTGTTGCGGAGCAGAAAAGCTGGAAGGTGGACAAACAGGGCGGGGCCAGGCTCTAGGCCTTCCTCCTAGGCCTGAACAAAAGAACAAAGCCCTCCCAGAGATCCGGGCGGAACAGCCCCGACACTGAAGGAGGCGAGGGGCGCCCTCTTCGAGGACTCTCCCCAGCTCCCTCCCGCAGAGGCCGCTCCTAGCCTAGAGTGAGAGAGGTGACGTCACGCGGCCGGAGGGCTGCCGGTTGCCATAGTGATACCTGGGCTTCCCTCAAGAGCGATTCTCACATTCCGATCCCGGGTCCGGAAGCTCTGGGACAATCACCAAACCTAGGGAAGGGAGCCGAAGCAGCTGGACTTTTCCCTCGGCCAACCTCTTTTCATGCCTACAGCCGGCTTCAACGGCCACTTCCGGTCATGAGAAGAGAACCCCCACCCCCACTTACTAGTGGTAAACGGCGCTCCGAGGGCATGCAGGACTACGATTCCCAGAATGCTCCACGACGCTAAACTCCATTTCCCAGAGGCCTCAGCCAACGTGTGCGATCTCGTAGAGCGGGATCGAGCAATTCTACCCGCGAGTAGTTTGTTTCTAAATGTCTCAGGTGAAAACCTTCGTTAGAGCTGTGGCTCTCAAGGTTTTGTGACCGGACTGATAGTAAGAATACACTTTTATATACAACTATAACTCAGAAACGTAAATAAGCGTTTCATAATGCATTACTTGCCCGGCATTGTATTTAGTGTTCTGTTCTTTTGTTTAAAAAATTCTAGTCCTGACCCGTTATATTGTTTCCGTGACTCTAAAATAGGTTGTGACCCACGTTTTAAACCGTGAGGTAGTCTTACCGTGTTTTGCCCTACGGTAGTGCATTGTATTTGCCTACTTCAATCAGCATGTAGTTGCGAATGGAGCCCAACGCCAGTCGGTGTGTCCTTGGCAGAAAGAAAAGAATCTAACAGAAGTAGGTATGTTTCTATATTTTTAAACATGTGGCCCAAGCACTTTACTTCTGTGCGTCTCCGTATTTGTATAGTCGAGCTAAGGTCAAATCACTCAGTCTGTTAACTGATAAAACACTGAATTTTAAAATTCCAACATTGAGTATATGAAGAACAAAGTTATAGTCAAAGGAAGGGGAACAATATCTAGAAGCAGATTTCAGAAAAGACCTACTGTGAGAAATAGAAAATTTCAGTAAACAATTCTTAGTAGGTTGTAAGAAGACATGGCCTAAATGAAATGAATGAAAGCTGTGAGAAAACAAGTAGAAATAAAAACACTGGATGAAAGGGGTTTAAAACACATGCAAGCATGTTTAAAATGAAGGAAGATAATTAAAATCATACTGGAAAAGAACAGAATTGATACTGTGGTAAAGTGAATCAGTTGTATGCAGAATATTCTTTTAAAGCTGTGTGAATCATAATAAAAACATGAATGAAATAGAAGAAAGTGATAGATATATATAAAGGCCTGAGGATGAAAAGCCAACATGTGGATGATTCCCCATCAGAAAACAAAGAACACATGAAATCAGCTATCATTTAATAGTTTCTATGTGCCAGGCAGTGTTCTAACTGCTTTATGAAGGTGAAGTGAAGTCGCTCAGTCGTGTCCGACTCTGCGACCCCATGGACTGTAGCCTATCAGGCTCCTCCGTCCGTGGGATTTTCCAGGCAAGAGTGCTGGAGTGGATTGCCATTTCCTTCTCCAGGGGATCTTCCCAACCCAGAAATCGAACCCAGGTCTCCCGCATTGCAGGCAGATGCTTTACCGTCTGAGCCAGCAGGGCTTCCCTTGTGGTTCAGCTGGTAAAGAATCCACCTGTAATGTGGGAGACCTGGGTTCGATCCTTGGGTTGGGAAGATTCCCTGGAGAAGGGAAAGACTACCCACTCCAGTATTCTAGCTTGGAGAATTCCATGGACTGTATAGTCCATGAGGTCGCAAAGTCAGACACGACTGAGCAACTGCTTTATAGCTAACATTTAATTCTTAAAATGATCTTTATTAAGTTGTTTATTATTATTTCTTCTTTACTACAGAGGAAACTAAGGCACAGATAAGTTGAGTAGCCTGCCTGAGGTGACATAACCAATAAATGAGGAAGCTGAGACTTGAATTTAGTAATTTGGTCCCAAGCTCCCATTTTTAATCTCTAATAAACAATAGGCTCCCTAGTAAGAGATGAACAATTTCCTAAGTTTAAGAAGAATGTACCTCACTGCTAGTGAGAGTGCAAAATGGTGCAGCTACTTTGGAAGACAGTTTAGCAGTTTCTTTCAAAACTAAGCACACTGTTACAATATGATCCAGCAATTGTACTCCTTGGAATTTACCTAAATGAACTGAAAAGTTAGACACACACAAACACTTAATTGCCAAAACTTGGAAGCAACCAAGATGTTCTCCAATAGGTGAATGATTAAATAGACTGTGGTATATCCCTGCTGTGTAACATTATTCAGCAATGAAAGGAGTTGGCAAGCTCTGGGAGTTAGTGAAAGACAGGGAAGCCTGGTGTGCTGCAGTCCATGGGGTCGCAAACAATGAGTCAGACTGAGTGACTGAACTGAACTGAATGAAATGAGCAATCAAGCTACCAAAAAAACACAAACATTAAATGCAACTTGGTGAGTGAAAGAAGTTAAAGTGAAAAGGTTACATACTCTAGGAGTCCAACTATATAATATAATGGGAAAGTTAAAACTATGAAAACAGTAAACATCCATGGTTGCTAGCGGTTTGGAAAGGGAAGGAGAGAGGAATGGATGTAGCACAGGGGATTTTTAGGGCAGTGAAATTATTTTGTATGACATTGTGGTGGTAGATATATCATTGTACATTTGTCAAACTCTCCTAGAGAGTGTCAAACAATACAGAATGAACCCCTAATATAAACTGTGATCAATAATAATTTATCAATATTTGCTCATCAGTTGTAGCAAATGTATTGTACTAATGCAGGATGTTAATAGGGAAAATTGGGTAGTGGAGGGGGGCAGTGGTGAGCCCAGATGGGGTTTTTCTGTAAACCTAAAACTGTTTTTTTAAGTATATTAATTTAAAAAATATATAATTGTTAAAAGTGTTTCTGGTAAGGTCTCAGCAGGAAACGAGGGACATCTTATTAGAAATTAGAAATTGGATATCTAATTAGGAAACTGATTCCTGTAAAGTAACAGAACTTGGCTGAATTGTGTTCTTCAGTGGAATGAAAAACAATTTGTAAGCAATAAACTTGAATATTTAGCTGAGCAAATTTCGTAGATAAATGTGAATGTGCACCCTGGTTTCTCTGCGCTGTTTATGGTACAGAATGTAAGGAAAAAGACAAAAGAGGAAAGAACTGTTAAGCAGAATAAGCAAAAAGAAACCATTTTATGATGGTTTAGAAAAATTTCAACTACACCTTCTACAAACGAGGCTTCCAATACAAATTGAAAGACGCATGTATTGAAAAAATGTATATGTAAAGTTTCTGTCCTCAGTGACTTCTCTTCATAGTTTTAGCAACTGGGTGTACACATAAAAAAGTAAGCAACCATTGTAAGCAGCATATAGATATTCCCTGAGTATATAGGCAAAATATTGAGTACCAACCATATGCCAAGCACCCATAAGAAACACTATCTGCAAATAAAGTATAATTTAGTGAATAAAAGCCAAAGTTTATTGAGTCTACTTGGTTACTAGCTATAAATACTTTACTTGAACCAACTCATTTAATTGATTCAGGGTGCCAAACAGAGAAAAGAAAAGGATGGAAATTCACAGAAAATTCATAGGTTAATAAGAGTTCCAAAGAATAGCAAGGAGAGATAAGAAAGCCTTCCTCAGTGATCAATGCAAAGAAATAGAGGAAAACAATAGAATGGGAAAGACTAGAGATCTCTTCATGAAAATTAGGGATACAAAGGAAACATTTCATGCAAAGATGAACACAATAAAAGACAGAAATGGTATGGACCTATCCAAAGCAGAAGATATTAACAAGAAGTGTCAAGAATACACAGAAGAACTATACAAAAAAAGATCTTCATGACCCAGATAACCACGAAGGTGTGATTACTCACCTAGAGCCAGACATCCTGGAATGCGACGTCAAATGGGCATTAGGAAGCATCACTACAAACAAAGCTAGTGGAGGTAATGGAATTCCAGTCAAGCTATTTCAAATTCTAAAAGATGATGCCATGAAGGTGCCTCACTCAATATATCAGCAAATCTGGAAAACTCAGCAGTGGCCACAAGACTGGAAAAGGTCAGTTTTCATTCCAGTCCCAAAGAAAGGCAATGCCAAAGAATGTTCAAACTACCGCACAATTGCACTCATCTCACACACTAGCAAAATAAAGCTCAACATTCTCCAAGCCAGGCTTCAACAGTATGTGAACTGTGAACTTCCAGATGTTCAAGCTGGATTTAGAAAAGGCAGAGGAACCAGAGATCAAATTGCCAACATCTGCTGGATCATTGAAAAAGCAAGAGAGTTCCGGAAAACATCTACTTTTGCTTTATTGACCACGACAAAGCCTTTGACTGTGTGGATAACAACAAACTGTGGGAAATTCTTCAATAGACGGGAATACCAGACCACCTGACCCACCTTTTGAGAAATCTGTTAAGAAGCAACAATTAGAACTGAACATGGAACAATAGACTGGTTCCAAACAGGGAAAGGAGTATGTCAATGCTGTATATTGTCACCCTGCTTATTTAACTTATATGCAGAGTACATCATGTGAAATGCTGGGCTGGATGAAGCACAAGCTGGAATCAAGATTGCTGGGAGAAATATCAATAACCTTAGTTACACAGATGACACCACCCTTATGGCAGAAAGTGAAGAAGAACTAACGAGCCTCTTGATGCAAGTGAAAGAGGATAATGAAAAAGTTGGCTTAAAACTCAACATTCAGAAAACTAAGATCATGGCATCTGGTCCCATCACTTCATGGCAAATAGATGAGGGACCAATGGAAACAATGAGAGACCTTATTTTTTTGGCCTCCAAAATCACTGCAGGTGGTGGCTGCAGCCATGAAATTAAGACACTTGCTCCTTGGAAGAAAAGCTATGACAAACCTAGACAACATAATAGAAAGCAGAGACATGACTTTACCAACAAAGGTCCGTCTAGTCAAAGCTATGGTTTTTTCAGTAGTCATGAATGGATGTGAGAGTTGGACTATAAAGAAAGCTGAGTGCAGAAGAATTGATGCTTTTGAACTGTGGTGTTGGAGAAGACTCTTGAGAGTCCCTTGGACTGCAAGGAGATCCAACCAGTCCATCCTACAGGAAATCAGTCCTGAGTATTCATTGGAAGGACTGATGCTGAAGCTGAAATGCCAAATACTTTGGCCACCTGATGCGAAGAGCTGACTCATTTGAAAAGACCCTGGTGCTGGGAAAGATTGAAGGTGAGAGGAGAAGGAGATGACAGAGGATGAGATGGCTGGATGGTATCACCAACCTGATGGACATGAGTTTGAATAAGCTCTGGGAAATGCTGATGGACAGGAAAGCCTGGCATGCTGAAGTCCATGGGGTTGCAAAGAGTCAGACACAATTGAACTGAACTGAACTTGCACAGTGGCCAGAATTTTGGTAATAACCAAATTTTTTATTCAAGTAAATGCATAATGAAAATCTTAGTATGTCATAAATAATAAATATTCATGCATAATATACCTTTTAGTGGCAGCAAAAATATTACATCATAGTAGATGAATTATTTTTCAAAAGAAAGATATTTGCCAAAGCTTAATGGATGAATCCAAAAAACATATGATAGCAAATCACTCAATGCATTTACACACAGCATACAGACCCATGTACCCAACATCCAATATGAGAGTTAAAATCATTACTCTCCTTGTTAAACTCCTAGTTAAAACTCCTTGCAAGAGTAGTGGGACCTCCCAGTCATGTCCTCTCAAGGGTAATTATTACCCCCATCTCTGCTGTACACTATACATTAATTTCAGCTATTCTTGAACTTTCAAAAATTGGAATGCACTATAATATGTGTTCTTTTTTGTCTGACTTTTTCCACTCAATATTAGCTTGTGAAATTTTGTCCATATGGGGTTATGTGTACTTGTAATTCCTTCATTCTCCATGTGGTGTGATATTACAGTGAAAAAACCTCTCAATTTGCCTTTTCTATTGTAGATGGTATGGTCAGGAAGCAACAGTTAGAACTGGACATGGAACAACAGACTGGTTCCAAATAGGAAAAGGAGTACGTCAAGGCTGTGTACTGTCACCCTGCTTATTTAACTTCTGTGCAGAGTACATCATGAGAAACGCTGGACTGGAAGAAACACAAGCTGGAATCAAGATTGCTGGGAGAAATATGAATCAGCTCAGATATGCAGATGACACCACCCTTATGGCAGAAAGTGAAGAGGAACTAAAAAGCCTCTTGATGAAAGTGAAAGAAGAGAGTGAAAAAGTTGGCCTAAAGCTCAACATTCAGAAAACGAAGATCAAGGCATCTGGTCCCATCACTTCATTGGAAATAGATGGGGAAACAGTGGAAACAGTGGCTGACTTTATTTTTTGGGGGCTCCAAAATCACTGCAGATGGTGATTGCAGCCATGAAATTAAAAGACGCTTACTCCTTGGAAGAAAGCAGAGACATTACTTTGCCGACTAAGGTCCGTCTAGTCAAGGCTATGGTTTTCCCAGTGGTCATGTATGGATATGAGAGTTGGACTGTGAAGAAGGCTGAGCGCCGAAGAATTGATGCTTTTGAACTGTGGTGTTGGAGAAGACTCTTGAGAGTCCCTTGGACTGAAAGGAGATCCAGCCAGTCCATTCTGAAGATCAGCCCTGGGATTTCTTTGGAAGAAATGATGCTAAAGCTGAAACTCCAGTACTTTGGCCACCTCATGAGAAGAGTTGACTCATTGGAAAAGACTCTGATGCTGGGAGGGATTAGGGGCAGGAGGAGAAGGGGACGACAGAGGATGAGATGGCTGGATGGCATCACTGACTCGATGGACGTGAGTCTGAATGAACTCTGGGAGTTGGTGATGGACAGGGAGGCCTGGCGTGCTGCGATTCATGGGTTGCAAAGAGTCGGACATGACTGAGCGACTGAACTGAACTGTAGATGGACTTTGGGGTTGTTTCCAATTTCAGCTTAAAATAATAACTAGACTTTTTGTTTCTTACAACTCAACTCTGGCTCTTCCTTTGCTGAGATTC
Organism: Budorcas taxicolor; assembly: GCF_023091745.1. Classification (NCBI taxonomy): domain Eukaryota; kingdom Metazoa; phylum Chordata; class Mammalia; order Artiodactyla; family Bovidae; genus Budorcas; species Budorcas taxicolor. Next base: position 29,631,735 of record NC_068920.1, read on the forward strand.
ATTCTGACATGCTTATATATTTTTTTTTAAGTCCAGAAAAACAAAGTTGCAGCTGTGTCCAATCCTTGTTCCTTGTTATCCTAAATTAACCTGTTGATTAATAATTTTGGTTCAGATGCATCACTAATTACTTTCTATTTTGCATATATATATTTTTAAGCACAAAGGTTTTCTTTGATACCTAATTTCAATCGAAGCTAATGTTCCAAATGACTTCAGAGAATATATATACTTGATAAAAATATGTATACCAAATAACATGTTATGTGTAAACTATGGACAGCAATCTTTTTAGCATAATTTCTATCAAAACTGCTTCATGCCTGTCCCTTCAGAACAGGTTGTCTCCCATAAAACCACTGAACACCTTAGGTGTCTCTGCCTTTACCTCATTCTCTTCTCTTCCCCTCCTCCCTCTCCTTCCTGGTTCCTCCTCCTCACTTCTCTATTTAAGTGATGTGATTTCTCTGTTTGCGATTGTTTTCCTCTTTTCTTAAATTATTAGTGAAAAACACCAAGAAGTAGACAAAAGCCATTTACAGTAATGTTTGCACTGAGCTGGCCCAGGAAAACTCGGGACTGGCAGCTTTTGACTCAGATGGGAAAACGAGAAGGGGAAAGAAAACATACTTGCATTGGTTAAATTCGAGAAAATGAACTCCTATCTTGGTAAAAATCAAACTAAGATCTTTTTAGAAGGTAGCCAGGTTCTAGGGGCGACAGGAACTCACCAACCATCTATAAATTTTATTCTTATCGTGACAGAAGCATGGAAGCATATAGTGAAATACAAAGCACGGTACAAACACAATGGGATTGGTGTTCCCTTAGGATTGATGTAGGCTGAGGCACTTAGGGACACAGAACAAGTGGGATGCAAGGAGGCCTTTGTGAATCATTTCCCTCACTTTTTACTTAGCACATGTATCAGTGAACTGAGCCCCTCCCTGAAAGCCACTAGCGTTCTTCAAGGGGCCTCAGTGCCTGCAAGGAAGTTCCAAACAAAAGCTACACCTATCAGGGCTATTTAACTCCTGACAACTCGAAAAGCTACTGCTGATGCAGTGAGGACTCCCCTTCTAGTGCTCTCTGTTCCCACAGGTGCCCAGAGAATTTGATCTCCATGCCAAATTTGCACTTCACCTGTGGGGTTCTAATCAGTTTGCAAGAATACGTTTTCTTGCACCAAGGTCATTTTTGTTCTTTCCTGACATCGGCCAGGGAAATTTCTACTTAAGGATTTAAACAGAGAGGTTGCTGCGCAGGTAGTCGTGGCCGAGTGGTTAAGGCGATGGACTAGAAATCCATTGGGGTCTCCCCGCGCAGGTTCGAATCCTGCCGACTACGGTGTGTACTTATAACTTTGAAGGTTATTACGACAAGCTACGGTAGCACATACCTTTACAAGGCAGTGTTTTTACTTCGACTCTGCCTTGGAAACTTAGAAATCTCTCTGCAAACTTAGAAATCTCTCTGCAGTCAACAGATACCCTTTTAGCAACTACTTTCAGTGTTCTCCAAATTCAGGTCATGGCCTTGCGTGTATATAGGAATCAGTGCACCAAAAAGGCAGCTATCGAGACAGAGTACCTTTTATTTTTCCTTTTTGTCTTTTATCGTAAAGTTCTCACAGAGCACCATTGCTGGCCGTCCCACTGTGCTGCCAGTTCTGGGAAGTGAGGGAGGACCTGGCATGGACTCAAGGCTAGACATGGATATATTTGGCTCGGACATTGAATCGCACGATGTACAGTCGATAGCAGGAAGCGTAGCTTGCACGGTGAATTAATAAAGACAACGGTGAGCAATTGTATGGAGATTCCTCTAGAGTAGCATACTGGCTTTCCACAGTAGTGCTGTAGTGTGCGTCTCTACCTATCCTGATGGAGACCGAGGTTCGATTCTCCTGCACATTGGGCATTGTCTCTCTTCTATTAATAATTAACCATCAAGGACTGGAATTCAGTAAGTAATATGAAGAGAGGATGGCCTCGCCGCAGTTACCAAGTGATCCAGCCCATTTCGTGACAGGTGAAGATTACATTTTTATTTTAGGTAAATGTATAATATACAATATTATGAGTATATATGTACTTTAAGACATATATAGTTTTAAGAGTGTATGTTTTAAAAATATATATGTGTGTGTGTATACTTTTCTCCCTTGTATATGATACAGACAGAAAAGGAAAATACAGTAATACAAATGCTAACATTTGGGGACTGGAGTAGCCAGGAATTGTCTGCATTCTTGTAACTTTTCTGTCAATCTGAAATTATTTCAGAATTAAATTATTTTAAAATAAAAAGTTAAAAAAGTAATAAAACCATAACTGAAAAATACTTTCATTGACACTTAAAAGCATAGATACACAATTTGAACCATAGATATGAAAGAAATAAGAAGTAAATTAATGAATGAGAGTTTAGAACTGATGAAGGAATGTGATACAAACTGCTGTAGTGAGCAAGGACATTCATAACACATGAGAAAAGCTAAATAGAGAGAGCATACCTAAAACAACATTGTTTAATAATAACTACATTTTACGATTTGAAAATAAGATGATGCTATAATTCAAAACAGCAATAACCTGTGTGATGGGAAGGTATGGCCAAATCCAATTGTTCTATGTTCCCTTATAATGTTGAATAAGGTTAGAATTAAATGTACACTGAAAACATGATACATATTTGGACCATTGCTGAATACCAGACCACCTGACCTGCCTCTTGAGAAACCTGTATGCAGGTCAGGAAGCAACAGAACTGGACATGAAACAACAGACTGGTTCCAATTAAGAAAAGGAGTATGTCAAGGCTGTATATTGTCAGCCTGCTTATTTAACTTATATGCAGAGTATATCATGAGAAAGACACTGGGCTGAAGGAAGCACAAGCTGGAATCAAGATTGCCAGGAGAAATATCAATAACCTCAGATATGCAGATGACACCACACTAATGGCAGAAAGTGAAGAAGAACTAAAGAGCCTCTTGATGAAAGTGAAAGAGGAGAGTGAAAAAGTTGGCTTAAAGCTCACCGTTCAGAAAACTAAGATCATGGCATCTGGTCCCATCACTTCATGGCAAATAGATGGGGAAACAATGGAAACAGTGAGAAACTTTATTTTGGGGGGCTCCAAAATCACTGAAGATGGTGATTGCAGCCATGAAATTAAAAGATGCTTACTCCTTGGAAGGAAAGTTATGACCAATCTAGACAGCATATTAAAAAGCTTTGTCTAGTCAAAGCTATGGTTTTTCCAGTAGTCATGTATGGATGTGAGAGTTGGACTATAAAGAAAGCTGAGTGCCGAAGAATTGATGCTTTTGAACTGTGGTTTTGGAGAAGACTTTTGAGAGTCTCTTGGACTGCAAGGAGATCCAACCAGTCCATCCTAAAGGAGATCAGTCCTGGGTGTTCATTGGAAGGACTGATGTTGAAGCTGAAACTCCAATACTTTGGCCACCTGATGCAAAGAGCTAACTCATTTGAAAAGACTTGATGGTGGGAAAGATTGAGGGCAGGAGGAGAAGGAGACGACGAGAAGAACCATCTCAGAGGATGAGATGGTTGAATGGCATCACTGACTCAATGGACATGAATTGGGTAAACTCCAGGAGTTGGTGATGGACAGGGAGGCCTGGCATGCTGCGGTTCATGGGGTCACAAGGAGTCAGACACGACTGAGCAACTGAACTGAACTGAACTGAATGGGTGAGTGTTAAAATCAGTATTTCTGTGAGCCATGTTCAAAACCAAGCAGCGTTTGTTTTTTTAATGAAGAAATAGAAAGATATAAGAATAATTTTGAAATTTTAATTTGAAATTAATTTTTAACATTTTGTCATCAAATTTTGGTAGTCAGATTTAAAAGTTAATATTATTGTGCAGCACCGTCAGACACTAGATAATTTCTTCAGTAATTTTATTGCACAGTTGAGTGGTCAAATCCATTCCTTTTCCCTGTCATTGAATCTCATTTGTCCCTCATTTGTCTATTACTTCTTTTCATCATAGACAAAATATTCTTTATTTTTTACAGAGGAAAAAAGATTGATCATAGATAAGACCTATAAAGGCACTGATGAGCAATCAACACAGGCATGGCTTGAAGGGCCACATCCTTGAGAGAAGGGAAACACATGATGAGTTGTACAAGAGCTTGCCCTTGAGGGACACATTCTGTTTTGCAGCATTTTATCAATAGAATAGACTTCAGGTGGAAAAAGCAACTGCGCTGAACTGAAGAGACATTCATCAGTGTTTGGCTACCAAAATCCATAGGACCTGCAGGTCAAAATTCAGATGATGAGGGAACCACAGAGAAGGAACTCAAACTTCTACGTATAAATTCTCCTTACAGTATTGACTGATTCCTAAATTTCCAACGCACAAGAAAAGTTCCAAAACTCTGTAGGAGAGAGAAGCTGGAAGGCTAAAAATCTGTAGAGATTCAACAGCTGCTTAGTTTTTGAGAAACAGAGGTTAAAGTTCATGCCTCTCCCAGTTAATAAACTCTGTCATTTGAGACTTCAGAAGCATATCTTTTAAGCAGTAAGGGACAAACCCAGCTGTAAGGACCAAACAAAGAGTAAGGTCTGTGTCTTCAGAGTAAAAACAACCTAACATAGACCGACCATAACAATGGCTCAGTCTTTGTATATTCCAGAAAGACTACCAGAAAACTCTGAATGTTTAGAAAGAAAGCAATATAGGTCTATATAGCCCATTGAACAAAAAAGAAAACACAATAGAGATTTTAAAATACTTTGAGCTGAATGAAAATAAAAATATGATACATCATAATTTGTCTGATGTAGCTAAAGCTATTTTTATAGAGAAATTTTTATCTTTAATACCATGTATTAGAACAAGGGAAAGGTTGAAAATCAGTGATCTAACTCAAGAAGCTATAAAAAACTGGGAACTTAAATGCAAAAGGAAGAAGGAACTATTAAAATAAGTGCAGAAATCAATGAAAAGCAGATATACATCAGAAAAAATCAGCAAAGCAAAAGGTTGGTTCTTCAAAAAGACTGATAAAATAGATAAACCCAATGAGACTAACCAAAAAAAAAGTCTTTAATTAAGACATTAAGATCTTTAATGTGATCTTCTTTTTGAAGAAAAATTGAAATTTAATGGCCTAAGATTTCCTCTTGAGAACCTAGCTAGGTTTTAGAGTTAATTAAACTCTAAAAGTTAGAAGGAAAGAACTAATGAGAATAAAAGTTGTAATCACTGAAAAAGAAAGGAAAAATAGACAAAATCAACAAAGGAAAAATTCACTTTTCAGTTAGTAAGATTGCTACCCCAAATCAAGACTGATGTTTTTAAGAAAGAAAAAGTTAATAAACAGAGGACGACATTAACAATCTTACTAATATCAGGATTAGAGTCAGAGGATAAAATGAATAGTTTGGGGGGGAAATTTGTCAATAGAAGATAAAGGCTTCTATATAAACACAACTTATCAAAGCAAACACAAAAGGAAATGAAAAGTTTAGATAGTTTAAAGTTTGTTAAAGAAATTAAAATCATAATTACCTTTTGTATTATTTTACTATGGCTGCCATGACAAAATACCACAGATTGAGTGGCTTAAACAACAGAAATTCATTTTCTCGAAGTTCTGCTGGAAGTCCAAGATGGCAACAGGTTGGTTTCTCCTGAGGCCTCTTCCCTTGGCTTGCAGATAGTCATGTTCTCTCTGTGTCCTCACCGGGTCTTTCCTCTGTGCATGCTTATCTGTGGTATCTCTGTGTGCCCACATTTCCTCTTCTTATCAGGATACTGAGGTTAAATTAGTGTCCATTTTAACAGCCTCATTTTAAATTATTAGCTTAATTCTCAACTCTTTTTATGAGGCCAGCATCATCTTCATATTAAAATCTGACAAAGATGTTACTAGAGAAGGAGTTACATGTCAAACTTTGTGATAAACCTTCTAGATGCAAAACCACTAAACAAAATAATAGCAATCAGATCTAGTAATATATAAAGATAGGAATCAAAGTAAAAAGGTAATGCTTGTTTTTGTAATATGAAATCTGCTTAATATATAGAAAATCGATCACTTTAAGTATATTGCAAAATGTAAGAGAAAAAAATCATATTAGTAGATGCAAAAAATTTGAAAAAATTCAATGCCAATCATTAAATTTTTGAGCAGTTTAGGAATAGAAAGGAGATTTCCTAATCTCATAATGCATATATACAAAATCCTACATCTAACATCCTAATTGTGGTAAATTTTTTTAAAAACTGTGTCTTTTTCCCCCCCAGTGTTTATTTATTTGGCTTGCCAGGTCTTAGTTTCTGCATGAAGGATCTTCGATCTTTGTTGCTGCATGTAGGATCTTTAGTTCCAGTGTGTAGTTCCATGACCCTGGGCCCCCTGCATTGGGAACTGTTAGTCTTAGCCACTGGACCACCAGAGAAATCCCTCTGGTAAATATTTAACACTTTCTCCCGGTAAAGGGCCAGGACAAGCATAACCACTATTACCACTGTTATTCAACATTGCATTGGGCATTCTTAGGCCAGCCAGGCAACAAGACAAAGAATTAAAAGATATTTAGATTGAAAATGAAAATCTTGCATCAGTTCTATTCAAATAGGACTGTCATTATTTGCAGATTATATGAATAAGTGCTTGGAAAATCTTCTAAGATCTACAAATTAGTAGAATTAATAAGTAAAAATAGCAAAATTACCAGATACAAAATCCTATATTCAACTATATATTTTCATGTATACCAGCAACAATGGACAATTTTTGTCACATAATAGCAAGAAAACTATCAATATCCTAATAATAATTATAATAAATGTAATAAATATATGCAAGATTATACTAAAAGTTCCAAATCATTGTGCAGAGAATTTTAATAATATCTAAATAAATGAAAAGATATATTCATTGATTGAAAGTCTCAAATTCAATGGATTTGAAATAAAATGCTCGAAGAGGACTTCTGATAGAATTGAAAAACTGTTTCTAAAATATATGTACACATAGAAAGGACCTAGAATAGTCAAGGAAATCTTGCTAAGAAAGAACAAATCCAGAGGACTTTATACTACCACACACAAGTTTTATTCTGAAGCTATACTGATTAATAAAATATGCTATTGGTATAAAGATAAAGGGAACAAAATAGATATGCTGATACAAGACCATGTACATTTA